>NC_090936.1:1225862432-1226513384 GCF_040938575.1 Ambystoma mexicanum
GGGATGAGACTCGAACTTAGCGAAATCACCTATATGGGGGATCAGGGTACCCAGGGACCCAGACCGATTGATATCAACTATTCGCCCGCACTGTACAAATCATTCCGATCTGACTCGCTGGGTACCCTTGACCCTCTCGTGGTATGGTAAAATGACATCGATCAAAATGACTGTCCTCCCGCGTTTTCTATACCTTTTCACAGATATATTGTCTCCCCTCCCAGATACCTTCTTTGGAAAGCTCAACTCCATGATATCCCGATTCATTTGGAAAAAGAAACGTCCCAGAATTAAAAGAACGACCCTAACCCTCCCCAAAGACTTCCGAGGGATCTGCTTCCTAGACTTCCTTTATTATAAGGCTGTCCAAATAGGTGTCCTGATTGAACACATGAGGGAAGAAATGGGCACGTATTGGTTGTACCTGGAGGATTCCCACTCCCACCCTAAGAAGGTTAGCGGTCTCATAGGCCCCCTTCCAAATCACTCCCTGCAAAGATCAGAAGCCATCCAGTATTGGGAGTTCTGTGATCCCTATGGAAAATAAATGGCCCCAACAAGCGACTTTCCTCCTGGCCCTCCCAGCTGAACTCACTGTTGGGAGCGCCCATGGACCTGGGGAAAAAGGGATTCAAACACACCCAAACTTGGTCAGATAGGGCCTGGAGAGGGCGGGACAACTCTTCCTGGATGGACAATTCAAAGACTATGAGACGCCGAGAGAAATGGGGGAGAGGTTTTTAGTGTGTTTGACCATTTGCGACTGAAGAGTACCTATGCAAACCCCAGAGTCCTCCCCAACCTGTCGCGCGCGCTGACAAGCTTTGAGAGGGTCATCAACAAGGCCGCTACTAGAAAGGAGATTATTTCCAAGATGTAAAGGGCAATGGTGACAGCAGACCTCTCAGGGAGACAAAACAAAATTTGGCCACACAAATAGGCAGGGACATACCCGAGGACACTTGGGGGTGGAAGTATACAAGATCACATTCCATGGCAGTCTTTTTACAGCCACAATGGACATTTTTAAGTTTTTCATGGTTGGCACCTATCCCTGCAGAAGCTGTCGAAAATGTTCCCCGGGCTGTCTCCGTTCTGCCCCAGGGAATGCGGCCAACAAGCCACATCATACCATAACTGGTGGTCATGTCCCAAGATCCAGATGTTCTGGGTGGAAGTCAGCTGGGTGAAGGAGGTCACGGGAGTGGCTCTGGACCTAGACTATAGGCACATTTTGTTGGGGGTCCCGGGGGAGGGAGTAGAGGTACCCTGACTCCCGAGAATGTGGGAGGCCATGCTGAGAGGTGGGTGGCAATAGCCGAGACATGGAAGAGCAACTCCACACCCTCGAAAGAGGATTGGATGAATATCACCCCCGACCATCCTGGAGCTCTGGCTGGCCTGTGTTCCTGCTTTTCCCCACCAGGGAGCCCCGGCAGTGGGCCAATCTCTCCCGAGGGAGAAGTTGCAACACAGCCCAGCCAGAACTCCAGGACGGTTAGGGGTGATGTCCCCAGACTTGGGCATTTGTTACCCATGTGGGTCTACAGTCCCCAAGCCCAGCGGCAGTTCGAGAGAGCCCCGGCAGGGTCCCCGTCCTTTCCTGAAGGGAGAGGCTGTAACGCGGGCCAGCCAGAGCTCCAAGAAAGTTGGGGGTGATGTCCCTAGGCCTTGGGCAGCCGCCTCCCATGTGGGTTGACCATCCCCAAGTGCAGTGGCAGTTCCAGGGAGCCCTGGCAGTGTCCCCATCCCTTCCTGGAGAGAGCTTCTGTAATGCAACCCAGCCAGAGCTCCAGGATGGTCAGGGGGGATGTCTCTGGCCTTGGAGACCCGTCTCCGATGTAGGTTGACCGTCTGTCATGATGCCTACCCCCGGAGCACCAGGCCAGGCCCAGCACCCCCGGGAGCAGGAATCACGCCCCCGGGTAAAAGCCCAGCGGCCCTTTATAGGGGCTCTTTGGACTCTGTCCTGGCGCCGTTGGCGCCAGGCTCATGTTGGACATCAGTCCTGGCGCCATAGGCGCCAGGCTCATAAGGGGAAGTGTTTGGTGCACTTACCTGAAGCAGACCATGCTGCACACTCACCTGATGCAGACCATGCTGCATGAAGAACCAAGCCAAATGAGGCTTAGGAGGGACTATTTTTCTGAAGGAACTATTTTGTTACTTGGGTAGGGCTGTGGAAGAATACTCACCTGGAACTTCTTCCAAGGCTATTTAAGCCACGCCCGGACAGCCACACGTGCGTCGCTTTGTTCTGCATCCCAGCAGCTGAACGCTCATCGTGTCTGCTCCTGCACCTGGACTCCTGCCACGCCCGCCTCGAACCTGGAACACCTGTAAGGAAAGAAGAGAAGAGAAAGGTGAAAACCAAGAACTTATTCAACCTTCTTACCTGCATCCGGAATCTTCACGCCAGCATTCCTGAAGGAAGACTTCCATTTAAAGGCACCGCGTTGCTCGCTGCAGCGCCGCGCTTCACTCACCTGTTCCCGATACACCGCCCGGCTCCATCGCAGCTCTCAGCACCGGTCGCCACATCTCTGCACCTAGGGGAGAGAAGAAGAGAAAAGGTGAGCAAGGGAACACAAGAGGAAAGCCGAATTTTCAGCCATATTACTTACCGGCTTTTCTTGGTGAACTATTCCACATCTCGGGTCGGCGCCGCATCTTTGGCAGGTACCGCACCCCGGCCCCTATGGGGAAAGGACAAAGACAATACTGGGGAATTATAAAGACATTTAGAGGGGTCGTCCTCATCACTAACTCACCTGATTTTAACACCGGCAATTTAACCCAACGCATCGCCTTTGTTCTGCACCTGAAATAAAGGACAGATCACATGTTAGGAAAAACAACATAAAAGGAGGCTCACACTTGAACTTTTGCATCTTCATACTTACGGCGTATCGCTCAGAAAAGTCAAGTGGATTTGCCAGCGCCATTCTGAAAACCAGTGAAGTAACTGGACGAACGCGCACCCCTGCACCAGAAGCAGGATGGAGAGTTCATCCTTCCAAACCATAAGGTGAGCTTAAACCGGGGGTTTTGGAGGAAGTCAGAGAAGAACGAAGGGGGAAAGGGGGGAGCAAGCACACTATTCAGCAGACAGTTAATCCCCTTTCTCATCTGCAGAAGGATATTCCTACGGGCCAGACAAGCAAGATTTGGGGGTCCTGTTCAATCGGTGGTCCGAATTCTGCGCATCACGCTTGAAGAGGCCACAGCAACCCAGACCAGACCAGCGCCTCCCTGGGAGCCAGGTGAGCGTTACACCATCCCTAAGGCCAGCAGCGGTTCCAGGGAGCCCCGGCCGGGTCTCTGTCCTTTCCCAGAGGGAAAAGCTGTAACGCAGGCCAGCCAGAGCTCTGAGGCGGCCAAAGGTGCTGCCTCCGGGCTTGGGTGCCTGTCTCCCTTGTTGGTTGACCCAAGTTCAGCGGCGGACCCAGGGAGCCCCGGCAGGGTCCCCACCCCTACTCGGAATGAAGAGCTGTGAAACAGTCTAGTCAGAGCTCCAGGACTGAAGGGGGTGATGTCCCCAGCTTTGAGCGCCTGTCTCCCATGTGGGGCAACTGTCCGCAGGTCCAGCGGTGGTCCCACATGGGAGACAGGCACCCCTGGTCGGGGACATCACCCCCAACTGTCGTGGAAATCTAGCTGTGCTTCGTTAGAGCTTTTCTCTCCGGGTAGGGATGGGGACCACCGCTGAACTAAGGAAGGTCAACCAACAATGGAGATAGGCGCACAAGCTCGAAGGCTGCACCCCCTGCCGCCCTGGACCTCTGGATCACCTGCATTATAGCTTTTCTCTCTGGGTAGGGATGGAGACCCTGCTGGGACTGCAGCTTGACTCGTGGACGGATGACACTTTTTCTTTTCTGCCCAGGTCACTGCACCCACACGTGAGGTATCGTTTTCTTCGGGACACCTGTGGGAACGTTGGATATGTGTTGTTGCCCTTGTGTTTTGGTGGCTTCCAGGTGGCAGATGTCTGAACTTTTTGTTTCCCCCCCCCCATACATTTGGGACTTTGCCAGGCTTTGTGGGTAAACATTTTTAGGGCGATTTGCGAATGCCGTACCTCTTTGGATTCCCACATGTGTCTTTGCATCAGAAATGCATGGGGTTCCCCATTTTCCTTGGTGGCTTCAACAACCCAAGCCCAAATCTGTGTGTTGTCCCCAAAGCCAAATGCAGTCTTCCCCTTGGCGTTTGATGTACCAATGCTTTTGTTTTTTCCCTTTGCACCCAGGTAGGTGCACCCACACATGAGGTACCATTTCCGTCGGAACACCTGTGGGAATGTAGGACATGGGTTGTTGCCGGAGTGTTTCGGTGGTTTCCTGGTTGCATATGTCTGAAAATTGTGGGTTTTCCCTACATTTTGGACTTTGCTGGGCATTGTGGGTATCAAATTCTAGGGCAATTCACGAAAGCCAGACCTTTTTAGATCCCTACAGGAGTCTTTTTTCAGAAATGCTTGGGGTTCCCTGTTGGCTGTGACACCCCAAGGTCAAATCTGTGGGTTGTCCACAAGACCAAAAACCGTAAAAATGGAGAGGAGTGTAGTAGGTATGTTGAAAAGTTGATCCCATACCATATTCAAATTGCATTTGCACCAATGTACATGGTAGCCAAGGACCACAGAATAGTTTTGTGACCCAAGTCAGGCCCATCCAAACCACGCCAGTTGATCTTCAGGGCAGGCAATACAATATGCAGTTGCCACTAGCAATTAGCAAATAATTCATTCTTGGAGAGTGCGAAAGGGCGTGCATGTGTTGAATTGGCAAACATGACAGGAGCAAGTGACTTATGCCTTGTGAATCTGCATTTTTGTGGTTAGCATAAGCTAATCCATTAATTCATTAATGTAAACTCTGCTTAGCACTATGGTTTGTTCTAAGCTATCATGTGTCAATATTTGCTGAGAGCCATAGAGAAAGATATAATGTAAATATACTTAGTATGTATAGCGCAAATTCTAGTTTTCTAAGCGCTAAATGTGGTTTTTTTGTAGATTATTAATCAGGCTTTGCTGAGTGCGCAAGGAAATGTGTTCATGATAAATGGTGAACGCAGCTGAACACAGTGTAGAGGTGTTATTAGAAGAACCAGTGTGTTGGCAGACTGTCAGCTATCCTTTAGCACAGAGAAACAGCCTTGACTGCTGAGATAGCATGACAATTTTTTTCGTTTTGGCAGAGTTAGGATGTCTTGTACGAAAGACAAGAATGTTCGCACAATATGCCTTGCTTTCTTAGATTATATGTTCCAGCACAGTACATGCTATTATGAAATGTATGCACTTAAGCAGAAGCATGCTGTTTCCATGAAATGCTTCTACGCATGTAATGTACATCAATGCCACTATGTATAAACAGTGTGTGATGTGTGCTAGTGCTAGAGTGTTAGTGCTAGGGGCGTGGCTCGTTAGTGAGCAGCTAACTTCCCCTGCCATGCAAAATAAACAGTTTTCCGTTTAATATCTATCTCTGTGTCTCTTGTGATCTTATTTTGTTTCCATAGTATATATTTTGTAACTTACAGCCTGGCTAGTAGCTTGTACATTGAAATGTTTACTCCTTTTAAGGGTCCTACCTCATTATCACTTCACCCAATTTGAAAAGGGCTCTAGGGGTATGCTATGTTTAATGATATAGGGAGATCCCTGGATTTCCCTTCTCCTAACGTTGACAGTAGCCGAGATGGGTCTTTGAGTATGCCCTATTACAATGTTTCTAACTGCAACCGAACGGTTACCAGATCGCTCTTAGGCAGCTGTCCCTGGTAGGACCACACTTCAACTATGTGTGTGTTACCTCTAATAGGGGCCATTACCCACTTGTGTCTGCTCCTTCCCAATTTTTTTGCTTTCAGTTGTGGTTAGCAGCCCGGGCTGCTCGGCATGATATTGTATCTGTGAGAGGCAGCAGAGCAAATTTGGGATGTAGCAATTCCCCTACTAGAAGTTACTCTGCGCTCATGACTAGAGCGCTCAGAATTCTCCCACCTTTTGGCATTGTGGGCTGAGAGAGTACAGCACAACATAGTGCTCGAAACTGAAGATGAATTAGAATAAGGTGTGAGGATAATTAAGCAGCACTTGCCTATGCAGGGGCAGCACTCCCTCTGCCTAGTCATTGGCAAACAGGTTGTCTTGAAGGAGGCACTAGTGTTTAGTGGCACGAATTTACTTGACCTCTTACTGTTCAGTGCCCACAAATCAATAATGCGTGGGGTGGCCTGGTCAGGAGTGCCAGCAGACTATTGGGCGCTCCGGGAAGGTCTATGCCACAATGATCTATACCTGCTGCACAAAGACAACCCAGCACTCCTTTTCGTGTCTCGGGTGCAAGGGCCCCTTCAGCATACAGTGATGTAGGACTAATTAATGTTACTTCTGAATCTTTCTTACTGCGACAACTGAGCGGGGCCAGACCGGCCTCCGTGAAGGGTTTCCCAAGGAAAAACACTAATTGAACGGCACAGTTAGAAATTGAGGAGATGGGCATGAGAGTTGCGGGTAGGGCTTCACTCATCACAGATCTTCTTTAGATGGCTGCAACTGAAGGAGTGAGTTCCCGGGCAGGGCACCATTCCCATAACTGGCGGACCATGGAGCACTGTTGATTCCGAGGTCACTCCTGCGACTTACCCATTTCCTCTACCACCTTCCCCAGCTTCATGTATTCCCAGGGTCTAGAGAGTTCCATACACTAACTCACTCCTCAAACACCACAGGCTTTTCAGCAGCATTACAGAGTCTGGGCAATTCCAGGTCTCTTCATTTCAGGTGGAAGTCACCTCTGGGCACCAGTGGTACCAAAAAGCTTTTGAGGGAGGTGCAGCTGGTAGACGCTTAGGGAAGCAACGTACGTCACCACTAGATGGGATTTTGCAACAAGCGAAGTACGGATTAGAGTAAAGCGAGGGGTTCGGTTTCAGAAGATCATATTACTACTCCAGTGTGATCAGAGTAGTTGGAGAAAATGGAAATCTTCACCAAGGCAGGACGTGTTGTGGATTTTGAATATCGACCGTGTGAAGCATGAAAGGTGAAGCATTAAAGGTCAAGGGACAAACGAAATTTTAATGGCTTGCTTGGCAGGGGTCTGTGCTCTCTTCTTGCCTCTCACCCATTGACATACTTGCTCTTTCACAACGGTAGCTCTTTTGCCCCATAATAGGTGAAAGCAACCAGCAAGTCATCCCCTGTTCTCAAAGCAAAAGACTCAAAGGATACCCGGGTAGGAGAGACTCAACCACACAAATCCAATACCATCAAAGAAATGCTTGGCCCATTGAACGATCCAAGGCAGGATATCCATTAACATTCGAAAATCACTGCAGTGGATGAAATTCATGAACCCCCAAACTACATGAAGGAAGCCATTCCGACTAACAAAGGAGACATTGCCATCTTACGAACTGGACTACCAGCTTGGGCAACTTGTCCAAAGCAATAGAAGACCTGGAAAGAAAGGTCTTGGAGACTGAAAAGGAGTAGACAAGACTGAAATTACTTTATACCTGCAATCACATGAGCAGGAGATTCTCACCCAACAGTTTGCACGACTGAAAGAAACAGTCTGCCACCTGTCTGGGACGCAAAAGGGCTTGGAAAACAGATCCCGATGGAATAACATTTTAATCAGGGGAATTGGCGTAGAGAGAAGAACTGAAAACCTCTAGGCATATGTCGGAGACTATTTGCAGAAATCCTCGGCTTGGAATCCCAGGCTACTCCACGACATTGGTATTGCTTATTTATATAGTGCCTATATACCAGCAAGTGTTTCAAAGCGCTCAAGGAGGGTGGGAACTTGGGGTAAAACAACAGTCGCTCAGAGCCCTTGAATTACAGAGATGATAATAGTCTGCACAGGCAAAGTAAGTGCATCTAGTACATTTAACAGTTGAGACAGCAAATAGGCCTAACTGCGCTTCTGCAGTTTTACCAAGTGCAATTAAGGGCCGGGGATGGGGGAGAAACAGACGATCTTCAGGCATGGTGCATTCAGTTTGTGCAAGTGCACAGACGGTCGAAGGGAGGGGGGCCCAAGTGGTTGTTTTTCAAGTGCAGTGAGGGTGGGGTGCAGGGCACTGAGGCAAGTGCGAGAGAGGACTGGAGGGGGTGCCCGGAACCTGTGAGACTCTGAGGTACACCAGGCAGCCAGTCAGCAAGCTGTAAGGAAAAGGAAGAGGAGGGAGAGAGGGAAAGAGCAGAGAGCTAGGTTAGCAGGGTACAGGGAGAGCGAAGGAAGAGGAGAAGAGGAAGGTCTTGAGGAGTTTCCTGAACTTAAGAAGATCAGGCTCAAGACGGATGGCAGCAGGGAGGTTATTCCAGAGAGGCACCTGCAGAGGATAAGGATCTCCCTCCAAATCTCTGCTTGGAGAACCGGCTCACTCGCAGAAGGTTGGAGGTAGATGAGCAGAGGGCACGTGAGGGACAGCATTTAGGTAGGCAATGTTGCAGGTAGGTAGGTCCCAGTCCCCAGAAAGCCTTGGGGACAATGCAGAGGGCCTTGAACTTAATCCTTGCAGCCACAGGGAGCCAGTGAAGGGATTACAGAGCCGGAGAGATGCGGTCCCTGGGCTTGAGGCCTAGGATAAGTCTTGCGGTTCTGTTCTGGATGAGTTGCAGAGGGCACAGAGCAGAGGCAGGGAGGTTGAGGAAAAGGCTGTTGCAGTAGTCCAGCCTAGAGAGCAACAGGGTTCTGGGGACAGTGAGCCACTGGGGAAAGTGAGGAAAGCTAGGGGCTGGGGTGAGGGAGTCAATGTTGTTCTTTATGGTTTTGGAGGGCCAGGGGTCCACCTGTTTAGATGAAGCCTTCATAGACCGGACTTGTCTGGCAACCTTGTCGGGTGAGAGAGAAGAAAGGGGAAGTGGAGTGGGGCAGGGAGGCCAGGGGAGGGTCCGGTGTTGGTGTATGCTGTGGTGTGGAAGGGAGGGAGGAAAGGATGTCTTGGATTTTTGTTATGAAGTGTGCAGCCGGGGCCGAGCAAAGGTCCTGGGTGGGTGTGATAGAAGAAGAGGCTGCTGCAGGATTGGCCAGTTCCTCACAGACTTTGAACAGTTCGGCCGTGTTGATGGATGCCGCGGAGATGCAGGCTTGAATGAAGACTCTTATTTTAGCAGAGCTGATATTGCTTTTGTAGGAGGTGGCAGGCCAGTTTGTCAGATGGTTCGCCCGATGAATTCCATTTCCGCTCAGCTGTCCAACATTTGCGTTTAAGGGCAGCCAGATCGGAGTCGTATCAAGAGTTGCAATTTTGGAAGGCTTCAGTCAGACCCTCATGACAGGGGCAAGAGTATGAAGAGTGTTGGCGATAGAGAGATTGAGGTTAGCAAGTGCTGTGTCAGGGTGGGAGTCAGCCACAGGAATGTGCAGAGGAGAGTAGGTGGAGGCAAAGGCAGCCACTGTCACTTTTTTCATGGGTCTAGTGACTTTGAAGTCGAGTGGCTGTGCTGCTGCAAGCAAAAGGAGAGGAGAGCTTCAGGTGTGTTGAGAGAAGAGAATGGCCATTCCAAGAGAGAGGGGTAGTGAGGGATGTCAATAGAGATGAGAGCATCCAAAGTGTGACCTGCGGTGTGCGTGGAGCCAGATGGTAGGATAGAGAGGGAGAGGGAGTCGCATAGGTTGCGGAAAGGTCCCGAGGAGTCAGGAGAGTACAGATAGATGTTATGATCACCCATCAGGAGGAGTTGAGAAGACGAGGAAAGTAGAGAGGAGGCCAGGTCAGCCCATTCCAAGAGGAAGAGGGTGGACTGTCCTGGTGGTCGATAGAAGGTGGCCATAAAGAGAGAAGATTTAGGAGAGAGAGAGAGAATCTGCAAACTAGGCACTCGAAGGAGCAGTAGGCCTGACTAAGGAGGATGGACACAGGTATCCATTCTGGGAGGATCAGCGCCACTCCCCCACCGGTCTTCTTTGGCCTGGGCGCAGAGAGGACTTTGTAGCCTTCAAAAATGTCCACCAATTCCACTCCAAGGAATTTACAATGCTCAAAATGAAGGCTATTAGGCTCATCTGCTTTGGATCCTCTCAGCGTCTACTGTTTCAACACCTGGCTCCTTCTACAATGGCCAAAATAATGCAAATGAACTTGGTCACGGCCTGGTTAATAAATAAGAAAATACTATATTAAAGGTCCAGCTCAGGATTGAGGCTGAATTGATTCTAGGATTAAGACAAGCTGAAAATGTTAGATCACATACTCAGACGGATCCTCAAAATCGTGTCAGTGCACATTTACCAGACATTGATCTCAGAGGCGCTGGAGCTGAATGCATGATCACACTCAGAATGAAGGGTCTGCGGAATCCGAGGCAAAGGAACAAACACTAGATGCCTCACTGCGGTGGTAATTGGGAAGGCCTCCATTTGTGGGATAGGCATCAATTATATTACTGTCACCGTATCAGGATGGTTAATTATTCTGCAGTTGTTCTGTGACCGGGCTTAACAATTTTTCATTTCTGCAAGGTCTCTTCTAAATTCACTATATTGAAATGTGTATTTTCTGCGGCTATCCAGAAAACATGGTGTGAATTTGGTTCTTGAGGACCCCTCCCCCCGCAGTAGACAGTAATAGCGGCTGTCCCATGGTGATCTATGCATCTGGCCATCACTTTTTATAAGGAGAGTCAATCACTTTCCCTTCTACTCATCCCAATTCTCTGAAGTTTTCTGAGGTTTTTCAGCTAAATACTGAGCAATCTGTGCACAGAAGTTTAGATTAAACAGATGTGTGAAGTCATGCTGCCCCTCTTTGGCCATTCCTTGTCTGGGGCAGTGGTGGATATGTCAGACTCTGAATGCAGGAAACTGAAATTGTAACTCAAGGCATAAAATAAGCAGTGTTGCATAGCAATTGGACACTTGTGTAGCAAAGATAGCTATTTAAGTTGCCCACTTCAATGAAAGCACAGCTTGCCTTGCATTCCTCTCTTGCCCTCTGTGCTCTCTTCCCCCTCTTTTCTCTGTTCACTTCAAGTCCTAAGGGAGAGAAAGTGCAGCAATAATCATCTCCTCCACTCTTAAGTGCTAAATGCATGTGTGGGAGGGGTAGGCAAGAATCTATGTTTCTTTTTCAGACAATTGCAAACCCAAAATAATCGGGATGCTACTTTTATTAACCTTTCTATAGCCTGTCTGGCAAACACCAGTATGTGTCAATTTTATATATTTTTTAAAAGACAGCAATGCAATTTCATTCCTAAAATGTAGGTTACATAATGCATAATTAGAGTATTGATACTGTATCATCTCCATGCTTTACAGTAAAGTTTAGGTTAGTGTATCTAAATTTAATTATCACCCAGTTGCTTTATACCAGGTACCCTGAAATTGAGATGACCACAAACTACAATATTCCATCTAGTTTGCTCAGTTCTCTGCCTGCTACGCAATCCACTCTGCTTAGTCTCTTTCTTTCCTCTAAGAAAGCAAATTAGATGCTTACACAAAATAGTGATCAATAGTTCCATCCAATCTGTACATCTACAGATCTATTGCAATACCAAACACTGTAGTTAGCCTCTAGAGCTAGCTTTGCTTATGATTGCATTATATATTACCACCTGCAGGAGACAGCTAGCCAAACTGTTTTCACAGCTTTTTTTTATCATATCTATGTATTTGTGTCCTTTCATGCAGCTAAACGTTTACATTTTACAGACACTCAGCTGTGGCTCGCAAAGTCTTTTCGCCCACTCGCATAGTCGAGTACATTTTATCAAGGCAGAGTAGCGTTTGCAAGAGATGTTTGAAACCTTTATGTAATGTTAACTTTGCAGCAAATGTTTCACTGTGCATGGCTGGCCTCTGGGTGGCAGCAGTGTGCCAAACAAAGCGGGTTTGTAGTGACATGCATCATTGTACACAAATTGCATTTTAAATCTGTTGTCGTCCATTGCTATGGGTCGAGTGCACTTCTCTTAGGTTGAATAGGGAAACTAAGTTACCCGACCAGCAGGTCTAGCTGAATTTTAAAGAATTTGCAAGGCCTGACTCCTCTAACTAATGTCTTATTTCAGTGGTACCCAAAACTGCTGTATTGTTGCTCATTTCATATCTTGGGTACAAATAACTTTTGGTGACATTAATAATATTAGTCCAAAATTGCTAATCAAATAGGTCTGTTTGCTAATCAAATAAATTGTAATTAGCAAACTCTGCTAATCAATTTTTGAAAACTAATTTATGCCTTGTAACTCAAGGCTCTTTGATTTTAGCAATCTTGTGTCCTCCACTCTACATGTGAAGCTAACGCAAAACCTACCGAAATTGCCTGCTGGCAGAAAAGTGCTGTAGCAATCTTGAGAAGAGGTGGGATACAACCTTTAGAAAAAAATGACTTAACACATTACTAGCGCCTGAGTAAAACCTGTAAAGGAGAGGTCAGGAAGGAAGTAATCGTATAGGTGCAGAGGACGGATGTTAGGGATTACGAGCAGTGAGAGTTACAGAAGAGATGTATTCCACTACAACTGCCGTAGAACACTATTGCGTTTGAGGCTAAAAGACAAGAGCAATTGTTAATTGTCGTCTTCTCTTGAGGCCTTGTGCTGTGTAAAAGCTATGTTGTGCTGTTGAGAACAAAGGAGTCACTATTTGTGTTTTTGAGACTTGGCAACAGAGGGTTTAAAGGGGCCCAGACAGTGCTCCAGATAGGATTTTGGAATAGGAGTATTTTACTCACTATTTTTAGAATTATAGAGTTCATTCAATTTCAAGAGAGTAAAAATGTGTTTTCTACTTTGCAAGAGAGTAAACATATCTGACATCTATCCAATAAGAGCCAAAAATTTAAACTTATGAGAACAGACATAAAACATTTGTCAAAGTTTTCTGGATTCAAATAATGGATTGCATTTGTAGAAAATGCTCTCCCACACAATACCTGTAAATGTGTGCTACCCATCTGCATTTTCGTGATACTTGGACACTGGAATTCTGTTGCTATGGAGTGCAGCTAGTTATATAAGGTAGTCATAATTCGCACATGGGGAAAGGTGCTTAGCCAATCAAGGGCTGGAAACGCAGGCGAGAACAGAGTTTATTGCCCACATTTTCCAGCCACCCGAGGCTCTTCCCTGGGTGCCACCATCTTGACTGTGGAGAGGCAACAGAGAGCCTCTCCCTGTTGCCTACCCACACCACAACCCTCACACCTCCAAGAAATTGCGCACCCTTCACCCACACCCCTCCCTACCACCTCTGTGCTGGACCAGAGCTTTCTGCTCCAGTCCCGGTGCTCTCTTCTGTTCTCGGAGCCCGCTAGCGAAATAGAAAAGGGACTTTCATTGGGCCATCGTTTTTTCATTTTTCATGGGAGATTGGGATTACACAATACATGCAAAGTCCATCTACCATGAAGAAAAAACGATTTGCCCTTCAGGTGGGGCCCGGGGTGTGTGTAGCAATCACCCGCGCGTCAGGGGTGCATACATGGCCGGTAACAGATCTAAGCCTTCACCGAGGCCATCGATTTGCTCGAGCCCACTAGGGTCGAGCTGCAGGCTGTTATGATATATGATATTATATGGCATTTATAACGCGCCTATACACAAGTGTTTCAAGGCACGACGAGGCAAGGGAGGGGAAACAGAGGGAAGACAGAGACAGTGATCCTACTAGGCCAGGTGACATTGAGATCGTGCAAGTGCAGTGGATGGGGGAGGGGAAAAGTGCAGTACATAGGATGACAGTGAATTAAATAAAGAAATAAATGGTCATGTACGCCCCCCAACGTGTGGGTGATAGCTACAATTAAGTCCCACAATCTACCAGCATTACTTCTTTGCCTCTCGCTCCTAATATTGCTGCATTGCACTACATGTTTGACAGCCACACCATGTTTTTGCACTATCTCACCTTGCCTTTACTAACCTGTTCCCAGTCTTTCCATTTCTGATGCTGTGCCTTTCACCATTAAGGGCTGCTAGGCACATTGTTGGAGTCTTTTGCTCTCTGCCACTGTGCCGTTCCGGTCTCTGCATCCTGCTATTGCTGTTTCTCACCTGTGTCTTCCTCCTTCAGTTGCGGTAACTCCTCTTCCTCTCTCTCTTGTCATTACTCTGGCTCTTGCTCCTTTCTCATTTTCTCTGTTGTGGTTGCTACTCCTTTTGATTATCTTTCTCCCACTGCCTCTTATGTTATCGGTCTGCCTTTCTACTGTCTTCCATTTCCATCTCTCCTCCTTGCTGTTGATCTGTGTGTACTTACTATATTTTGTTGCTCAATTTCTCTTTTGCTCTGATTCTGCCCCTCACTGCTAATGCTGGTGTGCGTCTCCTATTATTTGCCTCAGTTTCTTTACTTTCTTTATTGCTCTACCTCCATCAGCTCCTTTGTCTCTCATTCCCGAGTCTTGCTCCAATTGATGTTTTGGCATGGCCATTACATTCCCTGTTGTTCGGTCTGCTACCCCCACCCCTTTGATGGCCTGTATTGCTTAGGTTCAGAGTTTCTCTTTCTCTGCTACCCTGTTTGCCTTTTGGCATAGCAATAATACATATATAATGTAGAATAATCACATTAGTGAAAAAGCAGAAATGCCTTTTCCATCTACACAACCAGTTCATCTTGAAAATTGGGTGGTCCTTTTAAATGCAAGCAAACCTGCTTTTGAGAGAGAGTTCGGTTGGGACAGCAAATGCAGCACCTGCTTACGTGCAGATGCTTTTTCTGCACTGAATGCCATTACAAGAATAGCAGCCCTGATTAGACATGTGTGTTCTGAAGAATTGAACATTTGGTAGTCCAATTATTAAGTGGAAAGCTAATTCACCTGTGCTACAATTCAAACCGGTCACCTGCCTCTTAAACGAGTGCCTCTGATGCATACGCCTTAACTCGCCTATGGAACTAGCAGGTTACACACTGATCTCTTCAGCAGGGTTACTGGGCCCCAGAGCTAAACTTCCTAAAAGGCTGGTGAAAGGCCACAAGGGTTGGGGATCTGGCAGTCCCAGGTCAAGCTTGCATGACAAGACTGGCTCAAACAAAGCTTTGGGCCTGTTTGGACTATTCTACACGGGAATCAGGAGATGTATGAGGCAGGGCTAGGTTTTTGGCAGGGTCACTCACTTATCAGGCATGGAGGCACAGAACTTATAAAAAGTTCAAGGCTGAGAGCAGGATGACGTGTAGTCTACCTCGGAAATACCCCCTTCTCACACGGCTCGCAGTGTGCATCCCCCCAGCTCAGGAGAACGGAGAGATGAGCTCGAACACTGTTCGAGTTAAGAGCTTTAGCTTTATGCAGAAGCGGCCCGGCCGCACAGGTAGGTGCTTTATCACTAGAGCAGCTCTGTACTGTCACAGCATATCAAACAATGTGAGAACGATTGCACTGAAAGCGCCCTGCGTTAGCCTTGCGGTGAACACTTGCATTCTAGCGGCGAGGCCGACACGTGAAGGCACTGTGGCGAATGTAGAGCAGAGCCGTTCAGAGGTACTGGTACCATCTGTGCCGCTGAGACGATCTACAGCACTGCAAGAGGATCAGCCATGCCCTCCGAGAAGGGCTGCCACGCTTCCATGAAAATGGTGGTGGTGGTGAAAGTCAAGTTCAGAGCACATTCTCAGCCAGCCCGTGCTCTCGGCTGAGGCAGGGCCCTTTCTCACACACTGATGCAAAGGCATTCAATCATTTAAAACTATGAAGAGAGCATCTTCAGAGTTAACACCAAAAGCTTTTCTTAATCCCAAATGAGAAACATAACTTCTTGCCTGGAGACTTCATAAAAACCTGGAGCAATGTAATGCCATGTGTGCGCTTCGGAGATGGAAAGAAAGCACAGTGTGCAATGCCATTGCTGCTGCAATTGAGCTGCCCATGTTGAAGCGAATGAAAGCAGAGGAAAGCAAAACCCGAATGCGGCCCTTGCTTTAGACACAATATTAGACTATGGTAATAACACAAAGCAGTGTCAAAAGCACAAAACAACTGAAGAAAGTAAAATAAATCACTGCAAAGAGCCACACAGAATCTCATGTCCTCTAAATGGCTCAGCAGTCCACAATGTACAAAGACTGAAAGTATTTGCCATATATAGTAGGACTATATGCACGTGTCTCATATAACCAGGTAACCAGGGGAGGAGGAGAAGACAAACTAAAGAGTAAACCAGTTGCCGCAGGCTACTAGAGACCACCCGTGTGCAATGAATCCGTTTTACAGTTAGAGGGAACAATTACAGCAAAACCAACCAAAAAAAGCATGAGCAGAGGGTAAGCCTGCCATAGGATGGGTCAGAAACAAATAGCAACACTATTATTCTAGCATGGGGGGGGGGACCATGTTGCATGCTACCAGCTAAGTATAAAAAGTTGCTGGCCCCCCTCAGTTCCACACATACACATAGCACAGCATTGCTAACTTGCCACGAGTCAATTATCACTAGCCAACGGCTAGTGTCGAATCCAGACTCTAAAAACTGCCTAAAAACTGTTCAGAATATTTTTAAGCACAAAATACTATCAGTGGGACCTGATGGTCTCGTTGCAACAGTTGTGACAAATCGAGGGAATTCATCCCTTCTCCCCCTTTGAGGCAAGGGAGGTGGGCCTGCTTCCCAAGACCCTCCTCATGGGATCTGGGAAAGAGTCTCCAGCTTCCTGTAGGGAACTCCCTGAAACATACCTCATGATGGGTTTAGAGGCTCTGATGTAAGGTTCTTGGGAAGCTGGCAAGGGTATGTGCGTGTTGCTAGGGGTTTGGGATGACACCTCTTTCAAACGTGAAAAATGGTTCTTAAATACTGCTCTGATGTTTGTCAAGCGTAATACTGCTATGCTACGGGGAAGCAGGGAAGCGCTGAGATTTCCACATGGCAATTGGACCTGGACGTCTGTAGGATGGCTGAAGAACGGTTCTTTAATGCATAGGTTGCCCCTCACAGTTTTCACAAGACTTGGGACCGGTGCAAAGATGCAGGAGTATATGGACGGGACGAGGATGGTTAGGTCAGCTTTGGGTAAATGATGTTCAAGAAGCCTTGTTGTGTTGCTTCTGCAGGGGGATGCTCGCCCTCATGGCCCTTTTTTGTATAAAGAAAAAGATATAAACAATGTATTTTTTTTTTAAAAGATGGGAAGGGACCTTCTTGTATTGGGCTATATCCAATGAGTTCAGGACTCATAATTTTACGCCAGTCTATCAAAAATAAAGCATGTCAGGTCTGGGTCAACTATCTTAGGGGAGTACAGCGGCTGAAACCTTTGTTTTTATACATTTTAGCATTATAACAATGTAAAACTGTGATCATGTGGTAAGAGGTGCAGTGAACATGATCTTTATCTGTCTTAAGAATATGGGATAACGAGGAATCCCCCCCCCCGTGTAGGGGGCAAGGAGCCTGGGCAAGGACATTCAAGTGTAAATTGGAGCAGTGAACCCATCTGGGCCAGGAGTCTTGCTCGTTGGAAGGGAGTTTATGGCTTTGGCCGTTTCTTCCACAGTGATATATCTGCCTCAAGCAGGTACGGCAGATTATTTGATATCCTGGGGAGGTTCACCTCATGCAAGTAAGTGGTCTAATGATCGGGCCAGTGGGTTGTTCTGAGAAAATTGAGGCGGAATAGCCAGGGAGGATATTTAATGTATCGCTTTAACCCCCGTCTACTATACAACCTTCATCTTTAAAGGCTGAGATTATGTGCTCTGAATGTTGAGCCCTCAGTTTATAAGGAAGAATTGTGTTGGCTTTATTGATATGGGTGTGATAAAGT
The DNA here is from genome assembly GCF_040938575.1 of Ambystoma mexicanum. NCBI lineage: Eukaryota > Metazoa > Chordata > Amphibia > Caudata > Ambystomatidae > Ambystoma > Ambystoma mexicanum. The sequence continues at coordinate 1,225,880,177 of NC_090936.1, forward strand.
TGCTGAAAGGGAATATGCAACCACGTTGGTGCCCCAAGGCAATGAATGTGGCCCTGTGTGCCCTTACTCTTGCCCGTCTGTGGGTCATGGCAATGGACAGGCTACTGCCCTCCACCCTCCTTAGCAGATCAGGGCACTAGGCTGCCCCTCTGTTCATGGGGATCATGGAAGTCATGGGACATGCCTGCACTTCAGGCGTCCTCAGAATCAGGGCACTGGGCTGCCCCTCTGCTCATGCGTGTCATGCAAGTCATGGGACATGCCTGCACTTCAGGCCTCCTCAGGATCAGGGCACTGGGCTGCCCCTCTGTTCATGGGGATCATGGAAGTCATGGGACATGCCTGCACTTCAGGCCTCCTCAGGATCAGGGCACTGGGCTGCCCCTCTGTTCATGGGGATCATGGAAGTCATGGGACATGCCTGATCATCAGGCCTCCTCAGGATCAGGGCACTGGGCTGCCCCTCTGCTCATGCGTGTCATGGGACATGCCTGCACTGCAGGCCTCCTCAGAATCAGGGCACTGGGCTGCCCCTCTGCTCATGCGTGTCATCGGACATGCCTGCACTTCAGGCCTCCTCAGAATCAGGGCACTGGGCTGCCCCTCTGCTCATGCGTGTCATGCAAGTCCTGGGACATGCCTGCACTTCAGGCCTCCTCAGGATCAGGGCACTGGGCTGCCCCTCTGTTCATGGGGATCATGGAAGTCATGGGACATGCCTGCGCATCAGGCCTCCTCAGGATCAGGGCACTGGGCTGCCCCTCTGTTCATGGGGATCATGCAAGTCATGGGACATGCCTGCGCATCAGGCCTCCTCAGGATCAGGGCACTGGGCTGCCCCTCTGTTCATGGGGATCATGGAAGCCATGGGACATGCCTGCGCATCAGGCCTCCTCAGGATCAGGGCACTGGCCCTCTGTTCATGGGGACCATGGAAGTCATGGGACATGCCTGCGCATCAGGCCTCCTCAGGATCAGGGCACTGGGCTGCCCCTCTGTTCATGGGGATCATGGAAGTCATGGGACATGCCTGCGCATCAGGCCTCAGGATCAGGGCACTGGGCTGCCCCTCTTTTCATGGGGATCATGCAAGTCATGGGACATGCCTGCGCATCAGGCCTCCTCAGAATCAGGGCACTGGGCTGCCCCTCTGCTCATGCGTGTCATGGGACATGCCTGCACTTCAGGCCTCCTCAGAATCAGGGCACTGGGCTGCCCCTCTGCTCATGCGTGTCATGGGACATGCCTGCACTTCAGGCCTCCTCAGAATCAGGGCACTGGGCTGCCCCTCTGCTCATGCGTGTCATGGGACATGCCTGCACTTCAGGCCTCCTCAGAATCAGGGCACTGGGCTGCCCCTCTGCTCATGCGTGTCATGGGACATGCCTGCACTTCAGGCCTCCTCAGAATCAGGGCACTGGGCTGCCCCTCTGTTCATGGGGATCATGGAAGTCATGGGACATGCCTGCGCATCACATACTTGCCAAAATTCTTTGACCATCTACATGTAGATGTAGGATTTTTAAAGTTTCATAAATAATAATTTGCATAACAATTACATCACAGCAAAATACAAAACATACATTGTTGGCACCATTGAAGCATTCTAAAATACACAACCCACCAGAGAGCACATGGAAATATGTTGAGATGTTAAAAATGTATAATTCTGAATGGTAGGTTAACACCATTACCTAACTTCCCAGAAGGCAATCAGAGCTGGTAGGCAACGCTTGCTGGGGCAGTACATGTGTATTCCTGCAGTGCAGGTTGAACACTGAATGACATGGAGACTGATAATGATAATAATGATGTGTTATTTATATAGCGCCTTAATACAATGCGCTACACAGGCCTCCTCAGGATCAGGCACTGGGGCATTCCTGTGAAGGCCGCCTGTTACACACACACCCCCCCTGTACCCCCCCATGACTGTCTCCAGGGGGTTATACCATCACCAGCGTCCCCCCCTTCGCCTGGCTGCCTCCTACCGGGGATCCTCCGCCTGCGTGCACCGCTCCACACCTGAGGCGATCTTCGCGCTGCTGCGCCACCAGCCTGCCCGCCACGTGCAAGCCTCGCTCTCTCCCGCGAGAATTGCGAGACCGCGCGCCAGACGCACGCCGCCAGCTCTCGCGAGAACTCCAGCGTCGAACCTCGCCTTTCTCGCGAGATCTCCTTCTCTCCACACGAATGAGAATGGCGAGGCCTGTTGCGCGCCCACAGAGCGTCTTCGCTCAAGGAATGCCGCGGAAACGTATTCGAGGCGTTTCACCAAAAAGGCACAAAGCAAAGATACGGAGTGCGGCTGAAGTGTAGTCACACTAGACTCGAGACTGCCGCGGCACAGCCCTGCCGGCGAGCTTCGGGAGGGAAGAGGCAACAGGCGCGCAGTGCTGCCTAAGGAGAACGCTTGTGGAAACAGACGATGATCTTTTGGGGAGGTCATCAGTCTGTCCTGGCAGCCAAGATGCCGGCGATATGCCTCACATCCTTCTAGACGCCGCACTTAGCTCATTCCCTGTTCACACGGCTTCTTATCCATATGCCTCACATCCTTCGAGACGCCGCACTTAGCTCATTCCCTGTTCACACTGCTTCTTATCCATATGCCTCACATCCTTCTAGACGCCGCACTTAGCTCATTCCTTGTTCACACTGCTTCTTATCCATATGCCTCACATCCTTCAAGACGCCGCACTTAGCTCATTCCCTGTTCACACTGCTTCTTATCGATATGCCTCACATCCTTCGAGACGCCGCGCTTAGCTCATTCCCTGTTCACACTGCTTCTTATCGATATGCCTCACATCCTTCGAGACGCCGCGCTTAGCTCATTCCCTGTTCACACTGCTTCTTATCCATATGCCTCACATCCTTCGAGACGCCGCACTTAGCTCATTCCCTGTTCACACTGCTTCTTATCCATATGCCTCACATCCTTCTAGACGCCGCACTTAGCTCATTCCCTGTTCACACGGCTTCTTATCCATATGCCTCACATCCTTCTAGACGCCGCACTTAGCTCATTCCCTGTTCACACTGCTTCTTATCCATATGCCTCACATCCTTCTAGACGCCGCACTTAGCTCATTCCCTGTTCACACGGCTTCTTATCCATATGCCTCACATCCTTCTAGACGCCGCACTTAGCTCATTCCCTGTTCACACGGCTTCTTATCCATATGCCTCACATCCTTCTAGACGCCGCACTTAGCTCATTCCCTGTTCACACTGCTTCTTATCCATATGCCTCACATCCTTCTAGACGCCGCACTTAGCTCATTCCCTGTTCACACGGCTTCTTATCCATATGCCTCACATCCTTCTAGACGCCGCACTTAGCTCATTCCCTGTTCACACGGCTTCTTATCCATATGCCTCACATCCTTCTAGACGCCGCACTTAGCTCATTCCCTGTTCACACGGCTTCTTATCCATATGCCTCACATCCTTCTAGACGCCGCACTTAGCTCATTCCCTGTTCACACGGCTTCTTATCCATATGCCTCACATCCTTCGAGACGCTGCACTTAGCTCATTCCCTGTTCACACTGCTTCTTATCGATATGCCTCACATCCTTCAAGACGCCGCACTTAGCTCATTCCCTGTTCACACGGCTTCTTATCCATATGCCTCACATCCTTCAAGACGCCGCACTTAGCTCATTCCCTGTTCACACGGCTTCTTATCGATATCATATGCCTCACATCCTTCTAGACGCCGCACTTAGCTCATTCCCTGTTCACACGGCTTCTTATCCATATGCCTCACATCCTTCTAGACGCCGCACTTAGCTCATTCCCTGTTCACACGGCTTCTTATCCATATGCCTCACATCCTTCAAGACGCCGCACTTAGCTCATTCCCTGTTCACACGGCTTCTTATCCATATGCCTCACATCCTTCAAGACGCCGCACTTAGCTCATTCCCTGTTCACACGGCTTCTTATCGATATGCCTCACATCCTTCAAGACGCCGCACTTAGCTCATTCCCTGTTCACACGGCTTCTTATCCATATGCCTCACATCCTTCGAGACGCCGCACTTAGCTCATTCCCTGTTCACACGGCTTCTTATCGATATGCCTCACATCCTTCGAGACGCCGCACTTAGCTCATTCCCTGTTCACACTGCTTCTTATCCATATGCCTCACATCCTTCAAGACGCCGCACTTAGCTCATTCCCTGTTCACACGGCTTCTTATCCATATGCCTCACATCCTTCTAGACGCCGCACTTAGCTCATTCCCTGTTCACACGGCTTCTTATCCATATGCCTCACATCCTTCTAGACGCCGCACTTAGCTCATTCCCTGTTCACACGGCTTCTTATCCATATGCCTCACATCCTTCAAGACGCCGCACTTAGCTCATTCCCTGTTCACACGGCTTCTTATCCATATGCCTCACATCCTTCAAGACGCCGCACTTAGCTCATTCCCTGTTCACACGGCTTCTTATCCATATGCCTCACATCCTTCTAGACGCCGCACTTAGCTCATTCCCTGTTCACACTGCTTCTTATCCATATGCCTCACATCCTTCAAGACGCCGCACTTAGCTCATTCCCTGTTCACACTGCTTCTTATCCATATGCCTCACATCCTTCTAGACGCCGCACTTAGCTCATTCCCTGTTCACACGGCTTCTTATCCATATGCCTCACATCCTTCTAGACGCCGCACTTAGCTCATTCCCTGTTCACACTGCTTCTTATCCATATGCCTCACATCCTTCAAGACGCCGCACTTAGCTCATTCCCTGTTCACACTGCTTCTTATCCATATGCCTCACATCCTTCAAGACGCCGCACTTAGCTCATTCCCTGTTCACACTGCTTCTTATCCATATGCCTCACATCCTTCAAGACGCCGCACTTAGCTCATTCCCTGTTCACACTGCTTCTTATCCATATGCCTCACATCCTTCAAGACGCCGCACTTAGCTCATTCCCTGTTCACACGGCTTCTTATCCATATGCCTCACATCCTTCTAGACGCCGCACTTAGCTCATTCCCTGTTCACACGGCTTCTTATCCATATGCCTCACATCCTTCAAGACGCCGCACTTAGCTCATTCCCTGTTCACACGGCTTCTTATCCATATGCCTCACATCCTTCTAGACGCCGCACTTAGCTCATTCCCTGTTCACACTGCTTCTTATCCATATGCCTCACATCCTTCTAGACGCCGCACTTAGCTCATTCCCTGTTCACACTGCTTCTTATCGATATGCCTCACATCCTTCTAGACGCCGCACTTAGCTCATTCCCTGTTCACACTGCTTCTTATCCATATGCCTCACATCCTTCGAGACGCCGCACTTAGCTCATTCCCTGTTCACACTGCTTCTTATCCATATGCCTCACATCCTTCTAGACGCCGCACTTAGCTCATTCCCTGTTCACACTGCTTCTTATCCATATGCCTCACATCCTTCTAGACGCCGCACTTAGCTCATTCCCTGTTCACACTGCTTCTTATCCATATGCCTCACATCCTTCTAGACGCCGCACTTAGCTCATTCCCTGTTCACACTGCTTCTTATCCATATGCCTCACATCCTTCTAGACGCCGCACTTAGCTCATTCCCTGTTCACACGGCTTCTTATCCATATGCCTCACATCCTTCTAGACGCCGCACTTAGCTCATTCCCTGTTCACACGGCTTCTTATCCATATGCCTCACATCCTTCAAGACGCCGCACTTAGCTCATTCCCTGTTCACACGGCTTCTTATCCATATGCCTCACATCCTTCTAGACGCCGCACTTAGCTCATTCCCTGTTCACACTGCTTCTTATCCATATGCCTCACATCCTTCAAGACGCCGCACTTAGCTCATTCCCTGTTCACACTGCTTCTTATCCATATGCCTCACATCCTTCAAGACGCCGCACTTAGCTCATTCCCTGTTCACACTGCTTCTTATCCATATGCCTCACATCCTTCAAGACGCCGCACTTAGCTCATTCCCTGTTCACACTGCTTCTTATCCATATGCCTCACATCCTTCAAGACGCCGCACTTAGCTCATTCCCTGTTCACACGGCTTCTTATCCATATGCCTCACATCCTTCTAGACGCCGCACTTAGCTCATTCCCTGTTCACACGGCTTCTTATCCATATGCCTCACATCCTTCAAGACGCCGCACTTAGCTCATTCCCTGTTCACACGGCTTCTTATCCATATGCCTCACATCCTTCTAGACGCCGCACTTAGCTCATTCCCTGTTCACACTGCTTCTTATCCATATGCCTCACATCCTTCTAGACGCCGCACTTAGCTCATTCCCTGTTCACACTGCTTCTTATCGATATGCCTCACATCCTTCTAGACGCCGCACTTAGCTCATTCCCTGTTCACACTGCTTCTTATCGATATGCCTCACATCCTACGAGACGCCGCACTTAGCTCATTCCCTGTTCACACTGCTTCTTATCGATATGCCTCACATCCTTCTAGACGCCGCACTTAGCTCATTCCCTGTTCACACTGCTTCTTATCGATATGCCTCACATCCTTCGAGACGCCGCACTTAGCTCATTCCCTGTTCACACTGCTTCTTATCGATATGCCTCACATCCTTCGAGACGCCGCACTTAGCTCATTCCCTGTTCACACTGCTTCTTATCGATATGCCTCACATCCTTCGAGACGCCGCACTTAGCTCATTCCCTGTTCACACTGCTTCTTATCGATATGCCTCACATCCTTCTAGACGCCGCACTTAGCTCATTCCCTGTTCACACTGCTTCTTATCGATATGCCTCACATCCTTCGAGACGCCGCACTTAGCTCATTCCCTGTTCACACTGCTTCTTATCCATATGCCTCACATCCTTCTAGACGCCGCACTTAGCTCATTCCCTGTTCACACGGCTTCTTATCCATATGCCTCACATCCTTCTAGACGCCGCACTTAGCTCATTCCCTGTTCACACGGCTTCTTATCCATATGCCTCACATCCTTCAAGACGCTGCACTTAGCTCATTCCCTGTTCACACTGCTTCTTATCCATATGCCTCACATCCTTCTAGATGCCGCACTTAACTCATTCCCTGTTCACACGGCTTCTTATCCATATGCCTCACATCCTTCAAGACGCCGCACTTAGCTCATTCCCTGTTCACACGGCTTCTTATCCATATGCCTCACATCCTTCAAGACGCCGCACTTAGCTCATTCCCTGTTCACACTGCTTCTTATCCATATGCCTCACATCCTTCAAGACGCCGCACTTAGCTCATTCCCTGTTCACACTGCTTCTTATCCATATGCCTCACATCCTTCAAGACGCCGCACTTAGCTCATTCCCTGTTCACACGGCTTCTTATCCATATGCCTCACATCCTTCTAGACGCCGCACTTAGCTCATTCCCTGTTCACACGGCTTCTTATCGATATGCCTCACATCCTTCAAGACGCCGCACTTAGCTCATTCCCTGTTCACACTGCTTCTTATCGATATGCCTCACATCCTTCAAGACGCTGCACTTAGCTCATTCCCTGTTCACACTGCTTCTTATTCGCTGTTAATGGAACACGTTTTCTGAAATAGAAAAAACGTTTTGTATATGTTACACCCTAAGTTTTGCACCCGTCTCCCCCATATTCCGAGCGGGAAATAATATTCTAGGAGTATTCCCATTACATGAGGAAGCTGTAGTAGAGGACAGTCAAGGATGCCAGGAGCTGAGGCATGAGAAGCTATGAAGCACATTCCATGCGTGTTCGCCAAACACAGGCCGTTACAAAATGTATACCCTCTGAGAACAGTTGCCGCTACGATGATTTCCCTATCCTAAATAATAAACCAGTTCTCATCAGAATGTCTAACCAATGAAGCTCAGTCCTCCATCTAACCTATGCCAACCTAATCTCTGCACTACCACTAGAACAAAAAAAACAAACACACTAAGCTATAGCTTAGAATAGGGTTACTCTCCCCTTTTGGTTCATCAGTGATGGCTGGTTCTCTGACCCCCACCAGAAAGTTCTCAAACATCTGTTACAGATCTGGACCTGGGAACTCCAACAAAGAAAAGATGTGTCTCACTGTCCTGTACAAACCGGTTTCTGTTAGTCTAAGCAGTTATTGATTTGTTTCCGCTCTTCCAGGATTTATTAAAGAACACCAGTTCCTGGGGTTGGTATTGTTCAATGTCCACAAAAAGTGGCTCTTCTCTGGATATTGGTCAGATAACTACATTTCTAGCCTTGGGCAGACTAAAGGCGTGTTTTGGCCGACTTAGTTTATCACTCTGGTTCTGGTTTGCCTCACCTTCTGAAGCTTGGCAAGTTGGGGACCATGCATCTATTCGACCCTTTTTCTGTTCCAATGTCTTGCACCCCCCCTTCTGCGGATCTCTGCTTATCATCACAACTCATGCGATAGCCTCGCTCGGTTCTTTTGCTTGAGCTTTCTCTTAGCCCCTTCAGGAGTCTGACGGGCAGCACTTTGTGAGCCAGAGGTTTGCACAGCCCTGTTGCAGTTTTGCATCCCCCCGCTTCAAGGATCAGCCCTAGGTGGGCTACAGGCTTGTTCACCCTGTTGTGGTCTAGCCTGCCCCCTTTCCATGGTCTTTGACTTATCGGCCCTGCCTGGGCTAGTTTGGCCCTGGTTTGATATGCTTTCGTTCATCCCATTCTGTCATCTTTTGGAAGTCAGCCCTGCGTGGACTACGGCATGGCCTCCCCACTCGTACAAGGCTGCGTCCCTTCTCTCCAGTGGTGGTTTCTTGGGCCTTCACAGATCTGCATAGTCATTGGTACTCCTTCGGTTCCTTATGACTGTTTCCCTTCTCTGCCTTTCTGGATTTGTCTAGGCTCCCTCAAGCAGCAGTGGTTCGCGGACTGCCAGCAGTTGCTCCACAACACTCTGTGGCGGCTTCCCACACAGGTTCATCTTTCGGGTGAGGGAGTACCTCTGTGCTCCGGTGCAGGCCAGCATTTCCTACTCGCCGGCCAGGTCTCCTCCTCTAGCGTGGCCGGTGTATATAGGTTCCTCTTGAAAGCGGAAGGAAAGAATCCTATGGTCATCGTTCGTGCAAGGGGCGTCAACTCAGGTAGGTCAGAAACCATGCCGTCCACCATAAAGGGACTCTACTTGGAAACCCTGTCCAACTGCAATGTAACCCATGAATGCTTGGGAATCATGAGGCAAGCGGAATCATTCTTTGTGCATACCCTGTCCCCAAAGAGGGGCATTGGCCACCCCCAGTGGGGTTTGCCCATGTTCACCTCAGGACGCCCGGTGCAGGCAACCTACAGAAACAGAAAAGGTAAGTGCGGTGCGTGCGGGAACACAGCACTACTGTACTCCAGTAAAACCCCACCGGTCTTATTACCTATCATATACTTACCTGCATTTAGCCTGTTTGTGGAAACTGGCGGTCTTCTTCATTCAGCCTATTTGCAAGGGATGGCCTCTTATTGGCTTTTAGCCTATTTATAGTTATAATAATTTTTCTTTTATAACACGCTTAATACCAACAAGTGGTTTCTAAGAGCAGCATAGTGATTCAAACCTGTGTTGCGCTGCATTTATTTATTTGCATTTTTAAAGCGCTCACACAGCCCGGGGGCATCGAGGCACTGTTACAGAATTCTTTTTTTGTTTTGTTGTCTTAGTTGCATATTTATAACGCGCTTAAATACCCAGAGGATTTTAAGCGCGGACCGGGGATCGAACCTGTGTTGCTTCGTGTCGTCTTACTTCCAAGGCAAGCACGTTGCCACTGAGCTATCCTCCTGGGACTTGCTTCCAAGGTAAAAGCATTGCCCCCTTCGTGCAGGTTAGCCATGCTTTGCATTTGGCCTAATGTATAGGTTCGCCATATGCTTCCTGCTGCGCCCTGAGATGGGTTTGGTGTAACATCTATATTGTGTTGAGTCCTGCTCCCCGAGATGGATTGTTGGAGGAGGGAAATGTGCTGCACTTAGATGTAGTGTCGGGGAAGGAAATGTGTTGCTCCCAACTGTTGCTCCTAACTAACAGTACTAAAAACTCACCATTCTGCATGCTTTGCACTAAACAACCATACCTCTACCACACCACAAGCCAAACACACTTAAAAACACCCGACATGTCGGGAGGATAGCTCAGGGGCAACGTGCTCGCCTTGGAAGCAAGATGACATGGAGTAACAAAGGTTCGATCCCCGGGTCCGCGCTTCGAAACCTCTTGGTATTAAGCGCGTTATAAATAACCTATCATATCATGAAACCAAACCACGCACAATCACACCTCAACACCACATGACTACTACCAACCGAAAACACACCTACGCTCAGGGACCGTTTCTCAGAACTGGAGCTGCCAACAGCACATCAAAGGTCTCTTGCTCTTCCCCCGCTCGAAGTCGCTACCAAACCCCCATCCCCCTTCCCTTGCAGATCCGCCAGAGCGCCAAGAGACCACGCAAGTGGTAACAGTGTGGAGTACAAGACCCATTAACATCCTGCTTGCCCTGTCTCCCAAGTAGGATTTACCTCCCTAGTCCCAAAGGGGTGGTGGCCTCTCCTGAATTCATCACAATATGTTTCTGCCATAAAGGTTCATTGCTCACAAACCTATTTACATGCGGTATCATTGCATGTATAAATCTGCATAATTTGGTGCTCATTTTGCACCCATAGAAGTACCCGAGGAGTTTGAAGAATTGGTTGCCTTAGCTAAAATAATGTTTTTTCTCTGCAAAAGCAATCACAATCAAACATTCATGAGTGACATCAGTGAGTGGTTAAACTGCAAAAGCATCTGGAACAGTCCAGATTCCTTCAGAGTGATCAATGTTGGTAGAGCGACTGTTAACCTGAGGGCACCTGCAACCACAGCCCAGGATGCAAAATAACCCTACAAGAATGTGCACCTGCATCATGGCACCAGCAATGGAACAGCAACGAGTGCACTAACATGGAGTCCAACTCCATGCTGCTGTGCAGCGACCGCCACACTATTGCTCTCCCGCCTCTGAAACCCCACAATGAGGACAAATGCTATACTGAATGCGAGATGGGGGAGAATCCATCCAGTTGTATGAAGCCTCATATGACCAAAAGTTAATTGCCTCAAAAATAGTGCTAAAAAAGTAGATTTATGCATAAACTTGAAATGCCACTCATGCAAAAATTCATCCCACAAAAATGATGCAAAACCAAGGGTTAAATACATTGCACATTTTATTTAAGCGCTGATTCCAAGTACCACTAATTTAAATGCAAATGCAATCCCTCATGTCGGAGGCATTCACGCAAAGCCCGATATGTAACATACAATCAATGACATACCGTTTCAGAATGTTCTCATTCACTTGTTTTAAAAAATGTCAATGACAGTTACAGGAAAATGAAATAAGACATGATATTTGTGCTGTTTATCTTGGACACAAGCTTAGATTTGAGTTGCAGGGTAATCTTATGACCATAATTAGCGGCATCATAAACAAATGAAAACAAACATACAGTAAATGAAAGCATAAAAGGCTGCCTTTAAGCCACAGTCCCACTTTATTGGTCACTTGGGTCAGTGGTACGTAAAATTATTGGTACAGTACTCACCTGTGTATTTGCACCACCCTTCAAACAGGTTAAATCAACTTTTTGAAACAGCATAACAATAAGTGAAATACAAAAAAAGGAATCAAACCTGTGCTGATCCTCTGTACCCTATTGGACGCTGAAGAACACAACTGCACACTAATAGCGAGTGCTATGAAATCTTTGCACTAAGCATATACCTGCATGTTATTGCATTATAGCAGCACAGCACACATTAAAGGACATTGTCTCCTTGCCCAGCCAGACCTTTTACTCATATATGACGGACAATGTCCTTGTCCTGTATGATACAGGCCAAGGACATTGTCCGTCATATTTTTGTTAAAGGTCAGAAATATATCCCTGTTTTTGGAGTGGACAGTAGGGATAGAAACACTTCCCTGTTCAAAGCAGAGTCCGATGCCCTTGCCCTGCATTTCAAACTGACCAGATAACATTTCAAAACCAAATGTCTGGAAAAGCCTTTCAAACCGTACAAGCAATCCCAGACCAAAGCCTTTCAAACCGTACAAGCAATCCCAGACCAAAGCCCATTACATTTATAAATAGGGAAAGGGCTGCAGAAGGTCAAGTTTACCAAATAACATCAGAGAAAGGAGAAAAGAAAGGGTGTGGCCACAGGAAGTCTATGAGCTCTGGAGCAAAGACAGGGGAATCGGGCTTGGTTCTCTGGAGTGTTTTAGGTTCCATAACAGAGAAGGCATGGGCCACGGGAGGGCTTTAGACTCTGGAGCAGTGAGAGGGAGCGGTTTAGGGGAGGGCTTTAGGATTGGTTTTAAAAAAGGAAGCCAATTTCTGATTGAGGACATAACCGAAAAACAGGGCTAGAATGCCCTAATTATTTCCACACCTGGGGACATTCAAGGAGAATTCCATCAAATTTCACAAGGCAACAACCAGCGCAACTGCCCTCGTCTGATCGGAAAAAAGGCGCAGGTCACCATTGCAACATGTAAAGTGTTGCATTTGCACACTGCTCCTTAATGTGCTACATATATATGAGTAAACAAGGCATAATAAATGTTTTGACATTATTCAAACGTGTGCCCCGCCATCAAATGAACATAAATATTGATTTTAAAACTAGCTTTAAATAAAAGTCATGATATTACCAATAATCGAAATACATGGCATGTAACATCAGAAAGGGGGCTGCAGACCAGGCATTCAGAAGGTCTGAGGGGAGGATTGGTACCCTGTGGGTCTGCAGCACATCTTAATACTCAGCAGGCAAGACTAGAATCCCACTGCCACCAGAGAATGGTACAAGGCATACCATGTTGTGATGATGATCAGTGAGATATCAGGATTCTCTGTACTTTAGCCATAGCAGGCCGTAGATGTGCAAGGTTTGTCACGGATATTTTCCACACGTTTCCTTAAGGTCAAAGAAGTTCAATCATTTGCAAATCCAATAGGTCTGGCTTTTAAATGCTATGGGGCTGGTCATTTTACAAAAAGGACCGTACCCTCTTTATTTACAGAGCCAAGGCTATTGGCTTTGCCAATGCTTTTTAAACCATTTTTAAGGACACTCTGGGATTAAGTTAGAATTAGTGGGCCTCATTACGAGTTTGGCCGCATGGGCAAAAGTGGTGGCAAAATGGCAGTAATTCCGTTACCGCCATGTTACTTTTCTGCACAACCATATCGCAAGTTTGGAAGTAACGTGGCAGATATACCCTTGTCACCTGGCTGCAGATATCTCCTCCACTTTACCCCCCAAAAATGCAAGAATTAGCGCAGGCAGAATGAGCACCTCTGTCATTTGGGGTCCCTGCCTATGCAGTCCAACACTATGAACGTGGCACCTACAATCAGGTAGAGCACGGTTACGAGTGGCGGTAACGGTATCAGTGATTTGCTGTAATTCCTGAGGAATTGCCACTAAACTTGTAAAGAGGCCCAGCGTTTTTTTCCATTTTTAATTCCAATAGGGACAAAGAGCAAAGAGGCGCCTTCAAAATTACACTAAAGGGTACAACTCTATGGGGCCTTCCTCACTCACAAAAGAACCTAAAATGTTTTTAGACTTACTAATACAGTTTTTGTATGAATTTGCTTATACCAATAAGGACTGAAAATGTACTAGTGATTTATTTAAAAAAAAAAGTGTTCACACTTAAAATATTCTTTAGGGTCCTTTGGTGGCTGACAGACCCGCCAGAGGACTGTAGTTATTATTTTTCTTCCTTCGAGTGGGAAGGAGAGAGAAATTGTATCAGAAACTAGGTATGGGAGTACCCTTCCACAAATTGTCACAACCTTGCTGGTACCTGGTGAACTCTAAATATTTTAGAAAGTTTACATATATGTTTTCCATGTTATAATCCACATGCAACCTCAAATAATTTTTTCTTGGGTCTAGTCCTGTGGTCTGCAGTCCGTACACCCCCAGATGTACTGGACATGAACATTCACCCTAGTAATATGATATTTTTGCATTTGTTTCGATTGGATGCAGTGGGTGGCAAAGGTGGAAGGAGAACGCCAACAGTAAGGCGCAACACTGCGAACAGAGGCAGTCTCCGTATCATGACACGGGTCCTTCTGATGAGGCCAGGGTGAAAGCTACAGCCATCTCTAGATAGATCTGGGGCGATGAGAGGCAGTCTGCGTATCATGACGCAGGGATCCCTCTGATGAGCTCTGGGTGAAAGCTACAGCCATCTCTAGATAGATCTGGGGCGATGAGAGGCAGTCTGCGTATCATGACGCAGGGATCCCTCTGATGAGCTCTGGGTGAAAGCTACAGCCATCTCTAGATAGATATGGGACGATGAGAGGCAGTCTGCGTATCATGACGCAGGGATCCCTCTGATGAGCTCTGGGTGAAAGCTACAGCCATCTTTAGATAGATCTGGGGCGATGAGAGGCAGTCTGCGTATCATGACGCCGGGATCCCTCTGATGAGCTCTGGGTGAAAGCTACAGCCATCTCTAGATAGATATGGGACGATGAGAGGCAGTCTGCGTATCATGACGCAGGGATCCCTCTTATGAGCTCTGGGTGAAAGCTACAGCCATCTCTAGATAGATATGGGACGATGAGAGGCAGTCTGCGTATCATGACGCAGGGATCCCTCTGATGAGCTCTGGGTGAAAGCTACAGCCATCTTTGGATAGATCTGGGGCGATGAGAGGCAGTCTGCGTATCATGACGCCGGGATCCCTCTGATGAGCTCTGGGTGAAAGCTACAGCCATCTTTGGATAGATCTGGGGCGATGAGAGGCAGTCTGCGTATCATGACGCTGTGGTCCCTCTGATGAGCTCTGGGTGAAAGCTACAGCCATCTCTAGATAGATCTGGGGCGATGAGAGGCAGTCTGCGTATCATGACGCAGGGATCCCTCTGATGAGCTCTGAGTGAAAGCTACAGCCATCTCTAGATAGATCTGGGGCGATGAGAGGCAGTCTGCGTATCATGAAGCAGGGATCCCTCTGATGAGCTCTGGGTGAAAGCTACAGCCATCTCTAGATAGATCTGGGGCGATGAGAGGCAGTCTGCGTATCATGACGCAGGGATCCCTCTGATGAGCTCTGGGTGAAAGCTACAGCCATCTCTAGATAGATCTGGGGCGATGAGAGGCAGTCTGCGTATCATGACGCCGGGATCCCTCCAATGAGCTCTGGGTGAAAGCTACAACCATCTCTAGACAGATCTAATCTGTGAGGCGCTCTAGGATTAGAAGCCTTTAATAAATTAATCGGCCAAAAACCATCTTCAGAACAATTCTGACAATCCCAGCTACTGCAACAAGTAAAACAGACATGTTTCTTGGAACGTATAGTACACAACAGCCCTCCCTGAAGAGCCAAACAAAATGTGCGTGCAATCAAGTCTCTCCACCCCTTCTAAATTCAGTGGAGTGTAGAAAGCCGGGCACAGAGCTCCTCTGAGGAGAATCCAGTGTAGAGTGAGCAGGGTAGAAAGCCAAAAGAAAGTTCATCTTCATTGATGGAAAGGAAATAAAGGGGGAAAAAGCAGACAATTCCCGCCATGTTCCCATGGACTGCGTACACGGACACCTTTCCCGCTCCATGTATGTATGTGACTCCATCACATAGTCCCTAAGGGACCCCAACCCACAACATGCGTTATGCTGCAGTCTCATTTCTTACCTCAAAATAATACAATCTGGATCATTCCAGAACTGGGACTGTCAGAATTCCCGAACATCAAACTAGCAGTACACAATCCCAGCCATTCTTCATGATTCCTATAGCATTCGTCTCTTTAGACAGGCACTTTTTTTGCTCACACTTACATTTTTTAAAAACAATATTTGGAGTCACTTCATTTGCACAGTTCTGCCAGCTGGCCCTTATGTAAAATTGTTGCTGTGGGTTTAGCAGAGTAACTGGACGCTTAGTCCCATGTCCACAAAGTAAGTATCATTGAATGTCTATGTATGCAGTGTGGGCAATTCCAAGTTACTTGCCAGCTCTATTTCTCAACGATGTGTGCGCAACAATGCAAAGCATCAATGCCCACGCCGCTATTGGCACAAAAATGCATTGTTGAGTGAATGACCTTTCTGCGGCCTTGGAATGGTTGGCCAGGGACACTAGCCCACTCTTCCCTGGCAGGCTGGCCACTGATCATTGCATTTCATTGGCAAGTGTGTGCTGCATTGGCATGCAGAAGACCTTTTCTAAAGGGATGGGATGGCCACGCCCTACCCAAGTCTCTCCTTGCGCCCCTGCCAGCCAGGCCAGAGCGGCAGACGGAGTGACGGCAGAAGGCTCTTGCCCTTTTTGTCTGGCACAGCGGCGTCTCACAATGCAATCAATGTTGAGGTAGTTGAATCCTTTGTTGCAGCTCCTCTACACTCGGCTCCGCTCAAGCGCTCCTTCATTCTGGGTCCTCCGCCTTGGAAAAATCTTCCTCTTCAGCGCAATC
This sequence comes from Ambystoma mexicanum, assembly GCF_040938575.1. NCBI lineage: Eukaryota > Metazoa > Chordata > Amphibia > Caudata > Ambystomatidae > Ambystoma > Ambystoma mexicanum. Next base: position 1,225,896,650 of record NC_090936.1, read on the forward strand.
AGCTGCAAAAGAAATGGCAACATTAGCCGGATAACGGCAGCAGAGCATGGCTCAACTACTACATGATGGCATCGTCCAAATAAAGCTCATTGCAGACTGTCACCCTTTAGATGAACTCCAGGTCTAGCAAGAGCCGGGGTGTTCAGGAGACCAAGGGGCCGATGTACGGCAAAGAGAAATATCCCGCCCGCTCACAGACCCCAGTCATGCTAACAGCCACCGTTTCAATGATGCCTGCACACTTCAGAGTCCAGGTGTTAAGACTATCCGGGATAGAGTTTGAGCCAATGGATTGATGTAGGTTGAACTAAAATAGGAGAAATATGGTGGTGAAACCACAAATAGCACCCATGCTAGTAGTCAAAGTCACAGTTTTTAGTTTGGCACCCAGAATGTTAAATCCCAGGCACAATCATTATGATGTAACTGAGTGCAATGTGCATTATTCCACAGGCCTAATCATAATCAATTTCCTAGACTATATTTGGAAATGACATGCCTTACGTAGATAAATATATATTATGCATGCTAGCTGTACAGCTATTTCTCTTAACTGGAAGCAGCTGTCCTGGGATATACACTAAACCAGCACACACAACATGCTACTGTTAAGCACCATACATGAATCTCACTCCACTAAGTTACCAAATACTGAGCTGACCACCCGCAGCAGTAGTAGTCCATCGCACACATGATATACAGAACAATGGGTTTTGTATGCAGACCCACACCTTTACGAAAGGGCTTTTTACCATTGGGGTAATAACCTTTGTGTTGTTAAAAGCCTCTGCCCACCCCCGCCCCCAATGAAGTGGGAGTTTTTTGTGGCTTGGCAAGGAGCTAGTTGCAAGAAAGTAGTAACTACAGTCTAGCAGGGCCACCACCTGGAGGAAAGAGTCTTCGGGTGAATGGCTGGATTTTTGTGACACTAGCCCCCAAGCAGTGGGATAAGATCTCTAGTTGACCAGAGGTAACTGAAACAAAGACAATATATTTGTGATCATTTCTCTTAATTTGCACATACTTGCTGTTCATAGCTTTTGTAGAACACCATGCATAGCTTAATGCTTGAAGGAATCTGCAGTTTATTGACCCTTCTGGCAGAGACAATACCACTACGAGGAACGCCTTCAACCTAAACACGATAATTGTATGGATTGCCTGACGACCATCGATGAACTCTACTATATCGACATTGAGGTCCCACTCGTATATAACATACGTTGCGTACCGATAGGAGAAACAAGTCTTTGAGATTGTGAATCTCCAAGTGAGAATTCAGTGAGAAACTCCCCCCACCCCCCCCCCCCAAGTAAAATGGTGACCATGAACAGGATAGAAGTGCAAATATTAAGTTACCACTCATCAAAATTCTGAGTATGGAGCTATCCGAAAGAAAACAGCATCCATTTCTGCCTTCCTGTGTTCCTTCTCAGATAGTAATAGCTTACGAATGCAAACAGAGCGCATTCACATGTTAACTAACAGGATGTGTTGTACAGATTTCTAACTTATTTTACACAATGCATATTGAAAGGATGCAGCAGTAAGATTCTTGACATGACACAGAGTGGCCATCGTGGTTGGTATAAACTTTTATTCTTGCCCTATTTCCAAGAGGGGTTTTCTTGCCTCAACCGAAATACTAATGTCACATGCCTTTCACAGGCTTCTCTTCTGTTTCTGGGGGGTTCCAGACCCTGGGTGATCAACCTGGTTCCTTTTGCTACCAGATGCTGCAACGAAGAACAGTGGTTTGGATGCTTCTCCAAACTGTAGTGGGTTCCTGACCCTGGGTGGTACACCCGGTTCACTTCTTTACCAGGTACTCCGTCTGAAACACGGACTTGGTTTACTCCCCTGCAAACTATTGCATGCAAAGGAATTACTCTTCCAGCTTTCTTCACACCCTCTTCTGATATTGGACAGCCCTAGGTTGCCTTCCCTCCAAGTACCTTCATGAAGAAGATTGGTTAACCTTGTCACGTGATATGTCCTTCTCCTGTAAGGGTCCCAGAACCTGTTCTCTTTGTTATAGTGTTGTATGATATTCTTGTTACTGTCCCATAGGGGTTATTCTTTTTCCCCCACTTTCCATGCACTGTTGTCTTTACGGTTCCCCGTAAACTCTGGAAACCTCCCCCCCCCCCCCCAAAGCCCCCCAACCATGGGCTCAGCCACCCAAATACCAATAGGATATTTTCGGTCGCGGGCTTCCCTGTATCTCTCCTGCTCGCCGACACCTTGGGGCTCTTCCCGGGTTGCTGCAGTGGCTCTGCGGCTTCTGACCATGTTCGGCGTGTCTCTCTGCCAGACCGCGTGGTCCTGCAGCTTTGCGCGGGTGGCGCTCTCCCCAGCCAGCCTCTCGGTTATCCGTCTATTCCTGTGTCCCCTGGACACCGCACTTCTCGCTTCCCGGCATGCTGCTCTCCCCCTGCGTGTCTCCGCAGTGAGCATCTGACATGCTCTTGGTTCCTCCATGTAGGATCTGCTTCTCAGGCGAGTCCATTGTCTGTTTTTTTGTGGTTATCCAGTAAGGTCTGTGTTTGGAAAGGGAGTAGTTTACCTGTAACTTCATTTCTCCAGTGTTGGTATCTTTCATGGATTCACATGCTGTGAATATTTCCCGTTGTCAGGCTGGGAAACCTCAGTAACTTTAACTTAGCGTTTTCCTATGGAAAACTTCGACACTTTAGTGTTCTATCGACGTTCTTTTTGCGTGCTTTATACCACCCCAATAAGACGTCTGATAAAAATAGCCCCGCCGCCGCAGCTTTCCTTCAGATTTTAACCTCCAAAGTAGAGGGAACCCGAAACCAGGTTTGCCTGCAGGGGTGGCCGGCAGGCGCATGTGAATCCATGAAAGATACCAATGCTGGAGAAATGGAGTTACAGGTAAGAAACTACTCCCTATCCAGCATTGGATCTTTCATGGATTCACATGCTGTGAATAGATTACAAATCAATACAAACAATGTGTGGTGGTGTATCATAGGCAAACCAACCAATAGCATCTTATCACATACATGAGACTACAAACCCAGCAATTGATAGAGAAAAATAGAAAACCCCCGAAGCTGTAGGGCCTACCTTACTGAAACAGGTGTAGGAGGACCGCTCATCCCACCTGCACATCTTCCACATGTTGCAGCCCCAGACAGTAGTGCCTGGTGAAGGTATACGGCACCGCCCAGGAAGCCGCCTGGCAAATGTCCACCAGCGGTATCCCAGACCATAGCGCTGACGCCTTGGACCGCGTAGAATGGGCCTTCGGAGCACCCCTCAAAGGCTTGCTAGCTTTTGTGTGACAAAACGAAATTGTAGAGAAAACCCAACAGGAAAGTCCTTGATTGGAAATAGCCTGCCCCTTGTTGGAGGGCCCAAATGCCACAAACAGCTGCTTTGACTTCCGGAAGTCCTGTGTACGGTTCAGATAAAATTTGAGTGCCCTCATAACGTCCAGAGAATGAAGGGCCTTTTGTGCCGGCGTGAATGCATTAGCAAAGAATGAGGGTAAGGTAATAGAGGCAAGTTTGTGAAACGCTGACGAAACTTTCGGGATAAAGTGCGAGTTAGTAGCCAGGAGAACCTTGTCTTTCATAAACCTCAGATAAGGTGGGTCAATGACCAGAGCCTGCAACTCTGACACCCGTCTGGCCGAGGTAATCACCACCAGAAATGCCACCTTCCACGAGAGGAACTTCAAAGAAGCCGTCGACATGAGTTCAAATGGAGGTTTCATCAAAGCAGAAAGAACAACATTGAGGCTCCACAAAGTGCAAACCACTTCTCCGGGGGAAATATCCAAACAGTCCTTTCAGAAAATGTTTCACCAAGCGATCACTAAACAGAGGAGCAGCATGGCACCTTCTCGTGAACCTAGAAATCGCTGCCAAATGCACCTTGATGGAGGATAACGCCAGGCCCCCTTGTGCAAGCTGTGACAAGTACGGAAGAACCTGAGCCGGGGAAACATCCAAAGGCTTCATCTCAGGGCGACCCTCACACCAGTCACAGAATGTTGCCAATTTATGACCATATGAGACATTGGGAGAAGGGGCCCTTGCCGCCTCCAAGATCCAGCGACATTCCCGGGAGAAACCTAGATGACCGAACTCGGAGTGGTCAGGAACCATGCTGCCAGGCTGAGAGATGCCGGATCGTGATGCCACACTCTGCCGTCATCCTGAGACAGGAGATCTGGGCCTGCTCCTAGACGAATACGGCTCTTCCACCGCTAGATGAAGGAGATCTAAAAACCACGTCTGCCTGGGCCAGTACAGGGTTACCAAAATCACCCTGCACTGCTACTTCCGCATCCACTCGATGGCCCTCCAAATCAGTGGAAACGGGGGAAACGCATACGCGAAGAGGCCCGTCCACAGGAACGAGAACGCGTCCCCCATCGACTCCGGATGAGCCTCTCTGCTGGCAAACTCCGTACACGGTTTGTTTTCCATCATAGCGAACAAGTCTATTAGGGAGACCCCCATCGCCGGAAGATTCTTGCCACCTGCTGCGTCTTCAGCCTCCCCTCGTGCAGCTGACTGGCGTCTCTGCTGAGCGCGTCCGCCTGAACATTCAGAACCCCCGGCAGATGGAAAGCGACAATATTGATCCCTTGAGATAGAGACCAATGCCAAACGTCCTGCGCCTCCTTTGACAGGACTCAGGAATGCGTGCCGCCCTGCTTCCTCAAATAGAACATTGTGGTGATATTGTCAGTCAACACCTTCACCACTGCACCGTTGATGCGCGCAAGAAACGACTTTAGGGCCCAGTACATAGCCCTCAACTCGAGCACATTAATATGCAACCAAGTCTCCTCCCGAGACCATAGGCCCTGTACCTGTGACTCGTTGAGATGCGCCCCCCACCCTATCTGAGAAGCGTCTGCCACAATCGTGAATTGAAACTCCAGCTTCAGCAAGGGCATGCCCCTTAAGAGATTGGTTGTGCAAGTCCACCACCGAAGGGCGTCCACCAACCCCTCGTCGACCACCAACTTGTCTGACCAAAACCCTCGACTCTGCGACCACAACCGGTCTGCGAGGAACTCCTGCACCGGCCTCATAAACAGGCGGCAATTGGGAAGGAGAAATATACACGACACCATGGCCCCTAACAGCAACATGTAACCTACGACCGAGATCTCTTACCCTCTCTCCAGCCTTAGACCGCAACTTTACCACTCTCTCGCTGGAAGGTTTTACCAGATTATCCTGGGTAAGAAACTGCACCCGAGAAACAGCAATTCTCTGGACGGCGTTAAATAAGATTTTACGAAGTAGACGGCGAATCCCAGCTGTTGCAAAAGGCCCATGGTCAACATGAGACTCCCTTTCCCGTTCCTGCGACACACCCCTTACCAACCAATCGTCCAGGTAGGGGTACACATGATGGCCCTCCCTCCAGATGAAAGCAGCCACCGGAGCCAGACACTTCGTAAACGTCCTGGGAATGACTTCAGGCCAAACAGGAGGACCCGGAACTGATAATGATCCTGTCCGACCACAAAATGCAGGAACTTGCTGTGTTTTTCCCTCATCGGGATGTGAAAGTAGGCATCCTGCAGATCTAATGACGCTAGGAACTTGCCTGGTTGCACCGAATGGATGACATCTTGAAGGGTGAGCATCTTGAACTTCAGGCATTGCAGATTCTTGTTTAACGCATGAAGATCTAGAATAGGCCTCCATTTTCCATTGGCTTTTTTCACAATGAAGTACCGGGAGTACAACCCCTCAACCCGCTCGGCGACCGGAACTGGTTCCATCGCCCCTTTTGCTAGCATGAGCACCACCTCCTGCCGCAAGGTTGGAAGATGCGGCTGCACCATATACAACGGCGGAATAGGGACCGGAGGACGCCGAAACTCCGAGTGGCCGAGACGTACTGTGTCAAGCACCCAGCAATCTGAAGTTATAAGTTGCCAGTCGTCGACATGGTTCGCCACCCTTCTCCCCAGCAGATTGTCCATATGGCAGTCATTGTTGATATTTTGCCTGCCTTCCTTTAGCAGCCGAGGCCTGTGAACCTTTCTTCCGCGGAGCTTGACAGTCCCTGTTCTTTTGTGCCGACTGGACTGAGCGCTTATAGCCTTGAGAAGAGTAGCTGGAGCGCCCGTAATTTCGATCCCCCTCTCGGACCAACAGGATTGCCTTCTTATGGTGTTGCTCTGGAAGATGATAAACAATCAGGACTAGCCTGTGCCACATCTCCTGATCATATCTGGCCATAATTGCCAAGGAATTTGTAGCCTTCACAGTAGTAGCCCCCACTGTCAGGACCTTCTTCCCAAACGCGTCCTGCTTCCTGGCTTCACTGTCCTGGGACTTAACACATGTGTGTTGGCTTCTGGCCTTAAGGCTAGCTGCCGCTGAAGCCACAGATTTGGGCACGGGCTGCGACACGAGACATCTAGAAGTAGACTCAGGAGCCTTGAATTCCTTTTCTATAAGACCCTTCACCGCAGGCTCAGAAAACAGGTGGTGCATCGTGCGCAGGCCCTCCTGCCACACGTGGTTGAGAATCGGAACCGAGAAGACAGCCTTCTGTCGCTTTCCCATATGGTCAAAGAGAAAGCAGTCCTTACGTTCCTCTTCCGATGCCAGTCCACACTCCTGACACGCCTTCACCATCATGGTGTGGAATGCCCCAATATCATCCGGCAGAGATGGTTGTGCCAGACTAATATGCTGTTCCACCTCAGGATCCCTGTTTCAAGCACCGTCCCTCGTCGGCGACGAAGACACCGTCGACAGGGTATCACGCGGAGCACTCTCCGGGTCCGATTCAGGTAACTCCCCCTCTTCAGGACGACTCAGTGCATGGTCCAACCCCACCGGCAATGGCAATAGCAACCGTGCCCGAGGCGACTTCCTAGGGGCATCACCAGGCAAACTGCCGACCACCGGCACCGCCGGACTCAGAGGCGGTGGCAGCCTCGCATCCAGTTGCCCCAACAAAGACTGGAGCGTATTTAATACCTTCAAGGACAACAGGGATTGATGATTAATCAACGGGTAAAGGGGCGGCCCAGCCCCCACCCCACTTGATGTGGACAGCCGTGCACTCTGCAGACCCAGAGCCGATGGATCGAAAAGCAGCTCTTGTTCCTCCTCCATCCCAGAGGAAACAGAATATGCAGCCAGTTCTTGTTGCAGAATGTCCACAGCAAGAATGGGACCAAAGCCGGTGGACTGCCACGGCCCACCCATCAGCAACAAGCCTTCTGACTCCATCTGCGTCGACAACAGCAGTAGACCACTATCTGTCAGAGTCGTAGACGGCGCCGATGACACCACCGTCAACGACAGAACTGCAGACTGTACCGCCACCGTCGACGAGGGAATATGCGCGGACACTCTCGCAGTCGGAACCGCAGCCTCTGCGGTCTTATCCTTCACCTGAGACCCAGACTTTTTGGAAGAAGAACTGGACCGGTGCTTCGAAGAATCCCGGCTGGACGAGGACTTATGATGATCTCTAGAAGACGAGTGCTTTGAGGAAGACTCCTTTGGCTTCGCTTGTCCTTTGTCCGACACCTTTGACTTTTCGGGCCTACCACCAGACCCCTTGGACTTGTCAGGCCGATCTGACTTGGAAAGCTAGGAGCCACTCGCCCCCTTTGAATGATGCGACCTGGACGTAGAAGACTTGCTACCTCTCCCCACCTCCGATGTAGGTAACTGTTCGTTGCTTCTTAGCAGGGGGCTCCGCCGGCGCTGCTTGGTGGTGCTCAGAGGCCTTCTCCGCTCTTCCTGAAGACTCGCTCCCCTGGGCCGAACCCACTTCCGAAGCTGGGCAAGTGCCCTTGTTTAGTCAACATATGAGCTGTTGGTTACAGTCTTTCAAAGTCTTCTGCGAAAAACCCCTGGCATATCCTGCAGGCATCCACCGAGTGATGGGGGTAGAGACAGTAGAGACAGTCAGTATGGCCATCCCCTTTGAATATCTTCTTAAGGCCGCAGGTAGCACAAGGCCGAAAGAGAGATTTTTTCTGGGCCACAGATGGCATACTGGCCGAATACAAAAAGCATGTGCAGGACACGAAGAGAAACGCAAGGTGATCCCAACAATTTGGAGACGGTTGAAATCTGAAGGGAAGCTGCGGGGGCGGGGCTATTTATATCAGACGTCCTATTGACGTGGCAAAGCTCCCAAAAAGAACATCGATAGGACACTAAAGTGTCAAAGTTTTCCATAGGAAACGCCAAGTTAAAGTTACCGATGTTTCCCAGCCTGACGGGAAATATTCACAGCATGTAAATCCATGAAAAATCCAATGCTGGAGAACTAGACCGCTCATGCACGTTCCTCTGATGGATCCCTGCAGATCCGCTCCTCTTCCTCGTGACAGTTTGACTTGCATCTTCCGGATAGCTACCACCATTCTTCTTAGTCTCAGTCCTTTCTACTTCTTGCATCCTATAACAGTATATGGGATAGGCGGTTAGGAGTGGAGAGAGTGGGGGTGAATGAGTGGTATAGGTATTAGGCCGATACTGCATTCTCCCATAATAGTCGACACTGGTCCCATAGGGTGCTTCACCTCCCATGGGATCCACCCGCTGAGTACCACCCCCACAAAACAATGTCTGAAATCCTCCTTCCAGGATGGCTGCCAGTGTTGCAAAAGTTCTTCTTCCTTCTGTTTTGGGCAGAGCAGTGTGGGAGGCAAAAAAGTGAGTATGCTGCAGGCGAGAGACAGTCATATCACGGCAAAGGGTACATTTTATGTTGGTCAATACAGATATTGACAAGCACTGTGCTTGCATGATTGTGTCTGCTAGATAAAGAATGACGTCAATTGTAAACGCCACAGAGTTGGTTCTTTCACCCACTTCCGCAAATTGGCCATTCGTTTGGATTGTTCTGCTGTCATTCAATTTTTCCTCGAAGCATAATTTGTGCAGACATTTCCAACTTGTTCATGCAAGCAAAGGAGAGTGCCTTGGCTACTGAGCTTTCAAGTTCAAGAATTGTAGGAAGGAATAGAGAAGGTTTTTAAAATGACCCTTTGCATTTTTAGTACGAGTCTAATATTCTGCGTCAAGTTTGCACAAATTAGATCAAGGTTAGGGGAATAGACAAAAATGAAGATAAAAGAGTGGAGAAAGAAAAGTAAGGAAGAGAGACGTTTCTTGTTCTCAGGATGTTAAAAGAGTTCAGAAGTGGCCTAGAGTTACAGGTTTCTGAGTGGACACCTTCGTTAAATTATGGTGGCCGCTAGCTGTACATTTTCCTGAAAGGGTCCTAAATCCTTTGCAATACATCGTCATTATTTCTCAGGTGCAATAAAATTCCCTGCAGATCTTTTAGTTTGGTCATCTCTGTTTGACACAAGTACATCTGTACATTCTATTTTGATTTCTAGTGCTACAGAATCAAATTCCTTCCTGAGTACTTTCATGATCGATTGTTTGCTAAAGCCACAGACTCTCACTGAATGTGATTGCAGAATAGTTAGGTTAAGAGCTGAGGTTTGAGTTTGATGTCAGTAGACTGAAACCTGCTGATCCTTGGAACAAGCTTTTGCCAAAATGTGCTTACCACGCATAGCATTTCCATAAGCGATCTGAATCCGCTGGTTCTTCTGTGTACATTCTCACTTGTGCATTGTACTCTGAAGACTACCACCTGTTGAACGTAGCAGTCGTACAGATCTGTGTTTGCCGTCAATATGTCATTACGAGTTGAAGTTCAGATCGGCTCTGATCTGTCAGCCTGCAACTTCTCAACCATTCATGTCATGATCCCTCAAACAGGCATTTGTAGATGTTTGTGGTTTTAGCTTCTTTCAGTAATTAAGTGAGTGCCTTTCCTAGAAAGGAAACTTTGCCTTTCTAGCCCACTTTGAATTTGGCCAAAAAGGTTGCTAATGTGCAACTTATTTAGATAATTACAAATGGTGTTGTTAAGCCTGTAGTGTGCCTTCAGTTCTTAGAAGGAATGCAGCTTTTCAACACACAAAGGCTGTTCTACATTGATTATTCTTTTCACAATCCAGTTCTGTAACAAAGCATTTTTCTTGTCAGAGGGATTTGCCAGATGGAGGAGAGACTCCTTACTCATTCCATTCTCCAATCAGATCAGGAGATCCAAGAACGAAAACCACCTTGTCCAAGGAACGAGAGCATCACAATTCACACTTGTCAAGCCTGCAGACTTAAGGCAGAAGGCTACTTCTTTTCATAAAGCATTAACCCGGGCCCCAGGCCATTACTACCCATTCCAGCCATTGGAACAGGTGGTTAACGCCATACAACATACTGATTTGCGTGAAGGCATTTTTGGCAGCAGTGCAAGTATAGAAAAGAGTGTGTACATGAATCTGCCCGTATCTCCCAATGCCATGCAGGAGAGACACCATGATGCCATCTATATGTCAGGCAGCCACCACGAAAGCTGTGCAGGCTACAGAGGCTACATGCCACTGTAAGGAAACGCCAATGGTCTGGGCACAGCATGGAGGAAGGCTGTAGCAAAGGAATCTGGTCCTGTAGCAACTTCAAGTAATGTAGCATTTCCCTGCTGAAATGATCTGCAATCTGAATGCTGATCAGACATGAGTTTGTCTCGCTTCGGTGCAGGGGAAATGTCCAGATCACTCCGGAAGAGGACCTTGGGATCCCCAGTAGCACTGGAGGTGGGAATCATATTGCCGCTTCTATCCTTTCAATGACAGAAACTCTGGCGTCAAGTGCAGAACACCAATCTGTTGGTGATGCTTTCAGAAAGAAAACAATGCCAGAGACAGAGAACCCCGGTGTGAGGCTTTCCAATGGAAAAAGTGGTTGCAGAAGGCAGCAATACATCTTTTCCAGCATGTCAAGCATAGAGCGCCGATTACAGGTGCACACTGCATGCCTTACAAATGTGTTGAAAAAACGTGGGCACCAAAACCCTTGGGCTCTTAGTGTGTCTTAAGAGCAAACCGGGCATTTTGCTTAGGATATATTATTTATAAATAGGGGGCTAAAGTCATTGAAACTTCTTGGTTTCAACCGCAAAATGAGGATTAACTCTTGCCCCATGGCTACATGTTAATTTAATTGAAAAGTATAAAATGTATTAAGCGCATACACACCAAAGATTTCTTTTTTATAAAGCACACTATTTGTATTTCCATTTGGACTCCACCCTTCTCAGAACCGTTGTGATCGCCTGTCTAGCCAAAACACTAATCTGGTCTCCCCAATATCTTCTGCATTTATGGGGCAGTTTTGTTGAATTTTTCATTTTAACCCATATCTCTGCACATTTCTCGGGGCAACCCAAGCTTTTCACCCCCGGACCCACCTCTTCCATGCCAATACCCCCTCACGAATGTCAGCCTCCCTCCATCGGGTTCACGATGGCTTGTATTCAAACATATTTTCACCCTTCGCATTCAAAAGTCGTAATGTCTTTTTAAACAGTTCACTGTGGACATCCCTCTGTCTGGTTCACGCTTTGTCAACACAATAGTCATCGGGCATTATGCTTCGCCCCGTTCTGCAGGCATCCCTCCGCCGGGTTCACTTTTGCCAATCTTACAGTTCCTTCTACTTTCTCACTAAGCAGGATTCACTTCCCTTCGTTTTCCAATGGTTTGTCGGTCAAAGACATTCGACTGTACAGGGGATTTTACTAGACCCCTGTATGACCACTTTGACCTTTCCCTTGCGGCTCTCCTATGGCCTTCTGGTTTTGGTAGTTTCAACATTAGGGGGAATTAACCAGAGTCTCCCGAGGTGCTGGACCCCTCTGCAGCTGGTTTCCCCTTGAAGAGTTAACGGTTCTTTAATTTCCCATTTGCTTTGCTATTTGTAACTTTTGTTCAACACAGTTCGGTTTCTTATCGGTTCTCCCCTCGAATCACTGGCTGCGATTATCCTCTTGGTTTTCCTTTCTTCTGGATTCAAGGACGGTACCACGGTAGCAAGTGTTTCTCCCTGTCCTGATTATCAGCTTAGGAGGGCTCTGTGGACATCTGCTTCAAGAAATGCTGGCTATTGTTCGCAGTCTTACGATTCCTTTCATGGAAGCTTCACGGGCTGAGGTAGGAAAAGACAAGTTCGCTTCTATCCTTGTCACCCCTACGGTTCTCACCACCTTTCTCCTCCTCTTGAACTGCCGTACTTGGATAGCGGTCTTTTTGTGCGGCTTCCCTTGCTCATCGTGAGTTCTCTTGCTCCACCTTTCATCCCTGTGGGGAAGGGAAAGGGCAGCCAGATGTGTGTGATTCTGGTCAATCGCCGCAGGAGTGCAATCGTGAATAGCGGTGCCGGCGTGGACTTCCTACTGCCCTACAGCTCTTGTATTTTTTATGCGCATCCTGAGTGGCTGCCTGCGGGCATCAGCGTGGCTTTAATGTGGTCTCCCGCTTCACCGACAGACCAGGCCGTGACTGCAGGATAGAAACTGACATCAAAGAGCTGTTGGCGGGTCGCTGGTCGGAGCGGGTCACTGGTCGCAGCTGCTCACCGTTGGTGTGAAATTGACATCTTACTCGTACGGAGCTGTTGAAGCTGCCGGCAAACTACCGTAGTCTCTGCAAGCATTTTAATACATGGACTCATTTTACATATCCCATTTATTTTTTCGTGGCTCTCAGTGGCGGATTGGGAACACAACATGAATAGAAATCCTAACCAAGCTAAAGCAAAGCCAATCTAGTACATTAAGGACGGGTAAACCTGTTGAGGCTGTAAAACTGCCAATGAACAGGAAATCCGCATAGGCAGCGAGGCTTCGAGCATCGAACTCACCAGCCCAACACTGAGTTTCCCAGGGGGAAGACACAGGGCCTCTGGAGGGACCGCCTGAGGGTGAGGATCCACTGTGATCAATTGAAGGGTCCCAATATGCTTGGGCCAAGTAGAGGCGGCGGGGAAGGGCTGTGATCCCCTGGATAGTACAAACCACCACCAGAAACGGGGGTTGGCGTTCTCACCCCTGCAGAGAGCAAAGGGACAGCTGGCACAAAGACAAATGGAGCAACAAGTGCAACCTGCGCAGAGGCACCTGTAAGTAGACTGAGAGCACACAATATTTGTACGCAGCGGTGGAAGGGCTGAGGGTGTAGTACCAATCTCCATGGAAGAATGGAGCCGCAAAGCTGAGGCGCCACTGGGTTGCCCGTGGGGAGTTAAACAGTAGAATCAGAATCCCTGCAACAGTGCATAAGGAGAACAGAGACATGACTAAGGACAAGGGAAGGAAGCCAAGCACCTAAACGAAAATAGACACAAACGTCCTGGGGAGCTCAGTGGGACAGAGTGGGGAGAAGGGAGGAAAACTCTAGTGCCACTCAAGATATCCTCAAGGCCATTCAGGAATCCAAGGTCCAACTGGGGCAGAGGCTAGTGATGGTCGGCATTGAAGTTGGACTCCTGCAGCAAGATCTGTGAAACATGTGCGCTAGCAGCGTGCAGGTAGCAAAGAGCGTATATCGGCAGTTGAGGATGCGCTAACCCTACTTCAGAAAGAAACACAATCCCTACTTTTGCGAATAGCGATGCTGGAGAGTAGGATAGAAGACGCTCAAGGGAGCTCTCGCCGTAACTGAGTGGGTTACCAGAGAAAGCGGAGGGCCCCTCGATGGAGCTCTTTCTGGGCAAATTGATCCAGGAATGGATGGAACCACTGGTACTTCTCTATAGAGCGCGCACACTGGTTTCCGGGAAGAGAACCAAACAACTCCTCCCCTACGTCCAGGCAAGTGATTGCAAAAATGCTCAATTACTGCGACGCAGTAAAGAAACAACAGAGAAAAAGGTATAAAGTATGCAATAATGTTCCCAGCTACCTTAAGAGTTTATGGACCACAGGGAGTGTAGTGTGTGTGTTTTCAACAAACCAGCTGACGTGTGGGATTGGGCGGAGACAATTCAGTTAGACCCAAAGGAGTTAGATCTTAAGAAACTGCTGGGCTGTGGGCTCCCAATAGAGTGACCAATAAGAACAAGGTGGCTCCTCAAACCTGAAGGGGGAGGGTGGTAAAAAGAGAAGGAGGGTGGTACTGATCCAAAGTGGATCCTATAAGGTCCATAAAAAGCATAAGTGGGTAAGCCCCATGGGGATCATGGAAAGAGTAGTGGGACCCCTCATTCCAAACAAGAGTCTGGTCACTTGAAGATTGCCTACTTTCAAAGACCCCCAGGATCTTGTGTCACCCGTGGAGTAGTGCAAGTGATCGTGAAAATGGGGTTCCCCCCAGCTCTAAGGACAAGACCTTGGGGTGCACTGTGTGAATCTGGATTTCCGTTGTGAGGGAAATATTCTCACAGGGACATCCTTCTCCTCAGACTCTTTACCCAAGTTCCTGAGGAGTATGCTGCAATTCCTGATAACACTAAGTGCTACTTCAAGGATAGTGTACTGCTAGGCGGAAGCGATTCCGCACCTATAGAGAACTGGGGTCAGTCGAGCTGTGGATGAGTCCACATTGGGAAATCCTGAAGAGCTTACCTGAGCACCTCTGAGGCCCACCAAGTTGGCTGATGGCCCCTCTAAAACGTTACCAGCAATGCCAGTCACTCTAGCAGAAAACAGAGGAATGGATAGGATTTCTGTGTGTTTTCAGGGGCATGTTGCAGGTAGGGTTCTGCTGAGCAATGATCAAGGACTTCAGTCTTGTGGGTGACATAGATGAATGACCCAGTACTAGGTCTCAGACAAAAAAGTTGCCTCTGCCAATCATAAGGTGAAGCCTAAGCTAAAGGGCCAACCCAAGGTCAAGTTAATGATTCCAAAGAGGGGGAAGAAAAGTTCAACCCCTAAAGTGCCTGTCATTGCTGTTGAGGTACATGATCCAGCACTTGCACCTGACACAGATGATGTGCGGTCGTAGTCTAAACCCCAATGATCACCCTGAATGGCAAAGTTTACTTTCAGAAGGGGGGGGGTCCACCTTCCCTCTAGGGAAAAACTCACTAAGGGTCAACGTGAATGTCCCTCATTGGAAGGCCTCATGAGTCCGGTTTGTTCCCAGCTGAAGCCCCCTTGGAATCAGGATGTTTTTTGAAGATCGGTTACTTTATAGTGAACGCTGGAGGACATAAAAGGTTGGTGGCCCACAATCTGTGGGACACTTCCTCTTGCAGTTGGCAGTTCCCCCTACAAGTCATCTTGTAGCAAAGATGACCAAGGAGAGGTTCAGCATGCGTTTCTACTGCCATAAGATGTGGGTCCAGCTAGAGGACCACTGTAAGAGTTGCCTCACTTGTCAGTTGTCTGGCAAAAGTGGAGCAAAAATCCAAATTCCTTTAGTACCACTACCTGTAGTGGGCATACCATTTAAGAAGGTATGGATTGACATTGTAAAGTCATCCCACTAAGGACAGTAACTACCAAGTCAGTTTCTAGGGCCTTGGTTGGTATCTACAGAGTTGGCTTTCCTAAAGAGGCTATATCAGACAGAGACACAAACATTGTGCCCAACTTTATGAAGGCAATATAGAAGAAATGTAGGGTCTACTACAAGTCTTCCTCTACATACCATCCACAAGCAAATGGATTGGTGGAGAAATTCAACAGAACGTTGAGAAGCATGATTGAAGCTCTTGAAGAGCCCCAGAGTAAGAGGAAGGACCTTCTCCTACCATACCTTATTTGCTCACCAAGAAGTGCCACAAGAAGGGGTTGGCTTTAGCCCCTCCGAACGTCTTTTCGGACACCCAGTTAGAGGCCCCTTGGCTCTGGCGAAGAAAGGCGGGAAACCTCCTTTACTTAACCCACCTGGACTATGCTTTTTGTCTAAGGAAGAGAATTGCTCTCCTAATGGGTGCGGCTCATGTCAAGCCACAGGCTAGTCAAGCACTAGTAAAGCACTGGTTTGACCATAAGGTCTCACTTGTTTATTTTCCCCTTGACAGGAAGTACGGATAATGGACCCAGAGTCTTACAGGATAATTGATCACAACTTTAAAGATTTGTACACCGACTAGTTGAGTTCAACAATTTAATGGACCTGGGATGCTCCATAATGCCTCTAAAGGGTTACACATAGAGTGAAGACTTTCAGCCCCTGCTTTTGGCATCAGATAGAGAAGACAGAGTGTGATCCTCTGCTTGACCTGTTTAAAAGCAGTCTTTTAGTTGGTCATTGAGGGTGTCAAATTGTCTGCTCAGCTGGCCCTGCAATAGCAAGAGGAGATCCAAAATTTGCTCAGGCAGTTTACCTCCTGGTTTTCACTTACTCCAGGACTGACACCTTGGTGTCTGCATGATATTGACACTGGAGAAAGTATTCCTACCAGGTCTAGGAATTACAGCACATTAGACAAGGTGAGATACCACATCAAGTCTGAGCCCACCCCCATGCCCTTATCCTTGGGTAAGATTTTCTTTTTGCTGCTTTTTCACAGCATAGACATCTATGGAACCCAACAACCGTTTGCTGTTTTGAATCGGTATTGACTTTTTGAGCTAAGTAAACCTTTTTTGCTCCACTTCCCTAGCTAAGCTCGTCCATTTTGGGGACACTTATCAGTCCCTATGGCTATCTGTGCAGGGGAACCCATTCCTCCTATGTTGTTATGTTTTATGCCGTGCATCACTACCACCCAGGGGCAGTCTCCAGGAGCTCACGTGGCTCTGCAAGAGAGGGGGTGGGGAGTTTAAGGGGGATAGAGTGAGAGGACAAGCTCAGAACCAGGAGGAACCGGCACCTGTGATTGCTGTTCTGCATGTGGTCGTTTGTGCAAGAGGCCTCGTGCATTGTAACTGTACGGGTAAGATTCAGTGCCTCAGGTGTGTGGTGGTGTCTTGTGCTGGTGTGTTGTATGGGTTAAGGTGGGTTTGGACGTGCATCCTGGTTAGATAGTGTTCATAAGGGATCCAAAGTCATGGGTGGCCGTAGCTGTAAGATAATCTAGTATCTTGGTGTGTAGTAGCGTTGTTGATGGTTTTATGGACTATGTGGGTGGTTCATTCTAGGTGTGCTTCAGCAACTAGAGATGCTGCATGTGAACATAGTATTGATTCTCTGTTTGGTTATTTGTAGTGTGGCTAGTTCAGGGTATGGAGTGGTGGTGTCAGTTATGTTGGAGGAGCAGAAAGGGGAACATGGGTTAGTAAGACCGTCAGTTTGTCGGAGCCACTGGCGCGGCTCTTCGGTTGCCGCTTGACAGTTTCTAGCCAAGTTCTTGTTTGTGGTTCTTTGGCACACTTCATCTCCTCTCCAGTTGTTTGTCTGTGGTGTTGTTGTTGCTGCTGCTGCTGTCCCTTCGAGGATGTCATTGTATGCTGAATAGAAAGGTTTTAATGAGTTTCCCGAAGGTAATGTGGTCTTCTGTCATTCTAATTTCTTTGGGCATGTTGTTCCAAGTGTTGGCAATTAGACGTGAAAATGCTGTTCCACCAAATTTTCTTTTTTCATAGTGTTTTGCCTCCATTTGTATGTCGTTGCTGAATCTCAGTTCCCTTCCTAGGCAATACCGGCTAATCTTGTCTTGGAGGAATTCCGCTCCTTGTCTGTTCAAGGCTTTGTGGGCAATGCAGAGTGCTTTGAATTTGATGCACTTTTTTTTACTGTTAACCAGTGTAGGCTTTTCAGTGCGGGAGTGATGGGGTCTCTTCTAGTTTAGTCTTAATAGGATCCTGACTGCTGTATTTAGCGCTCTTTGGAGTTTCTTGCTAAGTCTTTCTGGCATTTCTAGGTAGAGGTTGTTCTTTGCATAGTCAATTCTTTTGAGTATCAGGGATAGGATTGTGAGGGTTCTGTGGAGGAAGGTGAGGTAGAGGAGTAATCCTCTCAGCAGTCGTAGGAGGAAGAACAAATTACTTACCAACTGGCAACGTTCTTTTGAACTGGAAGTTCCTCTAACGTATTTCTCATCTTTGACATGTAATGACCAGCTTCAGGAAACTTTCTTTTCGGCAGAGGGCGGCGTGCGTCGATGGCAGTGCATCGATGTCCCTCGAAGGCCTCCGTCGAGGGTGACGTCATCAGATTTTATAAGTAGCACGCACGTCGCCAGTTGGCCTCAGTTCTGTTTTGCCCCTCCTTGTGTTAGCAAAAATGCCCATAACCACGGGCAGGACAGTACTCAGCCTTGTTGGAACGAAAGCTGGAATAACACGGGAAATTCTACAGAGGGGTAGATTGGAAGGACGATGAGGAATACGTTGGAGGAACATCCAGTCAGAAGAACATTACCAGTTGGTAAGTTACTTGTTCTTCGAATCGATTGTGTCCTCCAACTTATTCCTCATCTTTGACAGACTCCCAAAGCAGTATCCATGTTTGGAGGCGGGGGAAGAATTTAGGTATGCAAAGAGTTAAAGGACAGAGAAAAGCACTGCCATACCAAAAGCGACATTCCAAGAGTTAGAAGTATCCAGAGAATAATGCTTAGTAAATGTGTGGATTGATGACTATGTCGCATTTCCACAGATGTTTTCAATAGGCACACACCATAGCAGGGCTGTCGACGAGGCCATGCCCCTGGTGGAATGTGCACGTAAGCCCTCAGGAGGATCCTTGCCTTCCTGTCTGTATCATTCAGAAATAGTGAGGATGATCCACCTAGACAAGCTCTGCTTGGAAACAGCCTGGCCTAATTTGAGTCCAGTATACCCAACAAAGAGCTGGTCGTCCACTCTCAACTTGGACATTCTGGAAATATAAAAACGTAATGCTCTCCTAGTGTACAACCTATGGAGCCTTTCCTCTTCCTTACTAGGATGCACAGGAGGATAAAAGGCCGGCAGCACAATATTCTGTCTTAAGTGAAAGTCCAAAACTACCTTTCGGTAAGAAGAAGGGTCTAACCCTCAACACAGCCCTGTTCTTGTGGAATATAGTAAAGGGTGGCTTTGAAGAAAGGGCCTGCAACTCGATAACCTTTAAGACAATACTATTGGTTGCTATAACATCTGCACACAGAGTTAAGAACCTCAACGGACATGTGTGCAAGGGTTCAAATGGCGCACACATTAGGAATTTTAACACCAGGTTGAGGTCCCAAACCGCAACCTGAAAAGCAGAAGGTGGGAACACATTTGTGAGCCCTTTTAGAAATTGAGTCACCAGTGGGATTTTGAAATAGGAGCATTCCTCAGATGAGCGCTTGAAGATGGAAAGGGCTGCCAGGTAACCTTTAATCGTTTCAACCTGAAGACCTTTGTGTGCTAATGAAAGCAGAAAGGATAGAACATCCAGAGTCGTACATTTTCCCTGCACCAGTCAAAAAACGTATTCTAACGGCAACGGTACATAGACTTTGTTGCTGACCTTCTGGCTGAAAGCAACACTTCCATCACGTCATCCGGGGGTCCCAATTCTTGTATCTCAACCTTTCAGAAACCAAGCGTGAAGGTTGAGATTATTGACCTCTGTATGGAGAACCTGACCCTCCCCTTGCAAGAGAAGATCCTCTCTTTGTGGAAGATGTATCAATCAGAGGACAGATCGACATGTCCAGAAGGTCCGGGTACAATGTTCTCCAAGCCCAATCCGGGGCAATGAGGATCATGTGGCTCCGGAACCGTCTCAACCAACTGATTACTTGAGGAATGACGGGGACTGGAGGAAACGAGTACAGCCGTAGGAATTCCCAATCCACCACAAACTCGTCTTCTAGAGCTCCTCTCGGAGGAAATTCCCTTGAGCAGTACCGCTCGCACTTCCGGTTGACCCCGGTCGCTAACAGATCCACTTGAGGGGTTCCCCAAAGGGTGAAGATGTCCTGAAGGACTTTCTGAGCTAACTCCCACTCGTGGGAGACCGTGCTCTGCCTGCTCAGAGCGTCTGCCGCTATGTTCTCCAGGAAGATTCCTTCTTGAATAGCCCAATACCAGAGCTGCATTGCCTGTCTGCACAGTGGTAGTGACCCTACGCCTCCTCTCATGTTGAGGTAGTGCATGGACGCCGTATTGTCCGTTATTATCAGGACATGCCTTCCCAACACAGACGGCAGAAAGAGCCTTCAGTGCTAGTCTGATTGCTCTCAGCTCCAAAAGATTGATGTGTAGTTTGGACTCCGATGGAGACCAACGACCGCTGACAGTCAAATGGTTGGCGTTAGCTCTCCACCCCGAGAGTGAGGCATCTGTCACTACAGTTATCTCCGGCCATGGTTGCCAAAAACATTCTCCCTTCAGAATATTTTCCTTGCAGGCCCACCACAGAAGATCCTGTGAGACTCTGGTTGGGATCTGAAGTTGATCCGACATTCGTGCGAGCCCACTGAAGGGACCTCATCAGTAGGCGGGCCTCTGGCACCAGAAAAATGCAGGATTCCATGAGGCCGAGCAACCTCAAGAATTCTAAAGCCAGGAGACTGGCCATTCTGGAATTTTCTTACCATCTGCAGAATGTCTTGAGCCCTCACCGTGGGTGGCGAGAACTTTCCCAAGGAAGTGTCTAACTGTCATGCCTGCGCCATGGGCGCATACATTTACGATCAATATGGACCTTATTTCCCATTTGCGAGACTTTGGTGCCTTTCTATTTTTCCCAACAAACTACACTTACCACAATGCACTTGGCTATAACCATCTTTTCCTGGCCATTCCTATTCGCCATCTTCGGAACTACAATCCCCAGAAGCCATAGGGATCTCCTCTGCTTCCACCAGCTCAGGAACAGAGGGAGGTAGCCGATTGTCTGCAGGTGTGCTTAGCCAGGTGCGACCAATTAGCCTTCCTCTGTGCTGGACTGGGCGGTATAAAAGTTGCTTCTTGCAAGAGCTCAGTCTCTTGCATTAGGAGTCTTTCCGGCACCTTGTTGCTTTGAGCTACGGATCTTGTATGCGGCTCCTCCTTACTCCGGCATTGGATCCAGTGCCCTGCTGGGCTCTCTACATTGCAGCCGATCACGCTCTGCTGCCTTCCAGCCTCCGCCCTTGCCCCGCCGGGCTCTCTACATTGCAGCTGATCTCGCTCTGCTACCTTCCAGCCTCCGCCCTTGCCTTGCCGGGCTCTCTACATTGCAGCTGATCACGCTCTGCTGCTTTCCAGCCCCAGCCCTTGTCCGCTGGGCTCCCTGCTCTGCAGCCTGCCTCACTCCGGCTGCCTTCAGCCCTTGTCCGCTGGGCTTCCAGCCTAGCAGCCCTCTACAGTCCTCTGCAGCCTTCTACAGTCAACGGCCCTGCTCCTCTGGGCTTACTCCTTGCCGCGTAGCCTGCTTCACTCCACTGTCAACAGCCCTTGTCCTTGGGGCTTTCTGCCTTGCAGCCGATCACGCTCCTCTGCTTTCTACCTACAGCCTTTGTCCACTGGGCTTCCAGCCTAGCAGCCCTCTACAGTCCTCTGCAGCCTTCTACAGTCAGCGGCCCTGCTACTCTGGGCTTACTCCTAGCTGCCGGTCCTTCTGGCTCCTTGCTGCGCAGCCCGCTTCTCTCCGTTGCCAACAGCCCTTGTCCTCTGGGCTTCCTACCTTGCAGC
The DNA here is from genome assembly GCF_040938575.1 of Ambystoma mexicanum. Taxonomy (NCBI): domain Eukaryota; kingdom Metazoa; phylum Chordata; class Amphibia; order Caudata; family Ambystomatidae; genus Ambystoma; species Ambystoma mexicanum. Next base: position 1,225,918,028 of record NC_090936.1, read on the forward strand.
CGATCACGCTCCGCTGCTTGCTACCTACAGCCTTTTGTCTGCTGGGTTCTCAGCCTAGCAGCCCTCTACAGTCCTCTGCAGCCTTCCACGGTCAGCAGCCCTGCCCCCCAGGGCTCACTCCTTGCTGCCCGGCCCTTCTGGGATCCTTGCCGAGCGGCCTGCTTTACTCTGCTGCCCTGAGCCCTTTCCCTCGGGGCTCTCTACCTTACAGCCCCTGCTCCAGTGGGCTTGCTCATTGCTTTCCTGCTCCTCTGAGCTCTCAACCTTGTTCCTTACTGTCTTCTGCTATCCAATCCTGTTACATGACTTTCCCTTAATTTCCTTCTGCTAGTTTGCTATCAACTTCCTTTTCCTGGATTTGTCTGTAAGTATCTTCTCTTGTGCTGTTTGTAGACCCTTTTGTACAGAGCTTGTCTGTTGGTTCCCATCAGTCAACCTCTGCCCCTTCCCTTGTCTCGTTTCTACGTTACAGACACCCATAGCTGTTATTGCAAGCCATGAGCAAACAGTGTGGGCCTCTGTTATAGCAAACTGTGCAGAAGGCTAGAGTTTTTCCTAAGGTCCGTGGAACACTCTTTCCCTATATCTGCATACACCCCTAGAGGGAATCCATTCTGTTGTACCTTATTCCTTGCTACACTTGACTACGCTTCGTTCTCATTACTTTCAGCTGTGTGTGTACTATTCTGTCCACCTTACTTCGGCACAACCACCCAAAACCCTTCCTGGGTGTCCTGTGCCTCTCTTTTCAGGTTGTCATCTCGTGACACTAACACAGCCCCGATGTACTGGAGATGTTGGGAAGGTGTCATCTGGGACTTCTTGAAATTGAGGGAGATGCCCAGTCTGTGAAGGGAGTGGCAGGTAACGTTGAGATGATCCAAGGCTTGTTCGGGAGAACGCGCCCTTATCAGCCAATCGTCCAGGTAGGGGTAGACGTGAATCCCCCCTTTCCTGGGATACGCTGACACCAACACCATCAGCTTGGTGCACACCCTCAGATGGAGGTCAACCCGAATGGCAGGACTCGAAACTGATAGTGCGAGCCGCCAACGGCAAACCTCAGGTATTTCCTGTGCTTGAGATGGAACGGCACATGAACATAAGCATCCTGAAGGTCCAATGACACCAACCAATCCTGCAATTGGAGGGCCTGAAGGATCTGAGAAAGAGTGACCATCTTGAATTTGCCCTTCCTGAGGAACTTGTTCAAGTATCTCAAGTCCAAGATGGATCAGTCCTCAGTCTTTCTTTAGGATCAAAAAATATGGGAAATACCAACCCTTGTTTCTCTCAGCTACAGTCACTCTTTCTCCATCAGCGTTAAGATTTCCTGCAGAAGGAGCAGATCGTGAATCCTCAGAGTGTTTCCCCGGTGGATTGGTCTGAGGCTGCACTATAAAAGGAAGGCAGTAAACATGGGCTATTGTTTCCATGTTTCCAGAGCCCAAGCATCTGAATTAATGGCTCACCATTCGTCAAGATGCTGAGACAGTCTGACTCCCCCCCCCATGCCCCTCCTGGTGAATCATGACACAAGCCTTCAGAGCGGTTTTGAAGTGGCTGCTGCAGACGCCGATGGCAATGAGTCTGCAGCTTGAGCTGGCTTGGCACCTCTACCTCCTCCTCCACAAGGAAACTTTTGTTGGCCTCTTTGACTGGCCATTCTTCTCGCCCTTCCAAATGAGGAGTAGTAACGTAAAGATCGACCCCTCCAAGGTTGTCCGCTAGGGCGAAAAGGCTGCGGTTGCCTAACAGTGGCACCTAAAGACTTGGCATCTGCCTTCGAGGTCTGCAACTTCTCAAGGCTCTCGTCAGCCTTGCTGCCAAAAAGATGAGACCCGTCAAATGGCATGTTGAGAAGATGAGCCTGCACATCAGGGGCAAAACCCGACTTCAGCAACCACGCAAACCTGCACATCACGGTGCTCGTAGTCATGGACCTGCTGATGGTATCTACAGTATCCAACCCAGACTGAAGGGACTCACATATGGCTTCCTTGTCATCCTTAACAATAGCCAGGAAGCCGTTCCTTTCATCCCCTTCCGGAATATGCTCCGCCGCCATAGATATGCACTCCCACAGAGTGTACAAAAATGTTCCCTATGCACAGGTGGAGTTGGTCGACTTCATCGCCATACTCCCTGCCGAAAATACCTTACGCGCCCATCCATCCACGTGCTTATCTTCCCTATCAGGAGGGATGGTAGTGTACACTGCCTTGTTCGAGGTAGCTGTAGCTGCCTGGACCACCAGACTCTCGGGAGTGTGGTGTTGGGACAGGTAGCAGGGGTCGCTACTGGAAGGGCAATTTTTCTTATATGCGATTTGTCCACCGCCAGATTAGTCTCCAGGGTCTCCCAATTCCTGGCCACCCTTTTTTGAAGAGCCACATGGAAAGGTAACACAGGATCCGTAGGCGGACCCTGCTCCAAAATGTCAGTGAGATCATCCTGATCAAAATGCACTGGAGGTCTAGACCAGCCCAAATATTCAACAACTCTAGACATAAGTTGCCGGTAGGAGGAGTCAGCATGCTCCCCTGGCTCTGACTCGTCGAACTCCAGCTCAGGAGAGGTGTGAATACCACTAGCATTATGCAAAGTGTCACAAAGATCTTGCATCCTACTTGCCTCTGAAATGAGACATCCAGGCACATTAGGGGTCCCATACTGGAGACCAAAAGGGGCATCTTCCTCAGAAAGCTCCCCCCTCCTCAAAAATGGAAGTGAGGGACTTAAAAAAAAATCTTTTTTCGGTAGCGGGGCACAAACCTTCTGAGGTGCGGAACTTAGAGGCTTCAAAACAGTCGAAGGCATCCACTTTGACTTAGCCAGTGCCTTTTTTGGAGGCTCTACAGGCCCTGGGGGCTGAACTGACAAAATCGGTCCAGCCCGCGTTGACTGTTTCAGCTTCGATGGTTTTGGCGTCGACAATGGCGTCGAAAGGCCTGGCAGGGGTGGAGGACCTGATGGGTTTCATCGACGGCTTTGGCGCTGAGGACTTCGAAGGCGTCGACGACCTTGACCGTTCACCACGTCTCGAGTGATCCTTTGACATTTTGTCCGATCGAGGCCTCGAGGGCTCTCGATGGGGATCATGCAGTTTATTCACACAAGCTTCCGGCCGAGACCGCTCCTTGACTGCTTCCACAGAGGGCGCGGACGGAGCCTTCCCGTGTTTTTCAAAGATTTTAAGCATCTCCACACGGAAAGCTTCCACTCTGCCAGTGTCGACTTCTTGGACGGGCATGTCACCCTCTTGGGGGTGCCGCCTGACAAAGACGATGAGGAAGGCAACAAGCAGTGCCTTCTCGAGCGCTTCGACAAGGACAAAGAGCGGTGGGAACCACTACGAGACCTTGAACGCTGGCATTCTTCCACCGAGGATTCTCGCCTCTCAACTCGTCAGTCGAAGGCCTAGCAGGTCGGGACTTATGGGGTTTGGACACCTTGCTTACCTGAAGCTTCCCCTTTCATTCCCGTAAGGCCTTTCCTGTCATGGATTGACACTTGGAGCACATATCCGTCTCGTGGCCCTCACCCAGGCACCACAGACAGACTTGATGCAGGTCTGTAATGGACATTTTGGAACCGCAGTATTTGCATTTCTTGAACCCGAATTGAGGGGTCGTCGGAGTGGAAGACGAAGACATGTCGACAAAGACCACAGCAAATACTTCACAAGTACGAGGCGCGCAGAGTTTCATGAAGCAAACATGTTTGCGGAAAAACAGAACTGAGGCCAACGGGCGCCGTGCGTGCACTTAGAACATCAGCCTCGACAGAGGCCTAAGCGGTACATCGACTCGACGCAGGGCACCCTCTGAAGCAGTGCAAAGCTGGACATTACATGTGAAAGATTAGGAATACGATGGAGGACAATCCATTCGAAGCATTTTTTGAGAAATGCGTTGACTTTCGGTTCCAGTGATAGTTCGTTGTCCATGAGTATTCCTAGGTTATTTACTACATTGGTAGTCTCTGGTTGCTTTCCCATGCCAATCGGCCAGTCCAGTTGTGGGTTCCCTCAATTCAATCATGCGGGTGAGAGCATAATTTTCGTTTTTGACGGGTTCAGTTTAAGATTGTTTGTTGTCATACAGTTGAAGATGTTTGTGAGGCAGTTGTTCAGGCTGTTATTTTGTTCCTGGGTTCGGTTTGTTTTCACAATCAGTTGTGTCGTCTGCGTAGTTCTAGGTGATAAGTCCGTAGGTTTGAATAATTTTCATCAGTGGGCACATCTAGATGTTGTAAAGCAGAGGGGAGAGGCTGGATCCCTGTGGGACTCCGCAGGATATATTTTTGGTGGTGGTTGAGGTGAACGGGGTAGTTAGGTTCTTTCGGTTTGGTCTGTTAGAAATGAGGTAAGCCACCTTAGTGTGGATTCTTGTATGCTACATTCCATCAATCTTTTTATTAGTGGTGCGTGGCTGATTGTGTCAAATGCCACCAATATGTCCAATAGTATGAGGGCCGATTGGGCGCAGTCTGCGTTTATTTTCAGGTCGTACCATATCGATAGAAGTGCTGATTCTGTTCCTCTCATTGGTTTCAAGGTGACTTGTGACCGGTCGAGTATTCCGTTTTGTTTTGACGCATTTAATAATGTTTTGGTACGCATGGTTCTCCAGGATCTTTGCTGGGTATGGCAGGTTGGATATCGGTCTGCAGTTGCTCGGTTTGATGTATGGTGATTTGAAGGAGGATGGTACTATTCCTCTTTTGAGCAATAGATACATTAGGTTCCAGAAGTGTCGCCGGGGTTCTGTGGTTGAGGATTCCTTTGAAGATGGCAGGTGGAGGGGTCCCTTGGGGATCCTGCAAGGTTGGAGTCCTTGAACAGTGTGGCAAAGGTTTCTTCTGTGATTGGTTCTAGGCAGGTGAGTTTTGCTGTAATCTGTGTTTCACCCAGTGTCTGTGGTCCGGCAGTCGTGGTTATATTTGCCCGGGCTAGGTTGATGATCTCCTGGATTGTGTCTATGTTTGCTCTTATAAATGCTTGTGTCAGGGTGATGGCGTTCTTGCAGGACCAAGGTTTTTTTTATCTCTTTGATGATTTTGAAGAGTTCTTTCTGTGGACCGTTTGCCCATTCTATTCTTGTGGCGTAATAGAACTTTTTTGCTTTGCAGACTGTTGATTTGTATAGTTTTAAGTTGTCTTTAGTATTTTAATTTTGTCGTCTTTGGCATTTTTTTGGTCTTGTCTGGTGTATTCTCAATTTATTCCCATTTTGCGGTTGTTTCGTTCTTTCAATTCTTCTGTGAACCATTTTGCTGGCAGTGCTTTTGGTGTTGCTTTGAATGTTTTAGCTGGTGCCAGTTGGTCACGGCCTTGGTGATCCATTTGTTGAGTGTCTTTTCTGCTGTGTCGATGGTTGTTTCGGTGGGTTCTGTTTCGCTTGGAAAGGTTGAGTCTAGAATGATTGTGAAATTCCTTATTTATTTTAGACTCCACACATCACCTTACAGTGAGGTGCAGTAGGGATGCTTTGTGTCCCTTTTATTTTGTCTTTAGCAACTTCATGGTTACTAACATGTGTACAATACTGGCTGGTGTCAGTGGATATCTTTTACCTTTTTTTATATATTCTCGCGTGCACTTTTGCATTATACCACATAATGCCTTTTTGAGTACCATATCATTTAAAACGGCTGTGCCATGAGATTTTGGTCGGTCCCTTGGCCATCTTGTATTTTGGGTTATTTACTGACCTCTCAAGGCTGGATTTGCGATATATGACAAATCCTTTTTCTGAGCAAAGAGGCAGTATGTGATTGTGGTTGGATGTGGGTTCTGGGGCTTTCTGGTGCCAGTTCATATATGGGCCAAAGTGTGTCTGTTGCTGGGGAGATGTGGTGGCCGGGTGCTGTTCATGGATGGACAGCCGCTGCCAATTTTAATGGTGCAGATACTTATAATCAGTGGGCTTGAAACAAACTTCAGTTCAAATTCAGGATAGCGAGAGGGCCATTATTCAGATCTTCTTTGGAGCCAAGACCCCTTCGAAGAGGCGCACCCCGCTGAAGACCCAAAACTCATTGTTGCAGGAATCCAGCATTGTCTTCTTCAACCATCCCAGTGAAGCCCTCATCATTTGTCTGAAAGTCTTCATCGGTGCTTCGACCACTGGACTGGTGGGAACAACCAGTCAACCCATGCTTGAGGCTCCTGCTCTTGGAAGCCTTCGGAAGCCTCCCAGGACAATCCTGTGGGCTGACCACCTTCCTCGTGGGCTACCTTCCTGCATTGATCATTGTCCAGATTTCGGACATGGGACTTTGCAGACCCACAGACTTGTGACACAAGAGGCCTCCCCCTGCAGTTGCAGCTCTCCAGCACAAACATGGGCCTCCCAGGACCCGTTTCTTTATTACTGCAACAAGGGTCAATTTCTGTTTGATTATGTGGCCATCCCTGATTTACACCAGAAGCATGTTCTGGGGGTCATCTAAGGCCATCTACAATATAGTGGTCCTTTCTTCATCATGCCAGGGTTGCCCAGCTGTCTAGTGCCTGGACCAGTCTTGTCAGAGCGGAACCACTGATTAGCCGGACCTAAACCTCGAAGCCAAAAATGACATCTGTACAAGCGACCCCTAGCCACCCTCCTGCAGAACCAAGACAGGAAGCACGAGGGCCCAGCGATTTCAAAAGCCTCTGAAGTGGTTCCTGAGAGAATCAGACGACAAGGCATGAGTTAACATACCTATTCCCGCTTAGCTACCTCCACAGGGTTTATCTGGCGCAAAGTCTTTACCATGCTTCTCCCTTGCCTGGCCTTGATAGGTGGGGTTCTGGCCAAGGATCCTCCCATGGGCTTCCCAGAAGGTGGTTGGATTGGGAGAGGACCTCTCCTAAGAACATTATTCCTACTTTTCTTCAATACTAAAACACAAATTGCCTGTTGGCTTTGCAAACACTTGTTCAGACTACTTTAAATACGAATAGCCTCCTTTAAAGTGTTGTTTTGGGACTTGTGACTCTAAAGGCACTAAGCCCAATTTGTTCTAACAAGGTAAGGACTTTATGTAAAGCCTTATAATTATATGGCTGTGTATTGTGTTTTAACTCCTTTCTTTTTGCCCATTACTTCTCAAATTGGTTTATTACTTACCTTAACCTTTTTTCACCTACTTTGCTACATTACAGTGTCCTATTAATGATTTAACTTTGTTTAAAAGAAAGGTGTATGTCTATCTATCTATCTATCCATCCATCCTGGTTTTTATAAAGCGCCCTATTGCCCATAGGCCTCACAGCACTCACAACAGAGGCAGAAACAACGTAAAACACAAGACTGCAAAGAGAACGAGATAGAGATTCTATTAGACTTCTCCTTCGTAGAACAGATAGGTCTTAAGCAGTTTCTTAAAGATGGTAAGAGACGTGCTGTTTTTTTTATGGGAGATGACATAGCATTCCAAATCATCGGAGCCCAGTGAGTAAAGTTTGTGCCACCAACTCTTTCCAAGGTTTTCCATGGTTGATGCAGATCATTTTTTCCATTAGATCGTAGAGTTCTTTGAGCTGGGGCCTTAATTAGTCTCTTAGTGAGATAATTAGGAGCGATGCCTGTCTGACATTTGAAGGTCATAACTGAGCATTTGAATTTTATTCGCTGTTGAACTGGTAGCCAGTGATGTTTTTTCCTGGCAACTGGTATTTTCTCCCGCCGGCTCAAGCCCCAGACCGCCCTAACTGCACCATTCTGAATGGCCTGCAATCTCTTGATGTTAGCCTTAGAGGTACCCATCAAGAGACTATTGCAGTAGTCCAGTTATCTTTCCCCGTTTGCCAAATAGGGTGGCCTCCCAGAATCTGTTCAGGGGGCGGATTCTGAAAATCCATCTCAAGTCTCTTTACCTGCACACACATCCTGAGCAGCCAACGTATGAGTCCTGTATACAAGAATCATAAGCCAGAACCTTCCATAGTACAGAATTCATGACGCAGGTCATATATACTTAAAAAGGTGGGATATCCAAGTCACACAACTTAGAGAGATATTAGAAGAAAACTCTGGAAAAAAGAGTTTTCCAAATAATTGGGAGGTCATTAACACAACTGCAATACTTGCCTAATGTCCGATTTATCATCTGTTTCAAGACATTCGTTTGAGTATGGCAACCCCATGAGCAGGCCCGCTCAACACCCAAGGCACTGTTCAAACCTTTCAAATATTTTTTGGTGCCTCTAACAAAAATGATCTTTCTCAGTAGACAATGAAGAGCAAAATCAGAAACACTTGTGCAAAACCTAAGGCAAAAGGCAATGGGCCCCATTACAAGTTTGCCGGTCCGGTAACAGAACCAGTAAGCTTGCCGGTACTGTTTTTACCAGACCGGCAAACTACGACTTCTGCTCGCGGGAGCCTTCCCGCACGCCAGGTCTGACCTGGCGGGCGTACCGGCACCCACGAGCAGAGCATGTAGCATGCTCCAGCACCATTCACAAATGGTGCCGGTGCATCCAACCTCCCCATTCCCATTCAGCCCAATTGCGCTCAATGGGAATGGGGAGCATTTTATACCGGCGCCCGCAAATGGGCAATTACCGGGTCCGGCAGGGCTGTAATGACCCGGTAATTGCCCATTCGAGGGTGCCGGAAAAAGTAGCAAGTTTGGCGGATTTACCAGCAAGGCTACCACCAAACTTGTAATGAGGCCCAATGTCTTGGAAGAAAGAAATAGTATCCACGGGGCAGCTGTAGTCCCTCATGTATAGGTAATGCAGCAATGCATTTCTTAACTGTATGCCACGATTCTGTAGCTGTCACAGACGTAAACACACCCATTGATTATTTTATTTCTATTGCGCTTGTACACAAGTGTTTCAGAGCGCGGCAGGGGAGGGGAGGGGAACAGGGGAGAACAAAACAGCGATCTTACTAGGCCCAGTGACATTGAGAATGTGCAAGTGCATGGGAGAGGGGGGAGGGGAAAAGTGCAGAGGAGAAACAGATAAATAACAAAAAATAAATAATAAAGGCAACAAACAGTGGTAATGCAGCCAGCAATTTGCAAGTGCTAGATTAAAGGCAGCAGACAGGGTAGGTCTGATAAGTGCAGGAAGAAAAAAGGGGGGTCTGTATGGGTACTGATACAGACCCCAGTGCAAGGGGTGGCCCGGAGGCAGTGCGGGAGGGTGGCAGGGTGAGCAGGTACCTGGGCCCGAAGGGCAGAGGGTGGCCAGGTGCACGGTGCCAAGAGAGAACAGATCAGCAGGTGAGAGGGGAAGCGAAGGCAGAAGAAAAGAGGAAGGTCTTGAGGTGCTTCCGGAACCGGAGATGGTTCTCCTCAAGTTTTAGAGTGGCAGGGAGGCTGTTCCAGAGGGAGGCCCCAGCCGAAGACAGAGATCTACCTCCAGCTCGTTTCTTTGAAAAACGACTGACCCTGAGGGAGTTGGAGGTTGAGGAGCGAAGAGCTCGAGAGGGGAGGTATTTGCGGAGGGATAGCTGAAGGCATTTTGGACCCAGGCCCCAGAAAGCCTTGTGGACAATGCAGAGGGTTTTGAATTTAATCCTTGCATCCACTGGGAGCCAGTGGAGAGATTTCAGAGCTGTCGAGATACGATCGCAGGGCTTGAGGCCAAAGACAAGTCTTGCAGTCCTGTTTTGGATTAGTTGCAGAGGGCGGAGAGTAGGGGCAGGTAGATTTAGAAAGAGACTGTTACAATAGTCCAAGCTAGAGAGAACCAGAGCTTGGGATACCATGAGCTTCTGGGGGAAGGAGAGGAAAGGCAGAGTACCTCTGAGGAGGTGCAGTCGGAAATTTGACTTTTTAGAGACCTCAGAGATGTGGGCGGAGAAGGAAAGGGTGGAATCAAAGATGACCCCAAGGTTCTTAGCCTCGCAAGTGGGGGTAGGAGGAGGGCCAAGGGAGGCCAGCCAGAGAGTGAGGGGAAAGGATGGTGAAGGTGTGCCGATGAGGAGGATCTCCGTCTTGCTGGCATTCAGACAAAGATCATTGGCGGCACACCAATCTTGAATGGCAGTTAGGCAATCAGAGATGACAGAGGGAGAGGAGGTGGCAGAGGGCCGACTGAAAATGAGTTGAGTGTCGTCAGCGTAGCACTGGAAATTTGAGCAGAAAGTGGCAATGCAGTGGGCGAGAGTTGCCAGGTATTGGTTGAAAAGCCAGGGCGAGAGGTTAAACCCCTGGGGAACACCACAGGTAGAGAGGAAGATAGATGAAAGTAAAGACCCAAGTTGGACGTGGGAGGGTCGATCTGAGAGGAAAGAGGTCAGCCAGCCCAGAGCCTGATCAGTGATACCCAGGTTTTCACAGAGACGGTTGAGCAGGATGGTATGGTTGATCGTGTTGAAGGCAGAAGAGAGATTGAGGAGGATGAGGGAATGTTAGGGTCAAGGTTGGAATGCAGATCTTCACGGATGTTCAGGAGAGCTGTTTCCGTGCTTCTGGCAGCTCTGAAGCCAGACTGGTGGTCATGGAGACAGCCAACAGAATTGGAATGAAGGTTAAGCTGAGAGATGGCCAACTTTTCCAGGAGTTTGCCAAGAAAGGGAGTAATAGAAATTGGGCAATAGTTAGCTGGACAAGATGGATCAGCTGTGGGTTTCTTGAGAAGAGGATGCACAAAGGAGTACTTCAGAGTGGAGGGGAAGGATCCAGAGGCAAAGGAGTGGTTGCAGTAGATGTACAGAGATAGTCTCGGCAAAACAGGACAAGAGGCCATACATCGGGGAACATCCACATAAAATATCGGCCACCAAAAGGATTATTGACCATACTCTAAAGTGCAGATCCAGAGTCAGGACAATGTCTCGAAACGTTTGCCTGCAGCTAGTGTCTGGGGCAGATGATGACTGAGTTGCATTCACGCTGCTGATCTCTGTACCTTTTATCCTGCAGAATAGAGCAGGACCAGGATTCATGTGAAAAGACAGACCAGAGGAAATAAGGAGGAGGGAAATTTAGGATAATGAGAGCACACACCAAATATAATGTAGCACTAAAAATTCCCGAGAGAGTACACTTAGTAAACACCTGCTACAAAGACCCCAATGTAGCTGGAGAGGATCAACAAAACAGGATGAGGTGAGGACAGGAAGAAGACAGGCGATTGTGGCAGAAAACGGGCCCTAAGCGCTAGATTTGCTTTCCTGTCATGAAATACTAGGTTTAGCTAGGAAGGACCATTAAGCGTGATTTTAACTAGTGCTAAACTGCTCTTCTGCATGCTTTCTGCATAGGAAGGGCATCCTTTCAAGCGTGGCAACGTCATGCTTAAGAAATATTAATCAAAAGAGTTCAAACACATTTTATAGAAGCAAACAAAAGATACAAAATTGAGAGGAACAGTTGACACGTAATACTAAAGTATTAAACCGACTCAAAACCAGGAAAATCAATCAAGAGCAATGTGCTATCTTAACACAACAATCAAGACGTTAATGGTTTGATATACAACCCCAAGAAGACACCCCTGCAGTCCCCAAAGAAGATTACAAAAAAAAGGTTTACAGTGTAACAAGTGGGCAGGGTCAGCTGAGGGCATGAGCTGCATGGCCGAGATGTGAATAGGACAGGAGGTGCGAGACAGGGCACAGCAGATGTGCTGCTAAAGAACTAAGTCCAGAGGACCAGCTCAGGCAGTGAGCAATGAAAATCCAAGAAATTGCCCCAGAATGACTTTGGAGGAAGAGGGCTAGCACTGCATTTCCCGTTTGGGAACAACTGGACCTCCCGTATTCCATTCCTACAATGTGGGTCTCTGAGTTTCTCAACTGGGAGAAAATGTGTACTGGCTACGAATGAGCACTTAGCAGCAATGGTTTCTGCAGCATCCAAGGACAAGCCTTTAGCATCCTTGGTGATGCAGAAGTGTCAACAGAAGGAGATGAGCAATGCAGACACCCAAGATCCCGCCAACACTGTTGGAGTAAATGTCCATTTTTGTGCGAAATTCTCTCTACCCGCGAGTCCTCCAGAACGTTTTGCTGGACGTTTTGACTGATTCTCCTGAGTGAGTGGAAACTCACTCATTCGTTTACTCTGATCATGGGAACCCTTCTTACTTTTTTTGGTAATTATTTGCAGAGCCATGCTTTCCTCCAATTATAAAGGCATCTACAAGTTACTAAAAAAGGCAGCCCACATCACTCTCTGTGCAGTGTTTCTGGAGGCACCCAGAGCTTGCCTGTGATTGTTTTTGCTTTACTTGGCAAACTCTTAAAGTTACCAAAGCAGGGGGATACTTTGTATCCTACCTGTGGGTTATTTTGTGAGATCAGCACAACCCACCTTATGTGGAGTCCTGAGGGGATCCAATGTATCCCCTTTCCAGCCTCTCCAGTAGCTCTTTACTTACTGTGGCAGGTCAGGTTGATTAATGAGGGGACATTATCACAACCTATGGCTAACTCTAGAGGGGTCAAACAGGGGTGTATGTATTTATCAGACCTACCAGAATATCTAGAGGGGCTGGAAACATGCCCTCCTAATATAGAGTTGGCGCACATTAATTATCTTGCTTACGCCAATGATTTGGTCCTTATGGATATGACCTTTACTGATATGAAAAAACCGGCTGAGGGTCTATGGAGATATGCTGTGGTTGTGTAATTAATCGGCAAAAGACCCAGCTAATGTTATTTAATTAGAAAAAAGTAGCTTGCCCTGCATTGTTTATCGAGGCGGTTAGAATTTACTATACTGAAAGCTATTGATATTTGGGGGTAGAGTTGGGGGTAGAGTTGGAGAGTTGGAGAGTAAAAGGAATTACCCAATGTGTGAAAAGGAAAAGGAAAGGAATTCAATTAACTTCTTCGATTGCTACATTCAGTAAGATAACATAATGCTTGCACTTCATTCATCCCTATCGTATTATTACCTTGTATGTCTTCCAACTGTATATTCAGACCGGTAACCTGTGTAGTCCTGACAATCTAATCCACAACAGTTCATAGTGTGCAACAGAGATGGTACAATCCACATAAGCGTTATGATCCTCTCGGTCTTTAAATCTGCTGTTTGTTGCTTTTGACACTCTCAATTTCTTTTTGATATTTTTGAATTTTTAGGAGATACGTTTGTTGTCACGCTTAATCATGAATTTTCTTTTACATTTCTAATGACATTTTATGTATTCGTAAACTAAACTATGTGAAATGATGCAAAATTATGTGAAATTGTGTGTGTAAGATATATGTATAGTATAATTGGGTTTCATTTCTTTTCTCCTTTATGTGTAAAGTCGGACTATAACACATTATAGTATAAAATACAAAAGTTACTGTGACTAGTCTGTCTGTTTTGGCTGGTGGCAGTGTACCTTTAACACAACATTTCGTGAACTTTCAATGCAGACCGTCTTCGCAGCTGCAGTAGGGGTCACAAGGGACACCATTTGCCCTAAATGGTGGCTGTCATTTTTAAGCCCTGTCCTTTCTTAGGTCTTCTTCTACCCTGCAAGGTGGGGAGGGTCCTCTTGTCTTTGCTGGGCTTCCGTTGAAAGGACAGGAAGTGGGGCAGGTCAACCGAAACTCCCTGTCCTTTGTCCTGTAGTTTGCCTGAGAGAAACCAGTTCAGACTGGGAGACTAGCTGTCCCCATTGGACAGCCGTCCCCAAGTTTGAATGGTGCATAGGATAAGATTGGTGGATTCAGCTAGGTTTCCTGCATAAATCCAGAAGCCCTGGAGCTGAAGCGCTGAGTCGACCACATGGATCTCGCAGCAGCAGTCGAGTGAAGAGACTCTCAGCAAATGATTCTTTGTGGCTCTGTGATTTTGGTGCCCTTTTCAAAACAGCAGTGAAGAACGGTTACCGCCCGGTCGATTCGTCTCGCTTTATCCCGGTCAAGCACTCTAGGAGAGAGGACTTCAAGGAGTGGAATATTGCTTCTGGAGGTTCGGGACGAGTCCACCAAAGTTTCAGGAGGATCCAATCTTTAGAAGGTGATGCACTGCACAATAGCCACAGGCCTCAGGGTGCTGGAGCGAGAACGCGAGAAAACGAAGGGCACCAGAATCACAGAACTATGAAGAATCCTTTGCCTGGAGCCTCTTCACTAGACTGCAGCTGCGAGATCCATTCCAGTGTCCCTCCTTCCGTCTGACTGACCAAGAATCCAGCTGCATCGCAGGGGCATCCTTCTGCATCCTCTTCTTTACGTCTCAGGTACTGTGACTCCCTTGGTAGAACTTACCAACTTACATAGTTGCTTTGTTGCTCCTGTGTTTCTGGAGTGCTGATTCGTGTGTTTGAGAGTTCGCCCATCCATGTTGCCCAGGCCTAATGCCTGTGTGCCTTCAGCTAGCATTTACCGAGATCCCTGAACTTTTCCCACAACAAAGAGTGTTACTTACTTGCTACGCAAGACTTCCTCTGGAACATTTGGACTTTCTACAGCTTGTGCCTTGCTGGATTGGTCCTCCAATTTGACCCATAGACACTCATAACTAAATGGGGATGGTCTCCTAAAGCCTCTGAAAATATGGTCAGTATTTACCTGCTTTATGTTGGTCTTGTTTCATTCATTTTACCTGAAACAATGATTACAAGTGTATTTTACTTAACTTTTGAATTGCATACTGCTATTCTCAAAGTATTACAAACGTGTTTACTTACTGTAAATAATGCATTGTTTTAATATTGCATTATTTTTTCTAAGTTAGTGTGTTATTGTACTTACCTTTCTGAAGAATCACCTTTACCTTAGTGTTTATATAAAATAAATCATTACTTTTATACAATTGTGAGTGGTTCTTTAGCTGATGTGTATATGCAATCCTTTCTCCATCCTAAAATAAGCCAGACTGCTCAGCCATTGCTACCAACATACGTGTGGGGGTTAGGCTTATAATAAGAGTTGGAGTCCTGGTGCCCCACGGGTGAGTATTCTGAACTCCTACCTTTGGTGGACTTTTGCAAAACTCCCAAACAACCACAAATCCCCAGTTTTAAACTTCATCCACTGGCTCCCTTCTCCAAGCAAATATCCCTGCAAGATTTATAAGGCACGCATCCCCAAAAAACGAGCCTATCTTGATGACAAACTCACTATTTTAGGAAAAGGGCAGGCAAAAAAGAACCAAGTACTCAGCTGCTTGGAATACACATCAAGGAATACATGCAAGGAGAACTACCTTGTACCAATATCTCTGTGCTGAATCAAACCTCCCCTCTTTGCCCGTCCTAGTCACATTCAGGAAAGAGCTAAAGATGCTCCACCTTGAATACTAATTCCACACAGTATTCTCAACCATCAGAAATATGTAAACCCCACCCTCTGCCCCTAATCAACCACTTGCTAGCCAACCTCTAATCGGCCAACATCAGGATTACCCCAATTCTGTGTTATTGTAGCCACAGCCTTTCTACAAATATTGCAACCACTAGGTTTGTAATTATATTGTACATACTACAATGCTCCAAATGCAACAGCTTATGGAAGACCATTACCATTAGAAATGCTCCAAAGCTGTAACCGTGTAATCTGTTGAATCCTATGGATTCCTCAAGGAATGTCTGCCTAAAGTCTCCTCCCAGGTGACCAGGGAAATGCAGACGCTCCCAGATCCTGACCTGAGGAGAAATGGCTCAGGGAGGTGAGAGGGATTCAGAGGATGAAACACAGTATTTACCTTCTGTTAAAGGAGACATGTGTCCACTCCCAAAATATATAATAGCTTGTTGCCACTATGACCCTTCTGTTGCACAAGTTAACCACCTCAGTGTGCGTGAAAGCAGTCGGAAGCCCTGTATGAGTACAACAAACATCTTTCTCAAATTCAGGGAACTTGAAAATCTCCCTACCTTTCAAAGGTGTAATATAAAGGGAGACTACAAGGGGGTATGGAATAACATGGCTGCCTGAACACAGGCTCCCGTCCCCACCAGCAACCACGAGAGGATACGGAGTGTACCCGCACCCGCCACCTTTCCAAATCCATCGCGGAAAAGCAGCGAAACCACGGAGGCACGCCCAGATGAGGTCCCGGGTGAAAAGTGCGGGGCTGGAAGCAGCCGGCGAGACAGCGTAGGAGAGACCGCCCCGCACCAACCGTACAGCGTGCAAGGACACATGCACCCGCCCGTGGGAGCCTTAGAGACACAAAGGAGAAGGTAGAGATCCCACCCCATGTGTGAGGGGGACCCCCGCTGAAAGTGTGCCGATGAGAGCTGGGCAGCACTACAAGGTCCGAAAAGATCGCAGCTTGGGAACCACGCGAAGGTACGTCATAGTCTATGTGAAACGCGGGGCCAAGCTAAGCAGTGCAGTGAGTGCGGCCCCACGTTCCGAGAAGGACCTGAGAACAAAAAGGAGCAAGGAGCTATGCACTGCGATGCCCCCACCCCTGACAGCACCGGCGCTGCAACAGGACATTGTGAGCAAAGACACCCATGGGCGCCTGAGGGACCATCAGAGCCGCAAAGGTGGCACCAGAGTCTGCGTCCCCTACGCAAGAACCACCCCTGCTGGGAAGAGGCAGGGAGGAGCCGAGCCATACTGCACTATGCCGCAACACCACAGAGCCTGGCATGAGTGGGGCTCGATGCACCTGGTCCGGCCTGCCACATCTATTTGAGGCATGGTGCCCTGCTGAGAAGGGGCTGGCGCCGCGAGGAACAACTCAGCAGTGGGATTGGCCTCACATGGGGTAAAGGCATCACAAAACAAAGAGCCACATACTGCGCCCCCCTCAATCCCCCAATAACAGGCGCAGCCCCTGACAGTGACAGGAACACGATAGGGCCCCGCATGCCGGGTCATCTGCAGGCGCCCACAAGAGCCGCAAAGGGTAAGACAGACCACATCCCCGGTGTGAGGAGGCTACCTGCAGAAAACATGCAGAGAAGAGCCTATCCTGACAAACCACATCCAATACGGGGAACAGAGATTCATTGATCGGCGCTGAAGAGGACCAGATGCTGCGAGCTGTGACCCCAGCGGTGAGTGCAACCCCATGCTGTGCAAAGGCCCCCATAACACAAAGGGGCAAGGGGCTGCATACTGAGACACCCTCCTGCCCCCAACAGAAGGTGCAGCCACTAGACAGTGGCGGAGCGGCAGCAGGGCTTTGGACCACGTGGCACTGCAGCAAAGGACCCCATCAGGGAGATGGACACGACCCCAACTAGGAGAAAGCAGTCCGCGGGCAGTTGTACTAGATCAGCCCCGGAAAGTAGACTCTGCCAAGTGTGCAGCCCCCCCACCCAAACAGAAGGGACAGTAACCCCACTGCGCAGGAGTAGTGGGGGGGGCTGTGCCACATCCATCACAGCAAAGACAAGCATACAGGCGAGTGATAATACCGGGGGGCACGTCAGGGAAGGGACCTTAAGGACGAATGCTTACGGAGATGGACATGTCCCGTTTCTCCAACAAACAAGACTGCAGGCACATTTTGGCTGAAATGAAAGCACTCAGAGGTTATATACAAGCCTCCCTGTCTGACCTTGTGGGTAGGGGTTACCACCATAGAAAATAAGGTAGGAGGCCTGGAGAAAAACCAACTCAATGCAGATCTTGTAGAAATGCGGCTTGATGACAGAGTTGGAGCTGCACGAAGAAGAGGTCACGCTCAAGATAGAGGACCTAGAAAATAGGGAGGAGAAATAACATTTGCAAACTTGGCCTGAGGGAACCGCTTGGTGAAACCCCAAGACAGGTGGGGGAAAAGGTACAAGCCATCGTGAACCTTCTCTTCAATGCGGAAGGAGGCAGAACGGTGGAACTGGAAAGGGCGCACAAACTGCAATGGTGAAGAACCGCGATCTGTTGTGGCCAAGTTCCTACAATACAGGGATAAGGCAGAAGTTTGGGCCAGTGCTCGTGAACGGAGAGAACTGGACTTCAATGGATCCAAGATCGTGATTATACCAGGATCTCTCTAACCTTACACTCTCGAGGAGAAGATACTGCAGATCCCTCACAAAATGTCTAACGGAAAAAAGGATAAGGTACAGGGGGGTACCCGTTCTCACTGCAGTTCGATGTAGACACGATAGACTACTGTCACCTCAGTGGATGAATCAGAACAAGCACTCAGTTATCTTACAGTCGACGCTGAGGCGATTTTGGGTCCAACCAAACCAGACAAGCCACGAATAGGGGGCAGCAACCACGAGCACCGGGCCCACAGAGAAGACGGAAGAGGCGGACAGGTCGGAAATACATGCGCTAGAATGGCCCATCCCCACGATAAACAACCTGAAGACTCGGGACAGCACAGGCAAACAAAGCCCCAGGACTCTCCGACTCTGAACGGGGGCGCCAAACTCTATATTGGCAACAGGGCACGGTACTATACAGCATGCTGGAAAAGTGGGTAGTCTCCCCTTCTTATGGCCTTCGACAGGACAGAGGGCGTCTTGTTATCCTTTGCAGCGTGTTGCTGCTTTTTTTAACGGGAATGTTAATGTTTGTTTTGTTAAGTTTAAGGGGGCAATTGAAAGGTAGCCAGTATATGTCTGGGATGTAACTTTTCCTATGAATGTGACTGCATGAAGCGGGGGGGGGGGGAGGCAGGCGGAGATGAGAGAATGAAGATGGAAATGAGAGAGAGGGATAGAAGTGTGGCCAAATGATGGCACCAGGAGTCTGGTCGTTGGCACCCTGAATGTGAAATACATGAACTCACCCACGAAAAGATCCCTAGTAAACAAGGGAATTTCAGGATGCGGCCCTGGATGTGCCGTTTCTACAAGAAACGAGACAAGTGAGGGGAGAGGCGCAAAAACTCAGGGGTGCAGGTGTGGGACAGGTATACTGGGCCTCTGGAGTGGTGAAGAAGGGCGGAGTGGGGATCATAGTGCACAAGTAATGCAGACTGCAAGACCCAAAGGAAAATGAGTTGATGGATGGGCACCCCGGAAGGAGCTCGAATAGTATTGGCGTCCCTGTACGCCCCCAACCAAAGCCAAATGGGGTTTATACAGAGCGCACTGGGCCACACACAAGCCATGCCAGTTGAGGCGTGTATCATTGGTGGGGGACTTGAACTCCTGCGCAGATGAGAGGCTAGAAAGGAAATCCATGAGAAACAGGGACGACTGCACAGAAGAAATGAGGCGGGGACACTGGGGCGCGCCATTGCTGCAAGGAGCTTACTTGATGTGTGGAGAACGAAGCACCCGGGAGAACAGGGCCACACTTTCACCCCCCCCCACTTAACACACACCAGGATAGATTATCTGTTGTTAAACAGGGATCAGGGGGGTAGAGTGTTGGACTGTGAAATAAGACCGGTGGGATGGACAGACCACGACATGGTCCGGATGACGCTTGACATAGAGGGAATATACAGGGCCGATAGCAGCTGGAGGTGCAACAACCATCATTGGAAGGACCCAGCATTTGCTGAACAGTTGTCAAGAGGCATTGCCAAGTATTTTGAGATAAATGACACAGAGGAAACAGACATACAAACAGTATGGGATGCGGGAAAGGCCACATGGCGAGGTCTCTTAATCAGGGACGGAGCGCAGAGAAAGAGAAAAAGGAAGCTCCGAGAGAACAAGCTCCGCCATGATATAGCTGAGGGGGAGGTGAGGATGCATGCAGAGGGAGGAGATGGTGATGAGATACTGGAAAACATGCAATAAAAGAGAGCAAAATGCAAAGAGCATAAACTGGGTGAAAGCCTGTGTAAACGCAAATATCTCAAAGAAAATATGAGAAAGGTGACAAGGCAGATGCACTCCTGGCAGCCAGACTCTGGGCTCAGAGGGCAGAACGATAGGTGGCAACCCTGGAAGAGAAGGATAGGGAACCCTGAACCACACCAGGGGACAGAGGGTTTCACACACGTTTACAATGATCTATACAAGTCAGAATCCCCAAAAGCGGATGGAAGGGCAGAGGTATACCTGGGGGTATAACATGGTGCAGCTCACGGATGCTGACGTAGAGAACAGTCCAATTACGACAGAGGAAGTCCTGAACACAATCTCTCGCCTCCCCAGTGGCAAGGCCCCAGGCGAAGACGGCTACACCATAGGGTTGTATAAGAGGTTCTCAGGTGTTCTCCTAGACCACATGCTGAAGGTATACAACTATATACTTGAGACAGGCGCTGCCCCTGCATCGTTTAGCAAGGCACTGGTCTCTGTGATACCCAAGGCAGGGAGAGACCCGGCGCACTGCTCCTCATACAGCTCCATCTCTCCGCTAAATATGGATGAGAAGATGCTCACACGCATCCTAGCCACCCGCTTAGAGGCAAAAATGCCACATCTGGTGCAGCCGGATCAAGTCGGATTCATAGCAGATAGACAGGGCGCCAACGGGATAAGGAAAACACTAACTCTCATGGAGCATGTATTCAGAGAACCAGGAGAGTATTCACTCATGAGCTTTGACGCCAAGAAGGCGTTTGACTGATTAGAATGGGGGTTTCTGCTTGCTGTACTGAGGAAGGTGGGCTTTAGTGATAAGATGCTGAGAGCCATAGGGGCAAAATACGCATAACCCACAGCGCAGGTGGTGGTGAATGGGAAAAAGGCAAGGACTATTAGACTAGAGAGGGGCACCATTCCAAGATGCCCACTGTCCCCCCCCTACTATTGGTGCGAGTGATTGAGCCTCTGGGCATAAAGATATGCAAAGACAAGCACATAGCGTGTATTGGAGTGGGTAGTGTTGAAAACAAGCTCCGCATGTTTGCGGATGATATACGGCTCCATATCTCGAACGTGCCCAACGCGGCCCGAAGGGCGCACCAGATTATAGGAGAGTATGGGCAGATGCCAGGATTCAAAGTAAATGTGGGCAAATCGATCCTGTTCCCCCATGGGCAAGGTGGTGCATGGGCGCAAAGAGGAGAGGAAAGACCATGGGATTCCGGTAGAGAAAATACTTGGGGAATACGGATACCCAGGACCTGGACAAACTGTATGAGGCTAATTTCCCCCATACCCCTCTGCTACAGGTACTGTTTATAGATCTGGAGGCTTGGTCGAGGCTCAACCTCTCGTAGTTGGGAAGGCTAAATGCGATAAAAATGACACTGCACCCTCGCATACTATACCTATATCAAGCACTGCCCATTGAGATGCCGGACTCCCATTTTGCAGAAATAAAACAGGGGATTAACAAATTCATATGGCAAGGCCAAAAGCAGAGGGTCTTGTACAAGATGCTTACGCAGCCAAAGGAGAGGGACGGAGCCGGTCTACCTGACATGCATATATACTATAGAGCAGCACACTTTAGAGCGCTGATCCCTCACCTCAGGCTAAATCGAGAAAAACAAAGGGTCAAAATTGAAAACTACCTCTGGAGACCGGCCACTATGGGAGCCCCACCGCACACTGTCCCAAAGATAGTGAGAAGGCACCATATAATAGGCTTCCTTCTGGCCCCGTGGAGGACCAAAGGGGAGATGAAGGGAGTTATGACCTGGCCATCCCTGCTGAGCCACGTTTGCCGCCACCCACCCTCCCCCCGCCCCCGATAAGAGAACAAATCCCTGACCACGCAAGGTTCCAGGATTGGTTTGACACAGGTTTGGAGAGGGTAGGCCAACTGATGGAAGGGGAAGACCTTTGTGGACATAGGTACACTAGAAGAATGTCTGGAGAGAGGGCCACTCTCAATATTCAAAAACTTACAGCTTAAGGGGGTACTGATGTCGGCAACGTGCAAGGGAGCCCTGCAAAGAGACTTGACTGATACCGAGAGGGTGCAGAGTGGCTTTGGGTGACTGATCTTGAAATTATATCAGGCGCTTCTATTGGCACAAGCAGGCAAAGTCGACATGTATAGGAAAAGGTGGGAGAAGGACATGGGTAAAGATTTGGATATTGACGTAAGGAAAAGGATGTCTGTGAACGCCCATAGAACTTCAATAGCTTGCCAGTACAAGCGCCACAGTATTTAATGACTGTATAGATGACAGTGGAACCCGGTCAGATTATCTAAAATGTTCGCAGGAATAGACCGTAGATACTGGAGAGCGTGTGGTCAGAGAGCTGGCATATGTGGTGGGGTTGTGGGGAAATACAGAGGAGGTCCTGGGATGGAAAGTCATTTGATGGAGTTGAGAGAGACCTAGACCCCATGCTGGTACGGTTTGGAATGGAAAGTGTGGAGGGAGAATGGAGACGGCTTCTCCACATGGTGGCTGCACCTTTCGCTGCTGGCTGCGAGGGCATGTGTGGCAGCCAGGTAGAAAAAGGAAACCCCACCCCACCCCAGGTGAGAAACAATGGGCCATGAAGGCCAGGCATATCTATGTGATGGAGAATCTCATGGGCAACTCCACAACCGCACCCCATCAAGGGAGCTTGAATGGTCGGTGTTCCTAGGCAAATATAGTCCCGGCTAGTAGGCTAAACCAGGTTCAGGGGGAGTCGTGCTCCGAAGGGATGAAAGTATGAAGCAGGCCCATGCCTGAAGAATGTGAATAAGTGCCCATCCCCAGGGACAATGAGTGGGTGGAATAAAAACAGGTTGACCTCCGGCCCCGACTCCGGAAATGCATGAATGGTATGAAAAGAACTGTCTCTCGCTGCAAGGGACGGTCAATGGAAAAGAACACACTGGACTCATGGGATACATTGATTAGCTACCCTGGGGAAGGAGCAGGAGGGGGTGGGGGCAGTGTACATTTGTTTGTGTCAAAACTTCCTAAAAACTGAGTGGTTATGGTGTACAGCATAAAGCTATTGTGATACTGTTATTTGAAAATGTTACAACTACTAATAACATTTGAATTAAAAATAAAAGTGTAATAGAAAGAGGTTTATAAATGTTAACCACCTTTCATCTAAAAACCTATAGTCCTCTTTACCAACCAGTATGACTGATTCACATAATATTCACTTAGTGAAAGGTGTGGGGGAAAAGAGACCAAAATCTAAGAAACCAGTTAAGAAACGAATTTTGCTACTCAGGACTCCAACTCCCATAATTCCCTCAGTACTGGGACAAGGAAGAGGGATGCAGAGGAATAAAGGTGTGGTAGTCAGATAATGAACTTATTCCAGGGGTAAGTTGAAGTCAGAGAAGCAGAGGAAGCAGTGTATGCTGTGCGAGCTGTGTCTGCAGGTGGGGGCGGGATTCATAGAGCGAGAAGACGCCGGGACCACTGAGGGTCCTGAGAGGGTTTGTGCCTCTCCTTATCCCCCTTGCATACGTTGTGCAGCAGGAAGTTGGTGGCGTGGAAGCCGCCAAAAGATTTCCAGTGACTGACTGGGTCGTGCAGGAGCTTGAGAAGCTTCAAGTTGATGTGGCGGGTGAGAGAGCGAACAACCAGAAACTGTTTGCCGGGACAGGGAGAGTCGCAGAAGCCAACGGCCAGCGACCACCGAGCGAGAGCTACTTACCCAGTGAGTTTTCTACTTGCAAGTGGTACCGGATCACTCGGTTACTGCTTGCGTGCACCAGGTCATCTGCGCTGCTCGTATATGCATGACAGAGGTGTTGTTGAAAACCGAACTAGTAGAAAACCACAGAGGTGACGGTTAACGCAGCGAAGTAGCTGTGATGTACCTTTTGCGGGTTTATGGAGATTCCAACAACCTGGTGAGAAAATAGCATTAAGAATCGAGGCATGCAAGCAATGCCAAAGCCAAAAGGGAGCTAAAGCTGGGCCAATTGAGAATACCAAGCAACGCCAAAAGAGAACTAAAGCTGGGCCAAGTGAACACCAAGCATTGCCAAAAGGCAGAGGGGAGTAATAAGAACCCCCAAGGGTATAGGAGGTGCTTCATCTAAACTCAGATTGCCAATACCATGGTAGCCACAAGGAAAAACTGTATACTAGCTACTGTTTAACCACTGGTGCAGAAGGGAGAGACAGGTGGCAAACACGCTGCCCTTCTGGAAGAAGCTATCCAGAGGGAGATGAACATCGTTTGTAGAGTGAATATCCCATTCCCTGAAAGCTACATTTTAATAACAAGAAAGTATTGAAGTCTTTCTTCTAAAAGTGAAAGTTACCATAGAAGCACTTTTCTCTTTTGTTGTTGAATAAATAGACGGGCAGGCGAGTGTAACTGTGGGGCAAGAAGTGACTGCCCAGGAGAAACTTGATGAAAGGATAAGACAGGTAGCACAAGGTGCTCGTGCTGAATACTGCTACTAATATAGAACACCACATTGAGTTGTGACCATTGCAGAAGAGATGTGAAAGTTGGATGAAGAAAGGTTATAATTCTTGCTCCAGTAAAAACTGTGGTAAATCATCCTGACCAGACTTTGTGTTGCTCCTATAATTGTGGAGCAGTTCTTATTCCAGGAGGTGTGAGAGCTTATGACTTTTTTCAGGGTACTTTATTGAAGCAACACAACTTTGTGAATTTGAGTACAAGAACTGTGCTGGAACTTTTTGTTGAGTCGGATTTAGTGGTTTTTCCTTTTGTTTGGAGAAACCCCTTGTTTGGATCTGGGGAAGGGAAGTTCGCCCAGACCACGACAAGAGACATTGATCATATTGTGAATCAGATCATATGTTATATACTGTTGTTTTTTGCTTTCTGTGTAACCATCGGCTGGCAGCCATTCTGCTCTAACTCCCTGCTAAATGCTCGGCACGGCACTGATGAGAATTCAGGCTTAGCAGTTTCCCAAAGTACAATATATGTGCAAGCATGGTAATTGGTGGAGCTCAAGAGGTGTAAGAGCTGGCAGCGGCACACACAATCCTTGGCACTACTATCCTTGTTATAGAGCCCCCTTTATGTTTCTTTAATGAAAGTTTCACAAAAAAGGAAGGAAACCCAATGGTGCAGGGTCAACCATTCAAGAACGTCTTCTCAAGGGGATCAAAACCATATCATGGTCCGGTACTTTACTTAGGCAATGAATCCATTCTATGATTTTTTGATCTAGTTCTTCGCTTGCCAAAGTCTCGTTATGAGCAGGGGTAGCAATAAACAAGGCATACGTGTGAAGTGGTTGAGGGAAGGCGTAGATGAAAAGATTTCAATAGTTTTGTGTAAAAAGTAAATATAAACACATCTCTACCTTTTTGGTACACATTCAAAATCAGTTGTACAAATTAAACAGTGTTTACGCTGCATTTGTATACATTCACGATGCATTTCATAGTTAAAGGCAGTCTCACCTGTTCAGCAAAAAACGATATCACTGTAAACACAATCAATGTCCCCAAAACACAATGAGTCCAGAATTTTAATTTGTCTCTGTACGTCCTCCTGTGGAAATAAATATACAAATGAATATTGATTTCTGCAACAGGTGTAGGTTTACTATGAAACTAGAAGAGATTGCAAAGAAGGGGGAGGAGGGTGCGGTCGGGCAGGCAGTACTTAACGTCTAATACATGTCTAAGGTTCAAACCTTGATGTGTTATTTGGCTGTAGCTATTACATGCAATCAGTACCTGGCCACAATCTGTAGGACAGGTCAACTCCGGTCACTACTAGATGACCAGTCTCTGTGAAATGGCCTCACCTGGACACCCCAGAGATGCAACACATTTCTTAAAGTATAGATAACATCTCAACATAAAATACATCTTTACAATAGTCTCACTTTCTCCATAACGTATTCTTCACTGAATTCCTGAACACTGAATATCTACACCCATCTGCAGGATCTTGGAACACTTATTTAAATAAGAGAAGAAAATGTCATTTCATAAGTAATTTCATAATTCAAAACAATGAAATTCGACATGACCATATGGGCTCACGATGACAGCACATGTTCCTGGGGCCATATTTAGGACAGGAAATGGCCACAAGAGCTCACAAATGGGAACACTATGGCAGTACTTGTTCATGAAGGCACACCTTTGCATGACGCAATAACAGTGCATGGGGCCTTATCTCTGCATAAGGTGACAGTACATAGATAGTCCTAAGATTTCACACCTGTTCCCGTGATGGCAGATGTAACGACTGGAGGGGGATATCTGTATTTCTGCCCCCTATACAGTTGAGGTAGAGGCACAGAGCACCCCAGCCAAGGTTCTCTATTGGTAGCAATGGATGAACAACCAAGTTTGACACTCAAAGGAGGTGATGCAGGCTAGGTCTTAGGTTCAGTGAATTCGCAATCCCCCACAAAGTGTCGACACACTATGATATGTGATAACACAGTTCTTTTACATAAAACGAGCTTATACACCCGGCGTTGCCTGCGATTTCATTTTCTCATAGGTACTATTTGTTAGAAATACTTTAAGGTAGCTTTACACATTTCAGAAAAGCTCCGTAAAACAGGTGAAAAGAAAAATTCACTACAATTTAATATTTTTAAAAGATTTTCTTATAAAGACTACACAACACAATTTCTGTTCTTCTTAAGCTTCTTCTGAAACGTATAACTGTCCATGAGAACAGCATGGAGATTCCTGATCAGCATGACCGCTGACATGATGCCAACGGTGCCAACAACCATGGAGTTAAAATTACCAATGTACATGTTCATTGAAAGGCTTGTATATAAACAACGATTTTTGTTTTTCCAGGAGCAAAGATAAACAAATGATTTGGGGAACCCACTCAAGAACAAGAAACACATTACTGCCCGTGGGAGAAATATGGAGATTCCAAGTTGATACCAGTGCACTTGATTGACTGGCCCTGTGCCTTGTTGATCGTGATACCGAATGCCAGCCTGACCGCGATTTGTAGGTGCTTGAAACTGAACAACAGGTCTGTCGGAATGAGTGGAATTCGGGGGATGAATACATCTTCTCATTTTGCCTTCCCGGGTCAACACTGTTGCTTCAATTACCATGGGCAGCAATTTGTTAACGCGAAGCCTTATGCCATTACACAGCCTAGGTGGGCCGAGATTCGAAAGCAGCATGATGGCTGTCCCAACTCTCAGTCAAAGGTAATGTGGTGGCATTCCCTAGGGTCTAGGGAGTTGAGGAATTCTGTTGGATAGTTTACGGCTTTGTCGGCATCTACCACCGTATCGATTGAGTATGTTTACTCAGTAACTGTGCCCAGAAGCATAGCCTGAATCGGATTATTAATTTCATTGACAGAAGAATTTTCTGCAGCAAGGATAGCTATTGAAATAACACTTTAGCACTATTCGTAAGAGTGTAACAAAAATGCCTGTTGCACCTCTTTATATAGCAACAATTTGGAAACTTTTGCAATACTATCTGCCTTCACCTTCGCCTTTCAACTCCATCCGCCTCACCTCCCATACGTCTTCGCCTTTCGCCTCTCATACTCCCTCACCTTCCATACGCCAAGCCACAAACAACACATTTTTTACTTTTGTATATATAGATAAGGTTCAGGTAAATATATACATCAATAAATAACACACTTTGTACTCAGGCACCACTATCCTAATAATAGTTAATATATACACATCTATGTGATACCACAATATACTTTACATTACATTTAAAACGCAGTTATAATGCATAGACATGACTGTAGAAAGGCAGGTTAGATTAGGAACTTTGTTAGAATGCTTTCTTTAAAGTAGATAGGCAATACTGTGTGAGGACTCCCCCTCTCCCCCCGCCCCATCTGGGCAACCTATAAGGGAAAAGTTAAGGTGTACTTTATCTTGTATTTTACAGCCCAGTCCAAATATGTTCAATAATGCTCTACTTTTTCTACAGGACCCACTACCCCAAAGTACCTGGGAAGCCACAGGAGAACATGACCCAAGATTAATCTGGGACCCCTGGAGGAATCCTGAGGCTGGAAGATGGATCTTCCTTGGAAGGAGTCGCTAGGAAGTCGGTGTCGAGAAGAAGTGAACCAAGCAGTGTCGCAAAGGCAGCACTTTTGGTTTTCGTGGTAGTCTCTGTTGGCGGGTTGTTACTCCGGCTGTATATGTCCCAAGAAGGTGAAACCTCCTGTGAACCTCGTCAAGGCTTGGCTGAAGAAGAGAAGCCCCTTGGTGGCCTTGGATGACTTGGTGGCAACAGGTGCAATGGGAGGGTTTCGGAATTTGCCAGTTTACCGACTTTTGGATCTTCGGTGCTGCAACATGTACCTCAGGATGGCTTCCGACGACCTGGACACGACCACTGGACTGGACTGCAGACCCTCACCAAGTCTGGACACTCAGGACATCTTCGTATTTTGGTGGCGGAAAACCCACCGGCACACTACTTCAGGCACCAACCTTGGACCTTCGCTGACAAGTGGACAGATGTCATGGCAAGGATGCCCCTTGAAGGATTCTTCAAAGATTTGGAACATTCACAGCTCCGGGAGTTAAGTTGCACTATGCCAGTGTACGCCCTCTTCGGGGCAATACTCCGCAATTGGGCTTCCAGCAGTCACAAATACCTCTCCAGACCCTGGGCAACATAAATAAAACTTCTTGGCTTCAAGACGTTCAGGCACTCCTCTTCTGGACCCACGAAGATCCCTTCTCCGGATGGCAGGCACACAGGACTAGCTTCCAGGACACTTTGGGGGGGAAGAGCAGCAGTTGCACAATGTTCCTTCGTAGCTCGGGAAGAGGTTGCCTTCCAAGGTTATCCCTGGATTCCAGCTGGACTTCAGGATGCAAGCTTAAATGAATCCGCTTCTGACAAGGAGGTGCGCGTGAGGCCCCCTGTTATACAAAACACTACCCATTCACTCAGGCTAAACCAGGCTCAGTCAGCCTATCACACACAAGTGCATTTATGCAGGCAGCACCCAATCAGGCATTCAGGCTACTCACCAGAAACCGGATGTAGATTGGGTGCTGCGCCCCAGTCTTTCAATGCACCACATTGCATTCATTCCAGTTTCAGTCAGGGCTGGCTCAGGCATTGTGTCACACAACCAAAACCAGACACCCACAACACAGAATGCATATTGACTACTCACTCCATTCAGGTAGGCTCCACCTCAAGGATGTACCCACAACAAGCAGCCCCTGGAAAGGCTCCAGCCAGTCTGGCAGGAGGCAGCCCCATTGCCATTTATGGGTCTTCCACCCAACAACCATTTAGGAGAAGGGAAGGGAACAGAGCCAGGGCTTCCCAGGACTTTGAGAAACAAGGGAGTAGGCAAAGAAAACCAAGAGACCACCAGTGGCCATCTTGCCTTTGTGTAGTGTGAGAAACCTGAGGGTATTCTCCCGGCCAGACCTCATGAATCCCTTATTCAGGGGGCCTGGGAGGAGTCGACGCTCTCAGACCCTAAACCTAGGAGCAGACGAACGAGAGAGGATCACCTGGGTAGGTGAGCCCGGGGTTATGCTCAGGGGAATGCCCCAGGTGAGACGCAGTACTATACCAGAGAAACGAACGAGGAAGGCTAGGTCCTCGAGACTTTTATGGGCTGCATCAAGTCGACCTCCCTTCCACCCGATGAACCTCCTTTTCTTGTATTCGCCATCTCCTCCGCATTTGGTGAATCCATCAGACACAGTGTTACACTTAGAAAACACCTTCCCAAGAATCCCTGTTTCCTACATGAATACTCCCAATCATTCTTTTTCACGTCTATGATTATTCTTTCCCGAAAACCCCAGTATACTGTATACACTACCATTCCCACAATCCCCCCCTGTTCTGGTCATGATAAAAACTGTGGTAATCTTCGTTCATTCCACACCCCCTACCAATATCACACTTCTGAATTTACCCAAGCCCCTACTACGAGGGCTAAAATCCTGTAAAGCACCTTTTCTCCATCCTACCTCATAGGATACTCAAGAACTTCACTGCCCTTGTTTTCCAACCTGAACATTTCCACATGTCCCAACACAAGGGTCAGGCAGAGTCAGGCAATTAACCAGAATCACACACACCTGATGACCCGTCCTCTTCCCCACAGGGATAAAGGGTGGAACACAAGAACGTAATACGAGCAAGGCAGACTGCACGATGTGAGGGCTAACTCAGCACAGCAGTTCAAGAGGAGGAGAAAGATGGCGCATACCGAAAGGGTGACAAGAAGGGAAGTGACCCTGCCCTTTCCAACTACGGCCCATGAATCATCCGCAGAAGGAATCATAAGACTGCGAACAATAGCCAGCGTGTGTTGCAGCAGATGTCATGGTACCAGAGACCCTCCTCAGCTGATTACCAAGCTGGGGAAAGACGCTTGTCTCAGTGGTACCAACTTTGACTCCAAAAAGAAAGAAAGCCAAGCGGTTCATCACAGCCACTGAGTCGAGGGGAGAATCGATAAGAAAGCAAACTGTGTTGAGCGAAAAGTAGCCAACGGTTAAAATTGAACTTTAAAAGGTTTATAGACACTATTAATGAATGAGGAGGAAAGCCAGCAACAGAGGAGTTCGGCACCACACGGGTGCTCAAGCAGGAAACTCTGGGTGATTACCCAATGATAGAAACTACCATAACCAGAAGGCCTTGAGAAAAGGCGAGAAGAGGACAAAGTGGTCATACAGGGGTCTTGTAAAATCCTCTGTACCGTCGAAAGTCTTTGACTGACAGATGATTGTGAAGCTAAGGCAAATTAATTCTGCTTGATGAAATGAGCGCATGAATAGTGTGTTGCAAAAGTTGGCAAGAGTGAATCCGGCAGAGGGATGCTAATGAAAAAGGGTGAAGTCTAAAGTCCCATAGAATATGCTGACAAGAGTGAACCTTACAGAGGGATGTCCATAACAAACTGTTTGGGAAAAGTTGGTAAGAGTGAACCTGGCAAAGAGAAGCCGACAAAAAGGGGCAAAGCCTGAAGAATTGTTTGAAAAGACATTAAGACCCGTGTAAGTAAAAAAAGCCACAGTGAACCGGAAGGAGGGAGGCCGATGTCTGAAAGGGGTCCGAGCACGAAAGAGGGAGATCCAGTGGTGGAAAGTTATCACCAAACGTTCATTGGAAAAGGTAGTGTTTAGTTGATTTGTTGAATACGATTTGTAAAGGGTCTACACCCAGAAGAGGGGTACCCACAGGTGAAGCCATTACCCAAGCTATACGTGGAACTGAACTTGGTGTGTGTTTGTTGGATACATCAGGCCTCGAAGGCAAGAGACTTTTTATTGAAAAGAGACTTAATCATCGAAGAACCTGATAGCTGGTACAGAACTGTCGGCTCGTGCTGGGAAAGCTCGATTGTGTACTGGACTCAGGAGATTCACCTTGTCCTGTGCTAAAAACGTGGGGAAGGGAGACCCCTGGCAATCACATCCTGACTTATTCCTGACTTCCTGTATGATGTCTCAGTTGTCGTCCTGAGAACAGAGCATGGTGCAGTGTCAGCTGGTCAGTAACCAGGCCGCTAGGGCCAGCTTGGCTGGGTCGGGGTGCTCAATTGTCCCCACCCTGCTGCGTCAGGAAGCCCCTGGTGGGGATCAGAAGATGGACAGGCTCCTGAGAGCACAACTGCAGCAGATCTGAGAACCAAGCCCTCGATGGCCAGTGAGGGACAATCAGTGTGAGGGGCAATCAGTATGAGGCTGCAGCCCACCGAAGCCCAGAACTTGCAGAGAGTCTGCTGGAGCAACGAAAGAGGAGGGAACGCATAGCACCTACGGACGTACCAGCAGAGCTGGAACGCTTACCACAAAGACCCCGTCCTGCCCACAAGCAAACCAGGGGCAACTGGAATTCAAAGCAGATGTGAATAAGTCCAGACCTGGAAACCCCCATCTCTGGAAATCCATATCCCCTCTGACAGGGCCCATTACCAGATTGACACGGCCTCCATGCACAGGAGGGGGATGACCGCGTGCCACCCTGCTTGTTCAAGTCAAACATTGTTGTGGAACTGTGGGTCCTGACCAGAAACCCCTTGTCCCTGATGAGCGGTAGAAAAGCCCCGAGAGCCAGGCCCACAACCCTGAGCTTGAGCGTATTGATATGCAGGAGGTCTTCTGCCCAGGACCATTGAATCGAGCCCCCATACACAAGTGAAGAATCTGTCGTTACCACCAGAGTGAGCTTCAGTAGGGTAAAGGGGGCTGCCCCTGCCACACTGCAGTCCATCAGCCACCAGTGAAGATCTGGGAGGAGGGACAGGGGAATTGTAACCTTATCCCACTGCGGCCCCATTTCCTGGACCCAATTGGCCGCCACGTGGAGCTGGAGGCGCCTCATCTTGAGGCAGGAACTGTGAGCACACAAGACAAGGTGCTGGAACCACCATGCTGAGGTGGGCGAATTGGCCAGAAAGTGCCTTATTGGCTTGCGGAGGGTCAGGAGCCTCTCCGGTGTGGTGATACACCCACTGCACAGCTGTGTCCCAGCACACTCCAAGGAACACAAGGTTGTGGGCAGGAGTCAGCTGCGACTTCTGCTGGTTGAGGGAGAACCATAGCTGGTGACGAACGCCCGCCAGCTGTTGGCAGGAGTGCACCGCCCCCTCAGACGAGCTGGCCCTCACCAGCCAGTCATCCAAATAGGGGTATATGTGATGGCCCTCCAGGCGGAGACCAGCCACGCATTCATGAGCTTTGTGAATACATGAGGGGCCAAGTTGAGGCTGAAAGGCAGCACCTTGTACTGGAAGTGGTACGACAATTGTGAACAGCAAATATTTCCAATGGGTCTGGTAGAGGGGGACATGAAGGTACGCATCCTTGACGTCTAGGAAACACATCCAGTCCCCTGTGCATAGAGAATGGGCTATGTGCGCTGGGGTCATTATCTTGAAGCGTTTGAGTGGTAAAGATAGACTGTGAAAGGACACGTCCAGGACTACCCTCAGGCCAGCCTGGTTGTTCTTGGGTACTGCAGAAATCCTCGAGTAGAAGCCGGAGTCCCTGTCTGACTGAGGAAACAGCTCCACCGCATGCGTCTCCAAAAGAGAGAGGATCTCCCGTAAAATGGCTGGGGACCCTATCTGAAGCAGAGCAGGAGAGGAAGGAAGAGAAAAAGGAAGACTGAAGCCTGTTGAGACTATATAAAGTCTCCAAGGACTCTTGAAACAATTTTCTTGATCTGTAAGTGCCTTACAAATGCCCAATAAAATAAATAAACAACGCTTCCAGGTGTCCTTGAAGAGAGCCAGCCGGCCCCCTGCAGGTGAGCTGTGTTCCCTGACCATCATGTCATTGCTCTTTGGCATCTGAGGCGGGAGCAGAAGAGAGAGGTGTGGAAAAAACTATGCAGTGTCCTCTGCTGTAGTCTCTGGAGCACCTCCTCTGGCCTTCGTGCACCACAGTCCCAAAAACCCTTGAAGGAGCTCAAAGCGCAGGGTCTGAACTCAGTCCTACCCAGGGACTGCAGAAAGGACTTCTGCCGTGGTTTCGTCAGGATGGCCAAGGACTTAGCAGCCTGCCTAGAGGTGGTCTTTTTCGCCAGCTCATCATCCGTGGACCACTTGGGTGTCATCTACACAAACTATGCAGATGACACTCAAATACTCATACCACTAACAGGAGACTATGCCACCGACAACACAGCACTCAACAACATCTACTCCATTATTCAAGAATGGATGGCCAATCATGGCCTATTCCTCAACGACGACAAGACAGAGCTCCTGCTCCTAGGCACCTAATCCAGACTCAACAACCTTGACAAACTTTACCAGACCTTCACCATTGATGGCAACAAAATTACCGTCTCCAACAGCGTCAAAGCTCTTGGGATCTATCTTGACTCTTCCCTCACTCTGGCAAGACAAATCAACACTATCTCATCTTCCTCCGCATACACATGCAAACTCATCAACGCCAGCGGACCCTACCTCTCAACCAACAACTGCATCACTCTAGCAAGAGCACTGGTCCCATCTAAAGGCGATTATTGCAACACCCTGTACTTGGGTACTAGCCAAAAGAACATTAATAAGCTGCAAGTTATCCAGAATAACGCACTAAGAGCGGCACTGAATATACCCAAACATGAACACATTTCGACGCCAGACGATCCTGTCAATGGCTCTCCATACCACAGAGGATCGAATATAAAACACTCTCCCTTACTCACAAATGCTTAACCCACAAAGTACCTAGATACCTCTCAGATAATTTCACACACCAGACCACATCCCGCCCAACCAGATCTGCCCAATCACACTGCCTAACCATCCCGAGAATCAAGCTCCAAAAAGCAGGCGGAACAAGCTTCCCTGTGCTTGCCACTAAATTGTGGAACTCTCCCCATTAATCTCAGATCCGAACCTTCCTTTCATATATTCAGACACAAAGCCAAAAACTGGATACTGGCTAAAGAAGCCTAGAATTACAACTTATAATTGTAGCTTCTGTAATTAATGCCTGCTTATCCTGCACATTCTCTAATCTTGTAAATGTATGATAACTGTGTATACTATCAGTAACGTTCTTATTATGTCGCGACAACTTTTACTGTCTACCTATGGAACATCTAATCTCTTGGCTACTTCTGTAACCATGCCAAGCGCTTGGATGCCACAGGGCCAGGCGGCGCTATACAAATAATAAACTAAACTAATCTGATCCCTCAAAAGGAAGATCCAGGATTCTCTCCTGCACATCAAAGGAGAGTTGGTGGCATGCATCCACACCCTCCTCATCATCTCGACCCCCAGGCACAGCCCTATGCTGAGGAAGACGAGGAAGCTGCCGCCACCACTGAAGGAAGCGGCTGAGGGTGGGAGGCCAGGAGGACTGGCTCTCCATCAATTCTGGAGGAGAATGCTCAAACGGCTTGTGGCATGCCGGGTCAGCACCTCTGCCAATACCACCAACTCCTGAGGGGCCTGCTCTGGCTGAGGAACTCCCAAGAACTCTGCAAGGCCCTGAAGACAGTCATGAAACGCCTTCACTGATGCAGAAGGCTCTTCGTCCTGGGCGTCGTCATCGCCGTCATCCCCCAGCTCCCACCTTTTATCCGGATGGAGGGGAGTCAGGGGTCCTGGGATACTTGGGGCAGAGGGGCCGCCCTCAAATGCCTGATCCACACTCAAAGGTGACTGGGCATCAACAGGCGACTGCGGGGGAGGCGCTGATGGTACAGGAGGAGGAGGGCTCTGAAGCACCGACAGGGCCTGGACTGGAGGAGGAAAGGGCTGCGGTAATGGCACTGCCGGAGGAACCAGAGGAGTGCCCAGAGAAGGAGGCTCGACGTTTGGGATCACCTCCCTGATGATGCTCTTGAGTATCCCAGTCATCTGTGGGGACCGCATGTGGAGGAGGAGGAAACGCTTGAAGAAGCAATCCTCACTCGCTGCCGCATCGCCCTCAGCTGCGCTGTGCCTCCTTTCCTGATCGAAGCGCCTGGGGCGTGTAGCCATAAGGCTGAGAGGGGTAGAAGTAGCCCTGCAAAGACCATCCGCCCGTACCCTATGGTCTGCCCTCCGCTTCCAGAGGTAAGGAGACTGGAACATATTTTTTTTATTGATTTGGTAAAAAACGTAAAAAAACACATCAACCTTTGAATATGTTACGTCACATCGTCGTTATGAAGCTTAATAAAATGAGACTCATATCTTACACATTATTAAAGGAGAACAAAAAAAATAAAAATGAATACCATTTTGGATATGACAGCAGATCTAACGACATCACACACATTTGATACTTCAATCTACACGATCTGTGTAACCTTAATTTAAAAGAGTTAATCAGTCTTAACACATTCGAGATCAATGTTCCAGTTACCTATCAAGTTAAACATTAGATGCATCATTGTTGCACTTGTAAATGCAAAGACATTAGGAACTAAACAATAGCAACCGTAACCACCAATCTTTTTGAGGAGAACATTTAATTCCACATTATTTCTCTACTCAAAATTTTTCATTGCTTAAAATGTTCTTTCAGATAGTATGCTCGTTTGGTGTTTAATGAGCAGCATTCTATTAAATGCTTGACAGATTCAGATTGGGTTGGTATTTTGCAAAATCAACATACATTGTCTTCTTTCGGTATTTTTTTTCCATTTGGCTAGAAGTTCATTTGTCGGCCAAAGATTGAATCTGAATCGCATGAAGGCGTTTCTGTACACTGGAGAGGGACATTTTAGTAAAATGGATTCAGGTCTATGATATCTCTTGTGATGAAATGGATTGTTCTGAAACTCTACATAGTTTAAACAGACTTGGCGCGTGTTGATCCAGTATTCCTGGGTTATCCCCTCTCAAGCCCTCCTCTGTGGCAGATCTTTTCCCATATCTTGCGACTTTTGGAGTTACCTCTATGCCGAGTATGTCAGCCCCATAGTGGTAATCCTTCTCTGTCTCTTGTCTACTTCGAATAGGAGACCGAATAGGAAGGTCCATTTGTATCTGATGCTTCCTTTCAGTAACTCTTGTACTACTGGGCGCATTTGTCTTCTCTTGGTGAGGGTGATTTGGGAGAGGTCCTGTTATAGCTGAATTGTGACCCCATTGAAGTTGAGGTTGTCCGCCCGTCTTACTGCCAGCAGAACCTTCTCCTTTTGTGTGTATTTGTGCATTGCCACTAAAACGTCTCTTGGCCTTGCTCCTGGTTCATTTCTTTTAGAACACTCTGTGAACCCTATCTACCACCAGTATCTCCTCAGGATCCGAGATGTCACTTATGGTTGCAAATATTTGTTTCACTGTTTGTTGCAGTTCTGTGTCCCCCACCGTCTCAGGGAGTAACTTGATCCTTATGTTAGCCCTTCTCGACCTATTTTCTAGATCTTCAGCCTGTATTTCTACATTATTCGTGGCCCTGGCCAGGTGTTCCATCAGTTTGTCTACTTTATGGGCATCGTCTGCCAGCTCCTGTAGCGCAGATTCATTGGTGTCGACTCTTGCTTCCAATACATGAAGGTCATTCTTCACCAAGTAATATAACAGGCACCTGGTTGATGCCTTGCTCTTTCCAGGTAAATACAGTCATAAATAAGCACAATTGAGCAAGGACATAAAAGATCAAACTAAAGATGGACCCTAAAACTCCTGAAGTTCAAAAAAATCAAATATCAATTGATGGAAACTGTGATTCTTATTTAATTACTTCGCAGTAGGTGTAACAATATACATGGACATGAGAGACAGGATATACAAGAAAAACAAGATACATGGTGTAGTACACAAATAACAGAATCCAAATCAAAAATATTTGGTAAGTCACTTTTAGCAGTTACACTCTATGCATCCTACTAGGGGTCACATGAGACATAAATGCAGTAATTGTGTAATAAAAGCACAGATCTGTGGTACAATGAAGAGTTGCAGGGCAACAGAGACACAAGTCAACACAAGAGTGTTTCGGCTAAATAGCTACAATTGGAGAGGTGTAGTTAGGACGGCCTTCATCAGGACGGGTGTATTCAAAAGTGTTGTAGAATCCTATGTGATCATAATCAAGTGTCGCATTGGCAATAGCTCCTCTAAGCGTCTGTGTCCACTGAGGTAGATTGATAATTATTATTCTGCTGGGGTCATTCCAGTAAAATTGGTGGGTGTGGGATTAATCCACAGAGGAGGGGCAAAATAATGCACATGGATCTTGCGCAAAGTAAAAGATCCAGGCTCCAACTTCAAAATCAGTGAATACTGTGCGAACAATGGCACATAGGAGACGGACTAACAGAGTTCCTTCCTCGGAGTAAGAGGCCCCCTGGTCAGGCATCGGGCTGGGTCTGCTTCCCCCTTCTCTGGGTCCCGGTCTTCCTTGCCAGCAACGGCTCCTCCTCCTTCCCGTCTTCCAGGGTCGGTCTGCCGGCTGTTGTGACCCACTTTGCTTCTCCGTGCCCGGGCCGTATCGCTACGCCACCTCTCCCTCTGGGCAGCAGACAGCGGACCTCCTGCTCAGCTTGGGGGGGCACCTCTCTGCACGGCTGCCGGCTAGATTCCCTCAGGGCGAGGACATTCTGCGTATTCCGCCATTCAGTCTCCATGGAACTGTCTCCTTGTTGCTGACGACTTGACCGCTCTCTGAGCCATGCCGCGGTTTAGCCTTTAACTGTGCTGCTCCTAGACTGCCCTCGTTTTGCCTCTTTATCCAAATCTGCTAAAGTATACTGCCGGGGAGGGGGTTTTAGCTTATCATTCCACCTTTTGGTGTGGGGGCTGTGGGGAAGACCTCTAACACAGTGTGCTCACCCCGGCTGCCTTTTTGGATCTCCCGAGTTGTTTTTTTATTTTAATCAGGGAGCTAATTAGTATTGGGGGAGAAGATTCTAAATCGGAAAAGTAAATGTGTCTGTATTTATTTGTTGTCTTAATCAGGCAGTGGAATGCAGGGGTAAAGTAAGAATTTCTGAAAGCAAATATGACATGTATTTATACAAGTACATAAACGAGCGTTTAAATAAGATTTAGTAGCTGTTCCCTATTGGTAGTAAACATTGTATAAGGTAAATTTACCTTTTTTAATGGAGCTTTGTTTTCGGCTTGTTGCTGTGCTTTTTCTCTGTATGATGTTTGCAATCAGAAAATGTTCTTTCTGATAGCTTCTGTGAGGGAGCGGGACCACGTTAGGCAGGCACACACAGCAACACGAAAAAGTAACTGTTGCTGGTGCGAAAATGGATACAGGTGCATTGGGGAAGCATCAGCGGCAATTAACTTTGCGGCAGACTATGCGCGAATTAAAGTTCCCATTTTGAACAGCCTGCAGCTAAGCCAGTTAGGTGTGTGGAAACACCACTACAGTGTTCTAACATATGGCATAGGCATATGAGGAAGGTTGTGAGAGAGTGATCAGTAGGACACTGCTACATCTGCTCTCTCATCACCCCATGCTTCTGGCATCCCTAGGGTGTTTATCCCAAACAAGGTAGAGGTAGTAGATGCACTATGCCGAGTGCACCTAGTCTTGTGCAGGGTCAGAGGGCAGTTTAAAGGATAATCAGTTGCAGCATCAATCCTACCCATCGATGAAGACTGTTCAGTTGCTGATCATAAAGAGCAGAAAAACATACAGTGTATACAAAAAGTCCACTTGGGTCCTTCCTCTCCTCTATCTCTACCTGTGGTGTCCCCCAGGGGTCAAACCTCTCTCCCTGGCTGTTCAACAAATACTTGGCACTTCTTGCCTATCGCATTGCTGTGCTCTCCCCCAACTTCCAGTGCTATGCGGATGACACACAGCTCATTTTCAGGCTATCCTCAGCCACCTCTTCTCACTCTCTCATTTCTGACTGTCTGTCTGTCCGCCATCCAGGAGTAGTGTGCTGCCAATGATCTCTGCCTTAATGCCAGTAAGACCGAGATTCTCCTCATCGGCACATCCACACCCTCCTTTCCTGTGACTCTCTGGCCGCCCTCTCTTGGCCCTTTTGCTCCTCCCATCTGTGAGGCAAAAAACCTCGGGGTCATCTTCGACTCCACACTCTCCTTCTCTCCTCACATATCTGATGTCTCTAAGAAGTCACACTACCAGCTACACCTCCTCAGAGGCATTCTTCCTTTCCTCTCCTTCCCCCAGAAGCTCACTGTCTCCAGAGCCCTGGTTCTCTCTAGGCTGGACTATTGCAACAGCCTTTTTCTAAATCTGCCTGCTTCCACCCTGCGCCCTCTGCAACTCATCCAGAAAAGGACTGCGAGACTTGTCCTTAGCCTCAAGCCCAAGGATCGTATCTCTCCAGGACTGAAATCTCTGCACTGGCTCCCAGTGGCTGCAAGGATTAAGTTCAAAACCCTTTGCATTGTCCACGAGGCCTTAGGGGGTCTGGGGCCTCAATACCTTCAACTCTCTCTTCCTAAATATCTTCCTTCTCAAGCTCTTCGCCCTTCCGCCTCCAACTCACTCAGGGTCAGTCGCTTCTCCAAGCAACGAGTTGATAGTAGATCTCTTTCTTCGGCTGGTGCCTCCCTCTGGAACAGCCTTCCTGTCCCCCCTGAAACTGGAGAAGAACCATCTCTGGTTCCGGAAGCACATCAAAACCTTTCTCTTTGCTTCTGCTTTCTCTCCTCCTCTCCCCTGCTGATTTTCCTGGCTGAAACGGACACTGCACTGGCTACCTGGCCACCCTCTGATCTCTGGCTCAGGTCCCCTCCCCCGCCAGTTGCACACCTGCAATGCCTTCCTTGCAACCCCGCACTTTGACAGTTTTTCTGTGTCCCTACAGTCCCTTTACCAGCACTTGACACTTGATGCCTGCACTTACCCTTTACCCCTGCACTTGCCAGCTGCTTGCCGCACTTTTCTTATTATTATTTATTCTATTATCCCTTGTACTGCACTTCCCCTTCCCCCTTCCTATGCACTTGCGCGATCTGAATGACACCTGGCCTAGTAGGATTGTTGTTAGTCTTCCCTCTGTTCCCCCGCCCTTGCCTTGTTGCGCCTTGAAACACATGTGTATAGGTGTGTTATAAATGCCATATCATATATATCATATCAATATATCATATCAATTGGGTCTAGAAGTTGGAGAAGAGCTGCAGAGCTGGAGGAATGAGGGGATTCTCAGAAAATGTGGCAGGAATAAATCAAGAATGTGGCACACTGCAGAGAAATTACTTGCAGCATCTGATGTGATTCAAAGAGCCAGAAAAAACAGTTAAGATACTGACACTTAATGTTTGTGTGTTTTAAGCGCGATGGCACAGTGCCCGTTGGCACACATGGGAACTGCAGTCGCACGCTTCACATCCCTGATCTGGCTGGAGGTACGGTTGCCCTTCTAGACAACCTGTGGATCAAATGCATATAGGCAGTTGCTTCCAGCCTGGTGAGGTGTGTACAGTTTCTCTATCCTCCATGTGCCAGTCATCATCCCTGAGGAGCACCAGATCCTGGCCCATCCAATGCCCAAAGCTACATCTGTGCCCCCCATTGTCCCCTGTGCCCCTTGCGTCCCATTCATCTTACATGGACAGACCAATGATTTTGTTGAATGACGCAAATCAGGAACTATTGCAACAAAGCAGATGGTCCAATTGCCTTTCAGCGACATCATCAAAAGCTTTAATGGACATTCCTGATCAATATCTACTGTTAAGCATACTGAGAGCTTCTTTGTTTCATGGGTCAGGGAAGACCTGCCAGAGGCTGACCAGATATTAACTTTTACTATTGCTCAACATGTCATAGTCCGCGTTTAGTGCCATTGCAGAACCGTTACATACTCAACCTCCTGACAACAATGGAGGGAGGAGTGTCTCAAGCAATTGGGAGTACTTGCTGCACATTTATGCCTCCCAATGACACAGAGAATGGTACCCTAACACAAACTATTGCTGCCTAGCATAACCTCAGAGCGATCATGGAGAATTAGGCAGGAGTTATCAATGATTCATGGTTTGAGTCTCTTTTCTTGGGTACCATCTTGGATGTCCCCATAATCAAGAGGGGATTTTGTTGCAAGTGCCATATTTGTGATTGAGGGTGTGGTAAACTGGGCGCGATGTGACAATTTCATATCTATCTAGTATAGTTAAATGTGAATGGGCGATGTTACTTAGTGGTACTTTTGGGTTAAACTGATACCTATTAGCTTTGTATGCGCGTAGAAAGACAAATGCTAAAACCACCAAATATAAACGTGATTCAGATATAATGTGCTATGGAGTGCCCAGAAGCAGGCAATGAGGAGTTTTTATAATGCGCATGTTAGAAAGGGGCCTGTCTTGAAGAATTCACTGTAAAGCAAAGATAGTATTTATTAAACATACGTGCACACTGAGAAAATACAGGATTTATGAATCTACATGTAGTGCGCTTTTTATAAACAGATTAAAACACGGCAGTCAGGGGTTGACTTTCGAGAAACTGGTTCTATGGAGTTTCAGAGGTCAGAGGATGGGTAAATAAGTAACTTTGACGTTTGCGTTCGTTAGCTCAGCTAAAGGAGCCGACCATGGGTTTTATGGTCTGATAAGTATCCCAGAAGGCAGATATAATCTCTTGAATGCATGGAAGCTTGACAGAGGGTTTTCACTATTTGTTCTGACCAGCAATAAACCATGGGGTGAGAATCAATACTCAAGGCTAAAGTTACTGAAATCCAGGCGTTTCAATTGTATTTTCAGGTGTGATGTGTGCGATGAAATGACAGTTATTTAGATTAGAATTTTCCAATGGAGCCAGTGAACCGGGGCATGAGATAGTTATCGCTGATTCAAAGAGAACCTGTTTACTCAGCCTTCTTGAAGTAGTTATGCGAACCATGTGCAGTTAAGGTTAAAGGGCTTAGGCCAGTTATTACTAGTAATGAATTATGTTTGAATACAAATGTTTGACTGGTTAATGAGGTCCTGACCTACCAGGGACAAATCCTAAAAGGAGGTTTGTTCTACACATGAGCTGAAGATGGTAGCTAAGAGAACGGCTACCAATGAGAATGTAAGAATTGGAGAAAGACAGGAATTCTTTTAAGAGATTTTGTTCTATCACATGTGGGTGTGGATTTTAATAAAATATCTGGGAGTGTTTTAACTGTTGCAAAAATGTATATAAGGAGTCAATATATGTGGTTCAGTGAGATTTGGGTTAGTTTGGTTCCACTGCACCATCTAACTGCTCCCTGGATGATTGTGCAATAAACTTGCTTTATGTACAAAAGGTGCATTAGTTCCTCAGGTGGTGGGCCCATTTGTGTTGAGGTAATTAGGGGGCCAACCCCACACATGCCCGTCTTTCTCTCAATGTAGGCAAACTCCATTCTCAGGCAGCAAGGTGGACCACCCGCAGTAGTACAACTCATCAAAGCCTGCCAGCTGCGCACACCAGCCAGCAGAAGTATATGTGTCGCCAGAAAGAGAAATCGGTGACTGGAGAAATAGCAAAGCTGTGCAGCCGATTGGAACACAGCACACTGCAAGAAGGC
Source organism: Ambystoma mexicanum (assembly GCF_040938575.1). Classification (NCBI taxonomy): domain Eukaryota; kingdom Metazoa; phylum Chordata; class Amphibia; order Caudata; family Ambystomatidae; genus Ambystoma; species Ambystoma mexicanum. The sequence continues at coordinate 1,225,960,535 of NC_090936.1, forward strand.
AGCAGCATGTGCCAGGCTTCAAATGAAGATATGAAGAGTGATGAATCTGGCAATGGCATCACTGCTTCCATGGGGGACCTCCCCTAATGTGGCCAGGTTGATATTTGAGGGAAAATCACATTGCTTTCATCATGGTAAGGGTGACTTGCCAGATGAGATGTGGTATCCCCTTTCCCCTTGCGTGATGAATCTCCCATACAAAATACCTTAAAGGCCTATTGTGACTCTTTGCCTACTCCCTCAAAGGAGAGTGCTGCATGTTTCTCAATCCAATCTGCAGATCGACTCCCAAACACTGACTAACCCTCAGAACATGTTAAACCATTTCTCTAATGTTTCAGTGCAAGTTAGTTAAAAGGAACTACTATTCCCAGAATCACCTTAGGAATGTGATGAGGAAGAGGAATGGAGGACTACAGAGCCGCAGAAGCCCCAAGCAGTTGTTGGGAGCATGCACCTGTACCCGGGATGTTTAAAACATGATCACCAGAAGGAATGGCAGACTGCAGGTGGGAGCAGGCTGCAGCTCTTCGTGCTACCAAAGAGCTACAAGGAGGATGTTGGAGCCAACCAGCTCAGATACCGACCACAGGAAGTCAGTGCAAAGAAAATTCCATGCAGGAACGCCAGAAGCAATTGCAGGGCGCCTGAGCGTTCGCCGGTGGAAAGAAGCAGAAAGATACTCACCGTAGATCCGCGAGGAGAGAAGAAGCCCAGCTGGAACCACGGGAAGCCGAAAGCCGAGCAGCGCAAGGAAGAGAGCATCCAGCGGTTGCCATTGGTTATAAGTGTGTGAATACAAGAAACTCTGGCAGGAGAGTACCCCAGGCAATTACAAGTGTGTACATATAGGGCAGCAGAAAGAAACCATGGCAGGAGAGTATACCAGGTATCCCCGACAACCCAAAAGCCAAAGATAATTGTATATGACTTTGGTATTGATCAAGAAGAAAGACGAGAACTATTATTTTCAAGAAATTGAATTAGAATCCAGGGGAAGAGAGACCCCCTCTGGATTAAGGAGCAATATACTTTACAGACTCTTTGTTGGAGTTATTTATCCCTTTTCCCATTTGAAAACATTGAAACACTGTAGGCAAAAGACATTATCCTTTTCACTGTAAGATGTATTTCCTTAGAATGTGAGGGTCAGATTAGTCCTTTGCAGACAGGATGGTTTTGTTTTGCACATTCGGACACTGACAGATCCTTAGTATTGAGCTTGGGTAGGGAAAACACCTCTAGTGCAGGGACAGCGAGGCATTTTCCCAACTGCTTTTTTATCAATAAAAGTCTTTAGCCAAAACTATGTCTAACTTGTGTCATTGTTTAATGCCTGACCCATCACAAGACTTTCTAAGTTAAACACATGACCAAACCAATGAGTAGCACACAACAGGCCTGAATTCCCCCACACTTTCCTGGGACACCACTGCAACAAGGCGACTGAACACAAACAGTCACATACCACACTGCGGACTGCTATTGTTGCGTCACAGGGGCACTGCAGCGAAAAGGGGCATGGCTTAACCTATTTGTGCTTTTTTTTCCAACTGCAACACCGCACAGGTGGGGAAAACCTGGCTAGACTAGACAGGAAAAGAGGAGAAATCGGAGAAAGATGGGAAGTATAAGAAGGGAGGCAGGAAACAGGTATGTGTGCGTTATATGGGTGAAGTCAGAGGAGGAGGAGGTGGTGGTGGTGGTGGTAAACAAAGACCAGCAGGATGAAGGATGGCGTATTCGAACGTGGTGGTGCTTTTTCAACAAGGTTAGGGTATTGATTGATGAAATCAAGCTTTACTGTGACGTGGGAGTGCGTTTAAGTTGAGAGTGGTAGAAGTGTAGAGAGTAATTGAGAAAGCAAAATGAGGTTAACTGGGAAGGTGATGTGGAGTGGTGGTAGTAATGTGGAGGAGGGAAAAGTAGTAGCAAAGGGTAGAGGCAGGTAGTATCAGAAGAAACAGACATTGGAGGGACAGAGGAGAAAGATGTAGGTGGAGACGGTTGGTGGAGTTGCAGGGAGAGAGCAGGTGTAGGAATGGAGAGTAAAAGAGATACAGGGAGAGGGGTAGAAGGGCGTGAGAGGAGGAGACAGAGTGGGGCTTGAGAATTGTTACAAATCTGAGGCTAGAGTAGGGCACACCTATGAAGTCCCTGAAGGAGCCTTTGGGCCCTCACGAATAGCTAGACCACATATTCAACAGGAGGGTTAAAAGCCAATATCTACTAACCTGGGAGTTAGGGACACCCGGGCTGGAGTGGGAACTGCTACACCTACATGAGAGAGTGAGGGACGGCCCTTAACACACTGAAGGACATTACAATAAAAACCAATGAACTACCTCTGGGAGTCTGAGTGTTCTTAAGGCCTGCTGTGACACTTGCCTTGTAATTTGGGTTAGAAGCATCATTAAAACGTCCTGAAATGCAGGATTATGTACATTACTAATTGGCAGCTTTATCTAAAGAAAATTGATTTCTGATGTCATAGGTGAAGCAAAGAATTGTGCTTTATGGCTTTAAATAACGGTGGAAATGTCTGTAAAAATGGACTTCAGCAATACATTTGAGATGTCACAATATCGCGCTTATACTAATTTTAGGGGGGATATATGCCATATGGTGTGAGGCAGCATGCTCGGTGCAGATTTCCCTCTGGAATGAGCAGTGCAAGCACGGGGACCTGAACAAACTCACCATTCTCGAAGGTCGTGCATGTGAAGGAAGCGGTTTCGGTATTCTCTTGGTATAACAGGCACCTGGTTGATGCCTTGCTCTTTCCAGGTAAATACAGTCATAAATAAGCACAATTGAGCAAGGACATAAAAGATCAAACTAAAGATGGACCCTAAAACTCCTGAAGTTCAAAAAAAATCAAATATCAATTGATGGAAACTGTGATTCTTATTTAATTACTTCGCAGTAGGTGTAACAATATACATGGACATGAGAGACAGGATATACAAGAAAAACAAGATACATGGTGTAGTACACAAATAACAGAATCTAAATCAAAAATATTTGGTAAGTCACTTTTAGCAGTTACACTCTATGCATCCTACTAGGGGTCACATGAGACATAAATGCAGTAATTGTGTAATAAAAGCACAGATCTGTGGTACAATGAAGAGTTGCAGGGCAACAGAGACACAAGTCAACACAAGAGTGTTTCGGCTAAATAGCTACAATTGGAGAGGTGTAGTTAGGACGGCCTTCATCAGGACGGGTGTATTCAAAAGTGTTGTAGAATCCTATGTGATCATAATCAAGTGTCGCATTGGCAATAGCTCCTCTAAGCGTCTGTGTCCACTGAGGTAGATTGATAATTATTATTCTGCTGGGGTCATTCCAGTAAAATTGGTGGGTGTGGGATTAATCCACAGAGGAGGGGCAAAATAATGCACATGGATCTTGCGCAAAGTAAAAGATCCAGGCTCCAACTTCAAAATCAGTGAATACTGTGCGAACAATGGCACATAGGAGACGGACTAACAGAGTTCCTTCCTCGGAGTAAGAGGCCCCCTGGTCAGGCATCGGGCTGGGTCTGCTTCCCCCTTCTCTGGGTCCCGGTCTTCCTTGCCAGCAACGGCTCCTCCTCCTTCCCGTCTTCCAGGGTCGGTCTGCCGGCTGTTGTGACCCACTTTGCTTCTCCGTGCCCGGGCCGTATCGCTACGCCACCTCTCCCTCTGGGCAGCAGACAGCGGACCTCCTGCTCAGCTTGGGGGGGCACCTCTCTGCACGGCTGCCGGCTAGATTCCCTCAGGGCGAGGACATTCTGCGTATTCCGCCATTCAGTCTCCATGGAACTGTCTCCTTGTTGCTGACGACTTGACCGCTCTCTGAGCCATGCCGCGGTTTAGCCTTTAACTGTGCTGCTCCTAGACTGCCCTCGTTTTGCCTCTTTATCCAAATCTGCTAAAGTATACTGCCGGGGAGGGGGTTTTAGCTTATCATTCCACCTTTTGGTGTGGGGGCTGTGGGGAAGACCTCTAACACAGTGTGCTCACCCCGGCTGCCTTTTTGGATCTCCCGAGTTGTTTTTTTATTTTAATCAGGGAGCTAATTAGTATTGGGGGAGAAGATTCTAAATCGGAAAAGTAAATGTGTCTGTATTTATTTGTTGTCTTAATCAGGCAGTGGAATGCAGGGGTAAAGTAAGAATTTCTGAAAGCAAATATGACGTGTATTTATACAAGTACATAAACGAGCGTTTAAATAAGATTTAGTAGCTGTTCCCTATTGGTAGTAAACATTGTATAAGGTAAATTTACCTTTTTTAATGGAGCTTTGTTTTCGGCTTGTTGCTGTGCTTTTTCTCTGTATGATGTTTGCAATCAGAAAATGTTCTTTCTGATAGCTTCTGTGAGGGAGCGGGACCACGTTAGGCAGGCACACACAGCAACACGAAAAAGTAACTGTTGCTGGTGCGAAAATGGATACAGGTGCATTGGGGAAGCATCAGCGGCAATTAACTTTGCGGCAGACTATGCGCGAATTAAAGTTCCCATTTTGAACAGCCTGCAGCTAAGCCAGTTAGGTGTGTGGAAACACCACTACAGTGTTCTAACATATGGCATAGGCATATGAGGAAGGTTGTGAGAGAGTGATCAGTAGGACACTGCTACATCTGCTCTCTCATCACCCCATGCTTCTGGCATCCCTAGGGTGTTTATCCCAAACAAGGTAGAGGTAGTAGATGCACTATGCCGAGTGCACCTAGTCTTGTGCAGGGTCAGAGGGCAGTTTAAAGGATAATCAGTTGCAGCATCAATCCTACCCATCGATGAAGACTGTTCAGTTGCTGATCATAAAGAGCAGAAAAACATACAGTGTATACAAAAAGTCCACTTGGGTCCTTCCTCTCCTCTATCTCTACCCGTGGTGTCCCCCAGGGGTCAAACCTCTCTCCCTGGCTGTTCAACAAATACTTGGCACTTCTTGCCTATCGCATTGCTGTGCTCTCCCCCAACTTCCAGTGCTATGCGGATGACACACAGCTCATTTTCAGGCTATCCTCAGCCACCTCTTCTCACTCTCTCATTTCTGACTGTCTGTCTGTCCGCCATCCAGGAGTAGTGTGCTGCCAATGATCTCTGCCTTAATGCCAGTAAGACCGAGATTCTCCTCATCGGCACATCCACACCCTCCTTTCCTGTGACTCTCTGGCCGCCCTCTCTTGGCCCTTTTGCTCCTCCCATCTGTGAGGCAAAAAACCTCGGGGTCATCTTCGACTCCACACTCTCCTTCTCTCCTCACATATCTGATGTCTCTAAGAAGTCACACTACCAGCTACACCTCCTCAGAGGCATTCTTCCTTTCCTCTCCTTCCCCCAGAAGCTCACTGTCTCCAGAGCCCTGGTTCTCTCTAGGCTGGACTATTGCAACAGCCTTTTTCTAAATCTGCCTGCTTCCACCCTGCGCCCTCTGCAACTCATCCAGAAAAGGACTGCGAGACTTGTCCTTAGCCTCAAGCCCAAGGATCGTATCTCTCCAGGACTGAAATCTCTGCACTGGCTCCCAGTGGCTGCAAGGATTAAGTTCAAAACCCTTTGCATTGTCCACGAGGCCTTAGGGGGTCTGGGGCCTCAATACCTTCAACTCTCTCTTCCTAAATATCTTCCTTCTCAAGCTCTTCGCCCTTCCGCCTCCAACTCACTCAGGGTCAGTCGCTTCTCCAAGCAACGAGTTGATAGTAGATCTCTTTCTTCGGCTGGTGCCTCCCTCTGGAACAGCCTTCCTGTCCCCCCTGAAACTGGAGAAGAACCATCTCTGGTTCCGGAAGCACATCAAAACCTTTCTCTTTGCTTCTGCTTTCTCTCCTCCTCTCCCCTGCTGATTTTCCTGGCTGAAACGGACACTGCACTGGCTACCTGGCCACCCTCTGATCTCTGGCTCAGGTCCCCTCCCCCGCCAGTTGCACACCTGCAATGCCTTCCTTGCAACCCCGCACTTTGACAGTTTTTCTGTGTCCCTACAGTCCCTTTACCAGCACTTGACACTTGATGCCTGCACTTACCCTTTACCCCTGCACTTGCCAGCTGCTTGCCGCACTTTTCTTATTATTATTTATTCTATTATCCCTTGTACTGCACTTCCCCTTCCCCCTTCCTATGCACTTGCGCGATCTGAATGACACCTGGCCTAGTAGGATTGTTGTTAGTCTTCCCTCTGTTCCCCCGCCCTTGCCTTGTTGCGCCTTGAAACACATGTGTATAGGTGTGTTATAAATGCCATATCATATATATCATATCAATATATCATATCAATTGGGTCTAGAAGTTGGAGAAGAGCTGCAGAGCTGGAGGAATGAGGGGATTCTCAGAAAATGTGGCAGGAATAAATCAAGAATGTGGCACACTGCAGAGAAATTACTTGCAGCATCTGATGTGATTCAAAGAGCCAGAAAAAACAGTTAAGATACTGACACTTAATGTTTGTGTGTTTTAAGCGCGATGGCACAGTGCCCGTTGGCACACATGGGAACTGCAGTCGCACGCTTCACATCCCTGATCTGGCTGGAGGTACGGTTGCCCTTCTAGACAACCTGTGGATCAAATGCATATAGGCAGTTGCTTCCAGCCTGGTGAGGTGTGTACAGTTTCTCTATCCTCCATGTGCCAGTCATCATCCCTGAGGAGCACCAGATCCTGGCCCATCCAATGCCCAAAGCTACATCTGTGCCCCCCATTGTCCCCTGTGCCCCTTGCGTCCCATTCATCTTACATGGACAGACCAATGATTTTGTTGAATGACGCAAATCAGGAACTATTGCAACAAAGCAGACGGTCCAATTGCCTTTCAGCGACATCATCAAAAGCTTTAATGGACATTCCTGATCAATATCTATTGTTAAGCATACTGAGAGCTTCTTTGTTTCATGGGTCAGGGAAGACCTGCCAGAGGCTGACCAGATATTAACTTTTACTATTGCTCAACATGTCATAGTCCGCGTTTAGTGCCATTGCAGAACCGTTACATACTCAACCTCCTGACAACAATGGAGGGAGGAGTGTCTCAAGCAATTGGGAGTACTTGCTGCACATTTATGCCTCCCAATGACACAGAGAATGGTACCCTAACACAAACTATTGCTGCCTAGCATAACCTCAGAGCGATCATGGAGAATTAGGCAGGAGTTATCAATGATTCATGGTTTGAGTCTCTTTTCTTGGGTACCATCTTGGATGTCCCCATAATCAAGAGGGGATTTTGTTGCAAGTGCCATATTTGTGATTGAGGGTGTGGTAAACTGGGCGCGATGTGACAATTTCATATCTATCTAGTATAGTTAAATGTGAATGGGCGATGTTACTTAGTGGTACTTTTGGGTTAAACTGATACCTATTAGCTTTGTATGCGCGTAGAAAGACAAATGCTAAAACCACCAAATATAAACGTGATTCAGATATAATGTGCTATGGAGTGCCCAGAAGCAGGCAATGAGGAGTTTTTATAATGCGCATGTTAGAAAGGGGCCTGTCTTGAAGAATTCACTGTAAAGCAAAGATAGTATTTATTAAACATACGTGCACACTGAGAAAATACAGGATTTATGAATCTACATGTAGTGCGCTTTTTATAAACAGATTAAAACACGGCAGTCAGGGGTTGACTTTCGAGAAACTGGTTCTATGGAGTTTCAGAGGTCAGAGGATGGGTAAATAAGTAACTTTGACGTTTGCGATCGTTAGCTCAGCTAAAGGAGCCGACCATGGGTTTTATGGTCTGATAAGTATCCCAGAAGGCAGATATAATCTCTTGAATGCATGGAAGCTTGACAGAGGGTTTTCACTATTTGTTCTGACCAGCAATAAACCATGGGGTGAGAATCAATACTCAAGGCTAAAGTTACTGAAATCCAGGCGTTTCAATTGTATTTTCAGGTGTGATGTGTGCGATGAAATGACAGTTATTTAGATTAGAATTTTCCAATGGAGCCAGTGAACCGGGGCATGAGATAGTTATCGCTGATTCAAAGAGAACCTGTTTACTCAGCCTTCTTGAAGTAGTTATGCGAACCATGTGCAGTTAAGGTTAAAGGGCTTAGGCCAGTTATTACTAGTAATGAATTATGTTTGAATACAAATGTTTGACTGGTTAATGAGGTCCTGACCTACCAGGGACAAATCCTAAAAGGAGGTTTGTTCTACACATGAGCTGAAGATGGTAGCTAAGAGAACGGCTACCAATGAGAATGTAAGAATTGGAGAAAGACAGGAATTCTTTTAAGAGATTTTGTTCTATCACATGTGGGTGTGGATTTTAATAAAATATCTGGGAGTGTTTTAACTGTTGCAAAAATGTATATAAGGAGTCAATATATGTGGTTCAGTGAGATTTGGGTTAGTTTGGTTCCACTGCACCATCTAACTGCTCCCTGGACGATTGTGCAATAAACTTGCTTTATGTACAAAAGGTGCATTAGTTCCTCAGGTGGTGGGCCCATTTGTGTTGAGGTAATTAGGGGGCCAACCCCACACATGCCCGTCTTTCTCTCAATGTAGGCAAACTCCATTCTCAGGCAGCAAGGTGGACCACCCGCAGTAGTACAGCTCATCAAAGCCTGCCAGCTGCGCACACCAGCCAGCAGAAGTATATGTGTCGCCAGAAAGAGAAATCGGTGACTGGAGAAATAGCAAAGCTGTGCAGCCGATTGGAACACAGCACACTGCAAGAAGGCAGCAGCATGTGCCAGGCTTCAAATGAAGATATGAAGAGTGATGAATCTGGCAATGGCATCACTGCTTCCATGGGGGACCTCCCCTAATGTGGCCAGGTTGATATTTGAGGGAAAATCACATTGCTTTCATCATGGTAAGGGTGACTTGCCAGATGAGATGTGGTATCCCCTTTCCCCTTGCGTGATGAATCTCCCATACAAAATACCTTAAAGGCCTATTGTGACTCTTTGCCTACTCCCTCAAAGGAGAGTGCTGCATGTTTCTCAATCCAATCTGCAGATCGACTCCCAAACACTGACTAACCCTCAGAACATGTTAAACCATTTCTCTAATGTTTCAGTGCAAGTTAGTTAAAAGGAACTACTATTCCCAGAATCACCTTAGGAATGTGATGAGGAAGAGGAATGGAGGACTACAGAGCCGCAGAAGCCCCAAGCAGTTGTTGGGAGCATGCACCTGTACCCGGGATGTTTAAAACATGATCACCAGAAGGAATGGCAGACTGCAGGTGGGAGCAGGCTGCAGCTCTTCGTGCTACCAAAGAGCTACAAGGAGGATGTTGGAGCCAACCAGCTCAGATACCGACCACAGGAAGTCAGTGCAAAGAAAATTCCATGCAGGAACGCCAGAAGCAATTGCAGGGCGCCTGAGCGTTCGCCGGTGGAAAGAAGCAGAAAGATACTCACCGTAGATCCGCGAGGAGAGAAGAAGCCCAGCTGGAACCACGGGAAGCCGAAAGCCGAGCAGCGCAAGGAAGAGAGCATCCAGCGGTTGCCATTGGTTATAAGTGTGTGAATACAAGAAACTCTGGCAGGAGAGTACCCCAGGCAATTACAAGTGTGTACATATAGGGCAGCAGAAAGAAACCATGGCAGGAGAGTATACCAGGTATCCCCGACAACCCAAAAGCCAAAGATAATTGTATATGACTTTGGTATTGATCAAGAAGAAAGACGAGAACTATTATTTTCAAGAAATTGAATTAGAATCCAGGGGAAGAGAGACCCCCTCTGGATTAAGGAGCAATATACTTTACAGACTCTTTGTTGGAGTTATTTATCCCTTTTCCCATTTGAAAACATTGAAACACTGTAGGCAAAAGACATTATCCTTTTCACTGTAAGATGTATTTCCTTAGAATGTGAGGGTCAGATTAGTCCTTTGCAGACAGGATGGTTTTGTTTTGCACATTCGGACACTGACAGATCCTTAGTATTGAGCTTGGGTAGGGAAAACACCTCTAGTGCAGGGACAGCGAGGCATTTTCCCAACTGCTTTTTTATCAATAAAAGTCTTTAGCCAAAACTATGTCTAACTTGTGTCATTGTTTAATGCCTGACCCATCACAAGACTTTCTAAGTTAAACACATGACCAAACCAATGAGTAGCACACAACAGGCCTGAATTCCCCCACACTTTCCTGGGACACCACTGCAACAAGGCGACTGAACACAAACAGTCACATACCACACTGCGGACTGCTATTGTTGCGTCACAGGGGCACTGCAGCGAAAAGGGGCATGGCTTAACCTATTTGTGCTTTTTTTTCCAACTGCAACACCGCACAGGTGGGGAAAACCTGGCTAGACTAGACAGGAAAAGAGGAGAAATCGGAGAAAGATGGGAAGTATAAGAAGGGAGGCAGGAAACAGGTATGTGTGCGTTATATGGGTGAAGTCAGAGGAGGAGGAGGTGGTGGTGGTGGTAAACAAAGACCAGCAGGATGAAGGATGGCGTATTCGAACGTGGTGGTGCTTTTTCAACAAGGTTAGGGTATTGATTGATGAAATCAAGCTTTACTGTGACGTGGGAGTGCGTTTAAGTTGAGAGTGGTAGAAGTGTAGAGAGTAATTGAGAAAGCAAAATGAGGTTAACTGGGAAGGTGATGTGGAGTGGTGGTAGTAATGTGGAGGAGGGAAAAGTAGTAGCAAAGGGTAGAGGCAGGTAGTATCAGAAGAAACAGACATTGGAGGGACAGAGGAGAAAGATGTAGGTGGAGACGGTTGGTGGAGTTGCAGGGAGAGAGCAGGTGTAGGAATGGAGAGTAAAAGAGATACAGGGAGAGGGGTAGAAGGGCGTGAGAGGAGGAGACAGAGTGGGGCTTGAGAATTGTTACAAATCTGAGGCTAGAGTAGGGCACACCTATGAAGTCCCTGAAGGAGCCTTTGGGCCCTCACGAATAGCTAGACCACATATTCAACAGCAGGGTTAAAAGCCAATATCTACTAACCTGGGAGTTAGGGACACCCGGGCTGGAGTGGGAACTGCTACACCTACATGAGAGAGTGAGGGACGGCCCTTAACACACTGAAGGACATTACAATAAAAACCAATGAACTACCTCTGGGAGTCTCTGAGTGTTCTTAAGGCCTGCTGTGACACTTGCCTTGTAATTTGGGTTAGAAGCATCATTAAAACGTCCTGAAATGCAGGATTATGTACATTACTAATTGGCAGCTTTATCTAAAGAAAATTGATTTCTGATGTCATAGGTGAAGCAAAGAATTGTGCTTTATGGCTTTAAATAACGGTGGAAATGTCTGTAAAAATGGACTTCAGCAATACATTTGAGATGTCACAATATCGCGCTTATACTAATTTTAGGGGGGATATATGCCATATGGTGTGAGGCAGCATGCTCGGTGCAGATTTCCCTCTGGAATGAGCAGTGCAAGCACGGGGACCTGAACAAACTCACCATTCTCGAAGGTCGTGCATGTGAAGGAAGCGGTTTCGGTATTCTCTTGGTAACTCAAACTGGGACTGTATAGGGAACATGGACTCGTAGAAGTCCCGCAGCACAGCCTTTACCGTCTGGGCATCCTTGTGGCCGTGGTTTATGTTGTCATTAAGACAAATGAACTTTCTGCAGAAAAAACATAGGTGGTTACACACAGGGGAATATAGAAGCCATGACATCAACACCACACACTGCAGCAAAGAATACAAAGTAGCTTCACAGTGATTGACATACTCTTTGTTCATAGCTCTCCATCTCAACTTCTGAGGAAACCTGCTCCTGCAGGAAGCCAGGTCAGCAAATCTTCAGCCACTCCATTTAGCATGCCTATTAGATACGTCTTCCCTCTCATGCCAAGGCACCATGCTCCCCGACATAACCACAGTTCACAAGTTTTTACTCCAAGCAGTAGCCTAATGACAATAGCATATGCACAAGGGGACAGCTGGGTGGCAGTTGTGAAAGGTGGAAAGCTGGAGGCTAGGAGTACCTGAATCACTATGATGGCAATTTTGTATTACTCTTACATCCAGACGCTCGCTCTCCTTCCCAACCTGCTAGGACAGATTACACAGAAAGAATTTACTGGGGGAGGAATGACAGTATATGCGGTAACTCCTGGACAAAAAAGTGCATCTGCCTGGAAGAAACATTCAAGGGGAGGTATGTAAACAACACATGGGAGTAACCCACGTGGCTGCATCTCAGTGATGGATATGCCTTTGGTAAACAGAATGAAAGAGGGAAATGTCCTTAAAACCACATTATTAGCATGAAAAAATGCTGATGGTTACTTGCAACTCGATCACTGTTCTGGCCTAAGGAATTTACTAAAATGTACTCCCCCAGGAGAGGTAGTCATGGTCACAGGAAAACATAGGTTCAAAGAACTGCCAGATAGGAGAAGCTAGAGAGGGTAGACTTGGTTGGTGAGGGAGGGATTCTGACAGGGGATAAGGGTGAAGTGAAGTGCCTCCAGAAGTGTAGAGGCTGTTGGGCTGACACACTGGATTTCCTGAATTGTCTACCTTTGTTTCCATCGCCGAGATGCTGAGTCACTAAGAGGAAGCTTGAAGAACTCTTCCTTCTGCTGCAACATGGACTAAGTAAATACTGGGACTTTGTTAACATTGCCAGTTTATTTTGGTGTTTTTTGGGTTTCTGTGCTCCTTGCACTGTTGCGCTCCTGCGGACATCAACGTTCTGAACCCACTTTCCTCTCTTTTTTCCCCCTCTGCAGCTCCGCCTGCCGGCCCACCCCCCGACACGCCCGTTTTGTCAGCTTCGTTTCCACGCTTCACCGTTAAACACTCTGGTGCGCGCACGCATCTGGAAGTGCCTCCAGAAGTGTAGAGGCTGTTGGGCTGTTTGGCGTGGGCGTTGTTGTATAATTGTCTATCACATTTATATATGTGTTATCTGTGACTAAGAAAGACAATTGAAATCATAGATATTTTGCTCCCTATAACGTGTATAGGTCTGCAACTCGCCAACATTTGTGAGAACTTAACTCCTAGCCTCCCTTAACAGTGCAAGTAAACTGTATGGTACCTTCTGCTCTTTACTGTAGAGTCCCTGTCTGTGGTGAATTTGCCTGGTAATTTACATATAGATTATGGTGGGCTCGCTACATAGTGGCAAACTAGTCAGGTCCCCTACTGTGCAAAAGAAGACCTATAGGCTGACACATCTGATTGTTGCTGCAAATACTGATGTACTTTTCGCTGGTAGCAGTCAGAGCCCGCCCCTACTCTCAATGTCTCTACACACGACCCCCGACAAGGGTGAGCAGCCGTCATCTGCCTTCAGTACGGTTGCAACTCTTCAACCTCAAAAGAAGTGCAATGATGATGTATCTAGTAAATCTGACTTTTTGAATGTTCCATCCCAAAAAACCTTTTTAAGCATGCATGATAATTTAGGTTCTCAGCCTCCTTTGAATTTAGAAGAGCATGACACTTCTAGACCCCGGGTTGACACCTCTCTGTTGGCTCCCGCTGTCTTGGCGGAGCTGGACAGAAGGTGTGCAGAAGGGTGTGGCTCTCAAGGGGGCCCTCTACCCCGGCTAGGGCCATAGGGGGCGGCATTGACAACGTTCATCTTCATGAAGCAGCTTATTCCGTGTCCTCCATACATTTAACTGAAGCCAGCAGCTCAAGAAAACTTACAGCTGATGTAGCCAAGACATTGGGTATAGGACCCGACAATAAGGGTGGAGGGGGTGGGACAGAGCAGCGTCTTTATCACTCCCCAAAAATGCTCTAGCCCCACTTCACCGATTCATCCCCCTTTTCAGGAATATGAAGCTCCTCATATTGCTCCATCATTTGAGGGGCTTAATATGGAAGACATTGCATCCACATATACATCTTCTCCTGTCTTGACAAGAATACTAAATTTGGATAGGGACCATGAGTGCACCCACACAGAGATTCAAGAACTTAGATTCTTGATTCTCGACAGCTCTGAGAAAATAAGTAGACTGGAGAGCTTTATTTTTGCTAAGATGTGCAGTTTGCCCTCAGGAAATAGCATAATGTTAGCCCAGAAAATCACTCACGATCAGATCTCCCAAACTGAAGATGAGAAACAATTAGGGCCCAAATCCTATGCTGATGCCTTGACTCATGGTAAGAAGGGGGAACAAACAGCAAACTTAATTGGTATTTTATTGTCTACGTATTTTGAGTGTGTATCAAATTCTGTAAAGGTTATTGTGTAACCACAGACAAAGAAAAAAGAAAAAAAGAAAAAAAAGATAATGGTGACGCAGGTCATCATTGAGAAAACATTCTTGCACCTGTTCAAACAGGCTACAATGGTCAATAGGTAGCATTGCATGAATCAATCTTGTTGCCAGTGCTGGACAAGTATGGCATAAACATGACATGGTATTGGAGCCAAAAGAATTCACATTGTCATCCAGCACCAAATGACCGAAGCGCATCCATTTACCTTTGTTTTGTTTCCTGGTCAAATTCTAACTAGCAGTAAACTTGGATATTGGGGCTCCAAATCCCCCTGTGAGTGTACAGTAGGTCCTCGGGTACCAAGCTCTCAAACTGAGCAATGGTGGGAGGGCAGGGGTAAGGATCAACCTTTTCTTTTGAGAGAAAGTCTTCCTCCTGGGAAGATCCCGGCAAACACTGTCTGACAACAGTAGTAAGTCAGAGTACCAAATCTGCCGAGTCCAGTTCACAGTGGTCAGAATCATTCATGCATTCTTTGTGATGAACTTCTGTAGATCTCTGCCACTCTAAAGGTATTTCATAGGAAAGGCATAGCCGAACTTTCTAGACCAGTCTATTAGAAAGGTGAACTCCATTCTTTTCCAAGCCAATTGAAGCAAGATTGACACTCTGTGTTCTCTCTTGTGGACAGTCTACCTGAGGGCTATCCCACTGCAGAAACATTTTCTGAATGACGACATGGTTCATTTCTCAGCTATGAGGGAGCCAAACCACAGGAGAATGGGATGGCAAGCCCACTACCAGGCGTACCTTCCAGAGGCTGGATGGAGCAGGAATATTTGGGCCCATCACCCCCTCCATGATGCAATCTCATACTTTCCCATTTTGAGGATGCCTACCATGAACATTGCCAAGGGACTGCACGTCCCAGCAGCCCCTGTACCCAACTGGGACAGATCACAAAGTGAAGTTAATCTGTAGCATTCAGCAGAGGAGAAAGCAGACTGTAGACCGGTCCCACACGCCCACTGCACACAGGAAGCCGGAGAGTCCCGAACATGCACAGAGAAAATTCCAAGATGGCGCTGATGTTCCTGTGAATACTAAAAGTCGCAGAACAAGCAATTGAGAATAATAAAGTTCATTTACCTCCTACCCAAAATGAGAGAGAGAGCAATAATTGCCTAAAGAGACAGTTTGGGATACAACAGCAAAGGGGCCAATAGAAGGAACAGAGAGTAATCACCCAAGGAAATACCAATCCATGCCAAGCTTATAAATACACTGATGGGCGCAGACGGGACGAATCAGACATGCTACTCACTGCTGCCTGGAGAAACAGGGAGACCAATACCTGGACTGAGGTAGCCTACCTGTCATCAGCCATTCAGCAGCAGCTCTGTCCCATACAGAGCAGAGACCACGCCGCAAGGACCAGAGGCGTGCAGGAAGTGGATCCCACACATGGGTCCTAATACAGAAGCCTGGAGGAGGTTGGAGGGCCTGTGGACTGGGCTCTTCAGAAAGAATCCTGAGAAGAAGAGACCCATGGCAAGAGGGTACGAGCATTGACTGACTGAGTGGAAGGGGAGAAGAACAAAGTGCTTAACCCTGGTAATGTTCTTCCTACTGGAGATTCCTCCCATGGATTCCTCATCTTAGAAATACTGATATCCTGCTTGCAGTCTCTGAAGCTTTTCAACAATTTTACCAACCCTGACTGCATTAATGCAAGTTTGCCAGCCTCATCTAAAACGGCCAATGAGTTTAATCTCTTCTTTCAGGCAAAGTCTGAAACCATTAGAGATAGCATGGACGTCCAATCTACTAACAGCAGAGTTATGTAGATACATATGTGCAACTGAATTTGGAAGCCCCATGCCCTAAATTGACGTTTTCGCCTTTAGGAACTGAGAAAATTGTTGGCTTACTGGGAAAGCTTAAACCTACCAATCTGGAATATGACCCGATTCCTGCTTATTTGGTCGAGCAACAGGCCACCGCAATTGGCCCGGCTATACAAACAGTGGTAAATGCTTCACTGTCACAGAGTTGTGTCCCCCTAGACTTAAAAAAAAAATCATACCTTACACCGCTGCTAAAAAACGCGACATTGGACCATAACATTGCATCGAATTATCATCCAATAGCCGGTCTTCGGTGGCCTGCCAACATCTTACAAACAATTGTGAGCAGTCAATTGCAGAGCTCTGTGGATGAACATATGACCCTTTTCAGTCGGGATTTAGACGGACCATGGCACTGAGACAGCCCTTGTGACAGTCTGGGACGACCTGTTTGTGACCACTGAGGAGGGGAAGTAAGTATGTTTGTTATGTTGGAACTCTAAAAGGAGGGCGAGTGGATGCAAATTTTAATTTATCATTTTCATTTTATTTTGAATTTTGAATTATATAATACATAATACTTAGAAAACATTTAATTCATTTTACTGCTCATTCATTCGCACACATTCATTCAAGTAATTTGCACATCTAAAAGTTATATAAATGTAATAAAATGCCATAAAAAAGAATTATTCATTTCATTGGTACATTTCATTATAAACCTAATAGTTAATCAAAGTTCATTCCAGAAGAAATATCGACTATTGGTGCTTTATCAGATAGTTCTTTTTTCGGAAAAGCTCCCCAGATGGTAAATAGTTTCGACTTGGCCGATTTGGATGTCTTCATCAGGATTGGATGAACATTTAACAGATACTTCTAAAAATAAAGCAAACGTACAATTGTAAACATTATTAACTGTCTGAAATTGCATACCTAAATCACCCCTCTCCTAGTGTTTCCTCTCACAAACAATGTATTACAACATATCAGTATCTAGAGCATCCCTATGGCTTTAGTCTCAAGGTCAGCATCTATCTAGTCCACCGTATAATTAGACGTGTTGTCACGTAACCTCTTTATTGACTTAATCAATATAATTTTATATTCATAAAGGATATCAAAGAAAACTAGAACGAAAATACGTTCTTGTAATCTCCATAACACGCACTTCTAAGTTAGTGCTGAACAAACCCTTCTCGTCACACTCAAGAGTCTCCACTATTATCAGCATCAGATCTCAGCATCGAAAAATAAGAAAAAAAAAAGAAAAAGCCTTCCTACCTGCAAACCACATTTGGTTCGCCTAGAAGCTTAAGCTCCAGCAAATTCTGATTCAGAAGCTGGATATCCTAAAGACAACACAAAAACATATATAAACCAGTTTTAGGAAATAACAAACATATTGCTGTCTAAAGGGGGCAAATGTTAAATTACCTTCTTTCCCACAAAAACTAAATATATATCTTCCGCACTGGTACTTTGGATAGTATCAATTTGCCTTGGGTGCCAATTGTTTTCTAGCGTTCAAAACTGGCCGGTTAGCATGGGTTAGAGAGCGCAGATTTAGTTGGCTACACCTCTGTGCTGTTTCAAGTGGAAATATAAAGGTAAACAAAAAAATAAATAAGTAATGAATATTGGCTACATGCCACAATAACTCAAAAGTAAAAAGGGACTGCCCAACTTCTTGCTTACCTATAGAGCCACAGAGGTACTCTACTAAAGCCTACAGCTCTATCCTGAACATCAATACGAATAGTATCCAGTTTCCACGGCTAGCCGCGTGTCCTTCCCGCAGCGGTGATCTAAATGTAATAAGGAAACAATGTGAAAACGACCGGTCTAGTCTGATTAAACGGTACCAGTCCAACTACCCGAAAAACGGAGCGATCTGCTCTCCCAAAGGCTTACCTTAAAATCGCCTAGTACCGAAGATGTTTGCGTCCGCCATTGATCCGCAGTGGTCCGAATCTAATGCTGCATGAAAGTCCCTCTTTTATTTCAAAACAAAGTAACTAACACAGTGGAAGGACTGAAAAATCAGCCCTAATACCTGAGCTAGAAAAAGGACTATAGAAGAGAAAAGAAAAGAAAAGAGGAGCAAAGGGCCAAATTCTTCCATCTCGGTAAACCGGGCTATGGAGGGAACCAACGAAATTTGTATCTTTTCTTTCAAGAAAACCTGAGGATAGGAATCGATTCCATTCCTCTTGTTGATTGAGCCCTGTATTTAAACTGTTAGTATGGTAAATCCACCATTGTTCTCTTTGTGCTAATCGTGCAGCAATATTAGCTGCATCAGTGCCTAGAACCTTTTCTACTACCCACCATCTCATATCTTCTGGCTTATGATTAAATTCTAAAAAATGTAACGTTAAGGGAGCATTCTGCTGACCCGTTCTAATCTTGGATTTATGCTCACCAATCCGTAGTTTAACCGCCCTAGAGGTCTTCCCTATATAGGCTTTCTTACAGGGACATATAATGACGTAGATCACGTTAGCACTGAGGCAGGTAGAATGCTGCCTCAGTTCCCAACTTCTTTTATGGATCTCCACCGCCGTCGTGGCCGTGGTACTAGAACAGTTCGAACAGTTCCCACATGGGTAATGCCCCCTAATAGGTGGCATACCCCACGAGGCAGTGATAGTAGGTTGACTGTCATGAATCGAGATTCTGTCTGCCTTAGACACCCAATTCCTAATATTTTTACCTTTCTTAAAAGCATAGATGGGTTTTGCTAAATTAGGCATATTAAGTTGTAATAGGTGCCAGTGCGTGGAAATAATCTTCTTAATTTTACTATGTAGGGTATTGAACGTGAGGGCACACACTAGTTGGTCCTCACCCAACTTTCTCTCTTTCAGGTCCTTTTTCAATAAACTGTCCCTATGTTGGTATCTAGCACGTTTTTTCGATTGTCTAAGCAATCGCTTGGGATACCCTCTTTCAGACAGTCTATCTTCAATTATCGAGGATTGTTTAAGGAAATCTTCAACTGTGGTGCAGTTTCTCCTCGCCCTCAGAAACTGCCCATATGGAATATTGGATTTCAATGACTGAGAATGAAAGCTCTTGTGATGCAGTATAGTATTTCTATCTGTGTCTTTCCTGTATAGGTCTACAGCCAATACCTTTTTGTCAACTTTGATAAGAAGGTCAAGAAACGGGATCTCCTTATTGCTGGTCTCAATGGTAAATTTAAGATTGGCGTTTAGATTATTAATCCAATTAAAAAAGGCCTTATAGTCGCCTTTTGAGCTGTCCCAAATGATGAAAATATCATCAATGTACCGTTTGTACATTTTTAGAGCCGATCTAAAAGGGTTAGAGTCTGTCATAATGTTGGTTTCTTCAAAGTCCCACATGTAGAGGGTGGCATAATTCGGTGCAAATGATGCACCCATGGCCGTACCCTTAATTTGCATGTAGTACGAGTTTTTAAATCTGAAGAAATTTTTAGTGAGCGCAATTTCCAATAGTTCCACCAAGAATTCGCTCGGAACTGAGATGGTATCAATCCTAGTTTGGAGAAACCTCTTAATAACCCCCAATGAATCCTCCTGAGGAATGTTCGAATAGAGCGACTCAACATCTAGAGTTATCAGTAAGTCGTGGTCGCTATTAAATGGAAAAGCTTCTACAATTCTAATAACATCACAGGAATCGGATAAGTACGTAGGAGTGTTCTTAGCCAATGGTTTCAAAAAATAGTCTAAGTACTGCCCCACTGGCTCAAGAATAGACCCACTGAGGGAAACAATGGGTCTTCCTGGAGGGGCTGACATACTCTTGTGAATTTTTGGTAGCATATAGATAAGAGGAGTCCTGGTGTTCTTAGGGACAAGAAAATTAAATTCTTTTTGGGTGATAATTTCTCTTTCTAGAGCATCCTTCCCTAGATTTTCAATTTGTCTTAATATACTGGGGGAAGGATCTCCCTGCAATTTAACGTATACCTCTCGATTATCCAATTGTCTCATGACTTCGAGGTCATACTTAATCGCGTCCCACACTACAACTCCCCCTCCTTTGTCAGCTTTTTTAATTACCACGGATCTGTCGGAATGTAAACCCTTAAGGCCTGCCCAGTCCTCTTTAGAAAAATTGTAACATTTAGTTCCTGTATTCTTTTTCTCTATATTGTCAGAGAAAAACAGAACTGAGGGCTTTCCTTCGGAAAATTAGATTAAAAGATTTTTTTGGTGGACAATCCAAAGACTTGGGTGAAAAGATGGCGAATACCCCATTTAAACCCCCTTCTAGATTCACCCCTTCCCTTAATATGATTTCTAAAGAGACTGCCACTTTTGAAAAGGTAGTGCTCCGAGATTTCAGCGCTTTTTATGACAATATAGAGAAAAAGAATACAGGAACTAAATGTTACAATTTTTCTAAAGAGGACTGGCAGGCCTTAAGGGTTTACATTCCGACAGATCCGTGGTAATTAAAAAAGCTGACAAAGGAGGGGGAGTTGTAGTGTGGGACGCGATTAAGTATGACCTCGAAGTCATGAGACAATTGGATAATCGAGAGGTATACGTTAAATTGCAGGGAGATCCTTCCCCCAGTATATTAAGACAAATTGAAAATCTAGGGAAGGATGCTCTAGAAAGAGAAATTATCACCCAAAAAGAATTTAATTTTCTTGTCCCTAAGAACACCAGGACTCCTCTTATCTATATGCTACCAAAAATTCACAAGAGTATGTCAGCCCCTCCAGGAAGACCCATTGTTTCCCTCAGTGGGTCTATTCTTGAGCCAGTGGGGCAGTACTTAGACTATTTTTTGAAACCATTGGCTAAGAACACTCCTACGTACTTATCCGATTCCTGTGATGTTATTAGAATTGTAGAAGCTTTTCCATTTAATAGCGACCACGACTTACTGATAACTCTAGATGTTGAGTCGCTCTATTCGAACATTCCTCAGGAGGATTCATTGGGGGTTATTAAGAGGTTTCTCCAAACTAGGATTGATACCATCTCAGTTCCGAGCGAATTCTTGGTGGAACTATTGGAAATTGCGCTCACTAAAAATTTCTTCAGATTTAAAAACTCGTACTACATGCAAATTAAGGGTACGGCCATGGGTGCATCATTTGCACCGAATTATGCCACCCTCTACATGTGGGACTTTGAAGAAACCAACATTATGACAGACTCTAACCCTTTTAGATCGGCTCTAAAAATGTACAAACGGTACATTGATGATATTTTCATCATTTGGGACAGCTCAAAAGGCGACTATAAGGCCTTTTTTAATTGGATTAATAATCTAAACGCCAATCTTAAATTTACCATTGAGACCAGCAATAAGGAGATCCCGTTTCTTGACCTTCTTATCAAAGTTGACAAAAAGGTATTGGCTGTAGACCTATACAGGAAAGACACAGATAGAAATACTATACTGCATCACAAGAGCTTTCATTCTCAGTCATTGAAATCCAATATTCCATATGGGCAGTTTGAGGGCGAGGAGAAACTGCACCACAGTTGAAGATTTCCTTAAACAATCCTCGATAATTGAAGATAGACTGTCTGAAAGAGGGTATCCCAAGCGATTGCTTAGACAATCGAAAAAACGTGCTAGATACCAACATAGGGACAGTTTATTGAAAAAGGACCTGAAAGAGAGAAAGTTGGGTGAGGACCAACTAGTGTGTGCCCTCACGTTCAATACCCTACATAGTAAAATTAAGAAGATTATTTCCACGCACTGGCACCTATTACAACTTAATATGCCTAATTTAGCAAAACCCATCTATGCTTTTAAGAAAGGTAAAAATATTAGGAATTGGGTGTCTAAGGCAGACAGAATCTCGATTCATGACAGTCAACCTACTATCACTGCCTCGTGGGGTATGCCACCTATTAGGGGGCATTACCCATGTGGGAACTGTTCGAACTGTTCTAGTACCACGGCCACGACGGCGGTGGAGATCCATAAAAGAAGTTGGGAACTGAGGCAGCATTCTACCTGCCTCAGTGCTAACGTGATCTACGTCATTATATGTCCCTGTAAAAAGCCTATATAGGGAAGACCTCTAGGGCGGTTAAACTACGGATTGGTGAGCATAAATCCAAGATTAGAACGGGTCAGCAGAATGCTCCCTTAACGTTACATTTTTTAGAATTTAATCATAAGCCAGAAGATATGAGATGGTGGGTAGTAGAAAAGGTTCTAGGCACTGATGCAGCTAATATTGCTGCACGATTAGCACAAAGAGAACAATGGTGGATTTACCATACTAACAGTTTAAATACAGGGCTCAATCAACAAGAGGAATGGAATTGATTCCTATCCTCAGGTTTTCTTGAAAGATACAAATTTCGTTGGTTCCCTCCATAGCCCGGTTTAGCGAGATGGAAGAATTTGGCCCTTTGCTCCTCTTTTCTTTTCTTTTCTCTTCTATAGTCCTTTTTCTAGCTCAGGTATTAGGGCTGATTTTTCAGTCCTTCCACTGTGTTAGTTACTTTGTTTTGAAATAAAAGAGGGACTTTCATGCAGCATTAGATTCGGACCACTGCGGATCAATGGCGGACGCAAACATCTTCGGTACTAGGCGATTTTAAGGTAAGCCTTTGGGAGAGCAGATCGCTCCGTTTTTCGGGTAGTTGGACTGGTACCGTTTAATCAGACTAGACCGGTCGTTTTCACATTGTTTCCTTATTACATTTAGATCACCGCTGCGGGAAGGACACGCGGCTAGCCGTGGAAACTGGATACTATTCGTATTGATGTTCAGGATAGAGCTGTAGGCTTTAGTAGAGTACCTCTGTGGCTCTATAGGTAAGCAAGAAGTTGGGCAGTCCCTTTTTACTTTTGAGTTATTGTGGCATGTAGCCAATATTCATTACTTATTTATTTTTTTGTTTACCTTTATATTTCCACTTGAAACAGCACAGAGGTGTAGCCAACTAAATCTGCGCTCTCTAACCCATGCTAACCGGCCAGTTTTGAACGCTAGAAAACAATTGGCACCCAAGGCAAATTGATACTATCCAAAGTACCAGTGCGGAAGATATATATTTAGTTTTTGTGGGAAAGAAGGTAATTTAACATTTGCCCCCTTTAGACAGCAATATGTTTGTTATTTCCTAAAACTGGTTTATATATGTTTTTGTGTTGTCTTTAGGATATCCAGCTTCTGAATCAGAATTTGCTGGAGCTTAAGCTTCTAGGCGAACCAAATGTGGTTTGCAGGTAGGAAGGCTTTTTCTTTTTCTTATTTTTCGATGCTGAGATCTGATGCTGATAATAGTGGGGACTCTTGAGTGTGACGAGAAGGGTTTGTTCAGCACTAACTTAGAAGTGCGTGTTATGGAGATTACAAGAACGTATTTTCGTTCTAGTTTTCTTTGATATCCTTTATGAATATAAAATTATATTGATTAAGTCAATAAAGAGGTTACGTGACAACACGTCTAATTATACGGTGGACTAGATAGATGCTGACCTTGAGACTAAAGCCATAGGGATGCTCTAGATACTGATATGTTGTAATACATTGTTTGTGAGAGGAAACACTAGGAGAGGGGTGATTTAGGTATGCAATTTCAGACAGTTAATAATGTTTACAATTGTACGTTTGCTTTATTTTTAGAAGTATCTGTTAAATGTTCATCCAATCCTGATGAAGACATCCAAATCGGCCAAGTCGAAACTATTTACCATCTGGGGAGCTTTTCCGAAAAAAGAACTATCTGATAAAGCACCAATAGTCGATATTTCTTCTGGAATGAACTTTGATTAACTATTAGGTTTATAATGAAATGTACCAATGAAATGAATAATTCTTTTTTATGGCATTTTATTACATTTATATAACTTTTAGATGTGCAAATTACTTGAATGAATGTGTGCGAATGAATGAGCAGTAAAATGAATTAAATGTTTTCTAAGTATTATGTATTATATAATTCAAAATTCAAAATAAAATGAAAATGATAAATTAAAATTTGCATCCACTCGCCCTCCTTTTAGAGTTTCCTCATCTCCTGGTACCAACTTTTGTATATTATTATATGTTTCTACCTCAAGGTACCAGTGATTGCAGAGGCTCCCACTTTATCTGGGTTTTGTTTGTTATGTTGGACCTGTCGGTGGCCTTTGACACAGTCGACTTGGAGATTCTCATTTCCAGGCTGTCTTCAGTGGCACAGGTATCAGATGAGACTCTAAATGGTGTGTGTCCTTTTCGAAGAACCGCACCCAGCAGGTGAAAATGGGGGCTTATATCTCCAATGGTCTACAGGTGGAATGCGGGGTGCCCCAAGGGTCGGCAATATCACCACTGCTGTTTAACATTTATATCCGTAGATTGTTGAATATTTTTTCTGAATTTGATTTGTCTCATCATTCATATGCTGACGACACCCACATCTATGTATGACTTAAGCAACCGTGGGAGGCAATAGATTGAGTTTTGTCCTGTACCAATAAAATCAAAAACTGGAAGTTAGAAGACAAGCTCTAAATCCATATAAGACTGAGGCTATTGTGCTTGGCCCAAAGAGAAGGGTAATAAACCCTGTCCAGTGAATCCTGTGTCCTTCGCTGTTTGGTGTCCGTACCAAATTCTCGGATGCAGTAACATACCTTGGCTGTATTTGGCAGTAGAGTATGGATTGCAATTCCCAGGTTAGCCAGACGGTTAAATCTGTATATTACCAACTGAGACTCATAAAGCCTGTTGGATTCTTTATTGCTGAAAAGGACCGTTCAACAGTAATAGGCCTACTCACTAAAGCCAGATTCGATTATTGCAACATCCTTTTTATGGGTGACCAAATATTTCAAGTTAAGAGACTACAGGTTGCCCAGAACTCTGCCATTCACTGGATCTTCTCACTGCCTAAAAAGGCAACTGTTTCGCAATACCGGAAGAACCTTCATTGACTCCCTGTGCAACAGAGAATCCTGTTTAAAGTCTTATGCCTGGTCTTCAAATGCATTCATGTTCTGGCACCAGCCTACCCGACTAAATAAATCCAAAAATACGGTCCCCAACGACAACTTCGATCCACGGACCAACATTGTTTAACAGTTCCATCTGTGAGCACAACTACTTGGGGAGATAGGTGGTTCTCCTCCTTTGGGCTCTCGGTCCTGGAACTTTGCCGGATGGAGTCCCCGACTATCTTCAGGAGGCAGTTAAAAAGTTATCTTTTTATGTAGAAGCCTCTCTATACCTCTGAAAGCCCATGAGATAAACGTGTGCAGTTTATTTGAATTGGTATTCTTTACATCAGTGCCTACATGCAGTCGGTGTCCGGTCAAAGTTTCGACTCAAAAGGGTCGAGTCAATTCGACCAAAAACAAAAGGATTGCATTTTTTTTTTTAAATGTATATTTTTTTTGTTGCTTTAGTATAGCTTAAAAAAGGTGTTTTTACACTAAAAACAGGGGTTTGGGGGAGGGCCCCCCAAAAAAAAAAAAAAAGAATTCAACCCTTTTTTTTTTCAGTCGAATTGACTCGACCCTTTTGTCATTCGACTCTTTTGAGTCAAAACTTTGACCTATAACCCATGCAGTCTCTGCTTGGTCCCTATGCGGTATGCGCGTTACAAATATATACATCAAATCAACAGCAGATGGCGCTGTGCAGCATCGAGTCGATGCCCCTTGACAGTTTCCATTCCCCATGCTCAGAATTGTCATCGATGATGGTAGAAATAGCATGCACTGCAACCGTTGTCTCAGTTCTAATCGCCGCCCCTCTTACTGCACAGCCGACATGAGGTTTACAAACCCCTGTATGGCCACTGAAAGAGAGAAGCATTTTAGAACATTCACGCAGTCAGAGGGGTAGCTAAGGAGGCGATGAGGAATCTGTGGCAGGAACAGCCAGCAGAAAGAACATTACCAGTGTTCAATAATGTGTTCTTCTAATGGATTGTGCCCTCCCACGGATTCCTCATCTTTGATAGCCTGTGGAATTTTTGCATAATGTTCTCCCCATTGATTTATATTGTGCACCGTCAAACCAAACATCCTGACCCGACAGTGTCCAAACCTTAATGTTTTGAAAAAGTCTGAAGTGAGTACTAAGTGTCAGCATTACAAATGCCCTGCACTGGTATACCTCTTTAGAGCGCCAATGTGGTTACCAGTCCTCTGGTGGAGAGAGCCTGTACATTTTTCTGGGACATCCTTTCTAGCTATAGAATAACATTCTATTAATTCATTATTTAGGTCCCCTGCTTCCTATTAGCCACCAGATGAAAATGGAGGCAATGCTGGTGCGCTTTTCCTTATTTTCCACTTTCTGCATTCACGTTTTGGTCGTCTATCACCCTTCTGGCCATTACCCTTTCTTTTTTAATGCCTTTCTGGATTTTGCAGCTGATAGTCAGCTTAGGCATACGCATATTCTGATCCTACGTGATTTTAATCTTAGAGGGAACGATGACTATGACCCTAAAATCCAAATGTTTCTTTCCTCCTTGTGGGAACATTCGCTTGTTCAACAAGTTATTAATCCTACTCACAGCTTAGGTAATACGTTGGACCTTAATTTTTCACTGGGTGTTGAAGTCCCGGTTTTCCCCACTTTTCCAGTTATCTGGTAGGATCACTTCCGTGTCCCTTTTACTTGGGACCCTAGGGCTCCTAAGATCTTGCTTCCCCCGCGTACCGTTTATTTGACCGCCGACTGTGCTAGGTCATACTTTGGGATTAGCTGAAAGGTAGGCTTGCCTCCGAGCGTGGGTGACTTCATAGAAGTGGGACTGTTGTACCTCCCAGGTTTTGCTGTGGATCATGATGTCGTCCAGATATGCGCCACAGAAGTCGGAAAAAGGTCGCAGTATCTGATCCATCAGCCGCTGAAAGTTTGCTGAGGCCCCATAAAGTCCGAAGGGAAGGACTTTGAAGTGAAATAGTCCTCCAGCAGTGGCAGAAGTCCTCTTCTCTTTAACAGAGGGGTTCAGTGGCAGTGGCAGTAGCCCTTCGTTAGATCTGTCGTGGAGATATAGACAGCCTGTTCGAGTAGATTTTCCTTCTCGAGTGAAATGCCCACGCCATTTTTTGCTGTACCTTGGATGTTTTACTGATTCTCCTGAGAGAAAGGGACCCTTTTTCTACACTCACTCATTCTTTTACTTTGATCTTGGGAACCCCTTTTTTTAGCATATTGTTTTGGAGTCATGCTGTCATCCATCTTTTCTGGCATCTACATTTTACTGAAGTAGCTCACAGCCCTTCCTGTGCAGTGGGCTTCCACTGTAATGTTCCTTTATTTTCCCTTGGTTAACACACTGTTCCCAAGGCAGATACTTTTATCCTACCTGCACTTTCTTTTGTGAGGTCAGCACACCCCCATGTAGTAACGTGAAGTTTGGGGACTCCAGGTAAGATACCTCAGCTTTTACTGTCCAGGTCCTGTACCTTCACAGATACACGGGGATGGTGGGGGACACGATAACAAGAAAAGGAGGAGGAACACTGGGCTTGCCCCACACCCCACCGACACTCTCTTTCTCCTATAGCCCAACGGTCACCTGAAGACCCCCACAGCCCCTCACATTCCACCAGTGATGTCACCATCACATTCCACAGCTATGGAGCATGGAGCTCTGGAGCAGAAGCTCACATTACAACACTCCACCTTATGTGGAGTGCTGAGGGGAAACATCGTATCCCTCTTCTCATTTCTCCAGTAACATTTTGGTTACTGTGAGAAGTCCCTCTTTTCAGTACCTTTTACACAACTTTTTGTGAACTTTTATCGCAGACTGTCACCGCGGCTGCGATAGGGGATACAAGGGTCCCCATTGACCCAAAATGGTTGCTGTACTTTAAGTCCTGAACAAGATGGTTTGTCCTTTCTTATGTCTTCTACCTACCTGGGTGGGGGAGGTTCCTCTAATTTCTTCCTCTTTGCCGGGCTTCGCCTGGAAAGCCCGCAAAGGGTCTTTGAGGGACTAGCAGGGGAGATGGGGGGGAAGGGTCAACCTAAACCCTCCAGTCTTTTGTCCTACAGAGTGTCTGAGTGAAACCAGTTGTGACCGAGCAGCTGGCTGCCCCGATTGGACAGCGATCCCCAAGTATTGAATGTTGAATGGGATATGATTGGTGGGCTCAGCCAGTGTTCCTCCATAAATTACGAGGTCCTGGAGCAGAAACTCAGTTGACCACTGGAACAAAAGAATCAGAAGAAGCCTGAAGGAAAAAGATGCCAGCCACTTCCAGAGCCTGCTGAGTAACCGCTGCTGTCCCGACCTCCACTTCTGAGCGACAGGCAAGATCCGAACGACACTACTTTCTCCCTTGGACTGGTGGGCCCAACCAGTCCCAAGACGAACTGCAGTTTGCGCCCTCCCGGGAAGAGCCATGACCTTCATAGCCTGCAATTCACCAATACCCGGGATCCTGTGCCGCTGTGCATCATCGCCTGAAGAACAAATCCTCCTGGAACTTTGTGGGCATCTTTCTTGACCCTCAAAGACTCGATCCAGCTCCCAATAGTCCCCTCACACGAGATGAGGACCGAAAACAGGAGAAAAGTCTACTGTCGTGATATCCGTCCTTTAACCAAGCCTGGAAAAGGCACCAACAAGCCAGAACCGAGAAGAACCGTTGCTGGGCGTCCATCTGCATGAGAGCTGTTGCCTGATCTACCAATATCCTCTTCTGTCACCAAGGCTGAGAAATGCGACAGGGTCTACTGTTGCCTCTCCTCTGGAACCGTCCTGCAGCAACAACCGCTTCATTTTTTTTTTTTTTAACTCTTTTTATTTATTTTCAACAACAACAAAAGCAAAACAAGTAAACAAGCCCCAACTCCCCCCTCCCCCGCAAGCAGCATTAACCAGTCCTCGAGCCATAACACCCTAAGTCAGTCAAATGAGTTTGTGATTTTAAAACAATCCCAAGCTGACCCACCCCTAACTCCACCCCTCTTTCGCCCCTAACCCTTCACCTCCACAATGAGCACACACAAATCTACTGCAAGTCCAGGAGTCGCAAACGCTGAGGGCGCCACCCAATTCGGAAATCGTCCTTAAGAAACACCATAATTTCCCCCCAATCCGTTGCAGAAGAGGGGCGTTTATCATCCATGGCGTACGTTGCCCATTCAAGAGCTACAATTTCCCAGAGCTTCCGCAGCAAGTCCCTCATGAGGGGTACCTCAGCACTCCTCCATCTTTGCGCTATTACGGTCATAGCCGCGAGCACAAGGATCACCCTTGCCCTATCCCTAGATCTAGGCTCCCCCGGGGTAGTTCCCCCTCCCATCCCCAAGAGGGATAGCGCTGGTGGTCTGCTGCCCCCCACCCCAAATGCCTGCTCCTGAGCCTCCTCAACTTCCTGCCAAAAGGGCGTGATTGCAGGACAGTCCCACCAAATGTGTTGCGCCGTACCCTCCAGACCACAGCCCCTCCAGCACCTCCCTGAAGTGGAAAAAGCTCCCGAAGACGCGCATGGGTATAATGCCACCCAAATAAAATCTTGTACCACATTTCCTGGATTTGGGACGCCCTCGCCAACTTGGGGATTGTCCGCCAGAGTCTCTCCCAGTCGCTACGTTCAATGCCCCTACCTATGATTTGCTCCCACCTGCCCATGTAACGCCATTGGCTCCTGATGGTGGCATCGTCCAGGATTTTGTATAAATTAGATATCAGCCCCTTGGACCCATCATTGGATAGAAGAAACTTCTCAAAGCTCGTCTTTTCTCTTGTCGCCGCTTATTCGCTGGGTTCAATGCCCAATGCCGCAGCTGCAAGTATCTGAGCCTGTCCCCTTCCGTTACGCCATATTCCCTCTTACACTCCCTGAATGAAAGGATTCTTTCCCCACAGAATAGTTTGCCCAGACGTGTACATCCCCCGTCCTGCCACTGCGTAAACGCGCCCACCTCCAACCCCGGTGTGAAATCACCATTACCAAACAAAGGCATGAAAGGAGATGGGAAGGTCTTGTCCCAATTCTCTGCCATCAATTTCGTTATGGAGGCCTTAGCTGCTTAGGGAGCCACAATACCTCTGCGAGAGTATGGTGCGCCACCGCTCTATCCATTTTCACCCACTTTTTGTCCCATGTAGCCCCTCCCCCTCCCGAAGCCACTCTCTAATCAGTCGCAGCTGAGCAGCTTCATAATACTGTTGGAAATTCGGTAGTGCCAGGCCCCCTTCCCGTCTGGGTGCCATCATCAGCTGCCTGCTAACTCGTGCTTTCCTCCCTTCCCATAAAAATTCACTGGTCAGGGTTCCCAGCTCCTTAAAGAAGCCCGCGGGTACTGCCTGCGGTATTGCCTGGAAAAGGTACAGGAGGCGCGGCAAAGTCACCATTTTAACTGCAGCCACCCTACCCAGCCACGACACATGGAGAGCCCTCCACCGACGATAATCCCCCATGATCTCCCTCAACAATGGTGGATAGTTAGCTTGATACCGGGCCAGCTAGCGTTGGCGTGATCTTCACTCCCAAGTATTTAATGCCGCCCGGACTCCATAGGAAGAGGGTAGCCGCTCTAAGTGCCTCCCGCAACCGCTTCATTTCAAAGTACTGTCCTGTTCCCTGTAAAACTTACCTGAAACTTTGCTTGCTGATCGTGTATTCCTGGAGGCTAAAAATAGCTGTATCTCACACCCTTCCAGGGCTCCCACAGATACATTGGGGTGGCCAACCCATTGTACTCTCTCCTGCTGCAACTTCACAAGGAAAGCCCTTGACTTTGAAAAACCTAACTTTACCTACCTGCAAACCCAGAAGAGATCCTGTTGAACTCTGCCACTTTTGAGCCCTGTATCCTACTCAACTGATAACCTCTGGTGGCCTTGCGCCCCTCTGAACATTGTGAAACTCTCAAGCTAGGGTTGGACTCTTTAAGACAGGTTGGAACAAAGTTATAAAAAGTTATCATAAGTTGGAAATGTTTGCATAGATGTTTCAGATTGATTTACTAAGAGATTTGTTACTGTACATGTTATTCTGAAAGTTACTACACCTATGGTCTCTTGCATAAGAACCTTCTAATTGTGTTCTACATGTGTTACTGTGTATTAGTACTTCCTTACCTTGCAAATATTTAACAGTGTGCCTTATTGTATATATTAAATTACTATTTTTTATATAACTAAGTATATTAGTTCTCTCTTTTTTAAGTGTATGCTCAGAGTCCTTTGCGCATTGCTTGAGTTCTCCTAGTCTAAGCATGGCTATTCAGCCATCCGACCAAACCTTTGTGTGGGCCAGGCCAAACCTAAGAGTTGGAACCCTGTACATCCTAGGTGGGCTTTTCTAAGTTCTGTCAAAGACAGTAACTTGTGTACAACTCCCAAACACAGCCGATCCCAGTCTGTCAATGAGATCGTCAATTCGAGGCATCGGATAGTTGTCAAACTGGGACACGTCATTCAACTGCCAGAAGTCTTTCCAAAACCTCCACAACTGATCAGGTTTGGACTCGAGAACTATTGGTGATGAGCACGGACTCTGTGATGGTTCAATTATATCTGCGGCTAGCATTTTCTCCTCCTCAGGAAGAGGACCACCTCCTTCCTTGCCTATGGAATTCGATAAGGCCTCAGGTTAATCACCTTATCTGTAGGTGTGTGAATGTAATGTTTGATCCCTTTCACTCTCCCTGGTTCCCTATTGGAAGACATCCAGGAATTGATCGATTAGGTCTTTGATGTCCTGCTTTCAGAGGGAACCAAACTGTGTTCGGATTTCTCCCTAGGTGGTCAATTAGGACATAAGGACTCCACGGAGTCTTCCTTCCACTGCTTTAAAAAGTTACTATGATATATTTGGGTTTTGAGCCTTCTGTTAGGCTGGACGACCTTATAATTATCGGAACCTGTGGAAGCATTGTGTGCTCTCGGGTGGATAAGAGGAACAGGATTGTGGTACTGGGACCGTGTCCTTTCTTGGGCCTGCTCTAAGTGTTTTTTGGACTAGGCCTGCATGATAGCCATGTGCTCTTTAAGCAGTTAGGCTGTTTCAGGCATGGGCAACACTGCCCCCCCCCTCCTTTTCGTCCCAGGTCTCCTAAAGCATGTCCAATACATCTCAGGGGTCACATCCATAAAGGAGCTCAAAAGTGAAAAATCCTAGGTAGTCCTGGGGGGATTTTCGGATGGCACAAAGGGCCCAAGGGATCATCATGTCCCAGTTGTGTCCATCTGCTTCCACTAGTTCTTTTAGAACGTTCCCACATTTATTCCCCAAGCTTCTGTAGGCCCTTTATCAAGCTGAACCTTGTACTACTTGTAACTAGCTTGGCCACCCTGTTACCAATGCTTGACATCCCTACAGTGGCCTCCTGTGCTTCTTCAAATAAAACACTGCAATGATGTTGACCATGTGAACTTGAACCCCTCGCTCGTCCTCGCTCCACTGCAGAGAACTGGAGATAAAGCTGTCAAGGCCAGTCTTTAGTGCCAACACATGTATCGTCTTTCTCTTCTCTTGTGCCAAACCAGGCTGTGCATCCGTAAGAGTGCCGCAATGGGTTCCCAGTCGGAACTCTGAAGCATCACTGACAGTGGGATATGAGGTGAAGGACTCCATCAATTGCAACTCGATAAAGTTGTTTACTTTTCTCAGGAGGCATTTTGGGGTCACTGATGAAAACGAGGCTCTTCATTGAACCCCAAATGTGGAGCACTTGGAGGGGCTGCATGTCCTGCCTTATTTATTAGGTGCAATTGTAGAGTTCTATACGAAAATGTTCCCATTAGTTGGGGCCATGGTGGTGAAACTTCAAGGCCTTTTTCTTGGATCAGCAGAAATCTGATCTCTGCTCCGGCTGTGCTGCCTCTTTATCAGCAACTGGAACAAATCTTTTAAAGGAGGACGTGCCCAAACTCAACTGGTAATACATTCTAGAACCCCACCAGCCCTGCAAAAGCCGTTGCTTACATTTAATGAGGCCTGCACCAACATGATAAATACTGCAAAGACTATTTATGTGCAATTCATGTGCCATGTTTATTATGTTAGATATATAACCTTTGTACAAACGTTTTCCGCATATACAAAGATGGAATAGTTATGCTATGCATGTTATGGTTTATGTATCCAACTGCTTATATATGCAAAGCACAGATATGCACTTCGTGGACTAGGATCAAGTTCAAGAACCTCTGCATCGTCCACAAGGCTTTCTGGGGCCTGGGTCTGAAGTACCTCCAACTCTCTCTTCCCAAGTATCTCCCTTCTCGAGCTCGCCGCTCATCCACCCCCAACTCGCTGAAGGTCAGATGCTTTTCCAAGCAGAGAGTTGGTGGTAAATCCCTTTCCTCGGCTGGGGCCTCCCTCTGAAACAGCATCCCTGCCTCTCTCAAGCTTGAGCAGAACCATCTTCGGTTCTCAAAGCAACTCAAGACCTTCCTCTTCAATACTGCCTACTCTTTTCCTTTCCCCTGCTGATGACCCGTCTGCTCCACACTCCTGGCCTACCAGGCCATCCTCTAAGTTGAGACCAGGTTCCTGCCTGTCCAGTTGCACCTCGCATTGCCTCTTTGCCTTCCTAGCACTTGCGGTCTGTATCTGTAACCCTACAGTCCACCCACTCTCTGCACTTATCAGCCACCCGCTGACTGCACCCTCTGATTACCAGCACATAGCTGCACTTTGTTACCTGCACTTCATCCTCTCCCCTTCCTTTGCACTTCTCCACTCCCCTACCCTCTCTTGCACTTCTCTCCCCCCCCTCCCTGCACTTGCACAATCTGAATGAAACAAGGCCTAGTAAGATTGTTTTTTCCTCCCTCGTTTCCCCCTCCTTGTCTTGTCGCACCTAGAAACACTTGTGTAAAGGCGCGTTATAAATGCCTTATCATATCATTATCATATCTATGATATTCAATATTGAAGTCTTTAATTGATGCGCTATTCATTTTATTTCTGTGGTTTTATGGGTGAAAAATCTTTGATCTTCAACCAAAGTGGATAAAAACTCTTTATATTTCAAACAAATTGGTTTTGAGGTCTGTATCGGCAGCAATAGGAAACCTAGCATAACTATCCCCCTCCCCTCCTTTCTGGCAAGGAAAACGTCCCCAAAGTATCAGGGAGCACAGGTATCTGTAACATGTGATTCAACCCTGTAGATTGCCCCTTGAACCATGGTTCACTAATCTCCTGAAAGAAGAACGCCTTAAATTACACCAGTCAGAATGTAAATGGCGTAGATCATACGATCTGGCTCTTAAAATGTAATATAAAACATATTCCGCTGCTTATTCAGCCAAAATTAAAGCTGCCAAAATGGCACATTTTACTACTAACATCGAGTTCTCTCTTTCCCAGTCTAGGGCCCTTTTCGTGGCGGTAAAAGACCTCACCGCTGTGGAGAGGCTCACCCCTATTGTCACAACCACCCAGGAGCTTTGTGATGCTCTCTCACTTTTTTATTTCTAAGATCGACGCTATCAGACAAACTATTGCCCAAGCAGTGACAAGGACTGGACCTACTGATAACTCCATTCCGCTCCCCGTTACTTCCGATCCCATCATTGTTCATACTTGGTCCACCTTTCCGACCTATACCGAGGAAACTATCCTTACGGCTATTGGGAAAATTAAGTCATGTTCCCCCTCAGGTGCTATTCCTTTACAGATCATGAAAGTATTGCCCCCGATTTGCTATCAGAAATTACCAAAGCGGGGCGTGGCTAGCCGCGGGATGAGAAAGACGTAGGTCTCCTCGGCTCCCACAACCACAACAAACATCCTGGTAAAATCACCTGAAATTCGACGACATAAGAGCTGATAACACCTCTGTGTGGTGTCGGACACCTTTGGGCACAAACGAGGTGTAGAGCAGAGGAAACCGCAGCCGATTTCAAGAGAAACGACCACAAGAATTTTGGAGGCGTATGACATCCAGCTGCCAAAATGGCCGCCGGCGCGCACGGACGAACACCCTGAAGCGAAGCAGTGAGGCTGCGCTGCACCGGAACCCAGCCTGCTACTGATCCGCAGACTACATCGGACGAAGAGTGTGGTCCCAGTAGGGCTCCGGCTGTGTCCCTCCCAACTGGCGGACTACAGCAGACCTGTGCGGATGTGAGGGCGGGGCGCGTATCCACTCACGTGGGACGCCCGCCGACAGCACTGCTACTCGAGAACGAGGGACGTACCTCCCGTGTGACCCAGCGTGTGAGGCAAGCCTGCGCACCACCGACGGGGAAGAGGTGCCGGTGCGGCTGGGAGGCGTGGGTGAGTGTCCCCACCCGAGCTCTGCTCCAGGTGGCGACGGCGTGCAGGACAGGCCAAGCACACAGACCCATACGCAGCTAGTGATATCGGTACCATGGGGAAAGACAAGTCAAGGAAACTCCCCACACAAAGCAGGATGGATCAGTACACCATCCCGCCGCCCCAGGCGTCAGACCTCCACCCGCAATCCGCGGACGAGATGGAAACGGACCAGGGAATTTCATTGAAGGACATTATGGCTGCGATAGCCGATTCCCGCACATCAATGGAGCAGAAAATGGACGGGATAAGTATGGATGTATCCCTCCTCCGACACGATCCCCAAAAACTAACGTTACACACCGAGGAAGCTGAACATCGAATATCCAACACAGAGGATAGAATGCATAACATGCAACAGCAGCTCCAAAATGTCACAACCAAACTGAAGGTACTGGAGGACAGAATTGAAGATGGAGAGGGCAGATCTAGGCGTAACAATGTGCGCATACTCGGCATACCCGAGAAGGCCGAAGGCCCCTGCATGGAACTCTTTATAGAACAATGGCTGACTGATCTGTATGAGCCAGACACCTTCTCCAAGTTCTTTTCCATAGAGAGGGCACACAGAGTACCCATGGGCAGACCTCCGCCCGGCGCACCTCCACGCACGATAATTGCAAAGTTCTTAAACTACAGGGATCCTGATGCCCTACTGCAACATGCGCGTGCAAAAGGCGCCATCACATTTAATGGCTCCAAAATTGCCTCCCCCCCCCCCCCCCCCCCGACTACACCAGGGAAGTGCAAAAGGCGAGGCACTCCTTCGACCACCGCAAAAAACAACTGCAAACAATGGGAGTGAGGTATGGCCTGCTCTTCCCTGCGCAACTCAAGATTTATCACAAAGGGACAACAGTCCACTTCAATGATCCCAAGGAGTATTGGCGCTGGGCTGAACAAAACATAGACGGAGACTGGTCGACCCCCCGCGACAACAGGGGGAGGAACAGAAGGCCTCCACCAGACCAACAGCGAGAGGTCCGTCGACCACCAGCGCAAGACCCACCGGAAGATCAGGGGGGCTGACCACTGCCTCAATGCCTGCCGGACGCCCAAGGTCCCGTTGGGTCACCCAGGTTGAACTACTGAATTATTTTGTCTACACACACACTCGCAACAGCAGGCTACACACACTTAACTGATGCGGCCGCGGTATGCCCCAAGACCGCGACACAAGGAGAGCCCCCTCCCGATAGTGCAACAAAATCCACGTTTATTATACATGGCGGCTCCCCCCTAGTCACACCCCCAGGAGAGGGCTCTCTCCCCCTGGGGATCCAGGCAGGGGGAGGCCACCTGTACTTGAAGTTAAGTGAAACGCATGTAAGGTGTCCAGTTGACACCATGGGTTTTTTGTTCGGGCGACCGATGCATCTAGTTGGGAGGAGTATGGGTAGGGGGGTTGGGGATTTGTTAAGGTTAGTTACAGATGGGACCCGTCAAACGCACAAGATAATATGGCTAGATAAGACAGGGTTAACCAACGGGCATACTCGCAGCTGGCGCAAAACACCGTCAGTGGCAACACAGGCAGTGACTATCACAAGCACCCATGGCATCACATAGCGGTAGTAGCGACGCTCTCAGAACACTGAGGCTTATGACATGGAACGTTAATGGTCTGGGCAATGCAGTCAATTTCTCAACAGGCGGGGTGCTGACATAGTGTTCCTGTCTGAGACCCATCATGCGGGCACAGACTGTACCCTATTCAGATGTACAAACTACAAGCTGACACTCCACTCAGGTTTCACGATGGGCTCAAGAGGCGTCATGATCGTGGTACACAAAAACCTCCCCTTCCACCTTACGACGGTAACCCATGACACAGGCGGCAGATACGTCTATGTGACAGGCAAGCTATTGGATCACTCCATCGCACTGATAGCCACCTAGGCACCCCCAACTCTACTAGAGCCACTACTTACTGACATTGCCCCGTTAATCGCAAACGACACTTCTAACCTCATGATACTGGGAGGTGACTTCAATGAAGTCATGAATGTAACCCTGGACAGATCACACTTGCGGAATAGAAACCCCAATGTTCCCACCAGACTTGCCAC
Organism: Ambystoma mexicanum; assembly: GCF_040938575.1. Classification (NCBI taxonomy): domain Eukaryota; kingdom Metazoa; phylum Chordata; class Amphibia; order Caudata; family Ambystomatidae; genus Ambystoma; species Ambystoma mexicanum. Next base: position 1,225,997,786 of record NC_090936.1, read on the forward strand.
GTTTGCCAACGCACTAGGCCTATGCGATGTGTGGAGAGAACTCCACCCAGACACGAGAGCATACTCCTTCCACTCAGAGGCACATGCCTCGCTCTCCATGCTAGATTATCTCTTCACCCCAGCAACTGATCTACATAGGGTGCAAGAAATAAACATACTTCCCAGAGGCATCTCTGACCACTCCCCGCTAGAACTGACACTCATAACATCCAGGCGGATTCCGCCGCCGAGCTGGCGCCTGAATAGCTACTACCTGGGTGACCCCAAGCTTGTGGACAGGCTACAGGAGACCACCAATACATACTTCGAGCTCAATACACAGACGGCATTGAACCCAGGAACACTGTGGGAGGCCTACAAGACGGTGTTAAGAGGTGAACAAATATCGTGGACGACCGCAAAAAAAAGACAGCACTGGAGCAAGACACTTGAAGCCGAACAACAGGTTAAGCAGGCAGAGGAGAGGCACATAATTGAGGACACACCGGCCTCGAATCGGACGTTGCTACTGGCCCAGAAAAGGCTGCAAAACATAGCGATGGACAATGCGAAAACAAGCGCATACTGCAATGCGAGCAAGACTCTATGAAACAGGTGACAAGGCTGGCAAGATGCTGGCTTGGCTGGAAAGGAAGGAGCAGGGATGCAGTCATGTCCGAAGGCTCGACACAGGAGGGCCGAACGCAGGGTGACGGATCAGGAAATAAGCCAAGGCTTTGCAGAATACTACGCTGAGCTGTACAGAAAACCCACAACACAGATGGACGTCCCGATCATGGACCAAATTGACATCCCCACCTTAAATGAGACGCAATTGCAACTACTGGAGAGGGAGATCACAGAAGGTGAGATCCTAAGTGCCATGGCGGGCCTCCAAACCGGTAAATCCCCAGGACCGAACGGCTTCCCGGTTGAGCTATGGCGAAAGGTGGGGACCAATGTGGTGCCCCCCCCCCCCAACTACTCCGAATATATCAAGATGTGCTAGAAGAGGGCATTCTCCCACCAGATATGCGAGAAGCAACAATAATAGTGATACCCAAGCCCCCGGAAAGATGCAGTTCATACAGGCCCATTTCACTCATCAATAGCGAGACCAAAATACTGGCGAAATTACTTGCGGACCGTCTGCAACAGGTTTTTCCCACCCTGATGCATCCGGACCAGTGTGGCTTCATGCCACAGAGATCAACTCGCATGAACCTCCACAGGCTATATTCAGCCCTGGAAAGGGCCAACAGCATACAGGGCCCACTAGCCCTACTAGCAATTGACTTTGAAAAGGCCTTTGATTCGGTGAGATGGGAGGCCATTTGAACCATAATGCACCGCATGGGCTTCGGTGAGAACTTCATGAAGTGGGTGCGCCTTTTGTACGAATCCCCGGTGGCCAGGACAAGAGTCAATGGCTGGCGTTCGGACCTCTTCAATCTGAGGAGGAGCACGAGACAGGGCTGCCCATTGTCGGCTATGATTTTTGCAATCGCCATCAAACCACTGGCAATCCTCCTACGAAAACGCACCAACCTGGGAAGGCTTCCGATGGTCTGAGACCTGGGAAGACAGAATATCCCTCTATGCAGATGACCTTCTCATATATCTGAAGGACCCGAGCAACTCCTGTACCAGAGTCATGCACCTGTTAGAGCAATATGAGGCATTCAGCGGATTACATGTGAACTGGTCCAAATCCATCCTCTTCCCTTTAGGAGACACCTCGATGGCAAACCTAGCGGCTGGCCCTTACCAGATCGAGAGGGAACAGTTCAAGTATCTGGGGGTACGTATCACAAAGCATCTCACTCAATACACAACCCTGAAATTCTCCCCCCTTGTAACAAGATTTGCAGAAGATACTCGCTATTGGATCTCCTTGCCACTAACGCTGATGGGCAGAGCGGCCCTGTTCAAAATGATAGCCCTTCCTAAATTCTTATATATCCTGCAAAATGCTCCATTATACATCCACCGGCGAGAATTCCACAAAATCGAGTGCATACTTCGGAAATTGCTATGGGGAGGAGGACACCCACGAATTGCTCTTGCCACGCTCCAAAGGTCCATCTGGGAAGGAGGGATTGGACTGCCCAGGATGCAGTCATATTACTGGGCCAGTCAGATGGCGGTAGTAAATGATATGCTCCATGGGGATGGAAGCCTCCCACACATCAAAGGTCTTATCTGTAATACCACAACCACGCCTCTAGAGCACCTGAATGGAGGCCTGAACCGCACACCAAAAACGGATATGGTAACGCATATAGTGAGAATGTGGAAGGAAGCACATCGGTACTTAGGATGGGGCGGGAAATTAACGCTGGCGCAACCCCTATGGAACAACCGCAACCTTCACGAAATACGAAAATTGCCCAGATGGCCTGAATGGTTCCAGCGAGGAATCACCAACATAGGAGATGTGGTTCACGAGGACAACCTGGTACCATTCGAGACATTGCATGTGAAGTTCTCCCTCCCAGACACAGAGAGGTACCACTACGTGCAGCTGAAACATGCTTGGACGACCCATCGACAGATCACACAAGACATGCCGGAAAGCTCCCCATTAGAGCGAAACATAGTTCTGGACTGGGTGGACCGGTGTACAACGTGATAACATCCTTTGCAACGCCGGAACTAACCAGTTTGAAGACCAAGTGGGAACGAGATGTGGGTCCACTTCAACCAGAGGACTGGGTGGAGGCCCTGATGTACCCACAAGAAACGACCATTTCCTCAAGGCTAAGACTGGTCCAACTGAAGATCCTGCACCGCACCTACTACCCGAGAGTGGCCCTCTTCCGCTGGGGCAAATCCTCGGACGCGCAATGCCTACACTGCAAACGAGAAGAAGGTACCTTTTTCCATATTCTGTGGGAATGTAGTAAGATACAGCAGCTCTGGCAGAAATGCTGTGATAAACTGTCTAGCGTTATGGGTAAAGGGATAAAGAGATGCCCAAAACTCCTTCTCCTGGGGATCTCCAGTGAAACTGAGCTTTCCGTTATGAGAAATTGCTCTGGTCGACTGCGATGGCGGTTCTCAGGTGGAACATTGCGCAACTGTGGGGCTCGGAACGTACGCCAAGCTATGACCAGTGGGTCACAGATGTGGACATATGCGCTATAATGGAACATAGAGTGTACGCGGCGAGGGGTTGCCCGTGGCTCCGCGGCCTCTGAGACTGAGAGATGCCCCGGGAAAGTGGGGGTAACGAATCTGCCATGAATAGTCTATGCCACAAGGTCATCCGATGTAAAGTTGACGGTCTGTCGGACCGTGGTCCCGGAAGTTGAGTTTCTGAATGTTTTTTGTTTCTTGATTGTCTCTCTCTCCCCATCCCATCACCCTCACCTGGAAATGTTGATGTTGCATATGTTCCTCCCCCTTTCCTTCCCCCCTGCTGTCCCTAACTCCCCCCCCTTCCCACGTCCCTACCCTGTATTGCAGAGAGAGAAGTGTAATGTTGTTTTAATTTTCAAATCAAAATCTTTGATAAAAAAAAAAATTACCAAAGCGATTAACGATTCCTTTCAAACAGGATCCGTCCCTCGGGAGTTGAAGTCTGCCAGGGTGATCCCCCTTCTGAAAAAGCCTACTTTGGACCCTACTGTTCCATCTAACTTCAGGCCTATCTCGCTCCTCCCTTTTTTGGCTAAACTTCTAGAATCACTAGTGACCCCCCTTCTATCTACCTTTCTAGAATCTTCTAATTTCCTAGACCCCGTTCAGTCCGGGTTCCGTCCTGGTCGTGGCACAGAGTGTTTTGGTCGCCGTTCTGGACGATATGACCAGCCTGGTGGATGCAGGTGGAGTGGGTGCCCCGATTTTGTTAGCGGCATTCGACACTGTCGACCACTCCATCTTGCTATCACGTCTCACCAAGGCTGGCACATCTGTTCAGGTACTTGCCTGGTTCAGTTCGTTCCTTGCGGATTGTAATCAGACCCTCTCGATGCCTCCTTTTCTTTCTGCTCCTTGTCACCTCAGTTGTGGAGTGCCGAAAGGCTCCTCCATGTCGCCTATTCTGTTTAATATCTATATATGGGCCCTTGTGTGTCTCATCCGCCCCTTCTGCATCAGATGTTATTCCTATGCCGACGACACCCAGATACTAATAAGATTAGACCTGGATCAAGCTGAGGTGTCGTTGTGCTAGTGGGGTTGCCTGACTGCGGTTGGAGATTGGATAAACCACAATGGGCTCAAACTGAATGGGGGGTGAGGTGATGGTGGTGGGCTATCCCCCCGATCCTACACTCTGGGTGTCCTCTTTCTGGCCTTCCTCCCTGGGGCCTTTACCGATTCCAGTTAAGAAAGTGAAAAACGTGGGTGTAGTTTTATCTGCATCCTTGTCTATGGACCAACAAGTTTCTGCGGTCTGTCAGGCTGGTCATTTTCAGTTGAAAATGTTCAGTAATTACCTCTAATCTCTGCCTCATTACACCCTCCCGTGGTTGCCGCTATGGTTTTATCACGTATAGATTATTGCAACTCGCTGTATCTGGCTCAACCCAAGGGCCTGATTAAACGGCTGCAGCGGTTGCAAATTTGGCCGGTAGGGTAGCCACAGGCTTCCCTTTTGGAGCGCACATCTCCCCCGTATTACGGAACCTGCATTGGCTCCCTGTGGCTCAAAGGGTTGAATTTAAGACCTTGTGCATTGTACACTGGGCCATTCATGGTCAGGGTGCGGAATACCTTCAAGCTAAGTTCATGTGTTATTGCCCCACTCGTCATCTGCGCTCAGCCACCTCTGAACAACTGGTTGTTCAAAAGCACAACAGAGACCGGGTTGATGGCCGGGCCTGCTCAATCGCTGCAGCAGTTCTGTGGCATAATCTTCCACTTATCATAAAGAAAACGCCTAATTATCTTTAGATGTTTAGACGTTTAGAAGACGACTCAAAGCGTTCCTATTCTAATTATCATGAGGCTGTCCCCCCTCTCTTCCAGCGCCATGATGCGCTTTAAAAGAACCTATAACATAATATGTCAGGCAGGTCACTGACTTGAGGGATGATAGAGACTCTAGGCTTTGAATGCCTGCCCGAAGTGCAGGATGATCGAACTCGGAGGCCTTGAATGACGTTTCCATATCACCCCGTATTGAGGATGTAACCATGGGAGATATCCAAAACAAGAATATTTATTTAAAAGAAATAAAGCCTCCTCTAAATTCCCTACTCAACAAAATAAGAGTTTGCTTGTCAGGATGTCATATAAAGAAAGTCTGTCCACAGTCCTCCAAACATATGCTACCCCAACATCTGCCCTACCTTTATGAAAGAAAAAAGTTAAACTTCAATTGAAGCTTGAGGTGGATTGGTGGTGGCTGGTTTTCTAGCCTCCACCCACACAGTTATCAATGCATTTTCTGGCCCTAGGCATCTACTTCAAAACAAAAGAAATGAATGTATTTCAGTTTAACTCCTAGTAATAAGGTCTCTTTATGAACTTCAAACAGTCCTACGCCTAGCATGTCTGTCGGGAGGTATTCTCTGTGTAAATGATAAGTCCTCCTGACCTGGGTTGGTCGGTATTCACAATACTTGATACACCTCTCACATTCTTTGGCAATGTCCTGAATTTTGGCATGACTTTGCTCACTCTTACGAAATGTTGGAATTCTTTTCCACTTGTGCTTATTGGCCTGGCCCGAACTGGGCTTGCCAGCTCTTCAGCTTCCCTGGGCAAATTGCTTTTCTCACAGCTCTGTCCAGCATGGACTGGAGGCCTACTCAGCTTTCCTGTGGGTCTCAGTTTCTTCACCCTTTCATGGGGTATTTGGACTTTCAGCCCTGCATGGCCTTGCAGCTTTCTCCGCTTTCCTTTTATTAGTTTCTTCACCCCCTCGTGTGGTATTTGGTCTATCAGCCCTGCGTGGGCTTGGTCTATTGTTGGCCCTCCTGTGTTTAACAGCCTGTACACCCCTGCGGATGTGTCCCTGGACCACCCGGTGGACTGACTATCTCTCTTGTGGGCTATCTTGCCAGAAAGAGCACTATTTTGCAGTTGCACCCTGAACTGTTAGTTGGATTTCAGCATCCCAACATCAAGGGATCCTGTCCTAGAGAAGCTTTCTTGACGGCGACTATAAGGACACCCGTCATCACCTGTGTGTGGAGACCATCGCTTGAACTCGCCCTCCCCCATCTTGTGACGTGCCCGGAAAAGGCCTGCATCAGTGGTTCTTGTATTTCTTAATTGCCAGGGGTTGTACCCTGCAGCTGTACTAGAAAGCATTACCCAACTAGAAGAATCCCTGCATCCGCAGCTGCGGTGCAACTCTCACCGGAACTAACAACTGGAAATCCGAAGTCAGAACAGTCCCTTTTGTCTCATAACCTTCCATTGCACTTCCTTTTGGTCGTCAAAGCTGGGTAGTAACTCCTAAAATACAAAAGAATACTTACTCACCTTAGTAAAATAGTTGAAGAGTATTTTCATCCGTCACCAATACAAGTAAATTATAACTTACCTACAGAATTTCTATTCTGGGGAGAAGCATTGTGGCGCCTATAACTTTTGGGGACATGTCCCCATTCTTCTTAGGGTTTGAACTGCTTATGTTAGGAAATTAACTTGTGTCTTGGTGCCGTCATTTAATGCATTTTATTTACTTAAGCGGAATAAGTGACTTTTAATGCATTTATGAACCTATGGTGAATATAGTTTTATCAGAGTATTGTGTGATAATATTACCTGTTTGTTTCATTTTCCATTGGCCAGGGGAAGGCAGCCGCTACCTGATCCTAACCATGGGGGTGGTATCAGGGGGGAGGATCACAATGGAGGAGACGGCTATCAGGGGAAGCGGTGACTCGGCTAGGAGAGACGCGATATTCTTCATCTTCTGAGGATGAAAGTCAAATCATTCCCAGATACCTAATGGCATGTTATCAATGTACAAGTCCCTCCCATATAACTACTCAAAAAACCGGTCATGGGAACTCATCTAGACAGAATAAGGCAGGTACCCCTGGGGTTAAAAAACTAAAAGTGCAATCATTGAATCGTCCTAATCACTCAGAGGGAAGCGCAAACCCTTTTTACAACCTCGCCAGTCTCTAATAATTCTCAGTACCTAATACAGCTAAAACTAACTGAAAGTAAAATAGAACAAACTATTGTTGCACAATTCCAAATGGACTTCAGTAACCATAATCCTTATGGACGAGGAAGAAAGGCCCAAAGACAACGAGGATTCAAAGTGCTGTTTGTCAAAAGATGAAGTCTAGTTGTTACAGACCAAGGCACCTGAGCGGGACAATTAAATCCTTAAATTGGGGATTGGTTCCCTTAAGACCAGAGCACGCTGGAAGATTCTTTCATTAGCAAGAAAGCTTCTTTGCCCACCTGGGAACTCCCTATTTGTGGATCTAAATAAGATCTATATAAATCAGGGAGTGGTGCACTTGAAGGAAATCTATAAATTGTGCAGAGGTATTTTGGTGGACATAGGAAGCACAACCAAGGAACTCTGTAACAACCCCATGAAAGCAACATCTAGACTGTTTTGTTGGGCCTGGATTAAAAGGTGGGAATCCATGCACACTTATAGTTCCCTTCAATACTTGCATGGTGAACATAAAGATCTGGGTACGTTGGCATCATTCCTTAGCATTTACCCGGATAGAGGTACTTGGTTGCGCTTCCTGCATTTTCAGTGGAATTCAATACGGACCAAGAGTCTTCTTGTTCGATTTGGTTCGATTTCTTTGGATAAAGCTAGCTGCAGATTTTGCACCAATGGTATGGACACACTCCGACACTGGGTCCTTGAATGTAGGGCCCTTTCTCATCTACGTGTCATATATTGTAGGAAATATTATGAATTCCATGAAGTGAACTCGGCTGAGGGAAATTCTTTTATATGCTCCCTTCTACTTGTGGGCCGTACGACTTCTTCAATGGTTGCTATTACAGGTTTTATATCATTTTTCCTAAGAATATAGTTATGTCCATTCACCGTTTTTAAAGATTTCAGGATGTTTTTGTTTGAAGTGTATTGATGTATTTTCTTTGTATATTAATTAAAAGTTGATTTTTTCTCAACCAACAATTTAATATATTGGGCCTCATTACGCGGATGGCGGTGAGCCATGGTGCTATTAGCGCCATGGTTCATGCCGGTAAAATACTGGCACCGCCTTGGCGGAAAGGGGAATTACCGCCCCATTCCAAGGTTGGCGGGGCGGTAATTCCCCCTTCCACCATTGCCCTTCCCCATTCCCATTTTTGCCCCATAGGGCTCAATGGGAATGGGGAAGGTGATAATTACGGTACCGCAAATTGCGGTACCGTAATTAGCTCCCTTGGTCCCTTTGCGGGTTGGTTTTTAACGCCTGCAAAAAGCAGGAGTTAAATCCCCCAACCCGCAAAGGGACCTCGTAGTAAGGATTTACCGGTAGCGGTATTTTACCGGTACCGGTAAATCCTTACCGCCATCCGTGTAATGAGGCCCATTGTTTTTAAAGAAGCCCCAAAATGAGGAACAGTTCCAGAAGGTGAAGGGGAGAAAGAAGATTAAGGAGCTGTTGAAGGCTTGCAGAAGGCATAACTGCGGAAGCAGAGTTTGTCCGAGGTGTAGGAGCAGCCACGGTGAGAAGACTGACAGTGAAAGCCATCTCGAAGGATAAAGGCGAGCAGAAGAGCAGAGTACACGCAGAAGGAAGCAACAGGTCAAGAATTAGCCCAGCTAATGAGGAGACGTGCTCCAATTCAGAACACAGCATGTAGGTGAATCCGCAGAAGATAAACAGAGCTGTCAGAGCTCCAGAAGAGAGATGCGCGGCTTACAGAGGGTACGCGGAAGCAGGAGAGAGAGCGGGCAGAACGCAGGAGGTCCGCTGCAACACCTGCGCGCGGGAGGGAACTGCCGAAGAAGCTAACTGCTAATGCTGACTCCGGGGCGCTCTGCACAAGAAAGTTAGCAAAACCTAACCATTTTGAATACCGAACAATTAATGAAGGAAAGCAGAAACCTAGTAACTTTGAAAAAGAAACATTTAAAACAACAGAGCAGAAGTGGCAAGAACCTAAGTGCCCTTATTGTAGACTACCATTGAAGAAAGCATATAGTCAGCATTGCCAAGAGGCTACGAGAAAAACATAATTAACCAACAAATGCATAAACCCCCTTTTAGGAGATATACTTTGAGGAAAGCTTATATCTGACTGGAGAGAGAAAAAAGTAAAACATTACAATGGGACTTTTTGGGATAAATACCTGGGATTTTTCCTTATATCATCGAGCTGGCCAACCACATGAGAGACGTTGGTGCGAATCATCTTGAAAGCAATTTCCTCCTCGCCCATGGTTTCAAACCTATGGAAAAAATGATGGTCGAAAATCAGAGGTCATCAACAGAGTCTGCTGCCAAGTATACCTATTGCTCATTCTAACTGAAATTCCAGAAAAAACAAAGGAATTTAATGAGACCTGTTTTTCATAGGTAGCGCTCTGATACCTCCTGGAGCTCCTTTACAATACTCTTGGGCTCTGCAGTGGCATTCAGAATATAAACTGTATGGAAGACATGCATCCCACAATACTGAGCGTGCTCTAGATGCACCAAGACGCAGTGACGTGGCAGGAAGAGAATGACCGGTCCACAGATAATCTCTTGCTTGACCACTTATAAGTAGCCCTACTTTGTCACAATTCGTAATTTTGTAAATTGCATGCCTCTGCAAAGTCCGTCCTGCCTACCTCACTTAACCCCGTCCTAGCTTGCGTAGACAATGGATTTTGACCACCTGCTTCCTGTTTGCGGGGAGAGTTTGTGCCCATGGAACCAGAGATTTCCCCTGCTCACACTTCTCAAACACAATCAGCGGGCACCTGCTGGGTCCGGCCATTAAGCACAATCTTGGTGCAAATAGCAAGTGCCAAGGTGAGGCGACTGTTAGGAAACATTGGGGGTCATTACGAGCCGGGCGCAAAGGGATACCAGGCACCGGTAATGACACCGGTGCCGGTAATACCTTTGCACCCTATTCCGAGGTCCCTTTGCGGGTCCTTCCTTAATGCCTGGTTTTAGCAGGCGTTAAGGACGGAACCCGCAAAGGGACACTGGGGTCAATAACGGTACCGTAATTTACGGTACCGTTATTGCCGCCTTCCCCCTTCCCATTGAGCTTGATGGGGGCTCGAATGGGAATGGGGAATGGCATTTCAAATGGGGACTTACCGGTCCCGCAAAGGGCGGAATGGACCGGGAAGTCCCCATACCACCATGTCGGTGGCGGTACCGGTGTTGGTGCTATAGCGCCATGACTAGCACCAACCTCTGAATGAGGATCATTGTCTTCTTTCACCTTTCCCTCCATAGATTCCTACGCGGCCCCCAGTATTTCTGCTCATTTTCTACCCTGTCCTGACTTTATAAGGTCAGTACCTACCTTGTCCGTTTTGCTCATCCTTATGGGAAAACTGACTGGTCCCCAAGACTATCAGTACTGGGAGGCAGTCTCTCTTTTGGAATTCTTGTATTGTTACCACTGCACACATCACCTTACAGTGCAGTTAGGATACTTTGTATCCTCATATAACCTTTTATCAAATTACTTTTTCGTTACTTAGACACTGTGCCTAAAACAACTGGTGGCACCTGTGTGACATTTTTGTGATCTTTTTCTCATGCACTTTTGCATTTACTGCAAATGGCTACTAAAGGTCAGAAATGAGAAGCGGAAACAAAGTGGTAATATTCTCAACATCAGCCATTTTATGAAAGGGATTTGGATAAACTTACCCTATCCTAAAGCAAATGTCCCTTCCTATGAAAATAAAACTAAAGCAGGCTCACCTTGTGTCCAAACTAAATATAACCCTCACACTAACATACACAAGCAAAATGTTTCTAATTTCAATTTAACAAAAATGTGCAAGAACTTATAACTCCAACAAAATCAATCCTTGTGTCCAGGGATCGGTTTCCTTCCCCTGAAGTATTTCAGGAAAATGATTTAAAATGTTCTGTTTCAACAATAGTCTATTAAAGGCAATACAAATGTCTCATTGTCTTAATACTTTCCTCAGAATAGCAAAACAAAGGTCTCTTCCACAACTCTGGTTGGAATATACCAAAGAGAATAGGCCTCATTACGAGATGGGCGGTAGCCATGGTGCTATTAGCACCATGGCTGCCGCCCATACCGTGTCCAAGTCCGGTCTGGTTCAATGGGGACTTACCAGGTCATTCCAACCCTGGAGGACATGGTAAGTCCCCATTGAACCAACCATTCCCCATTCCCATTGAGCCCCCACAGCCCCCATAGGGCTCAATGGGAATGGGGAAGGCGCTAATAACAGGCCCGCGAGTAGCAGGCCCATTATTAGCGCCCTGGTCCCTTAGCGGGACCCATAAAGGACATGTGGTCAGACCACACGCTCTTTGACGCTCCCGCTAAGGGACCTCGGAATTGGGCAGTAAGGGATCACCGGCACCGGTCTCCTTACCGGTGCCGGTAATCCCTTACCGCCCAACTCATAATGACCCCCAATGTGTCGCCTAGTCTCCCCGGATGGCAAAACAAAACGTCTTTTCTACAACATAGCAATATAGCAAAGGAAAGTCTTTCCTAATTTTCAGGATGGATAAGCAAATGTCTTTTCTCAAATACTTGATGAAGTATGGCAAAGGGCAAATCTTGTCCAATTCTCTTGTTGATAAAATGTTCAATTTAAACAACAACTAAATATGACTACGTTTCTCTTTAGCACACCAGTTAAAAATGGGTCTTCTGGTTTACTCCCCTGCCAGGAATATCTCCCTTTTGGGCTTATGCAGGTCCCATGGTGTACCCTCTCCTGTAAGGAATATCTCCCTTTTGGGCTTATGCAGGTCCCCTGGTGTACTCTCCCCTGCCAGGAATATCTCCCTTTTGGGTTTATGCAGGTCCCATGGTGTACTCTCTCCTGCCAGGAATATCTCCCTTTTGGGCTTATGCAGGTCCCATGGTGTACTCTCTCCTGCCAGGAATATCTCCCTTTTGGGCTTATGCAGGTCTCCTGGTGTACTCTCTCCTGCCAGGAATATCTCCTTTTGGGCTTATGCAGATCTTCTGGGGTACTCTCCTGACAGGTATCTCTATCCAAAAAGGTTCGGTTCACTACCTGATGCTCTCAGATGGGTACAAAAACAAAAGGTTTGGGGAACATCGAATATGGAGGAAAAGTTGTCAAGAGAAATCTTTCCTAACCCCATATATGGTATTTCCTGACCTGGGGAGGTGGGAAGAAGGCCAGATGGCTAAGGAACAAGTGAAACGTGCGTGGCACAGCCATTTTAGGGTGTTAGCCACTGTGATGAATCCTGCAGAGTCATCAATGATCCCCAGTCTCAAGTCTCCTCCCATGTGGCCAGGGGAAGGCAGCTGCTACCTGATCCTGACCCTGGGGGCGTTATTCTGAGGGTAAATCACATGGTAGGAGATGGCTGCCAAGGGAAAGTGGCGACTCCAGCAGGAGAGAGGCAGTATTCTTCGCTTTCTTTTTAGCAAGATCCATTAATTCCAGAGTTTTTGATGGCATTTTGTCATTATTCAGAACCATTTAATTAAAAATCTGAAAATGACTTTGTTCAAACAGAACCCTATTCAGTCTTCATGTGTACATGCGCCTAAAACAGATCCAACCTCTGATGTTTATGGTGATTATCTAAAGAGAATTGTTTAACAATGTAACTTAAAAACATTTGTAACTTCCTTGGACTCCAAGTCCCAGAAAGCCTCAAGTACTGACACAAGGAAGAGTAGCAGGAGTCATTGGGCCTCATTATGAGTGTGGCGGTCCTGAGGGTGCTGGTAGCAACGTACCGGCACCCTTTCCGGACCGCCACGCTCCGACTCTGAGGGCTGTGTCCGTTAAGCCCGGCAGGTCTGACCTGCCGGGCGCAATGGGCCGGATGGCCCTGGTTTCACTGAAGCACCAGCACCATTATAACGGTGCTACTGCTTCTGTGACCCCATTCCCATGGAGTCACCCGCGTGAGTGGTCCCGGGTAGTGGCCTGCACCATTTTTACAAAGTTGCCTCCCAAACCCATCCTTCCAATGACCCGGAACAGAAAAGACCACTCCACGTAGTCAAATGCTTTTCCAACGTCCAACGAGAGTAGGACCGCGGGAGTGCTTGTTCTCAGTGCTTTTTCCAGCAGGTGGGCAACTCTTCTTATATTATATGCCATTTGCTTGCCTCCTATAAAACCTGCCTGATCCTGGTGGATTAGGTCTGGTAGTAGCCCCTCCAGTCTATTCGCTAGTACTTTCGTATAGATGCTCGCATCTACATTGATTAATGCGATTGGTCTGTAAGATGTACGTTCTGTGGGGTCCTTTTGGGGTTTTAGGATGAGAGTCATTTTGGCCTCTTCCATGAAGGGGGCTATACGTCCTGTGTCTTTGAATGTGTTGTAGGTGTGGGTTAGGTGTGGTACTAAGATTGTTGCAAAGGTTTTATAAAATGCTGCTGTATTGCCTTCTGTTCCTGGGGCCTTACCCACGGGGAGACCCCGGATGACCCCTCTCACCTCTTCCTCAGTGATCTCTTGTTATAGGGCCTCCTGGGATTCCCTACTGATTTTATGTAGGCAGACTCTTTCCAGGAATTTCTCCTGCAGGTGGGGCTGGAGATTCTGCGATGTGTACAACGTCTCATAGAATTGTGCTAAGCTTTCTTGAATATCTTCGCTATGTGTAATGTGTTCCCCTATGTCTGCTTTTAATGCTATGATCACGTTTCTGGTCGCTGCTCCCCTTAGAAGGCACGCCAGAAGGGTGTCTGCCTTGTTTGCCTTCATGTCAAATTTTTGTCTTACACAGAGCAATGTCCCTCCCGCCCTCTTTTTTCACAGGAGGCTGAGTTGTCCCATGACCCTTCTCTATAGTCCCTCAGAGCAGACCTGTTGGGTGTCTCCTCCGCCTTCTTCCTTGCCGTTTCTACCTTCTCCTCTAGTTGTATCTCCAGCTCTCCCAACTGTCTTTCCATCTGGGCTTTGGCTGCTATGAGCTAACCTCTCATTGTGGCTTTAAGTGCATCCCATCTCATGTCCCTTGTGTCCCCTTTTGTTGATCTACAAAAATTCCCTAACTTTCCCTTCCATTTCCTCTCCGATTACTGGGCCCCTCATGGGGGTCCCCGGATATTTCCATCCCCACACCCCCTCCTTTTATCCCCTAGTTCCAGTTGCATAGTGATGATTTTATGATCCGCCACTCCGATGGGGCCTCCCTTACTTTTCCCCAGGAGGGCTGCTGTCACACATATATATATATATATATATATATATATATATATATATATATATATATATATTCTATCCTGGATTGTGTGCCATGCACACTCGAGAGGAATGTGTAGCCTTCTTCATCCCCCCCCTCATTTCCCACCATACATCTCTAAGGCCCAGCCGTGCCATTCTATCCAGTAGGTCTGCAGTCGCTATCCCCCCCAAACCCCTTTTTCTGCCGGATCTATCTCGCTCCCTGTCCCAGGCAATATTGAAGTCTCCCATCAAAACCAGCTGGCCCCTTGTCTTTTCTTCCAGTAGCCCCAGGAATCACTTCAGAAATATTTCCTGACCCGTGTTGGGGGTGTACACCACCGCTATTGTGTATGTGTGTTCTCTACAGGGTCCCCACACTATTACGTATCTGCCTTCCTTATCTCATATGATCCCTGCTACTCTAAATTTCACTGTGTTCCAGATGGCCAGTGCCACCCCCGTCTTGGACCCTCCTGACGCATGGAAGATTTGGTCAAATCCCTGCAGCCTTAACCTTGCCTGGTCTTTGGATAGGAGGTGTGTCTCTTGCAGCCCCAGGTCAGGTCCCTCCTTCCTCGTGAACCTCTCCAGCTTTTTCCTTTTTATAGGGGAATTAAGTCCCCTGACGTTATGAGTCACCCACTAGAAGAGTGTGTTGTAGCACCGTGCCTTGGGCTGCCACTATTTTGAGGACCCATCCTCCCTTGCTCCCTTACCTCTCCCTTGCCCCGTCATCATCTGAGAACACCTGATCCCCTCTCCAGTTCCTCCTCTGGGTTGTCCAGTTACCCCCTTCGCACTTGTTAGCCCCGGTCCTGGTCCTGCCCCCCCTCTTCCTTCACCCCTCTTTCCCCCTGCTGGCATTTCCCCTCCTCCCACCCCTCCTGGGTCTCTTCACCCTTACCAACTTCATGATTTTTGCTCCTCTCTGCCCCCTGTCCCTGTGTTCACCTTTGTATCCACCAACCCTTTCTCTTGTCTTCTTTTCAGGGTTTCCCTCCGTTGGCCGCTTCTCCCCTTTGTGCATTCGCCTCCTCGCCTCCACCCCTTCCGAGTGGGCCTCGTAGTGTGGGTCTCCTCGTCCGACTCTCTCTGACCATTGTCCATTCCCATGGTCTGGGTCTGGGCTCCGCCTATGGTGATCTCTCCCGCCTCCCTGCTCGGTCCCCCTGCTCCAGGTCCAGTTGCATGAGATCAGCCTCTTCCTGCAGGGTGGTTATTCTCTTCTGTGACCTTGTCCGCTCGAAAGGGAAGGTCCACTTGTATCAGATTCCCCGTTCCTTGAGAATTGCATGGATTGGGCCCATTTGACAGCGCTACACCAGGGTGCTGTTGGCCAGGTCTTGATACAGCTCTATGCTTTGCCCTTTGTATGCTACTGGTTCTCACTGCCTGGCAGCCTTTAGAACTGCTTCTTTCTGCCCGTATCGCATGAAAGCGGCAAGTACGTCCATTGGTCTAGCGTTTGGGCCCTTTTCGATACGCCCTACTCTGTTGACCCCATCTAGTTCCACAGTTTCTGGGGTCGCTTCTCCTAGCAATTCACCCTAAATGTCCTGCAAGGCTCGTTTCAGTTCTCGGTGTGCTACCGTTTCCGATAGTAGCTTCAGCTTAATGTTAACTCTCCTGGATCTATTTTCCATGTCCTCCATCCTAAATTGCACATTTCTTGTTGCTGTGTCTAGTCTTTTAATCGCCTCACTAGTTGTCATTGTTTCCCTGCCCATTTCCTGCAGGCCCTTTTCCGTTCTCTCTCCCAGCTGCCCCACCTCCTGTTTATCTCAGCCATCACCAGGCTGATATCTCATCTAATCCGCTGAATTTGGTCCTGGAACATCTTTGCCAGGTTAGTCTGCAGTGCAAGTATTTCTCTGTGAAGATCCTGGCTCAACATTGGGGTGGTTGGGCACCCCTCCTCTGGGGTGTTGCGGCTTACAATCCCTTCTTGGGAGTACGTTTGAGCTTCATTTGCGTCCCTGGGCTGCCACATTGTTGGGAATGTTCGTGGGATGTCCCCCTGTGCCTGCCCTCCTTTATTCTGTCTATTTTTGTTTTTGGATGCCATGGCTGGGGCACCTTGATGCTGTGTGTTTCGCTGCAGTTGTGTCCTTTGTGTAGCACCGTTCTTGAGTGAGGGTCGTCCCCTGTCTTGTGCCTTTATTCCACCCTTCTCTTCTCCTCCTTATGTTATCTCGCTTCTTGTCTCGTATATGGGTCAGGCCGTGTTTTCCTGTCTTTCCGGCACTCCCTCATCTCACCCCTGACAGCCTTCTCCTCTTGGCTCTCTGCCCTGATCCTATCTCCTGGAGGGCCCAGTTCTTTCCAGGGCGGTCCTCAACCCCTTGATGGCCTCTTGTGCTTTCTGGGGTGTGTGGGGGATGGGCTTGTTCTCCCCCTTTTGTGTTGTCTTTCACCTCTATGGCCTAGGGGGGAATATGCACACCTGGCTGGATGCCCCTGTTCTCCGCGGGCAGCCCCTCACTCCAGTTGGGCTGATTCTTATGTCGTGTAGAGTGGGCAACCAGTGGAGCGCCTCTCGTCTCCGCTCTACCGCTCTCTGCGGTACGATGGGGTATTGTTGTTGTTTTTCCTGTCCTCGTCGCTTGTCTTCTCCCCCCCCCCAGGCTCCATCGTTCTGTCTGGCCGGGTCCGCAGCTCGCTGCGCTGTAATCCTCCTTTCCTTGGCCTCCAGGGGCTCAGGAGCGCTGTCGACACGTCTATCTCATGTCGGCGGCCATCTTGAAGTCCCTGTCTGGACTTTCTTGTTATGGGGAAACTAATCAGTCGACTATCAGTAAAGGGAAACTATGTTTGCCTTTTTTCTTTTTGATAACTTTTTGACAGTGCACAGAGCGTTTTACTATGCAGTAGGTATATCACCCTAGTGTTTTTCACATGGGATTTTTGGTTACTTTTATATGTGACTAAAGACAGGCTGAAGGCAGCAGATACATTTTTTGCACTATTTTTAGTTTGCATAGCGCCCTAAAATGTGTGTGCCACAAGAATGTTCGTGTATTCTTTGGCCATATTGTCTGCCCTTCTTCCTGCTTGCTCAGGTCAGGAAATCCCTAATAATTCGCCCTGGAAAGCTGCTGCTTTCGCGGTGTACTGCTGGCCTGGTGTGTGTGGACCCAGGATGTGGGTCGGACTGTCTGGTCCCATCCACATCTGGGGCACCAGAGAGTCAGGGTGTGTGGCATAAGTGAAACCTACAGTGGTACCTGATTGGACCACTGCTGGCGGTTTGAATGGTGCAGATCCTTACCATTGGTGGGCTTGGACTTTATTCCAGTCAGGATTTAGGACAAGAAGAAGACTCCTCCAGCCATGTATTCAGATCAGTGTTGCAGCCAAGTAACCTGTGCAGAAGAGCAGCTGACTTAAGATCCGGGGACGACTCCTGAAGAGGCCTAGCATCCATTCCTGCATTTGGCCTGGGTCAAGCCGTGCCGTATGATCTGATCTGCAAAGGCTCTAAGCGGTGCTTCAATCCACCCTTGCACCGGTGGGAACAACCAGTTTCTACGCATCCACGTGGATCCAGCCACCCCAAGCCTTTGGGAAGTGTCCCTGAGCCACCCGGTGGTCTTACTAGCTCTACAGTGGGCTACCTCTGTAGAATCGTCACTCTTCATCGCTGCAACTTCAGAAGTCGCCAGCTCATGCCACAAATTGGCTTCCTGACAAGAATCAGCTTCTCAGCTTCAAAGGATCCTGCTCTGGAAGGTCTTCTTCGACCACAATTGGAGACGCATTGGCCATCATCGCTGTGCGATGACTCTTCAGTGAAAGTCGCTTCTCTGTATCCTGTGAGATGTCCAGAAGAGTCCTGCAGCAGTGAATCCTGCTTGACTGTTAGGCAGAAACCTGTGCAGTTCCCTTGGGGACCACTGCAAAAAGTTTAAGACTACAGGTGTTAGCAGTAAACCCAATTGGTAGCAGTCTGTACCACCCAGATTTACATGGTAGCTGTGGCTGAGCAGTCAGACTTCTCTCAAGAAGAGTTAGGCAGTATATAGAGTATACACAATAGGGCTAGAAATACAGTAGTACAAGCAAACACTGACCAGAGCTTTGGTATACAAGTATATAATTATTTATTTAAAAACACACTTGTAAAAATACACTGGCACTAATATGTCAAGCAAGTTCAAACACAGTCACTAGAAATATATACACTTCCCTAATTAATTATCGGATAAGTCTATGTTAAGACACCTACTTATTTAGCAAAACAGAGGTGAGCGCGTAACCATAGGTGGCACTTCAATAATTTGTTAAAAAAGGGAGAGAAAAGGCAGAATAGGAAAATCACACAGTAGCAACACTTTTAAAGAACCACAGCAAGTCAAGAAAGGCAGGGTCTACTGTAGAGTAAAAAGTTCATAGGCCTGGCCCACTCTTGGAGAGCAAGGCGGAATGTGCCCAAGATCACACAGTGGAAATGCACTCAAAGTCTTTGCAGGAAAGTCAAAAAGAGGTTGGATCAAGTTAGAAAGGTAATGCTAACGCGTCCGAGGTCACCCCAGGATAGAGAGTCAAGGATTTACGGGACACCTTAGACAGTCTGTTGCAAGGAAGACCAGGCGGAATATTCCCCCGGAATATTTCCTATGGGATTTTCCCATTCATTTTAAACGCACCACTTTTTTGGTGCAATGTTAAAGATACCGCCAGGTTATTTATTTAATATTTATTCCCCGGTGGGGGCTTTTTGCCAGGACTCGGTTTTAAAATGGTGTTTGTGTTCGCCTCTGTAGCTCCGACCCAAGTCAAGCCCTTTGTTCCCCTTTTGGCGGGCTTCTGCACAGAAGCCTCCAAAAGTGGTGCCACTCTGTGGCGGGACACAGTACCTGAAATGGTGAGAAAGCTCCAGCGGGGGTAGTTGTTCCTGGCAGCGGGTGCAAGTCGGGGCTTCGTCCAGGGGAAGAGAAGATCTCGACGTGGAGGAAAGCTGGAGGTCGTTGCACTGCCAGGGAAGAAACCAGCCGCGGAGTTTCCCAGTTAAAATGTACTACCCTTTTATTCGCGGTAGTGGTGAAGCGTGGCTATCAAGCCGCTGGGGTGCTTGGCACGGGCGATTCGACCACGAGACGATCCAGGAAGGCGAAAAAGGCGAACTGGTTGGTCCCACCAGCTCAAGGGAAGAAGACTCTCCTGGAAGAAGATCTCTGTCGTCGGGAAAGTGGTGAGTTTCGTACAGCAGGGCTCCACCGGTGGTGTCGTCGTTGTGGATGGCTCAACTTCTCCCCTCTTTGGATTCTTTAGGTCTTGTGGCGACTTCTGAAGTTCCAGTCCCCAAAGCCCTGCTTTTATGCAGCAAAACCCCCATTCATCAGCCTAGCTGTCGATCAAACATGCTAAGTGGTGAGCCGGGCGGCTCACCACTGGGCCAATCACACAAGAGTGCGACTTGAGTTGCCAAGGCAACTCAGTCCAGGGTGCCTATTCCCCCCCTCCCACACATCCTGTAGACCCAGACAGAGTGGCACCACTTTTGGAGGCTTCTGTGCAGAAGCCCGCCAAAAGGGGAACAAAGGGCTTGACTTGGGTCGGAGCTACAGAGGCGAACACAAACACCATTTTAAAACCGAGTCCTGGCAAAAAGCCCCCACCGGGGAATAAATATTAAATAAATAACCTGGCGGTATCTTTAACATTGCACCAAAAAAGTGGTGCGTTTAAAATGAATGGGAAAATCCCATAGGAAATATTCCGGGGGAATATTTCGCGTGGTAACCACTGCCACCAGCCAGAAACTCGACAAGGGGGACTGGACAGTGCCCCCTTGGAAAACAGACCCAGGGGCAATCGAATTACCCCTACCAGTACTTCCACAATATGATGGTTTGTACTGGTTCTGTTCACAATTTAAGACTAGTAAAGTCAATGGTGACTTTAAATGCCCTGGGAGACAGTAGTCAGTCCCAGGGTATGGAGTCTATGTTTGGGGGTCACTATGACACCCTTGTGTTACTGCACTGAGGGTGCTGTGTAACACATATACCAAAAACAAATGAAGCCCTATGGAGTAAAAGACCCCATAGTCCATAAAACACATTACATAGTCATTACATAGTGGGAGAAAAGGAGTCTCACTCTTAGCAGGAGAACAAATTAAACCCCAAAAATCCAGCAAAGCTGCTGGGGGACTCACTAGGTTTGGGAAATTAGCCTTATAAGAGAATTCTCCCTAACATTGACATCTTCACCAGGGGCTGCATCCTGCACCAGCAGAAGACCAGAGAATCCTCGGACCTGCAACACGGAGACATCCTGCACCAGAACAAACAGTTGGAAAACCTACCTACAGTCGACGCACCTAGCCATCAGAGAAAATCTCAGTCAGGGGGGTAAGTCATTGCAATGCATTGACCTCCTCCTGTTCTCCTTAGAATTAACTTTAGTTATTCCATCGCTTTTTGATCGTTAGATCCAAAAACCTGTATCTGAAAGATAGGAATATCATTATACCTACTTATAATATTGTTGAATATCTTCTGGAACATTTAACAAAAAACTCTTCCCTATACCAGCCCTTTCTCCTAAGAAGAAGCTTTGTGACTCTTGGGCACAAGGTCTCGTCCATCATAGGGATTAGACTTACCACGTTAGGGAATCGTTCTTGTGAAAATGGTTTTATTCTATTGCATCACTACTTAACTTATTTTTGTTGTCCAAGTTATTGATTGCATTTCTATGAACCTATAGGTGACTGTATATATATGTTTTATAACGGTGTGTTGTGTGATATTACTACCTGCTTATTTCATTTCCCAGAGTTCGCTCTGGACCTATAATAAACATAGTATTTTTGTACTACTTGTCTAAATTGAATTATGGTGTGCTTCTCTGTGTGGACTCCTTGTGGACCCCTGACCCCACTGCCTCTCCTGAGAATAGCCTTGACCACTCTCCACGCGTGCAGTGATTGGGTTTGGCTAACCTCTCAGAGTTCTCCTGTTCACTATAACTAGGGTGTGGCCTCCTAAAACCGGTCCATTCTAGAAATCCCATGTTAGCATTTGGTAACCCATTTCCCAGTGAAAGCTGCTTGTTTTGCGGGCAAGTGGGCTTTGTGAGCCAGGGCAGAGGGCTGCAGCAGTCTGGTGTCAGTCCACATCCTCTGGCGCCTGAATGTCTCTTGCTTGGACAGATGTGATGACCAGTGGCTGTCCAGGATTGGACAAGCCTGGGCTGTTTGAATGTTGTAGATTCTTACCATTGGTGGACCTGGGCGAGCTCCCAGTCTGAATCTTGGACAAAGTGAGGGCTCCTGCAGCTATTTGACAGATCATCATTGGAACCAAGACTTTTACGAAGAAGAGCAGCCCGCTGACAACCTGAGGACAACTCCGCCAACAGACAAGCATCAACTCCAGTGATTGGCCCAGTGAAGCCCTGCTCCTCTGCCTTATCCCAAAAGACCCTTGCTGGTGCTTCGACCCTTGGACCTGTGGCACAACCAATATCAACCCCTGCTTGAGGATCAGTGCCATGCAAGCCTTCAGAAGTGTCTCCCTGAACCACTGCCTGAACTGACCTGCTCCAATTTGAGCTTCCTTGCTAGAGCAGTCGTTCCGACCAGTCTTGGGACTTGCAAGATCTTCAGCTTATGCCTTAAATCCCCTGTCCTCGCATTTTCAGCCATCGAAGATGAGGGAAGCTGTGCTGAGGCTGCTTCTGTGATCACTGTTGGAAGATTGGTGTCTCCAACTGATGGTGGTAACCTCAGCTGGAACAATCTCTCCGCAATCCCGTGAGGTGTCCTGAAGGGTCTGGACTGCCGAAGTCTGCATCTTTTAGTCACTTGGGGGTCTTCAAGAAGTTCACTGGAACTGTCTGATGAGTACCGTGACCAGCTCCCGACACAGAAAATGACCTCTGCACCCACGATCCCTGAGCTATCCTCACTCGAACCAAGGACAGAAGATTGCATGCCCAGTGAATTCCCCAAAACCTCCAGTGCCACCTGAAAGAATCTGAGTCATGGGGATAAGTGAATATGCCCGTTTGTCTCCCCCTACAACCTCTGCCTCCAATAGGGTAATACTTTGTTTAGAGGCCTTGTCCCAGCACCCCCCCCCACCCCCTGGCCTGGTCTGGCCTTCGTCATTGAACCCGGGCTAAGGATCCTTTCCTAGGACTTACCTCGGGAATAGGTTAGAGTGGGGTACTTAACTAACAAAGTAAATACTTACCTTACTTTTAAGAACTTTCCACAGCCCACTGCATCAGTTGTGAAATGCCTTTCATGAAGAAACCATAGCTGGAACTTGTGACTTTTTGGGCACAAGGCCCGTGCATCTTAGGGCAGGACTTCATAATGCAGAGAGAACTGGGTTGATGCTTAATCTAAATGTTTTCCTGCATCCGATTATTACTGCTATTCATTACATATGCAATCTTATTTCTAAAGGTGAATACCCTAGGAGAGCCTGGTTAGCTTAACACCAAATATTGCCAGGAGCTACTTTGGTCTCACAAGGGCAACTGGTGCCTCACAAACATGCATAGGTGACATTCATTTTGAGTCTTTGAGAATGTAAATCAAAAAGAATTAGGATACATGTAGGACAGATTTAAATATAACGGATCAAACAAAATGGGCAAAATGTTAAAGGGTGAATCTCATGTGGAAGTTAGCCCTGCCATGCACCGTGTACATGCTCCTGGTTCCCCAGCGGTAGCTCCTGACAGACACCCAGGAGCTGGTTCGAATCTGAATTTCGAACACTACATATGTTATATATGGTTTTTGATTACATTACCTGTGATCTTTGTATGCTTTGTGTCTTCATAAAGGCCTAATAAACCATTTTACTTTTATATACTTACTGACTAGCTTGAATTGAAGTTCTGTGTGAAATCATTGTAGCTTGAGACCACTCTCACAGCCTTCCATAGACTAAGTCTTGACTGCTCTCCCACTTTACGTTGATTGGGGTTTTGGCTAACTCCTTTTCCATAAATAGGGTGGCCTCCTAAAATCCTTCCCCCAGGGCCGATTTTAGATATCCCCCCCCATGTCCTCGATCTCAGTTTGGCAGAGGAGCAGCCCACCATGAGATAGGCTCTATTTCTGCATATATGCATTAAAGGGTCATGCAGATCCCAGGAGGTGGACAATGGTGGCCCGTGAATCAATGGACATTTCAAGCATGCATTGAAACCTTCATACACGCACATCATGAAGAGAGAAGTCGGTTTTTCGTTTCTACTACTTTGGCGCGCGTGCTGTTATGTATATAAAGGTTTCCTCCTTTGTTTCCAGTTCAGGTGCATGAAGAATGTAGGTCCACAAGGATCATGGTTACATTTTCTGATTTCATTTCTTATGAATTCATCAATTGATGGAGTAACAAGTGGTGCCGACACGTGTTTCAACCTTACGGGTCTTTTTCTAGGCTGGTGGGTGATAGGCAATGGTTTGTCTTCATCTATGCTTGGTGAACCAAGTTCCTCCTGGGTTGCTGGAGATAGTGGGGCTAAATCTGACCTATTCTTGAGTAAGCTTGATCCGAAGGCGGAGACGTTCCACAAACAAGAGGCAATGACCTCGGCTTACTCAAGAACAGGGCGGACTTAGAAACAGATCAGCCAGGCCAGAGCCTGATCAGTGATACCCAGGTTTTCCCTGAGACGGTTGAGCAGGATGGTATGGTTGACCGTGTTGAAGGCAGAAGAGAGATCGAGGAGGATGAGGACAGAGGGAATGTTAGAGTCAAGGTTGGAGAGCAGATCTTCACAGATGTTCAGGAGAGCAGTTTCCGTGCTTCTGGCAGCTCTGAAGCCAGACTGGTGGTGATGAGACAGCCAACAGAATTGGAATGAAGGTTAAGCTGAGAGATGGCCAACTTTTCCAGGGGTTTGCCCAGAAAGGGAGTAATGGAAATTGGGCAATAGTTAGCTGGACAAGAAGGATCAGCTGTGGGTTTCTTGAGAAGAGGATGCACAAGGGAGTGCTTCGGAGGGGAAGGATCCTGAGGCAAAGGAGTGGTTGCAAAAATCAGCAAGGGCCGGAGCAATGGTGTCAATGTGGTCCTTGATGGTTTTAGAGGAACAGGGATGAACCTGTTTTGATGAAGCTTTCATAGATCGGACTTGTCTAGCAACCTCGTCAGCGGAGAAAAGAGGAAAGGACGAGAAGGATGGTGGGGGGTGGCTAAAGGAGGGTCAGCAAGCACAGATGGAGAGGAGGGGTTTGGGTGGAGAGGGTGGACAGGATGTCCTGGGTAAGTGAGAGGCAAGGGCAATGTCAAAGAGCATGGGAGCCAACAGGAGGGTTAGAGACTGCAGCAGGGTTGGCCAGCTCCTTGCAGATTGTAAAGAGTTCGGCCGAGTTGTTAGATGCTGCAGAGACACGAGCTTGAATGTGGACTCAAGCTGCAGACAGAGAGTCGGTATTGCCTTTGTAGCAGGCGACAGGCCAGTTTGTCAGAGGATAAACAGGAAGTCCTTCATTTCCTCTCAGCCGCCCTACACTTAGGTTTAAGTGTAGCTAGGTCAGAGTCCTAGCAGGAATTACCCTTGGCTTTGGACTTCAAACAGATCCTCATGACAGGGGCAAGAGCATCAAGAGTATCAGAAATTGAAGAGTAGAACAGAGACAGGGCTGTGTCAGGATGTGAGACAGCCAAAGGTGGAGGGGGGGGGGAGAGAAAGTGGCGGCAAAAGCCTCAACTGACACACGCTTCATGGGCCGGATGTCCGAGAAGGTAGGTGGCAGTGTTGGGGTAGGCTTGGGGGGGGGGGGAAGAGGGAGAGATGAGAGGAGAGGACAGAGTGATCGCTCCAGGAGAGAGGAGTGGTCAGGGGGATGGAGAAGGTGAGGTCAGAGGAGATCAAGACATCAAGTGTGTGCCCTGCAGAGTGAGTCGGGCCAGAGGGGATGATGGACAGGGAGAGGGAGTCGCAGAGGTCACGGAAGAGTATAGAGCAGGAGTAAGGAGAGTCTAAATGTATATTGAGGTCACTGAGGAGGAGGAGTTGAGTGGTAGAGGCCAGGAGGGAGGAGGAGAGGTCCGCCCCCTCTGAGAAATTAGGTGATTTGACCAGGAGGCCGGTAGATGGTAGCCACAGTAAGAGAAGGGGTAGGCGAGAGAGAAAACCTACAGACAAGGCATTCAAAAGAGGAGTAGGTCCGAGTGGGAATGATAGAGGCAGGAATCCACTCAGGAAAGATCAGGGCCTGACCTGACCGGGAGGATCCGGGTGCTGAGAGGATCTTGTAGCCATCAGGGAGGAGAGTGTCAAAGCTTGTGACAGAGCTGGCCGTGAACCATGTCTCAGTAAGACCAAGGACATCAAGGTCTAGTTCTTCATGGAGATGGCAGATGTCAGAGGAGTGTTTGACAGCAGAGCGAGAGCTGAGAGTGGCAATATGAAGATGGTTGCCAGCCTTAAAGACCTTCCAGGGAGGGGTACAGATCAGAGGTATGCCCTGCGGAGGAGAAAGAGCCCTAGGAGGGGCAGAGGAGGAGGAGAAAGAGGGCAAGGTAGCCAAGGGGGAAGAGGAGGGGACAGCAGGAGATTAGAGGAAATTGATGAGGCGAGGGAAGCACCTATCAAAGAGGAGGAGATTGGCCTGAGGGCCTTGGACCCTGACAGTGCCATTTAGGTAGACATTAATGATGACTTTAGAGGAGTCGAAGGAAGCCATGAGAACTTCCCAGCGAGTGTCACCATTAATGGGAGAGGAGGCGATGGGGCAGAGCACAGAGACCATATGAGGAGTCCATAGATCTGGCGAGGGAACGATAAAGAGGATGTCGGTGAGTGTCTGTCTGGAGGAAGCATTGGAGTAGGTGTCGGCGATAGGAAGACCAGGGTTAGAGGCCAAGATAGCCTTTTTGAACTTCTTCCTACCAGACTTAGTGAGAAGGGAAGGATAGTCAATGGAGAAGCAGTTGGAAAAGATAGGAGAAACAGAAAGCGCAATGGGGTGGAAGCGAGGCGAGGATGGAGATACTGGGCGGGCTAAGGCAGGTAGGTGTGGGACAAAAGAGTGGTGAGGTCACTGGGCTGGCAAGTTACAGAGCAGCAACAGTATACAAGCAAAATACTGAGAATTTCACAATAGGCAGCAAGATTTGACTTTTCAGCACAAAGCAAAAATAGCAAGATTTGAATTTTCAGCATAAAGCAAAAACAGTAAGATTTGACTTTTCAATCAGATGTTAGCAAAGGGTTTTAGGAAGCACTGCGCATCAGGATGACAACATGGGAGTAACAAGCAGAAGGAACAGTGATACTCAAAGGTGGTAGGAGTGAGTCCATGTCATGATCTCTGCTTCCAAAAGGTCAGGGTTTTCCCAACTCCCTTGGAAGCAGATCCATAACCCAGGTTCCGAGTGCCAACCAGTCCCAATTGGGACCTTTTGGACCCAGTCCTGGCGCCAGTGGCACCAGGCTCATAAATATGCCCAGTCCCAGTGCTGGAAGCACCGGGCTCATAATGCTTGGGTGGACTTACCTGCAGCAGACCATGCTGCTTACTTGCCTGCCAGTTGAGCCTCTGATCCTCTTCTGTTTGGAACTACTTTTCCTGTTGGGTGGGGCAGGAGCCACTCCCTAGATTCAGAACACTGGAACTCTTCTGGAAAGCAGGAACTCTTTTCTTACCTAGGCGTGGCTGTGGAAGGAGACACCTAAGCACTACAGGAGGCTATTTAAACCACACCCGATGGATGAATCTTGCTTTGCATTATTCTGCATCCTCTGCAGCAGAACGCTCATCGTGTCTTCTGCATCTGATCCTGGGCCTAAGGAAAAAGGCTTACCATCTGAATCCAGTCTTCAGCAACACCTATAAAGGCAAGAAAGAACAGGTTAGCATTACGGTCTTCAGTGACAGCTCTCCACTTACCTGGTCCATCGGCTGTCACCAACTCCTCGCGCTGCATTCCGGCATCTGAAAGACAAAGGCTTACCTACTCTTCGTGCGCTCCGGAGGTCTTCACACTGCATTCCGGCATCTGAAAGACAAAAGCTTACCAACTCTTCGCACGCTCCGGAGGCCTTCGGCGCTGCATCCCGCATCTGAAAGACAAAACAAGGTGCGTTTAAAGACATTGGGGAACTTTAATACTCACGTGCCATTACTCCTTTCCACATCTAACCCAGTGGGTATTCCGGCACCCTGCAGCCGCTCCGAACTTGTACCTGCAAAATAAAAAGACAGTTAGAGCACATCGTGAAGCAGGCAACAAGCGCTTACTTACGTGCTTCCAGGCACTTCTATTCATCACACGGGCTCCATCTTCAACTCACTTCAGCCCGTCATCCGCCATCGCCGGAACCCTGCAAAACAAGAAACATCATTACTAAAGACTTTAAAGACATTAGAATTACTCGAAACTTACCGTTCGTGCAGTAAACGACGGACAGCAGTCCTCTGAAGTCAAGAGGCCTGCTCCCCTTATCCAGTGAAGAAACTGGTTACAGCACCCTGTCCCGAGGCAGATGGAGAGCACGGCGTTCACTTACCTAAGGTGAGAGCGTTAACCTTTGGGGTTCTACAGGAGAAGAGAAAGGGAAGAAGAGAGAGACATTCAATAACCCAGTTCCTTAATCCCATATTTTCTATCTGCAGACATCTTACCCTTCAAGTCAGACATACAGTGCACAGAGGTCCAGCCCAAAGAGCCAGCCGTGTGTTACACATCACCTTTGCAGATACGGTATACGCCCAGTCAAGACCGGCGCCTCTACGGGAATCAGGTGAGCGTTACAGTCCATAAGGAGGGAACTAACCCATAGTTCTGGAGGAGGCAAAGTCAAGGCAGTCTGGATTTCTTAGAGGAGTGAGGTTGCAGCATCATTGTGGTTAAGGTTCAGCGAGGACCTCAATTAGCGTTCCAGGAGCGGACAGGGAGCACACAGGGGCCTTAGAAGTGGGCCTTGCTGAGAGGGCCGGCTAAAGTTTGCCGGTCCCTGATTGGATGGAAGAAAACACTCAGCAACCAATGGGAGTGCAGCACAGGGAGAGGTGGTTCAGCACAGCTTGCCTCCACAACAAAGAAAACCACGGCGGCCATCTTGGAAGGGCAAAAAAAACTGTCAGCTAAGCAAGCAATAGTGGGAAAAATGTGTGCTTTCAAAATAGCAAGGCAGCTCCAGGTATTAAAAAGCTCCAAAACAAATGGCAGCATGATGAAAATGCCAAATAAAACAGTCCTTCCCAATAATTTTATGCAAATTTTGTTTTGTTTTTCATTCTCTTTTTCCAATTTTGATTTTTCAGGTTCAATAATTCCCCTGGAGGTGCAGTAATGCACAGAAAGTGCACCTACCTAATTGAATGGTCAGCAGCCAGGCACAAACTCCACATGTGCATGAAAACAACAGATGGCCAGGAGGGTGGAAACAGGACCTCACTCTCAGTGAGAAGCAGATGAAAAATCTTCATCTATTGATCCCCTCTTCATCACCAAGGGACGTCTGTGGGTGGAATTCCACTGAAACATCTGAAATCCACCCTATTGAATACTTTCACAGAGGGCATTACTTTCCTGCAAAGAGGTAACCAAATCCACACAACTGGCCATCCTTGGTCTCTTGCCAAAACTCTTTGTGGCCTAGATATGAAACGTGTTTAAAATAGCTGTGATTGCATTTTTCCCTTCTAGGAAAGCCTCCTTACTGAAATTTAACTCTTTTTACTTGCTTATTACGGCGTTGCCTTAATTTTACAAAGTTTACTTACCTGCAAGGATACCGATTTATCTCTTGCCTTTTCTTGCAGAACAATATTTTTATAAAATAGTGTGCGGACATCCTGTCATTTTGCATTATTGGTATTAATGAAAGGTGTGCACTACTCCACCTCCAGGGAGTTAGGCCTGGGCTGCTCTGCCAAGGTTTGATGTCTAAATAATGGCAGTTTAAGGCTGCATACAAAAAAAGCTGCATGCATTACACCGATTTTGTGCAGCCTTCAGCAGGCATGAAAGTGCCCATTTTGGGGAGTTTTGCCCCTGCGCGTACTCGTGTGTTTCATGGGGCAGGGCTCGACCTTGGAGATCCACAGCCTTCTGTTCACAATCTTCTGTGCCCACGAAAGTTAAATCGCAGCAATAGGCGTTGAACGTCCACACCACCATTAAGAGATTGGTAATATTGAAGGAATCCCTAATAGAACTCAAGACAGAAAAACAAACCTGAAGAGGGCCTGAGCAAAATCTCCCAAACACTGGGTAATCACTACCTAGCCCTTTTCTAATTTTCATGTTTTACATTGGTGCAAATCAAAACAATAAAAACACATTGCCACCCAAGTGATCGGCATGACGCACAAAACAATCTTCTTGCATTCCACATTCTTTGATTAGTCCATTTTATAAATTTCTTTCAGAGAAAGTGCTACCCCGACATATTTCATTTCTGGCAAATCAGACCTTTCTGCGCTGAGGGTGGGCGGGAGGCGGGGCGGGGGGGAAACAACCAAAATGTAGGGACAAGACAAGCTTCTAAGACAGAGAAGTGACAAATGATATAATTTCTCAAAGGACACTTCTTACTAAAACCACTTGAAACAGTCACCTGTACAGATAGTCAGGCATGGATCTTGGAATTCCTTTTGTTAAGTCAAAAGCACACCTAACCTTTGAGTACAAGGGAGACCAAGCGGTGAGTCAATACATGCGGTTTTCAATGTTTATTAGGTTGTTACTGCAGGGTCGTCTTCACCTACTGGGGATCAGATTGGGCAGCAAGGGAGACCAAGTTCAGTTCCTTTAGGGCCTTGTAGTGTAATGCAATACGTTTCCCAACATTAATCTGCAAGCCATGCATGTGTATATTCAGAGCTGAATAAAGAGATGAGGCTGTGCACTTCTACAATGGTCACTGCTGAGGTGGACCTGAGGTGGACTTTCAGAATCAGCCCTTGGTGGGGATTTTGGGAGGCCACCCTATTATGGTGAACAGGGAAAGACACTGATGTCAAACCAAACCCAGTGACGGTAGGGTAGCAGAGCAGTAAGGCTTAGCCCAAGTATTACTAAACTATTATCAAACACATATACGTTCACTATTGAGGGAGAGGGAGTTTGGTATAGATCCCCTACACGTTACCTTTGAGATAGTTGAGCAGCAGTTACCCTAATCATAGGCAATACTTTCAATAACTGTGCATGGTGAGGGGTCAGAAATGTGAGGCAGACAACGTTGTGAAGGTTTTTCAAAGGATGCCATTTTATTGAATTAAAAGGGTGTATAAACGCCTCACTATCCCTACCCTGATGAGGATTGGATTTCCCAGCTTAAATTAAACTAAAGAAAACACTCTAACAAAGGATATCTGTCCCTCACACAACAATAAATCACTAAAGAAACACATGGCAGTTCAAAAGCAACACAATTAATAGGACAAATGACGTTGTAATATGACCACAATCCCTTCTTAGAATTCCCGTTCCCCAGATTGAGGCAGGATACTGCTCCACAGTTCAAAAAGAAGTAAAGAAATCCTTGTTTGTAATAGTGATGGACCGAAGAAACAGACGGTCCCTTCTCGTCCTTAAGCAAGTAAAAGCTTCAGAATTATCTTCTTCACATTAGCAAAAATGATCGTCTTTGTCAGGAAATGCAAGTCCTCCACAGCAGGTTTATATAGTTCTTCCTTCAGCACCAAAAACAACATAAATTGTCTTTGTTAGGACCACTTTATACCACTTCATCAACTTGTACCTGGTTTACTCCCATGCCAGGCCTATTACTTCCAGGGTTTGCCGTTTGGGTTTAATCCCCTGGCCGAACACTTTTTTTCACCAGAAAAAAAATACCTGGTGAAAATTCCACATTTAATATGGTTGACTTGGTGGTTAACTTCAACTTAGAATGGCTTTACAACAGCTTCACAATGTTCATTATTTTGCTAAATTAAACAGCAACTCTTCAGGTAAACAAAATTCACATAGGTGCTTTTTAATATTCCTCTGCAAATTATGCTAATCTCCTTCTGAATAATATTTTCCAGAAGGGCAGCCTTCTTGCCACTATTGTTTCTCCATTGCACAAGTAACCAAACACTGACAAGGAAAGAGTCTTACTCTGTTACTTGCTTGGCTTTGACAATGTGTGTTTATACCAGCTTTTACTAAATGCTTGCTTCACAATCTATCAACCTATTATTAGCCCCCTTTTGTCTTTGGCAATTTCTGGGTGAGTTGAATTGCTGTGGTTTAAAGTCTTTTGGCTTGGGTATTGGTTGTATGTATTTTGTTTTTTTTTGTTTTTTTATTACTTGTATTTAATCAATCAGATTTTTACAAGCAAGGTCTGAGAAGAGACAGAAGAAGAGTTAAGACGTCGCAGAGGCACGAAATCAACGTTCAGAATTATTCTGCGATTACACACAGTCCAAACGTTCGCCAGAGGTGAAAGGCGAGAGGTGAAAGAAAGAAGAAAAGAAGTCAAAGAAAGATGTCCTCTGCCATGTTTAGACAGGATTTTATCTTATTCAAGGCAGTTTCCAAAAGCTTTGCCGTCGCAATAGTCCATCTCGTTTGTTCGCCTGAGATCAATCGGTACCACCATATTTCCTCTTCGGTGAGAGTCGAACTCGCAAAAAGTGTTGTCAAGTAGGCGACTCTTTCCTGTCTCATTTGCGGGCACATCATCAAAAGTTGTTGGAGCCACTAGTCATCCTGATGGCCAGGATTTCATGTGTCGGGAGCAGATTTAAACACGCTCTCATAAAAGTTTTCCTCAGAGATTTGTCCGGAAATTTGACACAGTATGCCTGAGGCACTTTCACTTTGTTAGATGTCATTGGAAGATGCTTTAGCAATTTGTACATGCTGCTTTCTCGTTCGTTATAATCCAGTCCTGATTTTCCATTTTTGATTTCACTATTTGCGGATTGAATATCAAGTCTTCTTCGGTGCAGGCTATGTCACTCAATTTGCTTTTTTGTGCTGACACCCACGCGTTACGCAAGTTGCAGTCACCACTTTTGGTTTCTTCTGCAATCAGCTGGTATACGGGTAAACTGTCAGGCATCAGAATTTTCCTAAAGAGCTGCATGGTACTCTGCTCAACTATTGCGAGCAGGGAAAGTAGGCCAAGTTCTCGCCTAATTGCTGCGATCGAGGTAGATTTAGGTATGCCGAGGACTGATTTCCATAGGTAGCCTTCTAGTTTTGGCCATAATGAGTCTGGTATGGTCAAAGTAACGTCCATCCGGTAGACCAAAGAAGGGACCACTTTGGCCTTGTAAAATTGAATTGCCGGGACTAATGAGAATCTTCCATATTTTTTGTTGATGGCTCTGGTTTGGGCTGTTAGACTTCTTGTTTTGTCCCAGAGGGTCTGTTGCATTTTCACCTCTTTCCTAGAGCTGTAGATCAGAACTCCCAAGTATTTGAAGTATGTGACAACTTCGATTTTGGTGTTGTCCAGCGACCAATGTAGCTTCTCATTTTTCATCTTAGGATGTTTTTCCAGAATCAGTATTTTGGTCTTTGAATTGTTGATTCTGAGGTTATTTTCCTCTATATATTGCGCAAGGTTATTTAACTGGCGCTGGAGGCTGATATGTGTTTGGTCCAGTAAAATTAAGGCGTTGGCATATAGAATACTCGAAGCAGCATATTTGCCTACTTTTGGGGGAAAGATCTTATCTTGGCTTCTGTATCTTTATAGTCTCCCAAGAAGGTTGATGAATAGGGCTGGAGCCAACGGACAGCCTTGTTTGATTCCATGTTCAGAAGGTATTTCCTCTGAAAAAAGGCCTTGTTGGCTTAAGCGCATGTGTAAGTTAGTGTTCGTGTGCAGAGCGATCACCGGCTCCAAGATTGAAAGAGGACAGTTCCAAGCTTTAAGTTTTGTCCAGAGTTTCTGTCTGTCAACTTTCTTAAATGCCTGCGACATGTCGATGAAGAAAACTCGTGGGGCACCTGTCATTATGTTGTCTTTCATTATGTTTAGAAATAGAATGTACACCGCCGTACTTGCATTTTTCTGAAAGCCCGTTTGAAAAGGGTCCGCGCTGGGCGATGCTCTAGCCCATTTCTGGAATCGTGTCAGCAGCAAGGTTGTGAAAATCTTTCCAATGATGTCTAAGAGGGCAATTGGACGATAATTGACAGGATCTTCTCTGTTGCCCTTTTTGAAAATCGGGACAACCACCGCGTGAGTCCAAGAATCCAGGATTAGCTTTGCTTTCCTGCATTGAGAGAAGATCTTACTAATAAGGACTGTCCACTCCTCAGGGTGCTGTTTTAAGTCGATGTTTGTCAGGCCGTCAGGGCCGTGAGCTCTCAAAGATTTAAGTTTGAGTATTACTCTTTTGATGTCATCTTCATCAGTTAAGTCAACCCATGTGGCTTCTGATTTGAAGTTGGAGGCCGGGTTGTTAAGAAGTCGAACAGGGTCAAAAAATAGCTTACCCAGTTGGCTTCAGATACTGAGTTAATGAGTTGATCATCAGTTTGTCGATCTGTTTTTTTAATTAATGCCCAGAAATCACGCAACTTCTTACTGCTTAAGGTCCTTAACATTTCCTCCGCATAATTCTGGTAGAGAGTTATCCTATGGTTTTTAAGCCATGATTTGTAGTTCTTTGTCTCTATGCAAAAGGCGGTCCAGGATTCCTCGGTGTTAAGAGTTCTCTTTCTTCTTATTCTCAATTTTCTCAAGTTCCTCCTTTTCACTACCAAGGTCTTGTTGTAAGCATGCCCATTGTTTGTGTTTACTTTCTTTGCTCCAGTCCACCCCACTTTATGTCGATAGGAGGGGCAAATAATTTGATCTATTTGTCTCTTTTTGAATAGATTCAGCAGAGTTTTGTATTTTTCCCGTTAGATCTGTTATATCTGATGCTGTCAGAGGAAGACGCGTTTGCTGACTATTTGCTTCGATGCTCGACTTTTAAGTTTTTTCTCTGAGGATAACTAGTGGACCAAGACATTGTTCACAAGTTGTGGTCGCTTTCTTTAGTTCTTATTACCCCGAAATTCGCTATGTATGGAAGCAGTGCGCGAGAGACGTAGTCAAGGGTTGCCTCAGAGTTGTCACGTTCCCACGTTGGTATCAAGGCCTGGTTGCCTTGCAGACATGCTGCGTTGTGGAAGTTCCGGGAATTCATTAACATCAGCCATGCCATACCCCTTTCCTCAACTGAGGAACTGGGGAGATGTTGGGTTAGGATTTGTGCTGGAGTCCACGCATTTGGCGTTTAGGTCGCTGCAGATGATTATATGGGTAATCTCACACTCTACGTAAATTTCATTGGTGGCGTCCGCCATGGATGTACAACATTTTGCAGTCGTTCTGTGCGGGTTCCAGTACAGATTGATGATTGCTAACTGCGTGGTAATCCACAATTAAGAACCCGGCTCAATGTGATAACATGATGTTAGGACTGCCAATAATCCGTAAAACTCAGTTTTTTTATGACGGTAATCCCGGAGCCAGAACAGACCGCCAGTAGCAAGCCAGAGGACGGGCAGCCCAGCAGTCCTTTAGAAGCAGGAGATCTCAATAGAGAAACCGTCGAGAGAAGGCTTCACTGTCAGCCAGGTCTCTTGGAGGCACAAGATGTCGTAGGCCCCCCAGGTCCTGGCTTTACGGTTTTGTCAGATGGACGAGACCTCTAGTATTCCACAAGCCCACGTTTAAGGTTTTCTTTAGGGAGGTGTCATGTTCCTATTGAAGTTGGTCAAACGCTGATTTGTCATCTAGTTGTCGTTGCTATCTCCTGGACTTGATGTTTAGGGCTGCTTGAAACCTCTTCCAAGGACCCCTCTGTGACTTTTCGTCAGCAGGTTCCTGCATTGATTCTTTTGAAGATGTTTTCTGGGAGTCGAATGAAGTAGTGCTTTTTGTGGTTACAGGGTGGTTCGTCCGGGGCGAGTTCAACTGGGTACTTGTGATTCGTGTACGAACAAAATTCCTGTCCACCTTCTGTCTCTCACTTCCTGTTTTCGTTCCGACGATGCAGGTATGGTTTGGTGTTTTCTGACCTTTCCGACTGCAACCTATGTCAGTTGCCTTCAGGGGATCTAGGCTTTTTCTCCCATCTCTTGTTTTTGTAGAGATCTTCAGTTCATGATGTGTATCGATGCTTTGTCGCCATGTCACGATCTCTATTTAGTTTTTCGATCTCTGAATATGTCCCCGTAATTCCTTGAGGTGGAAACCCATATGTTCGAGTTCAATGTACACTCCTGTAGCACATCTCGTATTGCAGAAGCTTTTATATGTAGATATGCTTTGGCTTTCTGATCTCTATGATAGGGCTCGATCGATGTGAAGTCCTCTGTTTTTAGAGAGAGATCGAAGCTTGTGTAGTTTGCCAAGTATTTTAAGAACTGATTTCCTGTTTAAGACCATATATTTGTCTTTGCTCGATGACTGCTCTAATTTGAAGATGTGGCTTGCTCTCGTTTGTGTATCGGCGGTGTTGGACTGTGGGTGAAGTTGATAGCTGTCAGGAGCAACTTCTTATATTTGCCATTTCAGCACTCGAGGCGAGTCCATTAGGTTGGAAGCTTCACCACTTGTACTTTTTTGGCGGACAGGTTGTGGCTCGTTATTTTTTAAAGCTAGGTCTGTAGGCTGAGAGGTCATAGATTTAGTACGACTAGGGCTCAGCGCAGCTGAATAGATGGCGATTTTACTTTTAATTTCAACCGTCGACCGTAAAGCCGCAGGGCTTGCTGAGAGTTCGGCTGTCTGGGGGGTCGGCCTCTAGCGTGCCTTCTGGTCTATCTGCTAGGTCCCAATGTTGAGTTAGGTCCATCAGGGAGGTGCTCGCCATAGTCTTCAACTGTTATGGGTGATTAAACCAGGTCCACCACCTCTAAATCAGCTTGACGATTTTCTCCCAGGACGGTGTGGTTATTAGATGCTTTTTTGTTAGGTTCGTTGGTGGGAGACTGAGCACTTGTTTTATTTGCTTTAGTTACAGTCGAGTGGCTGGTTCCGGCTAATTGCAATGAGATTTTCTGCTTTTTGTTAGCGCCTCGTTCAGATGTTGTCTTTAATCCTGGTGTGTTCCGTTTCGACAGCGGTCTCGTGGCTCAAGTCACACTATGGGTGGTTTTTGCAAAGATCGGAGCCATTTCTAAGTGATAGATGTCTGAAGATGTTTGCGTTTCTTTCTCTGTTCTATTAGCTTGGATTAGGGTGGGCAGTCTTTTAGAATTTAGTTCAGCTTCAAGTAAAGCAAGTCTTGATTCCCATAACGCTTGCCGTTATGCGTTTCTTTGCTCCACTGCTGTTATATAGCCTTCGACAAAAATAAGTTTGTAATGCATCATAGCCATCACTGTTGTGTTGTCTTTCATAGAGTCATTTATTGCCTTGTAGAGCTTTCCAAACGGTGCCAAGGCTACTGTCACTACTGACATAATTGTCAGAAGATCGGGCTTTTTAGTTGGAGAATCTTTTTAGGATGCCGATGGTATTTCGCTCAATCTTCTGTTTTTCAGCGGAGTACATACAGCAGAGGTACGATGATGAGTTGGAGGTGGATGAAGAGTTACATCTTCAACCGAATGACTCGCCTCTGAACCCAACGTGGCAATAAAGGTGCTTCCCCCACTCGTGTATTGCCCAGGGCGTTGCCTGGAATTTCCCCCAAATTTCTGATTGCGTCACTTTCCATTAAAGCTTGGCGCTCCTGCACTTTGGCCCCTACATGACTTTGGTTGCAATCTACAAGATTGCTTTCGTTAAGAAGGGCCGGGCCGGTTGGTAAAGCCTCGCCTCCTATGTGGCTGCTTGCAGAACGGGCGGGGGACACCCGGAGCTCATTAGCCTTCTCCTGATTTGCGCTTTTTAATGCGCCGAGCTCTTTGTCTACTTGTGTGATTGTCTGTGCCGGTGTGTAATCGGCTTGTTGCTTCCACAACTGGCGGTCGGGTGGGGAGCTGTTTGGTATTGGACTTTGAGGGAACAGTGATGGAAGCGGGTCACCTAGCTTACCATGATTTTCGTTTGTTTTCTGTGATTTATTTACTGGGGCGTTTCTTGTATTGCCTCCAGTATTTCAGCATCTGATAGTTCTGCATCCAGGTCCAATTTGCGCTTGTATTGCTTCTTGGAAAAATGTTTTAAAGTGCTTGAGAGCAACGGATTAGGGAGGGAGTTCTTCCCTGTTTCGGTTTTCTTGTTTGGCCCAAGTTGATTTCTTAGCAGGACTTTCCGGGCATTGTTTTTTGGTTCACACATTTCATTCTTTTCCATGATGAATGCTGCATGGACTTTGTCTTTCCCTCTTTTTTTGTAAGCTATTTTTTTCCCGTGGAAGCCCGGTCGAACCCCTGGCTCTAGGGATAAGCAGCTCAGAGGGCTGCCCTGAAGGTTCGTGGTTCAATATGTTGTTGCTTCTATCACTGGTTGTCTGGGCGTCATCTTGTAAATCCTGTACCGGGATTAGTTTTTTGATTCTAGTTCTGCAGTAGTGTAATGGTTACCACCCTTACATCTCAGAATGTGCATGGCAAATGGGGCTTTACTGGGTCTACTGCAGTTCAGGCAGATCCCGTCATTGCCGGTCTAGTGGTCAATGCGTCCTCTACGCATCTACCGGAAGGAGTGCGTCAAAATGAAACCGCTGACACGCCCCCAGTGAGCAACATAGACACGTTAAAAGAGGAGAATGCGGACTGCAAGTCGCGTCACTTCTCTGCTAGAGACTACGAGACGCTCCATGAGTATACATCAGGGCTAATCCGAAGGTTTCATTCTGTTGTTGATATGTTTTGGAGTCTGTCAGCCTTTGTAAGCTTACACACCTTTTTTTACTGCCTTATTCAAGGGACAAGGACTTGCTTCGGTGGACGCGTGCGATCCGACCTCCATTCTATTCCATCAGCTTCTGTTTTCAGCTCTGGTTTTCTACATACCGGTAGGCACGCCTTTAGGGGCATACTTGTTAGTCTCATCTACCTCCACTGTGGGAGAGACAGTATCAGATTCCTGTTTTCTTCCTCGCCCTCTAGGAAACAGCAATTGTCACAGGAATCGCATTTACCAGCTCTGGGACTACCATTCCCAGAATCCTTTTACGGACGCGATTCATACTCCTCATTCTTACAGGGAGGCGCGGCTTCTTCTCCGTGCAGGTGGATAGGCTTTCTTTCTCATTTTTTCTCGACAGTATAGATAGAGCCTTCTGTTATCAATCTATTTTTACAACCTCTGCTTTGTATCTTAGCTTTCTCAGGCTTAGGGAATTTCCTCCTCTACCTCCGTCATTAAGATTCCAGTTCATATTGCATATCTGGTAAGGGGCGGGGAGACTCTTTGTAGCATCAGTTAATCTTCTTCTTGGCAGTGTGTAGCTAATGATTAATCTTTAACCTATTGTGCAACTGGGCAAATTAGAACACGCAGCTACACCTTCACCTGAAAGCAAGAACACCTGGCTGGTTCCGTGAGAAGGAAGGCGTTTATCAACGCTCCCTAGCAGCTCAGCACAGGGTCTTTTCCCCCTTGAGGGTTTCCCTGGGGATCTCTTTGGGGGATAGCCTTCTGGTGCTTTCCGCGCAAGGAGTTCCAGGTGAATCCTCTTTCTTGTCCGGGTACGGCGCCATCCACCCTTGCACCTGTCTCGACGAAGACAAGGTAGGAACCGCTGTCAGACTCAATTATCTGTATATTGTTGGCACTCGAGAACTAATCACGGTTGATTAAATACGTAATAGTTATAGTATTACAGTTAGTGATGCCCATAGAATATATATTTCTCTTAGGAGATTATTCCTAAAATGGACCCCCAACAGCAGCAAGCCCAACAAATTCAGCAACTTATTGCTGCAGTTCAGTCATTGACAGCGGAAGTTCAGCAGCTGAAGCAGGAGAATGTTAATCTCCGCCAACAACAGCAACAAGATGCAGCTGCATTAAGACAGCAACAGATGCAACTTCAGCAGGGTAACTGCACCCCCCACTGTTCGGAAGTTCCACCTGGTCTCCTACCCGGGGGGGGCAATTTGATGGGAACCCTCACAAGGTAAAGGAGTTTTTAGACTCATGTTCCATTCAATTTCTTTTTAAAGGAGCTCACTTCCATACAGATCGGGATAAGGTGGGGTTTATGATTTCCCAGATGATGGGGCCAGCGTTAGCCTGGGCCACTCCTCTGGTAACCACAACAAATCCAATTCTGGATTCTTACACCGCATTTTGCAATAGCATAAAGAGTATGTTCGGTCGGCAGGAACTTACTGTTGCTGCACAAGACCATTTACTAGATCTCAAACAGGGGAATCAAGATATTCTGTCCTACATTACTCGTTTCAAGCAAATGTCAGGAGATACAAGATGGTCAGATGAAGCATTAACCACAATATTTCGCCGAGAACTCTCAGAGGACCTCAAAGATGAGTTGTCTCGAGTACCTCGACCGCAGACGGTGGCTGAATCTATAACATTGGTGTTACAAATAGATTACCGCCTTAAAGAAAGACAACAGGAAAGGAAGAAGGGACGACCTATAGACCTTCCTTGGCGAGTGCTTCATCATCTAAACCCTCATCTTCAGGCAGAGAACCGATGCAACTAGGAACTGCCTCCAGGGGTCCCTTATCACCAGAGGAACGGTCTCGCCAACGTACTCTGGGACTATGTATGTATTGTGGGGCACACACACAAGCGGTACAAGATTGCTCCCCTCAGGAAGTCGGGAAAAGCCAGCGCCCGGCAGTAAGAGGAACCACGGTCTGGGAACCATTGGTGCACACTGGTTCCTCATCAAATGTTTTGTTACCTGTATAGTAACTATATCTTCAGGTGCCTCAGACACCGGCATGATCGTTTTGAAGGTCTCCTTAAGATTTGGCATTAAGGAAGTGCAAAATATCCCGGCCCTTATAGATTGTGGGGCCGCGGGCAACTTTGTGGATGATTTTTGGGCTCAGGAACAAGGGATTCCTAGATCTGCCAAAAAAGAGACTATCCCAGTTGAAAGTGTGGACGGTAGTCCATTAGTCTCAGGGCCTATCAAGGATCAGACAAATCTAATTGAAATGGTTATTTCGTCCCATTCCAAGATACTCACGTTGGATATAATCAGAGCAGCCCATTACCCAGTTATTGTTGGGTTACCGTGGTTAAGAAAACACAACCCGTTTATTAACTGGTCGGCTGGATCCTTTTTCTTGGGTTCTGAGTTTTGTTTAGAACATTGTATCCAGACTCCTTCAGCCGTACCCACTGGAAAGGTCTCCTCTGAGCCGACACAGACAAAGGTTCTCGTCCTTAATCAAGTAGCAGGTTTACCATGGGAGTATCAAGAATTCCAACCTGTATTTACCTCGTCGGAATACTTCGAACTACCACCTCATCGGAGAGATGATTGTGTCATCGAGCTGATTCCTGACCAACCGTTACCTTTTAGCAGAATGTACATCCTTTCAGCTTCTGAAAAGGAGGCTCTTTGGGAATATTTGCAGGCGAACCTCAAGAATGGTTTAATCACGGAATCCACCTCACCTGCCGCAGGCTCGCTGTTTTTCATTCCTAAGAAAAATACCAAGGAATTACGTCCTTGCATTGATTACCGAGGTCTCAATAAAATTACAGTCCCGGACAAGTACCCCATGCCATTAATACCCGATATTTTGGAAGCAGTTAAGGGTGCCAAGGTGTGTACGAAGTTAGATCTAAAAGGGGCTCATCATCTCATCCGCATAAGACCTGGTGATGAGTGGAAAACCGCATTTCGTACACCATTTGGTCATTATCAGTACCAGGTTATGCCCTTTGGTTTGTCAAACGCAGCTGCTATATTCCAAAGATTTATGGACCATCTATTTGCCGATATTCTTCTTCATTATGTCATCGTTTATTTAGATATTCTCATCTTTTCTAAATCTGTGCCGGTACATCAGAGGCATGTCAGAGAAATACTTTCTAGATTACAA
The DNA here is from genome assembly GCF_040938575.1 of Ambystoma mexicanum. NCBI lineage: Eukaryota > Metazoa > Chordata > Amphibia > Caudata > Ambystomatidae > Ambystoma > Ambystoma mexicanum. The sequence continues at coordinate 1,226,038,937 of NC_090936.1, forward strand.
CATAACCATTTGTTTTGCAAGATCGACAAATGTGAATTTCATCAGTCAGAGGTGTCCTATTTGGGGTACATCTTATCTAACACAGGGATTGCTATGGACCCTTCAAAAATCTCCGTCATTCAAGAATGGCCTGCTCCAACCACTATGAAAGAGATCCAATGATTTATTGGATTCGCTAATTTTTACCGGAGATTCATACCCCACTTTTCCACTTGAACGTACCCTCTTACTACTCTTCTAAAGAAGGGAGTTCCTTTTCTATGGTCGGACATCGCTCAAGGAGCATTCGAAGAATTGAAGAGAAGATTTACATCTGCTCCGGTATTAATGAATCCAGATCAAAATAATTCCTTCATAGTGGAAACAGACGCTTCCCATTACGCTCTGGGAGCAGTATTACTTCAGAAAGACTCAAATGATCAAGAACGTCCGATTGCATATCTATCCAAGATGTTATCTCCTGCGGAGTTAAACTATTCAGTCTTGGAAAAGGAACTATTGGCTATAAAACGAGCGTTTGAAGAGTGGAGGCACTTACTAATAGGGGCCAAACAGGTGATTGAGGTCAACACTGACCATCATAATTTGAGAGCTCTTCAATATGCTCAGGCCTGTAACAGTAGACAGGCCCGTTGGGCCCATTTTTTCTCTCCATTCAGAATTCATTTTAACTTCATTCCAGGAACCAATAATTTACGGGCAGATGCTCTCTCACCGAAAGAGACTTTACCTCAAAAACAGTTTCGATCTGAATCAATTTTTCCTCAGACTCAAGTAATCGAAGTGATCATTAAGGATCTCTTAACTCGGATACAGGAACAAACCAAACGGATGACAAGGGAACAAAGGGAAGAACTCACTTCTTGGAAGATGGTTAAAGAAGAAGGATGTTACTATTTAGGGCATCAGATTGTCCTCCCAACAGACTCCTTACGAAGGGAAATCCTCACATTATGTCATGATGCTAAGGTAGCTGGACACCGAGGGACAAAGACTACTCAAGAGCTGGTAGTCCGATATTTTTGGTGGCCATCCTGGAAAAAAGACATTGTAGGATATGTTAATTCTTGTCCTCATTGTCTACAGGTAAAGACCCCACTGAAGGCCCTGGTGGGCAAATTAGTCCAATTGTCTCTACCTTCTCGACCCTGGGCAATGATCTCCATGGATTTTATTGTAGATTTACCACCTTCCAGAGGATGTTCTACAATAATGGGTACCATAGACTACTTTTCAAAATTGGCACATTGTATTCCCTTGCGCAAACTTCCATCAGCTTCAGAAATGGCAAGAGTGTTCATTGAGAGAATATTTTCACTCCATGGTCTCCCCAAAAAGAGGGTCTCGGTACACTTCAAAGTATTGGAAGCAAGTGTGCCTTAAATTGGGCATTTCAAGAGCGATGAGTTCAGGGTACCATCCGCAAACAAATGGTCAGACTGAACGTTTAAATCAGTCCCTTGAAGGATATGTGAGGACTTATATATCGGCTACTCAGGATGACTGGAAGGACTTATTACCCATCGCAGAGTATGTGTATAACAATTCTTTTCACTTTTCAATCAGGACAAGTCCATTCCTTTGTACTTCTGGATTTCACCCGGTTTCCTTTCCAGTTTCCAGTCATTTCACTTCACAATGTCCTGATGTGGAGCTCCTTGTCAATCAGCTGAGCAAGTATCATACTGAAGCTCGGAAGACACTCAGGTATGTCGGCTGGGTTCAGATTTGAGTACCAGTGTTCCCCATTTCCAAAGGCTTTTTGCCTCATGTCTACGCCTTTGTTCGTGGGGGTCAAGGCTCCACTCTCGCCACCAAACCAGGGTCCGACCGAAGCCATCCTTCGATAGCCTTGGTCGGAACGCCACTCGCCGAAGCGGGAATCAGTCTAGTGCCGGCGGGAACAGAGATCAACGATCAAGTTCGTTCAAGCAGGTGGTTCCGATGGAACTAATGCCGCTGTCAGGAGTGTGACAGAGGGGTGCTGTGTCTGAACCAGCTCCTAAAGAGACAGGCAACAGGCCTGGTACGCCGCAGGTGTTGTTCAGAATTTTGGAATTTTGTGAATAGTGTCCCTTTCGGCTCGGAGAAATGTACAATTCCAGGTCGATCTCTGTAGCACCCTCCGTTATCAGGCAGGGTAGTGGCCACTGGCCGGGAGGTGTAAAAACTGGAAGGTCATCCCTGTTGGAATCTGAGATGACAGAAGTCTTACATCTCCTGGCCGGTGACTTCTTTTCAGCTTGAGTTCTGTGACTTCTCAGGCGGTGCCCGCCTGTTTCAGTATCGGGTGGATGGGTCTTCGTAGAGTCCAGGTCCCTCTCCATATCAGAGGTGGTGGAATCCCTCGGCTCCATTGGCTTCCGAGGACTGCGCACACCTCAGCGCACAACTCTGCATACCGTTCCGCGGTACAGGTAAGGATTATGTGGGTCCTCCCACACAATCAACAGCAAAGAAAGACTCTCCTCACAGGTGAAAACACGTAGGGAGACTGCCATGGACTGTGCACACCTGCATATTAGCTTTTATGAATACTGCCCCATCGGGTTGCTGGTTTCTCTACGAGCTCAAATGCTTAAAGTTACTCTTTTGTGTTTTTAACAAATACGACTTGCACTGCTTTTTGATAGTTTGAATTTCTCTTAATCTCACTTCCACTTATAAGTGTTTTCTACTTCTTACATGCTTGCCTTGCACACAAGATCAGTCCCAGAGAGCTCCAGGATCACCATCAGCTGGTGAACTCACTGGGCAAGGCGTGCACGTCCGATCCTCTAGATGCTCACGCGTGCTCTGCTTCAGTGGCTTCTCCTGACCAGGCAACTTGCTACACCTGACCCACTGTCGCCCACGCCACTTGGAAAAATTAGCTTCCTTTGCTCTGGAGGCTCGCTGGTGCTCACCAGAGACCGCCTTTTGATGAGGAAAGCTAACCTCGCTTTTGTAATCTGTTGGCAGCCTCTGCAACACATGTTTTAAGAGGGCAAGCTTCCCTCTTGCACGGTTCCCGCAGCGCAACCTCTGCACTTCTGGTTTCTGGAGGCACAAACCCTCTCCAGACCGGCTACTGTTAACTTCAACTTAACAGTGGTCTCATCGTCATTTCCCTCCGCCAGTTTCTGCGTTGGCTGCATACACGCTACACACTGCTCCTCCTGCTCGACAATAGCCTTTTAAGCCTCTCAGTCTATCTCAGCTGTGTGTCAAGTCTGATAATAATCTGAACACTCCTGCTGCATTGTTCCTCTTTAGCCCTCTTCCTCGTCCCAGTACTTAGGGAATTATGGGACTTGAAGTCCCTAATGACAAAGTTAGTTTTTCGGGCTTGATTTTCATTTTTAACCTCCTTTCAGTTCTCCACAATATTCTTTAAAGAAATATCGTAAGGATTAGTCACGATGTTGAGAAGAGGAATAAAGTTAGTTAGGATTTAACCTGCTATTATTCATAGATTTCCTTTCACTGTACCTGTGGGAGTTATGGACGTTTTTAGTGTTATAAGTCTCTAGGGTTTTAGAAGTGTTTTTATCCATATTTAGGCGTTTAATTTGGGGAACAAAAAGATTGTCACGAGAGCAAACCATTACAGAATTTGGCATGGAGGAGATGTCTTCCTCAGAGGAAGATAAATACTGCTTCTCATCCCACGGAATCCTCTTCCTCCCCTGGGCCCTTGCTCCTCTCAGATGATCCTTCCACAGAGCACCACCCCCACGGTCAGGGTCAGGGTCAGGGTCAGAAAGCGTCAGCCTTTCCATGGCCACCTGGGAGGAGACTCTAAGCGGGGGTTTATTAGCGAAGAGTACGTAGGATTCATCACAGCAAGCTAAAGAAAGTGAAGGGTTAGAAGAACAAGAGATTCAAAACCAGTAGCCACAGGTCAGTAATCAAGTAGAAAAACATAGTAAAACACTTAGGAGCTATCCGAGAATTAGATCCCTAACCCAGAGTAAGTCCAGCAACAATATGAAATGAGGCCTACTGCCCAAAAGTCACCAGTTGCACAAGGCAAATTGTAGCACAAGTTGACGATCCTCCAAGTTCCAATGATGCACTTGGAATAGCGACGTCTGCAGCGAGGACGCCCTGTGAGACTTCCGAAAACTCAGCAGGCACGGATCCTCGAGCAGGGGTTAGGACTGGTTTTCCCCACCGGTTCCCACCGGTCCAGAGCATGGACGAGGGACGATTTTAGATCAGGACCGAGGAGCAGGGGTTCACCGGAATGCACTAGAGTCGATGGTTGGTCAGCTGCAACAGTCACCCACGGGTCTTCAGCAGCTGCACTTCTTCGTAGGGGTCTTAGCTCCAACAACGATCCGAGGATTGGCTGAAGGAGTCCTCCTTTAATCCAGGATTTGGACTGGAGTCCCCACCAGGTCCACCAATGCTAAGGATCTGCGCCATTCAAACTGGCCTTGGCTGTCCAATCATGGGAAGCCACTGGTCAAAACACTGTGCCTGGCACAAGACACACTGTGGCTCAGATATGAACTGGGACCAGTGAAGGGTCAGAAATGAGAGGCAGCCACACAGTTGGAATATTTTCAACAACAGTCATCTTAAAGAAAAGGAGTTCGTTAGGGAGATTTTTCATTTCTGTGCTAATTCCCTTCAACCTTAGAGACCCCCAGCTCTTTTGCTGGACTTTAGGACTTTTTAATTGTTAACCCTTTCATGTGTTTTTACCTCATTTGGAATTTGTGCTTTCACTGTTTAGGAAGGCTGACAAACTCCATAGGTATCTTCTTTGTATGGTGCAGTGTCACTGAGACATTCTTTCTATTTCTGTTAAGGTTTAAATACCTTTACTTAGGTGAACTACAGTTCCCAAGAACAGTAAAGTGAAATTGACTTTACTACCTTTTCGCTTTGTGGGTCCAACACACACCATTTTATGCGGCGTGCTGGGGGATTACTTCGTAGCCCCTTATCGTACATTCTCATGTAAAAAATGTTACCTTCACTACTTCAAATGGCTGGTGGCAGTGGTCTACTTTTTCCTACCATTGTGCTTTTCTGCCGCAGGCTGAACCCTCAGCTGCAATACAGCACCCATGGATAACCTTTTTGTCAAAATAGCCCGTCTTCTTTTTTCATCATTTTCTATTTGTGACATCTATTGGGTTTTACTCTGTTCTTTGAGACAGGCTTGCGCCCTTTGTTGGTCTTGCCTTTGGCGGGTTTCAGCCCTGAAGCCCGTCCTTAGCTCCAGTGTGTCTTGAAAAACAGGATGTGAGGGAGGGTCCCGAAACACCTCTGTCCTTTGTCTCTAGGAATGCCTGAATGCAACTAGTCCTGAATGGCTGGCTGGCTTTCCTTTTAGGGCAGCTGCCCTGCTGTGTGATTGGCAGCCTAGGCTGTGCATGAATGGGAGAAACTTGCTAAAAAGGCAAGGGTTTCGGGACTACAGCTTAGAGTCTACAAAAGTGTATTAGTGTGATATATAAATGCAAATACTATCCTTGTGATTGAAGTCACCTTAGGGTGTAGGAGTAACGTATGTAGCATAGCCAAAGATTATCCACTGGCTTTACTTGACTATGAAAATTAATTTAAAGTGTTTTTGAATTGTTAAAACAAATGGTCTCTTTAAAGAATGCTTATCTAAAACTGACGTTAAATAACTATTTATAACTGAGACCTTGAGTATAATTGTTAATTAGCTACTTGTATTTGTGGATTTCATTTGTACAGTGCTACAGCTCACATTTACCCCTCTTGAGATAGGCCTGACTGCTCAGTCAGACTACCAACTTGGTATGATAGGTTATTTATAAAGCGCTTAATACCCAGAGGTTTCTAAGCAAGGACGCGGGGATCGAACCTACGTGCTCCTTGTCGTCTTGCTTCCAAGGCGAGAACATTGCCGCTGAGCTATCCTCCCGAGACCTGTGTAGTAATGACCTATACCAAAAGGTGGGTTACCTACTACCAAGCAGATAAGTGTTGTGTAGTCTCACACAGTGTGACTGCACCAATTCTTATTTAACAGTGGTGGATGAAGGCCTTTCCGTCCATATCCTAGTCAGAGTCTCCCTTAACAGGAAACTACAACTAAAGATCAGTCTGTGTCGTTGTCAAAATTATGCAGAATGTCCTTCTGTCCAAAACATATCTAACCCTCTCACTAAAACAATCAAAAGGTGTAAGGTAAGTGTCTCTGTTTTGATTTTGATCCAACTTTCCCCATATAAATATGTCATGTATGGAGACTTGTACACGTTCTGTCTGTTAACTTCTTCACTAATATTTGTTTGCTTGTGACAATTCTTGTTCTGATGTTTCCCCAATCGAAATCTCATATGGAGACTTGTAGAAATGTTGCCTTTCAACGTATTCATTAATATTCATTTGCTGTTGATAACTTTTACTCCAACTTTCCCCATATTGATTACTCTTGTATGAGGATGTGTGTAAATGCTGGCTTTCTAAATTACTTGGTTGATATTTAAAATATGTATTCAATGGTTAATTTGCTTTTCAGCACACCCCCAGGTCCCCAACACTTGTGGGCAGATTCAGCTGTGTTTGATGACGTTTCCTAATTGCAGTATGTTGATGGGATGACATTTTTACTCTTGGGAGGCTTCCGCTTCATTGAAGGCCCTGAATCTGGTCTTTTCGCCGGCTCAGCATTCGTCTGCCGGTAGAACTGCTGCTGCTCAGCCAGACCGTATGTCCAACAGCCCCGCTGTAGCTGTCAGTCTCGGTCCCTTCTAGGCATCCACTGTGCCTCACCCGGTCTCACGCCTCTCTGGTAAGTTATGCTTCCAAGCATGTGCTTGGAAGTGCTTACCTTTCTCAGTGTGTTCTGTTTCCCAGCGTCTGCTTCTGTGTCCGGTTCTGCTACCCGCTTTGCCCGCTCTGTATCTCTCTCTCACTCACCTTCACTCTCCCATTGCAGGTGCTCATGAAGTTTAAATGTCCTGTGCAGCTGATTCCCGTTACAACTAGTCACCACGTTTGGCTTGGGGTTTCTTTCCATCCACATGGACTCCTTTCTCTTTCTCGTCTGAGTACTTGAGGTTTTATGGGCGTGGGAGTACCCAGACATTTTGCATCTTTTAAAGTTACATTGTTTTAAAACATCAGAGAAAAGAGATTATGTGTACAGGAAGTATACATGGTATTCAGTTTGAATTGTTTTACAAGAAGGGGGTTTTGGGGTTTTACAATGAGAGGGATTTCTGAAGTGACGGCAAGTCTTCAGGAATTACAGGGAAGGTGAAGAACACAGTCTCACCTGGTGGGGTCATCACATCTCCCCCGAACGCCATCTCCTCCCATGTGATCCTCCCTCATAATACCACCCCCAGGGTCAGGATCTGGAAACGGCTGCCGCCCTCTGGCCACATGGGAGGAGATCTTGGGCTCGGGACCAGTGATGAGTCATCACAGACCAGACAGCTCAAAGCATCTCTCTAAAACGCCAGGACAGGGCACAAATCAAGCAAGAAGGTAGTGCGTTGCATAGAAATCTATGAAAAGTAAGATGAAAAAATAAAATCTTTCTCAACAACAGGAGTTGGTCTTATGGAATCTGATTTTAGTGTTGATTCAAGCTTTAAACATTTTCTTTTACCTAAAGATGGCCAAGGACTTTGTGACTTTTCAAGTATTGCTGCAGAGGCTATGGAGAAGGGGTAGGGAGTGTGGGAGAAATCAGAAGCACTACATGGACTGTCGCAGGAAGAACAATTTTAAAGCAATGTCACAAAACATTGAAAAGTCAAACACAATTGTACCAGTGGTGCTCAGAGATGGATGCCAAGCGCAGTTACTCAATAGTGCAGGGAGGAGTGGCGAGTAGTGGGCAACATGTCCTATCCTTTTTACTGGTTAAAGTAGTTCCAGAAAAAGGATAGAACCTTTTTTTCATTCAAAATCAAATTTGAAAAAGGAACCACGGTTTTAGAAAAAGAAATTCCAAGAAATGTATCAGAACAGTTAACAGGCAAACCATGTTTTATGAAAAAAATCTTAAAAACACTCCAATTAATAAAAGGACATACCTATATTTGTGTTTATCTTTGTAAGCCTTCCGAATTCGGTCAGTTACAGGTTTACAATTGATCACAAGCTGCTTACTTACTGGAGGCTGAAATACAATGACAGTTAATTAACATGTTGTTCCGTGTGTGCCGCTAACGTCCAGGGGATCTGGATTCATAAACATTAGGCAGTCGCAGTGCTTAAGAGCTTACTCCATCATACTTGTTCACACAAATGTATGAGCTGATATATGGACTGGCACTGTCAACTCCCGGAGATCAGAATCTTTAAGACTGAACAGTAACAATAAGACTTTCGACTGTAAAACCACTGCACATTCAAACTCACAAAGCATCTCTTCAGGAGCCAACGTTAATCCTAAGAGATGCTAAAAATCATCAGATAATTAGGCGACCCAAAGATCCTCTCGCATAGATCATCAACAAAAAAACAAAATACATACCCCCTTTCCAACCTTTACACTGCCCATGCGGCCATCTTTTTAAAGCAACTTCACGCTGGGAGTTGATGGAATTTGTTGCAAAAAGTAAAGTGAACTACTTCTCAGACAAATTCTGTATAATTAGTCAAGGACTGAGCATCCCTAAACTGCATCGCCATTGCCGATATCAGCAACAGTTCCTACCAGTAAAAGAGTTACACTTTTAAGACAAAGATACGGTTAACTCAGAGGACAGAGACACATTTTGTGGACACTAACCAATAGCAAATCCGAACTGGCTGGGATGCAGGAAACCAACAGACATAGAAGTGCTGGATGTGGCATGTCATTATTTCACCACAAAGGCAACTGAATGAGAGCTTTGATCATTCTTACCAGGTTGGGGTCATAGTACGCCTCCTGAGATGGCGGGATTACTTCGATCCTGGTCATGTTAGCATGGAGTGTTTTTGAGCAATTTATCAGCATGTGCTCCAAACTTGTTAAATCCTAGAACAACAAAATGCCATGTTGGATTAAGACATCATCGCTCATAAAAGGACATCATGGTTTGACGAAGGTCGCTGGGACCGGGATAATGAGGGGAAAGAACTAATTGACTATTTCAAGGCATGTTTATTATTGGATCGAAGAGGCCAGATACCAAATGGATCCATAGACCGTGCAACCTTTGGCTGTAGGGCCTCAAAAGAATCACTAAAGTTTGTGAGACTAATATGATGAATCTCGGCTATACCGCTTCCTTCTTCGAGAACAATCCCAAGAAGTCCCAGTATGCCTGGATCATTCCTTTTGAATTTGACAGGGATGCATTTCACAAATGTTTATTCACATCGGCTGTCTTGGGCTCATTCACTCCATTAACAATTGAAAATATACAGAACATTATTGAAACATTCAGATTGCACAGTAGGGTTAAAACTATGTTCACTACAAGCCACAAAAGCTTGGTGTGTTTAAAATGCCTTTTTTAAAAAAATATGGGAAAAGTACAGATTGAGAAACAATGTAGAGGATGCCTTTCCAACGAGCAACATTTACCAATCTCTGTTACACTACTGTGTGCTCTTCCACAATGAGCCTGCACAGGCTTTTATCTGTTATTCTCTTGCTTATTATGAAAATACAGTAATTGGGGGAGGAACAATTCAAAACAAAAGTACGTCTAATTGTTATATGCGAGAGAGTGTACTTTGAAAAGGCCTTATGCACACTGTAATACAAATGCATTTACATTTCTCACGCTAAGCACAGCTTTGCAAATAATTAGTGTTAAATGTTTCTTACTGTAAACAATCCATTACCCTCAAAAACTAGGTAATGTCATGCTAAGAGAAAATGCTTACTCGTACATTAGTAGGTACGAGATGCCTATAGTCAACTCGTATTACAATTGCAATCTAGCTGTGAATACTTAAAAGGGCAAAATATTTAGTTATTTAAATCAATTTGTACACTGTACAGAATCAAGTGGCAGTACCTTTTGGGAATTCTGCATGAGAGGCAACCAGGTAGCTCTTTCCCTTGTTACAACATTTTTAATTGAAGTTCTGAAAATGGTAAATATTGATTAATTGCAATATTAGCATTGGTTTTAAATATTTATGACTGTTGAATGATGGTGTATTTTTAGTGTTTAGTATGTTGAGATGTGCAAGGCATTCTGTAAACCATAGAGCATTAATAATAAATAAATAAAAAAGGAATTTGTACATGTCCGCATTCTAAGATTATGTAAAAGTAAAGATTGACGTCCATGCTAATGTAAATAAAAACTAAGGGGGCACAAACGCTTTATTGAATAAGCCTATAGCTGAAAAATATTTTGTTATGATGGATGCAGCCGTTCTCTATGGCAAGGTCAGTCGCTAATAAGCTGAAATGGGCAACACTGATCTTGCCTTTCCTTCTTCAAAGACACACATGCCAGTACATATGGGCGCCTCAGACATCGTAACCGATTTAATTTAATTTCTAAACTAACAGGACGGTCAGTTGCAAGTCGATTGCATGAATGAATATGTTACTATTGAATTGGTTAACAGGAAAAACAAGGGTGGAACAAACTGGAGAGGAAGGAATGCTCCAATATAAACCAGCTGTTTCAAACAGCAAGGATGCACTTCCCAAAACTGATCCAGAGACTACATCACTGAAGATCATGAGGGGTAGAACATGGAGGGCAACAGCTGACACCACAAGATTTGACCTGCCTAGGAAAGGGAGCAAGCAGAAACATTCATGACTAAGCCGAGACTAATTCTAACCCATGGGCCTAATCATTGGGATTTCAATCATTTGGGGAAAGAACTGTATTACAGAGCTGAACTGACTTTGAAACAACCAGCTTTCATCTTCCTTCACCTTGACTCACACTGATCCTGGGGTGAACATCAGGCACTTTACTGTCCCAAATTCGAATTTTAAGATGGTTCCAATATTTTGGCATCTGAAATTATCCAGTTTACACATTCCTGCAACATATAATGTTCTATCCATGGTTACTCAATTAAGAGGCAGCCAGAGTTTGTTTTGTTTTATTAGTCTTTCAACTTGCCCTATATGCTGGTGACCACCGAGTTTAGGGCAGTACTGAGTTGTGGCACAGAATTCAAAGATGCCTGTGCTGCACTGCATGCTTCTTTGTTCAGGATAAGTCAATCCATTAAAGCACAGAGAAAGAGTGAGGCGGTTCCTTGCAGAAAGATTTAAAGTGAATTACTCAGGTTGATCTTAGCTGACGTCCACAGAAGCCATGGACTTTAACAGTATATATTTAACTGTTTCCTCCTACAGGGTTATTCATAGTTTGGTCTATACCCTCACAACTGCCCCCTAGCTTGCTAATCCAAAGCATCACAATTGTATGATTTTTAGTTTTACTCCATCACAATGCCTATACACACATTTTTGATTGTTTGTAGGTTGTTCTAACATTTTAGAAGTGAATGGGTGCATGATAGGTACCTACTCAACTACCTTATTGATTATATCGGAAACTGTATATCGTGTAACAATACTATTTATTAATGCTCACATTATCTGTACAAGAGAATATCCATAAAGGCTAAACAAGAGGGCGTTTCTATTTAGAAGTATAAAATAAACTATAGTGCAAGTGCAAACACTTGTTGGTTTAATGATACAACTTTGTAGGGAAGATATTGTTAACATCTACGGTTATCCTACACAACGGTAATATGCATTGGTTACATAGAAACTCTAGAGGTAGACCCACAACAAAATCACTGTCTAATAGTAATCCTGTTCAGGATTCCTCCCCATTCCTCTGCAAACCTGTCCCTCGTATTGTATGGGTGACTTTCTCCATTGCCAAATATGTCCACACTTTTTGTAGCCACATGAAAGTCAGTGGGGTGTCTTTCTTTTTCGAACTCTGAGCTATTGTTGACCATGCCGCTATGAGAAGACCCATGAAGCCTCTCCATTGTGTTTTTTTGTATTTTCTAGCAGTTTCGTCTCTTATTCCACATATCCATACTCCCACTCCCATTTGTCCCACATCTGGAAACATTTTCCCCCCATCTCTGCCTTCACTTCTTCCCAAAACGTCACTATCCCCTTACAATCCCACCAGGTGTGGTTTCCACGTTCCCACCTCTCCGCATTCCCTCCAACATTTGTCTGTCGTTTTGGGGAACATTGTATGCAGTCTTTCAGGGGGCCATTGTGTTACTATTTTGGTCCACATTTCTCTTGCCTGCGCTGATCTAGTCATCTTGGGGATCAGTGTCCATAGGTCCACCCACTGCTTTCTTGTTGGTTTCTCCCCCAGTGTTCTGCTCCATTTGAGCATGTATGTCCACTTGACCTCTTCCTCCTGAGAGTTAATGAAGGAGTGGAGACCCATTTCTTTTCCCCCCCGAGTTGGATATGACGTATTTCTCAAATGGAGTGAGGGTTCTCGTCGCTACGTCAGTTACTTCCGGGGTTTTTAACCAGTGTTTGAGTTGTTCGTATCTGAATTTGTCCCGTTTGTGGCGTGATGTGCTAGGGTAGCACGACTCGTGAGTCCTGACTTCATTGTCAATGAACATCTCCCCAATTTTCGTTATTCCCGCCTCATCCCAGCTTTCATAGGCCCCCTGTTCCAACCCCGGTGGGAACTGTAGATTTCATGAAATGGGAGTGAAAGGGCCCAGTGAGGTGGTCATTATCCCTTTTCGTGTTTGGCTGTCCCACGCCTCCATTGTTGTCTTCATTATTTCGCTAATCCCCATGTTGGGGTGTCTATGTTGTTTCTGTTTCCAGAGTAATTCCACCAGCGGGGTTCTTGCTACTGCTTTGTCTTGTTTCGCCCAGATCGGTTGCGGGTTGTCGCCCATCCATTCCCTGAGCACCTTTAGCTGAGCCGCCTGGAAGTATTTCTGGAAGTGGGGGAGCGCCAATCGCCCCCTCCCTGGTTGGTGCGGTTAGGATTTCCATGGCCAGTCTCGGGGTCTTCCTTTTCCACACAAAGGATGAGATCACTTTTAAAGAAAGTTCTGGGGACCCCCACCGGGAGCGCTTGAAAGTAGTACAGTAGCTTCGGGAGGATGGTCATCTTGACCGCTTGAATTCTGCCCCACCAGGAAATCATCAGAGGGTTTCATCTTTCCAGATCTCTGCGTAAGCTTGCAATGAGCTGCGGACAGTTTTCCCCATACAGTAGCCCTACCTTGTGAGTTAATGTTATACTCAGGTATTTTATGCCTTCCTTTGCGATCTTGAGTTTCAGTACTTTTGCGTCCCTTTCTATTCTCCCCCGGTCCCCCGTCAGTATTAACATTTCCGATTTATTTCTGTTAATTTTTAGGCCACAGTTGGCCCCAAAGTCTTCCAGTTCCCCCACCACTGCTGCTAGTGTTCGGCCCGGGTCTTCTAGCGCGATTAACATGTCATCTGCGTATGCTATCACCTTGTGTTGCATGCCTGCCATGTCTTTCCCTTTCACGTGAGTGGACTCTCTTAATTTCATTAGTAGGGGTTCCAGGAAGATAGCATAAAGTAACGGGGAGAGCGGGCAGCCTTGTTTTGTACCTCTTGATAATATTACCTTCTCAATCACCTCCCCATTGATGGCCACTCTACTGGATGGGGAGTTATAGTCTGCTCTTATTCTTGCTATAAATTGTTCCCAAAATCCCATACATTTCAGGGTTTTAAATAGCATGGACCATTCTACCCGGTCGAACGCCTTCTCGGCATCGACTGCGAGGAGAACCGCCGGGGTTTGCGTTATGCCTATTTTTTCCACTAGGTGAATGATCCTTCTCAGGTTGTCATGGGTTTGCCTTCCCGGGATGAAGCCCGATTGGTCTGGATTAATTAACCTTGGAAGGAGCGGGGCAAGACTCTTGCTGCTAGTATTTTTGTGTACATTTTTGCATCTATATTTATTAGGGAGATTGGTCTGTATGATGCTGGGAGGGACGGGTCTTTCCTTGGTTTGTGGAAAAGTAGGCCCTTCGCTTCGTTCATTGTGGGGGTCACACTGCCGCTATCTTTGAATGAATTTATGAGCTTGGTTAGGGCCGGAATCAGCATGTCTGCATATTTTCTATAGAATGGGGCCGTGAAACCGGGTGCTTTATTTACCGGGAGGTCCCTTATTGCTTTTCCCACTTCCTCTTCCCGTATTGGATTCTCTAGAGCCTGTCTGTCTTATTCTGAAATTTGTGGGATGTGGAGGGAATTAAGATAATTATCCTGTGCCTCTGCATCCGGGTGCTCTGTAGAATATAGTTTCTTGTAGAATTTTCTAAATGTCTCCCCAATATCTTGTGTGCGCGTCAGCTGATCCCCTTTCGTATCCCTAATGGTCTTGAACGTTGTTTCTTTCCGTTTTGCACGGAGTTGTCTTGCAAGAAACCTGTCTGCTTTGTTTGCTTTTATGTAGTATCTTTGTCTTAGATATAATAGGCTCCTTTCTGCTCATTTTGTGCGAAGCATCTCTAGCTGACCCTGTGTGTTTTAGCATTTTCTTTAAAGCTCTAGTGGGATGTGCTGTTATTTTCTCCTGTAGGTCTGTTATTGCACTTTCTTCAGGGCCATTATCTTCCCGCGGATAACAGCTTTGAACGCCTCCCAGACTGTGAACATCGGGACTTCCGCCTGTGTCTTTTTTTCGTGAAGTATTCCTTTATCATTTCCTTACAGTTTCCCCTGCTACCGGGTCCTGAATTATATCCCCTGGTAATCTCCACTTCCAGAGCCCGTTCGTTTTCCCCGGGAGATGCAGTTCAAGCCATAGGGGTGCATGATCGGATAAGGCAATCGTTCCTAGTTCCAGCCCTTGCATCTTACCCATAAATCCCACAGATACCCCGAAGTAGTCTATTCTTGACATGGAACTATGGACATGTGAGAAGTAGGTATACCCTCGTTGTTCCCCCTTCAGTTCCCTCCACACATCATTTAGGGCAAGCTGGTCCATCTGCTGCTTGAGACGTTTTGAGGGTGACCCTTGGCCTTGTGCACACCCTGAGCTTCTATCCACCTGTGGATTCCATGCTATATTAAGGTCTTCCCCCCAGAATCACCTCCCCCCTTGCGAAGGTTTCCAATTTTCCCAGAACATCGCTGAGGAAGCCATCTTGCTCCATGTTGGGCGCATAAACTGACACCAGTGTGATTCGCTGGCCTTCTATCAATACATTTGCGAACGCATACCTTCCTTCTTTATCTGCGGTGACATCCTCCAGTTTGGCATCCTACCCTTCCCTTATTGCTATAAGGACTCCCGATCTTTTTTCTGTTGAGTTTGCTTGTACCCAAATCTTGTATCCTCTTATTCGAGTTTTCTGTTTGTCCCTTGCTCTGAAATGAGTTTCTTGGAGCAGTAATAGGTCCGCCCTTTCCCTTTTGAGTTGCTTCTCCAATTTAACTCGCTTTGTGGGGTGATTCAACCTCCTAATGTTATAAGTTACAATGCGCAATCACCCCATTTTGTAACGGTACTTGCTCTTTGACTTTGGATCCCATTGCTTAGCCACTGCATATGTATTCCTGCCCCCTCCCCTTTTCCCCTCCCCCCAAACCTGCCCCCAACCTTGAACCATAAACCAAACAACTTGTCCCCGAGTAGGGCGAGGGTTCCTACTGATACTAGGGCGTTGCGCCCTTAGCTCCCTGCCCTCCGTATACTCGGTGGACGTTTTTGTAGGGAATCCTAAACCCCATATTACGTCTGTCCTTACCGGATTCCAAGCTGGTGCGTCCCGCCCGGGCCACCTGGTCTGCCATACATGTAGCATTTCATTCTCCTCCTTCTCCCTCGCCTCCGCCCCCCACCCCCCACCCCCCATCCCCCCCGAGCGGGGCCCCATTTAGCAGCCACTAACTTTGTCCGTGACGCATCTTTTCCTTTGATCTGTTCATGGCATCTTCCTGCAAGTTCCCCTTCCCATGCTTGCCTTTCTTTGTTTTATAGTGTCCCAGCCCCATTGTTTTCTCATTTGGTCTCCCCTTGGTTTTGGTTGGTCTGTTTCCTCTTCGTCTTCCTGAAGACCCAGTATGTTAAGACCACCTTCCCATGTGGTCGCTCTTCTCGGTTTCCCCTCCCAAGTGAAGGTCAGACCAAACGGGAAGGTCCATTTGTATCGGATTTGTTTCGCCACCAATGCTTTGACCAGTGGGGCCATCGTTCTTCTTTTCTGCAGTGTGACCAGGGCTAAGTCCTGAAATAGTTGTATTTCTTGTCCATTCATCTTGATATGTTCCATTTGTCTAGCCCTTCTCAGGAACTGCTCTTTTTGTGGATATGAGGAGAGAGCAACCAGGACATCCTGTGGTCTTTCTCCCGGTGCTCCTGATCTTTTCGGTCCGACCCTGTGGACCCGGTCCACCCCGATCATGTCAGTCTCAGATGCATCTAGAATGTCCCTGAACACTTCCTTCACTGCGGTCTTAAGGTCTTTGTCTAGGATTCTTTCTGCCATGTTCTTGATGCGTATGTTGGATCGTCTGGAGCGATTCTCCAGGTCTTCACAATGTATTTCCAGGTTATGGGTGAGTCTCACCAAGTGTTCATGTGTTTCACTGACTTGCTGCGTTTCTTTTTCGATGCCCTGTACCGCTCTCTCCAATAGATCTGTTCTCTCCTCTATTTTGGCCACATCAGTTTTCAAATCTTGCACCACCTGTTTCATATTGTTTTTCATCGTCGCAAACTGTTCCTGTACTGTTGACATACCTTTCTCCTGTAGTTCCTGGAACCATGTTTGCATGTCGTCTCTAGAGGGTGGTTGTTGGTGGTGTGTCGGTGCCATTCCCTCTCCCTGCTGGTCCTCCTGGGGTTTCCCTTTGGCTTGCGAGATGGAGTCCGTTAACCACATCTGTAGAATGTTTGCGTCTTGCTTTAGTGACTGTGGGGTCTGCTGGGTAACGTTGCTTTTCCCTTTGGCCCTTCACAGGTTCTATTTTAATTCCTGGGCTCCTCGTGGGCCACTCTGTGCTCTCCTATGGGCTGCGTAATGGGCCCCTGCCGCCACCCTAGAGGGTTTCCTTACGTCTGCGGGCGGGAGCGCTCCTCCTTTGTTAGTACTGAGGCTGGGTTTCCTTCTTCTGTGACTTCCTAGTTGGTTAAGTTTCTCAGTCTGTTCTGGGCTTCCCTCCTCTTGTGTCCTTGCTTGGGCCGTTCCCGGCAGACCCTTTCCAGGCCCCCCTTCCTCCCTAATTGGGGCGCCCCTCCTGGGCCTTTTCTTGCCGTCTGGGTCCCCCTCCTTTCACTTAGGGCTTTATACTATGCGCCACACATGCTGCATTGGGTGTCTGTGTCTGCCGAGGGTCTCCTTCCTCTGTGCCCCCTGCCTGTCGCGAGTCTTCCTCTTCCCTTCCCCCTTTTCACTAGTTCTGTTCAGCAGCATCGGCTGCGTGGCTGCCGTGTTATGTGGGGGGGGGGCTGCTGGGGTATGCTGGTGAGCGGTATTCCGTTACCCTGCTCTACTCCGCTCAGCTTTTGGGGATGACCCGTTCCGGGTGCCCATCTCTCTGCTGCGAGTCGCCTCGGGCTCGGGATGCCTGGCGCGTTGGTGGGGCCCCCCAGAAGGGGCTGCCAGTCCATGACCGGTGGCGCTCTTCCCACTTTTATTGTGAGGCCTCCTCTGTCTCCTCGTCCGGGGACGGGGGAGTCCCATGTGGACTGCGGCTCATCTCCCTCCGGTTTTTCGGCTCTGGCTGTGTTCCGAGGAGGAGGGGCGGGTCCTCTTCTCCCCTGTTTCCACCGCTGCTCCCGGCGTGCTTCCCCGTGGTTTTTGCACCGAGGAGGGGAAGGATGGGGGAGTCCGTCCGGGTTCTGCCGACTCGATTCTTGGCATACTGTGATAATCCCCTTCAACAACCCGCAAAGCCTGTGAACAGTATCTTTCAATATTCTGTAGCAAACAGAATGACAAAGACTGAGACAAATGAAGATTACTGGGGTGACCCAAAGGAGCAGTCTAGTGCTTGGAGGAAGCCAATTGGCTCCGAGCAACCCCATTCCTTGAAGCAGGAATTCAAAGATGGAACAGCTGAGAGCAATGGAGTGATCCAACCGGCTAGCCACTGCCGGGAAAGCCAAGTTGTCAGGTGGACAACTGAGCAAGGAAACGCGGGAAAACCGCAGAGAAGACTTCCCAGCTCGGGATGGGAATGCAGGAGGCGGCGAGTGAGGCAGAGAAGCGGCACAAAGAAAGGTGGAGGCAGCATCTGGACTGGAGACGCATTCCCGCAGGCTGGAGAGACGATGGTGCGGGATGCGAGGCAATGGAGGAGCTTTGCTCCGGCAAGGGAAGCCGGAGTGACGTGCAGACTGCCACCAGCTGCAGAGACGCAGCGCCCCAAGCGGAGAGAGAGCGCGGAAGTAGAGAAGGACAGGTCGGAGAAGCCAAGGGAGCCGTCCTAAAGCCGGTGAGCCCACAATGGAAGGTCGGGCCCCGGGAGGTAACTGGAGAAGGCATTACCTAATTGGAATGGGGGGCACATTTTCTACAGTTTACAAAAGATTTTCATAGTCCCAATATTTGTCGAGATACCCATACAACAGAGATAAGATGAACTTGGGGAGCACATACTTTCAGATATTGAAAGTAAAGGTATATGAGAAAACCTGGCAAGAGAGTATACCAGGTGTTTTGCAAGTCTGGGACCCGCACAAAAGTTGTGGTATCTTGAAAAGAGAATCCCAAGAAAGACTCATGCCCATAGGATTTTGCATTGAATGTGGGAAAGGCCTGGGTAAGGGAGTCTTTTCCCCTGGAGTGAATTGCAACACCAAGAGGTGGGGGTTATCCTCTTGGGCTACAAAGAATGTGGTTATTCTTTTGTTTTGGTGGAGAGAAACCTGGGAAAGGGAGTAATTCCCTGGAACTGTGACCATTATCCATTTGGACCTTGTTTGGTGTATACCTTTTTGTTGAACTTGAACAATTGTGCACTTTCCAAGCCAAAGACAATAACCTTAACACCTTTGAGTTACTTTTAGAATGCCAGGGCTAGGATAGGATTTCAGACACAGGACATTTTTGCTTTCAGTATCGTGACACAGGACAGACCCTTTTTTTGGTTGAGGTAGAGAAATACTTCCTAGATCAGGGACAGTGAGGCATTTTCCAACCCCCTTAATTATTTAATACAAGTGTATACCACTCACAATGAGTCCTCTGTGTCCACGTCTCATCCTGGTTCCTCACAGGTCCCAGCACAGTTTATTGATGCAAGAAGGCTAAAAATGCAGGAGCAAGCGTCTTGTTACACAATTTGGAGATCCTCCCAAAGATGCACTCAGAATGACGACAGCTGAAGCAAGGTACCCAAGGAGAGAGCTAGCATTGAAAGCCTGGCTCCTCTAGCAGGGGTCGAGACTGGTGGTTCCCACAGGTCCAGTGGTCTAACAATGGTGTTCTTGAGATCAGGATGAGGAGCAAAGCTTCACAACAACTTCACTGGAGTTGGTGCTGATCAGCTGCAGGGGTCGTCGCCTGGCTGCTCTTCTTCGTAGAGGACTTGGGTACAACAATGATCTTTCGAATAGCTGCAGGAGCCCTCCTTTTAACCAAGATTTGGGCTGGGAGCTTGCCAAAGCCCACCTAGGCTAAGGATGTGCACCATTCAACATCTGCCTAGCACCATCAAATTTGCCAGGACGTGTACTGGGACCAAACAGTCCCAGTCCTCACAACCAGGCTCATACACAAACCGCCCATTTGCCCGCAAAAGCAGCAGTTTTCCCAGGGAAAAGGAATTTCATATATGCCACTTCCTGACCTAAGAAGGCAGGGAGAAGACCAAAGAACAATATGGCCAAAGTACAAGTGAAAACCTTGTGTCACTGCCATTGCAGGGTGATAGCCATACTTAGTAGCCATTTGTGGTAAATGCAAAAGTGAACAAGTAAAATTACCAAAAGACGGAAGAAAAGAACAAGTTACTCTCTTACCTGGTAACGTTCTTTCGATGGGATGGTCCGACGACGTATTCCATATCTGACAGTAATCGCCACAGCTGTGCTGCTTCGGAAAATGTTCGGCGTCTGCGTCGATGACGTCGATACACTGTCCTCGAGGGCCTCCGTCGAGCCGACGTCACCGGATGTTATAAGTAGGGCGCACGACGCCCGTAGCCTCAGTTGTAGTTTTTTCCCCCAACGTCTGGCACCAAACTACTGCCAGTATGACCACAGAAAGCCTTGCGGCAACGTAAGCTGCAATCGCATAGGAAATTCTGTAGCGGGGCAGGTAGAGAGGGAGCGATATGGAATATGTCGTCGGACCATCCCATCGAAAGAACATTACCAGGTAAGAGTAACTTGTTCTTCGAGGGGATTGGGTCCTCTGACGTATTCCATATCTATGACAGACTCCCAAAGCAGTACCAACGTATGGAGGGGGGGGGGAGAATTTAGAATATAGAAATTTAGAATGTCCAGTCAAATTGCAGAGTTAAAGACTGCCTTGCCAAAGGCCAGATCCTGCCCATAGATGGAATCTAGGGAATAGTATCGTACAAACGTATGGACCGAAGCCCAAGTGGCTGCTTCACAGATGTTTCGAATAGGAACGCCCCCCTGCAGGGCAGTGGAGGCAGCCATACCCTTAGTAGAATGGGCCCGTAATCCAACCGGAGGGTCCTTACCCGCCAAGCAGTAACATTCAGAAATTGCCAAGATAATCCATCTAGACAAAGTCTGCTTAGTAACAGCTTGTCCCAAACACCTTCCAGCGTAACCTATAAAGAGCTGATCGTCCACTCTGACCCAGGACATGAGTGAATTGTAGAAACTTAAAGCTCTCCTAAGATCCAACCTATGGCGTCTCTCCTCTTCCTTACGAGGATGCGGAGGAGGATAAAATGCCGGAAGAATGACCCTCTGGCTTAAATGAAATTCTGAGACAACTTTCGGAAGAAAGGAAGGACGAACTCCAAGGACAACCCTGTCCTTATGAAACACAGTGAAGGGTGGCTTAACTGAAAGTGCCTGCAACTCACTCACTCTGCGAGCGGAAGTGACCGCAACTAAAAATACAGTTTTAAGGGTTAACAGTCTCAAAGGACAAGAATGTAAAGGCTCAAATGGAGAACCCATTAGGAATTTTAGAACAAGGTTCAAATCCCAACCAGGCACCTGGTTAGGGAGCCCTCTGAGAAACTGATAAATTAAAGGAATTTTTAAATAAGAACACTCCTCAGACGAGCGCTTAAATATGGACAGCGCCGCCAGGTAACCTTTAATGGTACCCACTTGCAGGACTTTGTGGGCTAACGAAAGCAAAAAAAGACAGAACCACAGGAATGTCACATGAAAAAGGATCCACATTCTTAACCCTGCACCAGTTGCAGAACTTTCTCCAACGGCAACGGTACAGGGACTTGGTTGCAGGCCGTCTGGCCGAAAGCAACACCTCCATCAAGTATTCAGGGAGGCCCCAATCCTTATACCTCAAGCTTTCAGAAGCCAAGCGTGAAGGTTGAGGGATCTGACCTCTTGATGGAGAACCTGACCCCCCCCCTCCCTTGAGAGCAGATCGTCTCGGCAGGGAAGACAACGTGGAGGGCAGATGGAAAAGTCGAGAAGGTCCGGGTACCACGTTCTCCAGGCCCATGCCGCAGAAATGAGGATCATCCGGGAACCGAACCTCCGTAACCTCCGCAGCACTTGCGGGAGGATGGGGACTCCACCACGAACGCATCTCCTAAGGCTCCTCTTGGAGGAAATTCCCGCCAGCAGAACCTTTCGCACTTCCGGTTGACACTGGAGGCGAAGGGATCCACTTCAGCGGTCCCCCAAAGGGCGAAGAACTCTAGGAGAATCTCCTGAGCCAGCTCCCACTCGTGAGAGATTGCGCTCTGCCTGCTCAGAGCGTCTGTTGTCTCGTTTTCGTCTCCGGCCAGAAGAACTGCCGAGATCGAAATTTCCTGCTGGATGGCCCAGAACCAGAGCTGGATCGCCTCCCTGCACAGAGGAAGTGACCCTGCCCCCCCCTTTTTGTTGAGATAGTGCATGGCCACTGTGTTGTCCGTCAGAATCAGGACATTCTTTCCTCGCACAGTCGGCTGAAAAACCTGCAGGGCAAGCCTGACGGCCCTCAGCTCCAACAGATTGATATGGAGTCTGGACTACGACACAGACAAATGACCGATGACTGTCAACTCGTTGGCATGAGCTCCCCATTCCGTGAGGGATGCGTCCGTCACGATCGTCACCTCCGGCCAAGCAGTCAAAATGGAGCCCCCCCCCCTTATCAGATTGGCATCGACGGCCCACCACAGAAGGTCCTGGGCGACTGAGGGCGGCACCTGAACGGGGTCCGACATCCTGCCGGAAAACTGTGACCACTGCATCTTGAGAGCCCATTGCAGAGATCTCATCCGCAACCTGGCCTTTGGCACCAGAAGAATGCAGGATGCCATGAGGGCGAGCAATCTCAAGAACTCGAACGCTGTGAGACTCTGGCAAGCTGAAACTTGTGCACCATCTGCTGAATGTGATGAGCCCTCAGCTGGAGAGGAAAACACTGCCCCAGGGACGTGTCGAGCACTGCTCCGATGTACTGGAGCCGCTGAGTTGGCGTCAAGTGGGACTTCTTTAAGTTGAGGGAGAAGGCGAGCTTGTGAAGGGAGTGGCAGGTGACGGACAGATGATCCAGGACTTGCTCGGGAGAGCGCGCCCTGATCAACCAATCGTCCAGGTAGGGGTAGACATGAATCCCCCCTTTCCTGAGATACGCTGCCACCACCACCATGAGCTTGGGGCGGAGGTCAATCCGAACAGCAGGACCCGAAACTGAAAGTGCGAGTCGCCAACCGCGAACCTCAGGTACTTCTTGTGCTTGGGATGGATCGGCACATGAAAGTAAGCGTCCTTGAGGTCGAGAGACACCAACCAGTCCTGAAGTTGAAGGGCCTGGAAAACTTGAGAAAGAGTAACCATCTTGAACTTGTCCTTCCTGAGGAGCTTGTTCAAACCGTGCAAGTCCATGATGGGTCTCAATCCCCCGTCTTTCTTTGAAATAAAAAAATAAGGGGAATACCATCCCTTGTTCCTCTCTGCTACAGGCACCAGTTCTATGGTCCCTTTCTCCAGCAGGGATTTGATTTCCTGCACAAGGAGCGGATCCGGACTCTTCAAAAAGAGATTCCTTGGTGGATTGTTGTGAGGCCTCTGCCGGAAAGGAAGACAGTAGCTGTGGGCTATGATCTCCATAACCCACACATCTGAAGTAATGGTATGCCACTCTACAAGATGCTGCGCCAGCCTTCCCCCAACCGGCGAACCATGGGACATGGCCTTATGACTGAGCTGAAGCGGCTGCAGCAGTGCCTGAGGGCAAAGAGGCAACTGCCCGAGCGGCCTTGGCACCTCGAGTACCCCGTTTTCCACCTCTGGTACTCCTACGGTAGCCCCTTTGACTTGCAGCTCCTCTCGATTTACCAAAGGATGAGTAATATCGAAAGGAACCTCCCCTCCATTGCTGTCCCTAGGACGAAAAGGCAGAGGTTGGCGAACTGCAGCGCTGAACAACTTCGCTGCAATTTTGGAGGTCTGCAACCTCCCAAGGCTCTCGTCAGCCTTGCTGCCAAAAAGATGTTCACCATCAAAGGGCATGTTGAGGAGCCGGGCTTGCACATCCGGAGCAAACCCTGACTTCTGCAACCACACAAACCTGCGTATTACCGTGCTCGCCGCCATGGACCGGCTGACACAATCTGCCATGTCCAGACCCGACTGAACGGACTCACACATGGCATCCTGGCCATCCTGCACAATAGCAAGAAAACCATCCGTTCCTCCCCTTCGGGAATATGTTCAGCCGCTAACGAAATACAGTTCCACAGAGTGTGCGTGAAACGTGAAAAGGCACACACGGAGTTGGCTGCCTGTAAAGCCATACCCCCTGAAGAAAACACTTTCTTCGCCCAGCCATCAAAACACTTGTCGTCCCCATCAGGAGGGATGGTAGGGGACGACGCCTGCTTTGCTGGGGCCGTAGCCGCCTGCACCACCAAACTCTCCAGAGTGGGGTGCGTGGTCAAGTAGCAGGGGTTGCTACAGGCTGGGCTGTATTTTCACGGCAAAGACTTGCTCACTGCCGGGAGACTCTCCGGAGCAGTCCAAGCTGCTGCCACCCTTCTCTGCAAGGCCATATGGAAGGGCAGTACCGGGTCAGTTGGTGGACCTTGGTCGAGGATATCCGTCAGGTCAGCCTGCAGAAAATCCACTGGCGGCGCCGACCACCCCAAGTATTCCGTGACCCTCGACATAAGGCGCCGGTACGAGGCCTCGGCATGGGTGCCAGGCACAAGCCTACAGAACTCCACCTCCGGAGAGGTGTCCAGACCACTGGCGTCGTGCAACGACTGACGCAGGACTTCAATCTGGCTATGACCAGACATATTCTCATCAGGTACCTCCTCGGGAACCATACCTTCCTCAGACCCCTCATCCACCTCAGAAATATAATCCAGAGGCTGGAATGAGGGCACAGAAAAAGGGACAAAGACATTTTTAGCCAGAGCCTTTCTAGGGGGTTCCACCGTGCCACGGGGTACCTCCAACAAAGCAGCCTCGAAAGGCGTCGATGGAATCAGCGTCGACGACAAGCGTGGCACCGACGGCTTCGATACAGTCCTCGAGGGCGGAGCCCCCAGCGTGTCCTTCGACAGCCTGGGCGCCAATGGCGTCGTTGGCTCCCTCTGAGGCGGAGCCTCGAGAGAGAGTCCCTCGACGGCCTCGGAGCCGAAGGCGTCGATGTCTTCTTCGAAGACCTCACAGGCTCCGACGTTCGAGGGCGTCGAGGACCGGGACCTGGAACGGGCATGTCTAGAGCGACTATCTTTGTCCGACCGGAAAGGTTCCGGGTGATTGCGACGACCGCCCAAGCCCGAAAGGCATGCGAGTGGCGTCTCTAACACGGTCACTGTCGGCGTCTTTTATTGGCATGGATGGACCGGAGCCCTGCGACTGAAAAATCACCAACATCTCCTGCCGAAATTAATCCCATTCCGCAGGAGTGGAATGCTTGTTGGGACAAGCTACCCGCCGACGGGCGGAGTCCTCGGACGAGGAAGGCGACCGATGCCGGCGCTTCCGTGAGTGCCTCGAAGAGGCAGAGGAATGGCAGGACTTACTCCTGGACCGAGACCCCCTGACTTATGCCGACGGCACGGAGAGTTGCCCCTCGAATCGTCAGTCGAAAGCCCAGTGGATCTCGACTTCTGGGGCTTGGCCACCTTACCTACAGAAAGCTTCTTCTTACGCTGCCGCAAGGCCTTCGATGTAAGCGACTGGCAGTCTACACAGTCATCCGTGTCGTGGTCCTAACCGAGGCACCAGAGACAGGCGTCGTGCGAATCCATCAACAACATCTTGGACCCGCAGTCCCAACACTTCTTAAAACCCGGCTGTGGGGTGGAAGACGACAAAGACATCATGTAAATCTTCACAACGAACAGGTTCGAAGAACCTAAAGAACAGAACTCAGAAGAACCGAGGCGTGCCGAGATCTCCGAAGCGAACACGTTTGCGGAAAAAATGGAACTGAGGCTACGGGCGTCGTGCGTCCTACTTATAACATCTGGTTACGTCGGCTCAATGAGGCCCTCGAGGACAGCGTATCGACGTCATCAACGCAGACGCCGAAAATGTTCTGAAGCAGCACAGCTGAGGTGATTGCTGTCATAAATATGTAATATGTCGGAGGAGCCAATCCCCTCGAAATAACTGCTGCCACCAGCTCATCCAAGGCACATTGTAAAAGTATCCAAACCTCCATTACAGAAAATGTTATAAGGATACAAAGTATCCTCACTGCACTTCACTCTAAGGAGATGTGTCCAAGTGTAACAAACAAATTCACAAAGAGAGACAGTCTCTCAGTATTGACGGTCTTAAGGACTGGTCCGTTTCCCCATAAGAATGACCAATCAGGCAAGGGAAGTAAAGCATAAGTATTTAATTTTTGCATTTAGCCGCCAATATTTTGACGCGTAAACCACCCTGATAAATACCCAGATTGACCAGCAAGCACTAGTGTTGGCATATGTGGCAAAACATGATTTGATAGTAGTTTGCCATATTTTATAGTCTCTGTTCAGTAATGACAATGGCCTGTAAAGAGTCAGTGTTCATGGTTCTTGCCAGCTTTATGATAGGAACTGTTTGCAAAGAAGTGGGCAGCTTATCTGCCTTTGTGGTTTCATTTAACAGCTTCAGGAGCCCAGGGGTCAGGGTGTTTATCTAATCTTCAAAGAACTGGGAGGGGAGTCCACCTGGGCCCGTCGACTTGCTAGGCTGGTATCAGTCACTTCTTTCATTTGGCCTAGCCCACCGTGGGCGTCTCCATCGCATCTAGGTATGCTCTGGTCTCTTCTATTGTGACTTATACCACACTGTAATCATTCTAAACACCTCATTCTCTATCTCCCCTTGTGTTTGCCTGACCATGTTCTCATCCTGAATAGCAGCAACACCTCTTTGGCTTCTTTCCCCCCGTTTACCAAGCAGGCTGATGACCTAACTCGAGTAAATGATACAATCACACTGCGCATGTTCACCAGCGGTATCTATATGAATGAAATCAATAGAATTGATGACATAACCTGGCCTTTCCAGCTCTCCATACTTCTTAGCCAGAGTTTGATTCCCCTCATTAAATTGACACAGCTTTTCATTTATTGCAGCCGTCTTGTCGACCTCTGGCATATTGCACTGTTCTTGCTGTAAGCTCGCCACTTCGCTCTCTAGGAGTGTTAACCTCTTGCGTATGTCCTTAATATTCCCCATTCTTTCAAGATGCATCTACTACGCATGTATATCTTTAATGCTTCCCATAAGGTTTCCCATAAGGTCAACATTTGTTCGACTGAACCCATATTTGATGCAAAGAATGAATCGACGGCTGCATATTGCTCATCCCCGTAGGCAGGTTCAGACAATGAAGCAGGGTTTGAACCACAGCTTTCTTAGCAAGTATCCCCCTCTATAATATCATTGAATTCCATCATATCTGTTTTCGGTCCATGTATATTCAGCAATCTCACTTCAGTCACATTTATCCAACCTATAATACATACATAGTGGCCCTCTGGATCAGTTTACACCTCATGGATTGTGTAATCTAGTGTCTTGTTAATGTTAAATGAAATTTGTACCGTGCACTATCACCACCGTAGTGGTCCCCTGGCGCTCTGTCGGCTCTGAAAAGAGGAAGGGAGGGTGAGTTAGTGGGAGAAATCTGGAAAAGTGCAAGAAAGCAGTGATGTGCTGTTGGCGGCCTCAGCCCGGTGGGTCCGTTGGCTGGACCTGGGGTGTTTGCGGCCGGTAGTCGTCATGTACTGTTGTGCAAGTCTAAATGTGTTTTCTATTTTGTTGTTGAAATGTAGTGAACTTTGTGCGGTTTGTGGATGCGTTTGGTTTGGAGTTTAAGAGGTGTAAGCAGAGGGGGAAATCGTTAGTGGAATTGGTTAGTTGGCATCTCTATCCTGAATTGATATGTTGGGCTTGCGTAATCTCCACGGATGGGGTGTGGGAGCACCCCTGCACTTTTGTCCTGATCTGGGCCCGTCCGTTATTCAAGGTGCCCATCACATCTCACTCCCACCTCCACCGGCCTCCCTCACAACCCCACTTGTCCTCCCTTCCCACTCATATGGCCAGTGGACCTGCCAATATCCACAACTCAGCTAGTGTGGTGATTGCCAATATCCCAACAATTCTACAACACTGTGGTACCTAGTAGCAACTAAGGGGTGAGTGAAGATGTTGGATGGGATTGGCTGGGGTTGTTGACGCCTTCTCCATGGGTGTCGCCTGTGTTCCACTCTACCCGCCGTCACCCGTCCCGTCTTGTGTATAAGAAGTGTGACACCCCCCCACTGGTGTAGTGCATGTATCCCGCCTGGTGTACCCCACACTTCCATTCTTTAATATCATGATGCTTGGAGTAGTCCATTAGGTGGGCTTTCTGCAGCCATGCAATGCTAGCCCCTTGCCTATTGGTGTATTCAAGTACCTTGCAGGCTTCTTATAGTTACTGATCCCGCTAACATTCCAGAGCATGAACACTAGTTTAGTAGAGCTTTCTCTGTAGTCTTTTCATACCATTCCATGCAAGTTGCGTCCCGTATAATGTGTCTTTCAGTTACACTTGTATGTAAAGCTGCTCCTTTGCTTGATTCACCACATTATCCATCCGACCCCTAAATCCCCCACATGTATGGAAACCCCTCAAACTTTTCCAATGACATCTGGGGGGCGCTGTTGCGCACAACAGAAATGGCCGACTGATTCCAGAGCTCCCGCTCCACTAAGATATCCTGCGCCATATCATCCGTTATAATATTGCCTGCGCATCCTAAACGTTCTGGGAAGGTAGCCCAGCCATCCATGGTGGGTCAGTCGAACTCCTGTGAATCAGAGACCAGGAACGCCGGAGATACATCCCCAGTCAGAGCGGCCGACACACGCTGCTTAATATATCCTGCGTCGAGCTCCAGGTAGATCCACAGGAGTGCCCCTGCGCATCTGAAGGACCGAGGCACCTGATGGGAGGAGCCTGAACTGCGGCCCTGGCCCTACGCCCTGCTGGTAATATGCTGCAGTCTCTGGGTTGGCTGTGGCGCGGGTGGTTCAGTCGGACGAACCGACCCACATTCCAGTCCGGCTCCGGTGTGTGGCGGCCCGCGGCCGCTGAGCTCCAAAAAAGCCTCTTTCGGAACCTGCATTACAACACGGGGCGAGGCGTGCCACGGGCCAGCGATTCAGGACTGCGAAGAGGCCCGGAGACAAGAACGTCTGATAAGGAGGCACGGCTGGTCAATGGATGAGTGGCCGAAAAAGGACATTATTTTCCGGACGCAGACCCGGCGACAATCCTCACTGAGCCGATGTACTTTATCTGCCGTCCCGTTGGACCGGCGAATCCCGGTGGTACACGCGGCTAACAATATACTGCACCGCTTCAGAACACGATTCCGACAGTATCATGGGCGACCCACAGAAGTCGGGGATAAGTGACAAAACTCCGGGGAAACAGAAGAAAGGCCCAATGGACGCTTACACGGGCAGTCAGAGTCTGCCTACGTCGGCTGACGCCCACACTGCCGCTAACAAGGCCCCCACTACTGAGCCTAGTGAGAATTTAGACAACTTCACCACAATAGTGCAGAATGGTTTCTGGCAGTCAACACGAAATTAGATGACAGTGTCCACTATCGGCTCCTTAAAGGCTAGAGTGGAGAAAGAAAGTTTGCGTATAACAGAAACCGAAAGCAGGATAAGCACTAATGAAGACACTATCTCACATCATAGCCGTGACATCACCCAAATCAAAGAAAACATGGCGAAACTACAGAACAAATGCGAGGACTTAAAGTCGCGCTCCAGGAGAAACAATATCCGCGTGGTGGGCGTAGCAGAATCTTTTAGCAAAGGCCAAATGGAGAAACAACTCGAGATGCTGCTTAAAACCCTGTTTGGACCGGAGACATTCTCTGAACATTTTTTGGTGGAACGAGCACACCGTACATTGGCCCCAGCACCCAAACCAGGCGCACCACCACGTATTATAATCGCACAACGACTCAATTACAGGGACAGAGATACAATCCTACGTAAGCCAAGAGAGGCGGGCACCCTCCAATATGAGGAAAGTCGCATTCACATTTACCCAGATTTCTCCTCTGGGGTGCAGGCAAGCAGAAGATCCTACGAGCCAGTCAAGAGGCTCCTAAGAGAATGCCAGATCCCATATGCTTTGATGTTACTGGCAAAAATGAGGATTCAGCATGCGGGAAGGGGCCATTTCTTTGAGTCTCCGACCGAAGACACGCAATATATTGAAACGTCCATACCCCTTCCTCCTAGAGGGGGTAGACTGGCACAAAACAACAGACCCAGACCTGCAGACTAAGAAACACTTGACTGTCAACCCTTTCTAAGGCTATACTCAAGATAAGTATCAGATCAAGCTGTACCAGGCAATTTGGTTGGTGGAGTTGTTGGACCTGATTGGCGGCCATGTGAAGCAACATGGCCATCCGCGGAATATTCCATAAATTTTGTTGGACACATCGTCAAGTTGGGGGTGATGATGACGGTGGGGGGGTGGGACTGGGTGATGGGTTTGGGGAATTCGGCTCTTGTATTGACTTATGGTGGCATCTTGTTGGGGGTTGGTGCCACTCTACGGAGCCATGTTCATGTGTAAAGTGTTTGGAGGGGACTTGTTGGTTGAAAAGTAAAATTATGGTGGCATCGAGGCTGGCACCGACTGAGTTGCACATTTACTGTAAACCTGTAGAGTTTGACAATGGCTAATGCTCCATTTCAGAGCCCCGGTGCTGGGCTTACGGTTAAACTCCTGACGTGCAATGTGCGGGGATTAAATAATCCGGTTAAGGTCAAGAAGATTTCCAACTATGTTGCCAGGCATAATCCCCAAATCCTGATGCTACAAGAAACCCATGCGGTAGGAATGAACAACGCCCATATATTGCCCAGGTGAGGCCCCTTGAGGTTTTACACTGACTATTCATCCCAGTCCAGGGGGATGATCACCCTTATTCATCCAGGCCTTGGGTTCAGGGTGGGTGGTCACAAGGCTGATCCTCTGGGCAGATATGTCATGGTTTGGGGGGAGGTGGCTACTCAACAAATACTCCTGGTCAACGCATACGGGCCTAACATTGATGGCCCTGCTTTTTACATGGATGTATACCAGATAATTATGTCACTTGATGTTCCGAATGTGTTCTGGGGAGGAGATTTCAATCTGGCCTTGGACCAGGTTCTTGATAGATCCTCGAAGGTGGTTAGCACCCCAAGTAGGGCAGTACTAAATTTGAGACATGTTTTGTCACAACTTTTGCTGGTATATGCATGGCGTGAAACTCATCCTGATTGCAGAAGATATACGTTTTATTCCTCGGTACATACTCAGAGTCTAGGATTGATTATTGGTTTGTTTCCATGTCTTTGATGGCCGTGGTGGGGGAGTGCGAAATCCTTCCTCGAACATTGTCAGATCATTCCCCAGTGATGTTGGAACTAGTGTTCCGGAATGCCCCATGCCCTGCTATGAGGTGGAGGATGCCGGGTGGAATGTTGGGGGACCCGGGAACAGTAGAAGCACTCCATGCTGAGATCACAGAGTTTCTATCCAACAATGTGGGATCAGTTGACAAATACTCAACGGTGTGGGAATCCTTCAAGGTCTGGATAAGGGGTGTGTTGATGTCCAAAACTACGGGTATGCTGAAGGCTGTGAGATCCGAGTTGTCAACTATTGAAAGCAAACTAGATGTTCTGAAGAAAACTTACACGAACACGCAAGACAAAGTATTAGCCAATATACACACGCACCTTCAAGAGTTTGATAAGCTCACCATAAGGGAGGTCCGATACGTGGTGGCCCCTATACGCGCGTGCACATACGGGGAGGGTAACAAGGCTGGCAGAACGCTTTCCAACTTACTCAAGCACGATAGACAACCTACACAGATCACAAGTATACACACTGTACAGGGGAGGGTACTGCTCAGAGATGAAGACATTAATGGGGAATTTATGGAATTCTACAAGGAATTATATTCAAATGAAGATAAGAAAACACTCGCAGAAATTAAGATATACCTTGAGGCTCTCTCCCTCCCTAAACTCCCTGATGAAGAACGCCTAGCGCTAGATCAACCGGTGACTGCGGAAGAGATTGTAGAAGCGGTCAAAGCATTGGCTTCGGGCAGGGCACCAGGGTCGGACGGGTTGGGAGCTGAATTCTACAAAGAATTTCACAAGGAGCTCGTTCCGATACTGTTGCAGGTGTGGGAGGAGGCACTTGAGTGCGGCAGGTTACCCCTAACTATGAGAGAAGCTATTATAAGCGTACTCCATAAGCGGAGGCAACCACCACAGGACGTTTCGTCCTACAGGCCCCTGTCACTCAAATACCGATGCTAAAATATTTGCAAAGATCCTGGCGAATCGGCTTCTGCCGGCAGTCCCTACCCTAGTACACCCTGATCAGAACGGGTTTATCCCTGCACGATTTACGGCCCTGAACCTCCAAAGACTCTTTGGCATAATGGCACAAATAGATCCCGCGAGGAGCGCAGTGGCCATATCCCTTGACGCCGAAAAAGCGTTTGATTCTTTCTCGTGGGTCTATGTCCTTGCGGTTCTGGAGGCGTTTGGGTTGGAGCCCAACTTAATAAGATATGTGAAATTACTGTACACAGAGCCTGGAGCTTGTGTCCTGACCAATAGAGCCATTTCCCAGATGTTCCTGTTGGGGAGGGGAACCAGACATGGCTGCCCGTTTTCGCCCTTGCTGTTCGCATTAACCATTGAGCCAATGGTGGCCGCAGTCCCTCTCAGACATGCGGTTAGGGGGATCAAAATGAAGGGATCGACCCAGCTAATATCGCTCTATGCGGATGACACTTTATTATATGTCAATGAACCTGAACTCCCCATTATGGCAGAGATGCAGGAGTTTGCAGATTACTCTGGGTACACGATAAACAAGGCCAAATCGGAAATATTTCCGCTTACACCGGCCACCCAGTGCCCCACAGTGACAGATCGTATCAGATACCTGGGAATTCTCGTCTCCAGGAATAAGCTTACATTATATTCAGATAACCACGAAAGCACCCTGCAAACTCTAACGGCCAAGCTCCAGGTGTGGGGGCGACTCCCGATCTGTTTAGCCGGTCGACTCGCTATTCTTAAAATAGGTATCCTACCTAAACTTCTTTATCTGTTTGTCAACATCCCTATATGGCTTGGCAGAGCCTTCTTCGCCAAACTCAGATCCATGGCGGTAACATTTCTCTGGAACAGTAAGACAGCGAGGATAAACTGGAAAAATGACAGAACCCTATTCTTCGGGAGGTATATCAGCCCCTGATTTTAAGCTTTACTATTATGTGGCCCAGGCCCAATTTGCCAAATATTGGTACAATGACGAGTACAGCACACCCCATGCATGGATAGAAGAATACACTACACATCCGACAAACATACAATCAGTCATTTTTGATCCACACTATAGAGACACGTGTGAATACAATCCAGTTAGCTGCATAGTCAGGGCATGGGAAGCTATATACAAAAGGCTTAGACTTGAGGCCCCCTATAACCCTGAGATACCTCTGTGGAACTTTCCGGGAATTCCTCCTACATATGACACGAGCATACAGGAATCCTGGGACCCTAACTGTGAAATGAAGCACCGGATGCCTCGGATGCCTGCCCCAAATGCAATGCTCCTCAGGCCGGTTCCTTCCATATGTACTGGGACTGTCCGGTGGTTGGGGGGTTCCGGAGGGCAGTAGCAGAAATGTTGGAAGAAATAACTCGGGTTCGCCCCGATTTGACCCCCCAGAAATATCTGTTTGGGGACATAGGCAAGCACTCGGAAAAAAAACAGAAGACTATTCAACATTGAATGTGCGGTTGCCAAAAAATGTATTTTATTGAAATGGAAAAGCGCTCTGCCACCCAGCATGAACCAATTCCTACAAGAATTGACACATGTCAATGAGTCAGAGGAGCAGTTTGTTTTGACCCAACCTTCGACGTGCAGACCCAAAGACATTTGGGGGCCGTTTAGAGTCTAACTGTGCAATATGATTACTGATGAAGACCTGTCACCATAATATTGTTTTGTTAAACTGCATTGAACTCATTTATTCCTGTTGTATCTGTGAAATGAACTGTGCTGTTGGCCTTTTTGTTACCACTAATAAAAATAGTTTAAAAGAAAAAATAAAAATTTCCCAATGACATTCCCTTTACCAAGCAAACTTCTAAATCTAGTATGAAAACTTTCAGTGGTCAATGATACGGGGTCCTAGGTGGGTTCACCCACTAGCTCTTTTCACAATAGGTCAGTACTTCTTCATTGAGTATTTAGATAAAACTATTTAATCAGACCAATTCAAATGTACTTAGTCTCTGCTCTTTGCATCTCATAACAGTTTTCCTGGGACATCATTAACTTTGCATCCCTCTGTCTAAATGTTTCGATATTTCAGGGAAGAGAGTTCACATTTATCTACGTATTTGGGGTGGTCTTCATTTCCCAGTGCTGATCGTTGCTTTCGATATCATTTCAGCAAACTTTGCTGCTTCTTCAGCATCTGTGAAGACATGGGTTTCGCCATCAGCCATTATGTGTAAAATAATTGAATAGGTTATTCATACCTCCAAGTATTTATTTGACAGTCTCAAATTGATGCCTGACCCTGTGGGCTCTCTGGAAAAAAAGATTGGGCCTCATTACAAAAACCAGCAGGCTGCCGCCGGACCCGAAATACCATTCCGCCTCCGTGATTGCCAGAATCATTGGGGCATTACAACCCTGGTGAACTCCATGGGGATGGGGACAATGTAAACACTGGTTCCGTCAATGATTGAGCCAGTGTTTCCATTTCCGCCTGCAGGTGGGTGGCGTTACTCCCGCCAGGTCTGACCTGGCGGGAGTGACACCTCCCACCTGCAGAACTCAGAATCAGCCGGTCCGGAAACAACTGTGCCGGCAGATTTACCACCACCGTTGTTTCCGGACCGGCTGACTCATAATGAGGCCCAATATCATATTTTCCATTCTGACCTCATCTTTCTCTCTCAGTCGGTTCAGAATAATGACACAGTCTTTAGGGTTCAATAATTTAACTAGGATTGGTCTAGTCAGTGCTCCCGACATTGGACTCAGGCTCAGTGCTGCATGTGTGCCCTTTCCACCACAAATTGTGCAGATAACTAGATATCAGAGAGAAGTTCTTTGAGGAGATCTATGCACAATTGCCCTCTATCAAACCTAGTAGTCGGACATTATTGCGTCTTGATCAGCCTTCCAAATCTTCAATATGGTCAAACAGGATTGTCATCAGCTTTGGTGTTCTTAATATGCTTAGAGACTATCTTCTACCATGGATATTTAGCTTTCTGCCTCTTCTGTTCTGCCCGTGTTAGGGAGTTTAGAAAAACTCCACCTACCATTAAGATTTTATAAGGTTCTCCCTACTTGGCAATACAGATCTCTAACTTCTAGTACAGGCCTGAACGACACAAGGTTTGGCAGGTGACTGAGATGCCGGGCATATCTTAGAAGGGAGAGGGGGCTGTAGGAATGTACAAAACTTCTGGGAGCCAGCTGTAGGCAGGCCAGGATAGGGTTCAGACACAGGAAAGTCAAGTTCCAGAGGATATCTCAGCAAACAAGTAAATATTAGCTTCAGAGTTCATTCAAAGTGTTAAGGGACTTCATAGAAGACTCCCTTATAGACTTTCCCGCATTAGGCCTGGGCCAATGGTATGGGCAAACTCCCAAACATAGGAATCACCCGCTCAGCCTCACAGGATTGACACAAGACTTAAGGTAAATATTACCCAATTCAACACAGTACCTTCGCAAAAAAGACAAGCACCTGGGTGGATGGCTTGAGGCAGGGGGCAGTACAGGACCCCGTCCCTGGAATCTCGGTCTGGTAACGAAAGAAACGTACCTTGGATGGGAACCCGCAGCAGCAGTCAGCAGAAAAGGCTTCCAACAAAGGATTACTCCAGGCTTCTCACGGCTCTGTAGATTTGGCACCCTTTTACAGAAGATTGGGAAATAATGCTTGTTTCACTGTCATTTTTTGTTTACCAATTTACCTGTGGTTACAGGCAGATGGGGGTGAAATTAGATATACATATATGTTGTAGTTTCCTTGATACGTGCAACACTTGAGCACTGTGTGATGACTAGGAACTGGAGTAATGCTCTACAGTTCCTAGTATTAAGCTGAACCTTAACTGGGTAGAAAGATAGACCATATAGGCCTCTCCCCGGGTTCGGACTGTGTTTGATGAGAGCAACTGAGCGATAAGAGACAGTTTTGGTATATTTTTAAATTTGATTTTAATGGAAATTTATTTTTGTCTGATTTTAGAATTTTGTTATACGTTCATCCCATCCTGAAGAAGACATTTACAATCTACAAAGTCGAAACTATTTACCAACTGGGAAGCCTGTTTGATAACGAAGATTCACATATATAGGCACCGATAGTCGATATTTTGTCTGGAGTGAACATTTTTTAGCAATTTAAGGGAAATGAATTGGAACTTTCCTAGATTCTTAAAATAATTAAATGTTTTAGGATTTGTACTAGCGGAATGAATGCATGAATGCCTGATTTTTAGGATGTTTTGTATGAAATGAATTAATTAAAGCTGATCTACGATGTGTTTTATATTCAAATCTAAAATAAAATTAAAATTATGATTTGATTCATTACCTCTCTGCCTCTGCTCTATCAGTTGCTCTCGCTATCCTGGCACCACTTTCTTGCTTTGTTTGACTATATGGCCTTACCTCCAGGTGCCAGTCATTTAGGAGGCTCCCACTTTTTGGTTGTTGTAGTAGGTGCAGCACTTTGCTGTGTGGGGAATATTCATTAAAGAATAATACCTCTAGGAGTACCATTTTTGGTCTCTTAAAACAAGTTTTATTTTCGTTTATGACAGAGCTTTTTGTTCTGTTTTGTTCCCTTATTTCTTCTGCACCACTGTTTCACTGTGTCTGCTTCAGATTCAGTTTCTTTTAGTGAAGAACAATTAGCCAAGATCACTAAGATTCCATCCTTCTTTGATAAACTACAGTTCGATAATGTTACGGGGGACTTTTTAAATATTACAAGCCACAGTATTCTGCGTCTCAAAAAAAAGAAATTCAGAACAGAAATGCACAGCCACCTGCTTACGGAGTATCTAAAGAAGAACATTATCCCTACGGGATTACTTGTTCGCAACGAACCTTGTTTGTTCATGGGCGATGTGGAATACAAAAGTGCATTTTCAGGCATAGGGACGAAGTGCAGCAGAGACTGGATGTTGCTTACTATAAACACAGCCTTGAGAAAAAGTATGGCTGTTGGCGAAGAGATTGAAAAAGCAGAAACAGCTTTTAAAGCAGATACCACTATTATGAACATTAAAGAAAAACTAGACACCATGAGAATCTAGTTACGGAGTTCATTAAAATTACCACTGCAAAAATAATTGAAAAACTCATCAAAGACTTAAAGAACTTTTCAAAAGAAACAGCATACCCGTACTTGAGTGCGGACTACCAGGGTCCTGCCAATTGGAGGGATCCGGATAGCAACACAACAGGGCTACCCTCTCATAAGAGGGTGACGTTTTCAGATACCTCATCTGACAAGGGAGATGGGTACCAAAGAGGCAGGAGAGGTAATCAGCAGAACTACAGACAGAGGAATAGAGGCTCTCAAAGAGGAAGTAGGAGAGGAAGACAGAACATCTTCTTCCAATATCCTCCCTACTTCTATCCACAAGGATTTGCCCCCCCGGGCCAGATGCAGCCTTACCCGCCCCAGGAACTCCCTTTTCCTCCACCACAAACAGGTCCCCCTCCACTAGGAAACCTGTTCGAAACAAGAAGGAGGGCTTACAGGAGGTAACATCCTCTTCTGCCGTCTTCAATTTATCTGATAAGATTTTGACATCTAAAGAAGTTTCCATATTAGAAAAAGGTTTTTCATTTCTCCCAATGAAGGATCCTAATAAAATGGATGTAGAAACAGAATTAAGGAATTTCTTTTGTAAAATTAGGCTTAAAGACTTCTTTGGTAGTACACAGGGACCCTCTGTGGAGTGTAGCCCTAACACACCATTCAAACCTCCATCTAGGTTTACTCCTTCCCTAAACATGATATCCAAAAGGACAGCAACATTTGAAAAGGCAGTACATCGAGATTTTCATACAATGTATGAGAATAAAGACAGTATGAAGGCTGCCAAAAAATGTTTCAACTTTACCAAAGAAGACTGGGCAGGGCTTAAGAACTTACATTCTGATAGAACAATTGTGATAAAAAAAGCCGTCAAGGGAGGAGGAGTGGTAGTGTGGACGCTATGAAATATGACCTTGAGGTCATGAGACAACTAGACAATCAGGAACTATATGTCAAACGTCAAGGAGACCCCACTCAAGGAATTCGGAAAGAAATTGAAAGGCTGGGGAAAGATGCCTTGGAAAGGGAGACTATCACCCAAAAGGAACTTAGTTTCTTATTGCCCAAGAATACGAGGACTCCCCTCATTTATATGTTACCTAAAATACATAAAAGTTTGAGTGCGCCTCCTGGCCAACCCATTGTGTCACTGAGTGTTTCCATTTTGGAACCTATTGGCCAATATTTGGATTTTTTTTCTAAAACCCTTGGCCAAAAACACTCCAACCTATCTCTCTGACTCCTCAGATGTTATAAGAATGGTCGAGTCCTTACCCTTCAATAATGATAATGACGTTCTTATCACTTTGGATGTAGAGTCCCTATTCTTGAATATTCCCCAGGCAGACTCATTGGGGATTATGAAAAGATTCCTTCAAACTAGGATAGACAATACTTCAGTCCCCAGTGACTTCTTGGTGGAACTACTAGAAATTGCTCTAAGAATTTTTTCAGATTTAAAAATGCATATTATATGCAAATAAAGGGTACGGCGATGGGGACATCTGTTGCACCCAATTATGCCATCCTCTATGTGTGGGACTTTGAAGAGTCGAATATCTTGGTAGACTCTAATCCATTTAAGCTTGCTCTGAAATTTTATAAGAGGTATATTGATGATATTCTTATTATTTGGGATAGTTCCAAAGGGGACTATAATGCTTTTTTTACATGGATTAATAATCGAAATCCTAATCTGAAATTCACCATCAAAACCAGCAATAGGGAGATTGCCTTTCTGGATTTGTTGATAAAAGTGGATAAAAAGATTTTGGTTGTAGACTTGTTCAGAAAGGAATCCGACAGGAATACAATATTGCACCATCAGAGTTTTCATTCTCAGTCCGTTAAATCTAATATCCCTTATGGGCAGTTCCTAAGAGCCCGCAGAAACTGCACTAAAATTGAAGATTTTACTAGGCAAGCTTCCATTATTGAAGAGAGACTGACAGAGAGAGGCTACCCGAGAAAACTTTTAAGATACTCCAAAAAACGAGCTCGGTACCAACATAGGGACATCCTATTGAGAAAGGATCTTAAAGAAAAGAAATTGAAGGAGGATCGAATAGTCTGTGCTCTTACGTTTAACACACAGCATAACCAAATTAAGAAAATCATCTCTAGCCATTGGTACTTACTTCAACGGAATATGCACGATTTACCTAAACCCATTTATGCCTTAAAAAAGGGGAAGAATATTAAAAATTGGGTATCGAAGGCTGACAGAAATCAGTTGCAAGACACTCAGCCCACCATTACCGCAACCTGGGGTATGTCCCCTGTTGTAGGACATTACCCCTGTGGCAATTGTTGTAATTGTTCAAGTACTTCTGCCACTTCCTCCATTAATATTAATGGAAGAGATTGGAAGCTGAGGCATCATACCACTTGCCTTGGCTACAATGTAATTTATGTGATCATATGTCCGTGTAAAAAGACGTATATTGGCAAGACGGCTAGAGCCGTAAAACTACGCATAGGGGAACACAAGTCCAAGATTAGAACAGGACAACTGAATGCCCCCTTGACCATGCATTTTTCTGAGTCTAATCACAGCCCTGAAGACATAAAATGGTGGGCTATAGAAAAGGTTTTTGGCACGGATGCAGCCAATGTGGCGGCACGCTTATCACAGAAGGAACAGTGGTGGATTTATCACACTAACAGCCTCAATATGGGACTGAATCAACAAGAGGAGTGGAATTGAGCTCCCTAGTGTGTTTATATCCCTGGGCTTTTTTGCCTTATGTTATATTCTGCCTTTTTTGTAGATTCGGCACGGTATTTATCGGGCAGGTATATAAGTAGCCTGTAGGCAGACTGAAAAGGTGTTTTCAGTTCATTAAACGTAAGCCTTCCCTATGTTTGAATTTGGTTAGCCTAGTGTTGTTCTTGTGCATCTATCGGCTGTGGGCCATTTTTCCTTCCTGTTAGGAAGTCCAACGTGGTTTGCAATAGTAGTCCATTGTTTGTGTTGTTAGTAAACATGATTGACATAAAAGAGGTACGGCTGAAGCTCACGCCGTCGCCTCGGATTTTCGGAAATCATCCTCGATCCCGGTTAGGGGCTGCGCACTTTATTGGAGGTAAGTGGAATGTATGGCCGCTCGACCTATGTCCTCCCCATGCTCCCTTTTGTGGGGAGTTTAGTACACGTTAGATAATTAGGCTCACGTGTGATATTGTTTATTTATTCAGACCGCGACCGCATATTGAACACGTTACTATACCTTTCGTATGGGGATTGTTGTTCTCACACGAGGGGGGCGACGTATAAACAAGACCACCAGACGCGGAGGCGGCTGGTCGTAGTTCCGCGACGGATGTAAGCCGATGCGAAAAAAAGGCAACTAGTGGAAGGTACTACCCTGAGCCTATCGGCTTGTTTTGAATTCTGATTTACCCATATGAGTGGGCATCTGGATACAGATTCGCACTGGAAGTGCATATACTAATTGGGCTGGTCCATATTTTGTTTTTGCTTCTTCCCCTTTTCTTTCTTCACCTTTTCTTCCCGTCTGTGCTGCAGGGGCTGTCAAATCTTTCCCTTGGAACTTAGCACATTCGGCGGATTTCAACAGGACTGTGAAATTGAACTTAGTGCTGTACCCCAGTGCTTTGGAGACTCATATTTGGCTCTTAGGTATGAATTTTTAATTGAATGGAGACATCTAGGAAACACTGGTGTGGGAATAGGGGGAACATTTTGGCCTGAAGAAATATGTCCTGAAGATTGGGAAATAATGCTTGTTTCACTGTCATTTTTTGTTTACCAATTTACCTGTGGTTACAGGCAGATGGGGTGAAATTAGATATACATATATGTTGTAGTTTCCTTGATACATGCAACACTTGAGCACTGTGTGATGACTTGGAACTGGAGTAATGCTCTACAGTTCCTAGTATTAAGCTGAACCTTCACTGGGTATAGAGATAGACCATATAGGCCTCTCCCCGGGTTCGAACTGTGTTTGATGAGGGCAACTGAGCGATAAGAGACAGTTTTGGTATATTTTTAAATTTGATTTTAATGGAAATTTATTTTTGTCTGATTTTAGAATTTTGTTATACGTTCATCCCATCCTGAAGAAGACATTTACAATCTACAAAGTCGAAACTATTTACCAACTGGGAAGCCTGTTTGATAACGAAGATTCACATATATAGGCACTGATAGTCGATATTTTGTCTGGAGGGAACATTTTTTAGCAATTTAAGGGAAATTAATTGGAACTTTCCTAGATTCTTAAAATAATGAAATGTTTTAGGATTTGTACTAGCGGAATGAATGCATGAATGCCTGATTTTTAGGATGTTTTGTATGAAATGAATTAATTAAAGCTGATCTACGATGTGTTTTATATTCAAATCTAAAATAAAATTAAAATTATGATTTGATTCATTACCTCTCTGCCTCTGCTCTATCAGTTGCTCTCGCTATCCTGGCACCACTTTCTTGCTTTGTTTGACTATATGGCCTTACCTCCAGGTGCCAGTCATTTAGGAGGCTCCCACCTTTTGGTGGTTATACCCTTTTACAGGAACCAGATGAAGAACAAATATCGCTGGCTGGATTTTCTTCACTCTCTTGGTCCTGCACTCTGGTGAAGGGACTTCAAGGATTCGAACTATAACTCTGGAGGTCCAGCAGGAGTCCACCAAAGTTTCAGCAGGATTGGGACTTCGGAAGTCATTGCACTGCACTAAGGTTCGAGGTCCCCTGGTATTGGCGGTTTGCAGCCCAGGAAGGTCCCAGCACGTCGAGGGATGGATTATTTTGCAGGTCTTCTTGAGACTAATGGGTCTCACCAGCCTCTGGGTAGAAGTTGTTTTTGGAATCCCCACATCAGATGGAAGGGAGGGTTGCATCAGGCTCCGGTTACACAGCAGGCTCCCCGGCCGCTGAAAATCGCTACCAACGTCTCTTCATCTTCCGATTCAGCTTCAGTGGTCAACTTGTCAGCAGCATCCAGATTTGGAGCATTTCTCAGGAACTACAGCACAACATCTACAAACTCTCCCTGTAGTTTACAAAAAGGGGTAGCTGGCTGTTCAATCAGGAGAGCCAACTCCCAATTAGGAACTGGTTACTTTCAGGCAAGCTGAAAGACAAAAGGCTGCAGAGGTTTGGACTCCCCCTCGCTTACTGCCTTCACAGGCACTCTGGAGCGTCGGGTCGGAATACAAAGGACTCCCGCTGAAGAGAAAACAACAACCAAGATCTTTCCCGCCTAGGACGGCAGAAGAAGATCTAAGAAAGAACAAGGATACATACAAATGGCAAAAACAAGCCCACCATTCTAGCAGAATGGTGACCCTCCTAAGCATTACCACGGCCGATTTTACAGCCTGGTAGTAATCTGACTAAAAAGTTGTTAAGGTAAAACCACTGCCATCAGCCATTCAAGTTAATTTGTAATTGTAACAAGAATTTTACCAGGTAAGTAAGAAAGGGGCTACATTGTACCCCCCAGCACTCCACATAATGTGGGGTGTGCTGACTCACTATACAAAATGTAAAGGGGATGGGAATCGCACTTTACTCTTGAGAACAGTTGTTTATCCAAGAGATAAGAGAAATTAAAAAGTGAAGCCCAAATGCTGTGTGCTGCCATTGTACATTAATTATAAGAAACTGTAACCCCAATCACACACTATAGAGAGACAAAAAGGTAGCCGATAAAAAGAGTAAAAGGCTAGGTGAGAGGGGGAAAAAAAGATGAACACTCACCCAGGGACAAAGAAAAAAATCACCTATAGGAGCAAAAGGTTCTGGGGTTGACACAGGTGAGGAAGATTTATCAGATATGAAAATCTTACCCAACATGGGCCACCAAATAAAGGGAGTAGGAAGACAGAATCCATCGGCAGGAAAGCATGCTCTATTTCTGCAGCTACTTTGAGTGGCCCATTTCTCAGGTACGATAGGTCACTATGGCATTCTGTGCAGAGGTCCTCAGAACTCCTTCCTGTTGATCAGAGAAGACTTTTTCAAAAGTAGTCAAAGAGGGATGTCTGGCATTAGACAACTCAAGAATGAAGTCAACCACTCTGCAAATGAATGGGATTTACTCCGTTATTTTGAAAATACATTTATTTTAAAAAGCTACAAATTCCCTTGAACCAACATGTGCATTTCAGTTAGTAGATAATAAAGGGAGAAAGAATACAGATAGGGAGAAGTGATGGGCATGGATGAGGCGGATGGGCGAGGGTATGGAAAAAGTACTGTTGAGACCTGCTGCTCTGGGCACTTTGGCTTTATCTCGCCTTAGCCCCGCCTCCTGTTCTTTCCCCAGGTCGTCCATTAAAGTTTGGTCCAATCATTCCTTTATCCCTCTGCCAGCACTTCATTGACCTGGAATGTACCAATCTTTACTACCTTTTCCCCCTGTCCTGCTTTTTGGTCGCGTTTTCATCCTCGCTCATCCCGCCTCCTCAGGGCACCACAAATCGACTTTCTTGCAATGGGTGCATTACAAATGAATATTAAACAAATACAACACCACCAACACGCCGACGTTTCCTGATCGATTACTATCTACTAAGTGAACATTAATTTTGTACCAAGTTATTTCTAGAAATAGCCTTTCCTACTTTATAAAACCAACATTTGGAGAATGTAGTACTTTTAAGAGACAAAACTTACCTGTAGACTTAATGGGAGCTCATGGATCCTTGTAGCCAAGGTACGAATCTCACGATCAGACAATATGCCTGATCCGTCTGTGTCAACATCGTCAAAAACCTTTGAAATGTTCAGTGGCTCAATGGCACTCATCAGGTAGTAGAAATAGGAAAAGGCAAACTGCATATCTTCAGAGTGGCGCACTTTATGAGCTGATGTTTTGTCGAATTCGAAAGGGTACCTGAAATTTAGAAGCTCAGTAAGACTACACAATAATCGGCAGGCAGGCACATCCTACCACCTAATCCCCACCCTTGCACCAAAAAGCTGTACCATACTAAAAGTATTGGCGGATTGCCCAACCTTCAATGCGAACTGTTTCATGTCTGAAAGAACTCAAGCTCTCCTTCAGCAATCAAGAATGGCCAACTGTCTTCCCAACAGAGATCCAACCATATCCCTCAAATATTTTGTTTTAAAATGTTGATTTTACAGGGAAAAATAAAGAAAGAAAGAACAGCAGAAATGTATGCCTAACAAGCAACTAAAACAAAGCACATCTAGGAGGCAAAGGGAACAGGCCTATTGGTGTGAAAAATAAGAACTAGAAAGGGAAGAGGCAGAACAAAGAAACAAAAAAAAGGGAGGAGGGGCTCAAATATTTACAAGATCAACAACGCACTGCGTCTAGTCAATCCACCTTCTCAGTAACACTCCTAATTTATCCCATTTCAGATGGCATGCAAGCCATCTCTCCTACTGAAGTTTTTATCTCTCCAAAACGTTTGTCATTCTCTCTCCTCACTCAA
This sequence comes from Ambystoma mexicanum, assembly GCF_040938575.1. Classification (NCBI taxonomy): domain Eukaryota; kingdom Metazoa; phylum Chordata; class Amphibia; order Caudata; family Ambystomatidae; genus Ambystoma; species Ambystoma mexicanum. The sequence goes on from NC_090936.1 coordinate 1,226,083,338, forward strand.
TGTCACAGGACTCAGATGATAATTCGTAGTATGAACTTGGCATCTCCCAAGGGTACCATGCCTGCTAAGTTACCCAAAGCTACTCTCTCAGGCCAGGGTGGAAATTATCCAAAGTTCGATTGAGAAGGGAACAGTTCTAGTTGATTTCATGAATGCAATAGTGACCCTCCTTCTGAAAAACCTGTCGCTCATTCCCAGGGATATGAATGCTTTCCACCCAATCTCTAATCTGCCCTTCGCTGCTAACCTCCCTGACAAGACAGCGGCCATACAACTCTCAGCCTTCATCAAAAGACATTTTCAGTCAGTGTTCAGGCTAAGAAGGGGCGCAGAATAGGTGCATAGTGCCGTTGTGGAAGACCTAAGGAGGCTGGTGTTGGTACCTTGATTTTCTAACATGATCATCAACCACTGTATCCTGTCCAATAGACTGACACAGGCATTGATGACCTTGCCCCGAGTTGGTTTATCTCCAGCTCAAAACAGCAACATTTTCTCTCTCTTCTGCCGTCCCCATTGATCTGCACACCATGATGTTGCAGGATAGACCAGACACATGCGGCCTAACATTAGCTGTCCCCTTTCAGTTGTTTTTATAACCCGCATTACCTCTACTTTTTATTGTCATTTTTGCTGTTCTACCTTCAATGCAAGCAGCGATTCCTCCGAGGTCAGAAGGTCAGGCAATTCAATGTCTTCAAACTCAGCTGGTTATTATTTGGCAGCATTGCGATATTTTCTTAGTTCCATTGATTTGTTTTTTTCTTCTTTTTTTAATAAATACGCAACAGTGAAATATTCTATTGTAGACCCAAAAACACACTAGAAAAATACTATCAACCAACACTCAGTTATAAAACATATATACAGTCACCTTTGGTTTGTAGAAATGCATATCATTCATTTAAACACGTGAAAGGCAGGCAAGTAATTATGCAATTGAAGAAAAACAGTTCACACGTATGATAGCCTAACTTTATGAGTCCAATCCCTAGGTTGAATGGGGCCTTCTTCTCCGAAGACACAAAGTTCCTTTAGTAGAGGGGACAAAGTTAGGAAAGCTTCTTGTGGTGACTTCATGGATTTTACAGGTAATTAAGATATTTTTTTTAATCTCTTAGAACAACTTTTAGAACAAACGTTAAATAACGAGGGAATGGAATAAATATAAGTGTTTCACAAAGTTTCCAATAGGGGAGATATGAACTTCGGTAAGTATTCCAATTACTCACTGCCCATAATCCAATTTTCCCCCGTGACTTGGAAGGTCAACTGGGAGTTGCTGGAGGTAGATCTTCCCGCCGTTGTGTCCAGTAGAAGATGCCAAGGAGCTACGGGGGCAAGGGAGATTGCGGTTGGGTCCAGAAGCTGAATGCAACCCCTTCCTATTAAGAAATGCAGCAGGCATCGATGCAGGTCTCTTGAGGAAACTCAACCAGACCCGGGGATGGCCGGTTCCAGCTACAGTCACCACACACGGCTGACAGCAGGCGCCTGTCCAGTCGCAAATGAAGACTGGCTTCCAGGACAAGATCCCTTGAAGCGGGGAAGCTGAAACTTGGCAGGAAGGCAACTTGTAGGGTGAGCTGGCGACCACCAAAGGTCTGGTCAAAAACTCAAGAACGGCAAAGCTTCTGGCACTGTAGCCCAATTCAGAGCGGGTTGGTTCACCGGGTTGTTCAGGGACGATTCTTAAGGCTCAAATTTGCAGGAGCACGAGAAGGCGTCAAGACTGGTTGGCCCCACCAGTGGAAGAGTCGAAGAACGGCAGAGAGCTTTCTCAGATCAGTTAGTACAGCATGACTTCAACAGGACAGTTGCAGGAAAGGTGGCCAGGCCTCTTCAGGAGCAGTCCTCGGGTCTTCAGTCGGTAGCACACCTGCACAGGATACTTGGCTACATTGCAGTTCTACTGGAATGGCTACTGGACTCCTCTTTTATCCTCAATTGAAGTTAGTGATCAAACCCAGCCCTCCAAAAGTAAGGATCTGCGCCACTCACTCAGCCAGCAGAGGTCTAATCAGGGACCACTGTATGTTTCTTTCCTGCATGCACACTGGACTTACGGGCACCAGGTTGTGGATTGGGACCAGACCAGATTGGGACCACTTTGTGGGTCTAACACACATGGCCTGCACTAGCTCGCAAAAGCAGCAGATTTTCCGGGCAAATGCATGACCATGTAAGGGATTTCCTGACCTGGGAAGGCAGGAAGAAGACCAAGAAACAATATGGCATGGCTATCTCTGGACACAAACCACTGTTAGTAGCCAAACACAGTAAATGCGATTGTGTCACCTAAAAATATAACAAATATTGTAAAAATGTATCTGCTGCCACAAGGGTTTCTTTAGGCACATTTAAAAGTAACCAGCAATCCCATAGTTAAAAGGCTATGGTGATACAATAGTAACCCTGTTACACTGCATTGTAAGATGATGTGTATAATGTTAAACAGTTACCAAAGAAGGAACACAATAAAAGACAAGATGTCTGAAGGACTAGTCAGTTTCCCCATAACAAATCAGCAAAAGGCCAGGAAAGTGAAGTTCATTTTAAAAAGTAAGGGCAGGGTCAAAAACATAAGCAAAACATTTGGGGGTCTACAGAATATGGAGGGAAAGTTGCCTAAAAGATCAATCTTTCCTAACACCAATCAAGATTCAAAACCTGCCTGATGGGACACGATCAAAGATCTGTTGATGTCAGGTGGGGGTGGAGACCCCCATCAGCTTGGGGTGGGAGGCCTTCCAATGTTAAAACCAGAGTCTGTCCTTCCCCTGTAGGTCGTGTGTGGGATTTGGGAGGGCCACAGTTCCTACTCCAAGCCCTGTGCCTGGTTGCATGCCAACCTTACCACTTTATCACCCTGTGCCTGCACAGCCACTTTTGGTCATTTTCTTTCTCATTGTCTCCTAGAACCTACAAGCTCATCAGCCTTGACAGCAGCAGCAGAAGCACCACAACCCCCACCACTAGACCGCCGTACTGAGATAGCACCGTACAACCAGGAGTTGGAGGAAGCAGAAAACCTGCACAAGAGCCGCCAACCGCCTAATGACCTAATTCATCCAGAGTGTTAGCACAGAGAGAGGTAGCAGAGTTGGACTGTGCCGGGGGAGTGCGTCACACCCTCAAGGTGCGGAGTGCCAAGCGGGATCCACCTGCTTCAGAACATTTCACTCACCTATGCAGGAGAAGCAGTGCAGCATCCCCACCAAACCAGCATTTCCCAGCTGGGAAACCATAATACGGACTGGGAGATTGACTTTGGCATGCAGTCATTGTGGCGGACCGGCTGATCAGCATATTTGAAAGGAGTGGGTCTCAACCCCCCTTTTGAATGTTTAGCTGCCTCTAACTCCTCCCAGGTGAAAGAAGCAGTCACTAATTGGCCCGGGGAACCAGAAGAGGAAGGTAGCTATTGATGAAGTAAGGGAGAGTAAAAGAGGGAGGGCAGAAAATAGGAAGGGGTGGGTTGTTTGGGTAAGGTCAAGGGAGGACCATGAGACCAGGCAGTGGAAGGACGAACAGAGGAACGTGGAGAAAATGTGTTAGAGGCATGTGCAAGAGGAGGTATTGGTTGGTGTGAGAGAGTGGTACTGGAGTTTGAATGGTCGCCGTAAATGGTGTGTGAGTGAAGACCTTAGTGGGAGTGTAGAGCTTAAAAACAGGGTGAATGTGGAAGTGAAAGGAAGGGGATTGAGGGAGAAGGAGTGGGTGGAATAGTAGCAGAGTGGTGGAAAATTAGCAGAGGAGGGAGTAGTAGTGTGGAGGTGAGCGCAGTAGTGGTGCGCAGGAGGGAGCAGTAGTGCGGAGGGGGGAGTAATAGTAGTAGTAGAGGGGAATAGTAGTAGCAGTGCGGAGGAAGGATTAATAGTAGTACGGAGGAGGGAGTAGTAGTAGTGCAGAAGAGGTAGTACAATTCCAGTAAAGTTAAGCTAGCAGCATTGGAGGCCTACACCACTTCCCAGCATGAAGTCTCCTGGTGGAAGTTTCCTGTTAAACTTTGTATAAAGGGGGTGAAGCGCACTTTCGCACTAGACCCTCATCCTCTGCCTGGTTGGGATCTTAATACAGTGCTTCAAGGACTCTTCAGATCCCCCTTTAAACCAATACATGAAGCATCTCTAAAATATTTCACTTATAGGGTTGCTTTACTTCTAGTCATCACATATATAAGAAGGATTAGTGAACTTCAGGCTTTATCAGTTACAGAAATCTATTCATAAACAAAAAGGTAGCCTTCAAACACATCAACAGTTCTCAGCAAAATCTCTTTCAAACTTCAATGTTAACCAATCTGTTGTATTACAAGCTTTTTCCCAAACCTGGAAAGCAGGGCTGACCAAACACTTCACGCACGCTATGCAAGAAGAGCAGTTATGTTCCACCTTAGCAAAACCAAAGACATTTGGAAAACAAGCCAATTCTTGGTCTCAAGATGGATTGTTAAATCCATAAAACTTTGCTACACACGTTTCATTGCTAATTGACCCTTAGAGGACATTGGTAAAACTGTTACCTGGAGTTCTGGTCAAACATTTAGACAACATTTACACAACACTGCCCTCCCCTACCTCACCAATCGTATCACTAAGAAACACAATTTGCCCAAATTGCGCACCGCCACCACTTCAGCCATGAACATACCCATATTTTCCAGAAAAAGAGCTGGGGGCTCTTGCTTCATTGCCATCGCTCCCACACTCTAGAATGCCCTCCCTCAGCAGATCCAAGACAAAGTTGCTTATGCACTCTTCCGCAAGAAAGTTCAATCTTCTCTATTCAACAAATACCTGTAACTAAGACGGATTACCCCACTTTCTAGGAACCCGGATCTATGATTTAATGCAATTACCATCTCATGTATTTCTCGTTCCATGATATATGATTTTACATCTAATCTTAATTTTTTTATCTTTAGTGCTGTGATACCTTCGCTACCAACAAATGAAATGAAATAAATAAAATAAATAAATTGCATGGATACACAAGCTACAGTTGATGTCACAGGTGGGACAAGCAGGGCCATTTGCTAGCGTCCCTTTAGCTCACCCTCCACCTGCTGCTGGTACTGCTTGATAGTCTATGGTAATCTAAACAGATTCAGAAGGCAGACATTACTTACCTAGCAATAGTCATTCTGTGGCATGTTTCTACTTAGAGTGACATGTGCACGCCCAGCCTCACGAAGCAACGGGACAGTACCACTAGTCATAAAAGTTCTCTCAATTTTCAGGCATCATTTAAAAGAAAAACAATCCGAGGACAACAACACGTGAAGCCTCATGTGTCCATATACACGTACTATAGAGATAGTGTGACAGGAACGCCCCTCTTAACACCCTGTTTTCGAATTCAAAAAACAAAATGTAATTCTCATAGTCAACTACTAGATGGCGGCTTACGAGAAGCATGTGAATGCAGATTCATAAGCCTCAGAAATATATAGATAAATGAAAACACACAGTTTATTTATGTTAACTGTTTATTTATTTCACTTGGTATATAACAACATTTTTACCATACGTCAAGCAAAAAGACATTTTCAAAACAATACTGCAATCATGGTTGATACGCATTTACAAACAGATATCAGCATTATTGGGGGTGTCAAAAGATCAGTCCGAGGGGGGCTGATCTACCATGGCTAAATATGCCAGAAACTCGGCCCAGGTGTTCTTAGGCTTTCTGGCGCCTGGAACCAAAGTAATGTGCAGTTCTTCGATATCATTGGCCCAGACTATATCTTGCATCCAAGTTTCTTTTTCGTGGGGGTTCTTTATGTGTCCATGTCATAAGGATAGCTCTCTTGGCCAGCACTGATGCAAAATTCAAGAATCAGCGCAGAGTTACTCCCATACATAGCCTAGTATGCAATCGCAGAGAGATAGTTCCAAACGTTCCCCCATTATCTCAGACAAAGTGATCTAAAAAGCATTCCATAACACCTTAATTTGGGGCAGGACCAGAGCATATGCATCAAGTGGGCTTCCTCATCCCCATACCTGGGGCATGCTTTTGTCTCACCTGCCCGGAACATGTTTAACCTCGCTGGGGAGTAGTATAGTGTGTTCAAGATCTTAAAGTGTGTAAGTCTATACTTCGAGTTTAGCAGGCAATGTGCCTTCCATTGGGAATACGTGAATTAAACCTGTAGATCTCTACCCCATCTGGCTCTAATGTTCCATGCGTCTCCAGTAGTCATTGATTGTGCGAGTCTATATGGAACAGATTTGCTCTTTTTACCATTAGACCTTTGCAGCATATATGATAAGTGTGTTGGTGGCTCATCTGGAAATGTGGGCCATAATGCCTGCACCGCTGTACGCATCCGCAAATAATATAATGCATGTACTGGGCCCCCACCGGCTGCTGTCCTCAATGTATCCTCTCGACAAAGCGACCCTCCACATATAGATATCCTGTCATGAGTATGCCTGCAGCGCCCCAGGATCTAGTCATGCCAACGTCCCCAGTCGGGGGGAGCAACGGGTTGCCCCACAAGGGCAGCATTCCATCATAAAGCGGTGCCAGAGTCCCCCTAGCCGCCAACCTCCTCCATTGATATTGATATTTTATTTATATTGCGCTCGTACACAAGTGTTTCAGAGTGCGACAAGGCAAGGGAGGGGTACAGGGGAGAACAAAATAACGATCTTACTAGGCCCAGTGACATTGAGAACACGCAAGTGCATGGGAGAGGTGAAAAGTGCATGGGAGGGGGGGGGAGGTGAAAAGTGCAGCGCAAAGGAGAAAACAGATAATATTAATAAATAAATAATAAAGACAACAAACAATGGTAGTTCAGCCAGCAAGTGCCAAGTGCTGGATTTAAGGCAGCAGATTGGGTATGTCTGATAAGTGCAGGAAGAAAAGGGGGAGGGCTGTATGGTTACAGATACAGAACCCAGGGCAAGGGGTGGCCCGGAGGCAGTGCGGGAGGGTGACAGGGTGAGCAGGTACCTGGGCCTGGAAGACACGGTAGGCCAGGTGCACAGTGCCGAGGGTGAAGAAAGAAGCAAAGAGGAAGGTCTTGAGGTGCTTCCGGAACCGGAGATGTTTCTCCTCAAGTTTTAGAGTGACAGGGAGGCTGTTCCAGAGGGAGGCCCCAGCCGAAGACAGATCTACCTCCAGCTTGTTTCTTTGAAAAATGACGGACCCTGATGGAGTTAGAGGTAGAGGAGCAAAGAGCTTGAGAGGGGAGGTATTTGCGGAGGGATAGCTGAATGTATTTTGGACCCAGGCCCCCGAAAGCCTTGTGGACAATGAAGAGGCTTTTAAATGTAATGCTTGCAAACACTAGGAGCCAATGTAGAGATTTCAGAGCTGGAGATACACGATCCCAGGGCTTGAGGTCAAGGACAAGTCTCATGTGGCCGTGACGGGGTCCTGTTGGTGTTTCGCCCGGTATGCGCTGCCTATCAGTAAGGATGGTAAGGATACGGGATTAGCACACATCTTCTCTAGACTTGTGTGCGGTAGGGGAGGCTCAGTAGTGGCCCAATGGGAAGCACAGTGTACCTCCGCCACTTCATAGTACAGTTTAAAATCAGGTGCATTGAATCCCCCCTCCACGTACGATCCGTAGTTTAGTTCACGGGTTAGGCCGAGATTACAGAACACCTTTATCCCCAAATAACATAACGAAAGGGGATCCCACGATAATCCCCTTTTGTTGGATGGTTCCGTCGTCCCAGGCGACAGGGGGAAGATTTCAGATTTGCTTTATTTTAGATGCAGTCCAGAGTGTGCGCCAAATCCCACCACAGTATCTAATACCTTTGTTAAGTTAACCGTTTGGTCGCTTATATATAGCATTATGTCATCCGCATACATTTAGATGATTTCAGGTTTACTACCCCCTATCATTAAGCCGGCCCGACTATGTACGGCCCAAATCTTGTCTGCCAGTGGCTCGATTATCAGTGCAAATAACAGCGGGGATGGCGGGCACCCCTGTCTAGTACCCCCCTCTGTTGCATCAATGGGGAGTCGCAACCATTTGTTCAGAAGTAATTTCACCCAGTATATGAAACTGTGTCCAAACCCGTAGCTAGACAATGCCTGAAAGAAGAATGGCCAAGACACTGCATCGAATGCTTTTTGCATATCCAGCAATACCGCCACTGCTTGAGCTTTGGAAGGAGTCATGGTCATGATGTTGTATAGTCGTCTAAAGCATAGCGCCGTTGATCGGACTATGAATCCCGCCTGGTCAGGGGGAACCATATGGGTCATCAGGGGGAATAGGCACATTGCCAGCGTCTGTATTAATGAGGGATAGGGGTCTGTAGGACCCACATTCTTCTGGTGCCTTGTCTGGTATAAGCAGTAGTATAATGGTTGCCCCCGTACCAACTCAGATAGCACCCCAAGCACCAGTGCCTCCTTCCACACCTGTAATAGGTAAGGGGAGAGAATCCCAGAGAATTCTTTATAAAACTCGGCAGCCAGCCCGTCAGAGCCGGGGGGGCCTTGCCCTGGGGGAGTTGTACAATAGCTGCCTGTATTTCTTCCTCGGTTAGTGGCGTCTCCAGTGCGTCGCGCGTCGCCTTGGAGAGAAGGGTGGTGGGTATTTTCATTTAAATAGCTTTCTGTCTCTTTCACCGAGGCCATTCTATTGGGTTGGTGAAAAGCCTGGTAGAAGTCAAAGAATACCGTATTAGTATTATTATGGGCTGTTGAACCATCAGGCATTCAAATATATGGTATGTGTGCATTCCCAAATTTGGATTTAACCACCAGACGGTCCAGGGTGCAGCCCGGTCTGTCAGCCTCCCCGTATAGCCTAGCCATCTGTGGTCTGTCCATCATTCACACCTACCTCTGTGCCAGATCCCTGTATTTCTCTAGTGCCAGCTGTGTCATGAGTCTAGTGGGCCAAAGGGGCCATGTAGACACTGAAAAACCAGGGGTATAGATTAGATCCCTGGGGGACACTGCAAGTAGAGGGTGATAGCGGAGAGAAAGGAACCGAGTTCTACCTGGGAAAGACTGTCAGAAAGAAAGGATACTAGCCATGCCAGGGTTTGATCAGTTATCCCCAGGTTCTCACGGAGACGGGAGATCAGGATGTTGTGGTTTACCGTATCGAAAGCAGAGGAGAGGTCAAGAAGAATGAGGACAAAGGGAGAGTTAGAGTCAAGGTTTTAGAACGGGTATTCACGGGTGTTCAGAAAAGCAGTTCCATGTCTCTGGATGCTCTAAAGCCAGACTGATGGTCATGGAGACAACCCGCAGATTCAGTGTGGAAGGTTCGCTGCGAGATAGCCAACTTCTCCAGAAGATTGCCCAGGAAAGGAGGGATGGAGCTCGTGCGATAGTTAGCTGATAAAGTAGGGTCGGCAGAGGGTTTATTGAGCAGAAGGTGCACAAGAGTGCTTTAGAGAAGTGGGGAAGACTCCAGTGGCTAAGAAGAGGTTACAGAGGTCTGCCGAGGCTGGAGATAGCGAGTCAATGTTGTCCTTGATGGTTTTGGAGGGGCAGCGGTACACCTGTTTGGAAGAAGCTTTTATAGACTAGACATGTCTAGATACCTCCTCGGGTGTGATAAGGGAGAGAAGAGGTGTGGTGGGGTCTGCCGAGGGAGGCCAAGGAGATAATGGTGCACGAGTGGGTGTGCAGGAGAGAGAAGACAGGATGTCCTGTGTTTTGGTGAAGTGTGCAGCCAGGGCCGTGCAAAGGGCCTGGGGGGGTTGCGGTTGAGGAAGAGGCTGCAGTAGGATTGGCCAGTTCCTTGCAGACTGACAATTTTGGCCGTGTTGTTGGATACCACAGAGATGCAGGCTTGAACATGGACTCTTTTCTTGGACCGGATGCAGATTCTATATTGCCTTTGCAGAAGACGGCAGGCCAGCTTGTCAGACGGTGTGCCTGAAGATCCCCATTTCCGTTCCGCGCTGACATGCACTTGCGTTTAAGGTCAGCCAGGTCAGAGTCGTATCAGGAGTTGCACTTTTTGGCAAGCTTCAGTCGGACCCTCATGGCATGGGCAAGGATGCCGAGAGTTTTGTAGATGGAAATGTGAAAATTAGAGAGGGCTGTATCAGGGTGGGAGTCCGCCGCAAGAGTAGGAGAAGGAGAGTAGGTGGAGGCAAAGGCAGCCACTGACACTAAGAGAGGAGACAGGGGAAAGAGAAAGACAGGGGAGGGAGAGAGAGGGAAAGAGACAGGGGAGAGAGAGAGAGCAGACCAGACATTTGAAAGAGGAATAGGCCTGAGTGGGGATGATGGAAACAGGGATCCACTCTGGAAAGGCAACTCCCCCCTCCTGGTCTGTTGGGCCTGGGTTCATAGAGAATCTTGTAGCCTTTAGGGAGAAGTGTGTCAAAACTTGTGACAGAGCTGTCCTTAAACCAGGTCTCTGTGAGAGCAATAACATTCAGGTCCAGGTGTTCCAAGAGGTGGCAGATGTCAGAGGAGTGCTTCACTGCAGAGCGAGAGTTAAGCGTGGCAACGTGGAGCGGATTGCCATTTTTGAAAGACTCACGGGGGGAGGTCCAAGGGACAGAGGTCTCCACCATAAGCGGTGCAGTTGCATGAGAGAGAGGCAAGAGATGGCAGAGGGGCCAAAGGGAGTGCAGGCAAGGGAGCCGAGACAGTGGTAGATGGCAAGGGAGCCAGTGAGGAGGCAGGTGGAAAGTTGATAAAGTGAGGGAGGAGCTCATCAAAAAGAAGGAGGTTGGGTTGGGGCCCTTTTACCAAGTCGGTGCCATTGTGATAAACATTTCTGATGACCCGGGAGGTCGAGGAGCAGGCAAGAAGGACCTCCCAAGCAGCTGCTACCATTGATGTGTGAGGAAGAGTAGGGGGAGAGCAAAGCAACCACATGTAGAGTCCAAAGGTCAGGATGACTGGGAAAGTTTCTCTGGTGGATGCACTGACGTAGGTGTCAGAGATAGAAAGACGTGGGTTGGAGCCAAGTGTGTCCTTCTCAAGTTTCTGTCTGCCAGACTTAGTGAGCAGTGTGGGATAGGAGATAGAGAAGCAGTTAGAGGAAATAGGAGCGATGAGAGCACACTTGTGAAGGGGACAAGGTGTGGTGCACTTAACCAGGCTGAGCAAATGGGGCATGTGGGAGGGAGTTGATGGGAGGGTGCAAGCACACAAGGAAACACAATAAGAGTGGGAAAAGCAGTGGGAGCTAAAAGGGGGGTACAAGGGAGCAAGAGCAGACAATACAAAAGCAAGGATGTAGATTGGATATCAAACTAGCAAAACATAATGCAGGATGAAAGCCCTCCTAAATGTGATTTTTAACAACAGACACAATCAATGCAGGATGAAAGCACATCTAACTTTGATTTTTAAACCGACAATTAATGCAGGATGAAAGCGCATCTAAATTAGATTTTTTCAAGATAACAATTTTTATTGATTTTGCTAAACAAACAATGGGCAAACATATACCATTGCTTGGTTTTTTAACACGATACAGTTCACAACATACTTGGCACAGCGGTTAAGGTGGTAGCTAGGCGTTTATAAGTCAATCCAAATAGGGGCGGGCCTTCCCAATGTGCTTTTAGCACCCCTGATCTCATGGGTTAGCCATCGGCTTGGCATATGCCTGGCTCCCATAGTGTCTTGCGGTTTCTAGCACAAAAGTCATGGCAGTTGATCAGGACATATTTTCTCCGACCTTGTAAAAGCAGGTCCATCCACCGGGGAGGGCAGCTCAGGTTAGTCTAGTTTCATGGTTCACCCTACTTCCTCCCACTTGCCCCACACTTTCTAGAACTTCTGAGGACAGCCTCTAGAATTGTATGTCCGCCTCTCCAAAGTCATACACCTCGCCATTTCAGCAGACCATTGATCCCAGATGTGGATGAATCGGTGAACCCCATAATCTAGCGATAAGCCTTTTAGCTAGCCCAGAGAGGTTCCTAAATTCTATTTTTAAATAACAGACACAGTCAATGCAGGATGAAAGCAAACCTAAATTTGATTTTTAAACAGACCCAATCAATGCAGGATAAAAGCACAGCTAAAATCGAACATTGAGACACAGGTATTATACCAAAGCAGTACAGTAGAGATGGCAGTGTGGAGAGGGCTCAGGAAATGCAAAGAGTCAATATACAGGGTAGGTCATTAAGTACAAAGGGACATACAGCAACAGAGATAGGGCAATGCGAATGCCTAGGAGGCAGAAGGTAGAGTCACAGAGATGAGGCAGGCAAGAGAGCAACAGTCAGCACTCAATGGGATGGCGGGAAGGATACCACAGTCCAGGGTCACATACGAAAGGTACCTGGCATGAAACATGTCTTTGCCAGCAGTGTAAAAAAAGAAAGGAGGGTCTGCATGCCCAGCCAGGCCCGGACAAGCACAGACAGGGCCCAGAAGTGGGCCTTCAATGCTGGTGCCGGCTTCCGCCTAGCGGTGCACCCAATAGGAAGAAAAAGGATTTCAGTGACCAATCACAGGGGCCAGGTCACGGTAAAGGACAGAGTTCCACCAGGGGGTGGCGGAGTGGCTATCTTGGAGACTGGCACAAAAAAAGCAGATGCAGGCAGAAAGCTCTCAGAAAAAGCGTTTTTTTTGGCAACAGTACAAGCAGGATGAATACTCCTGTGTTGGTCACAGCCAACCTGTTATACCATACTGCTAGGTAGTGTGACTATGAGCATTAGGATTGGTTTGGAGGCCTTGATTATATTTATGGGTGCGGTTCCCAGACCCTCTTTCATGATCCTCCCTTCTCTTAGCCATCCCGCCAACCGTCCTGGTCTCCCCGCCTCTCTGGCGAGCTTACCCGTGATTTTTCGCGGGTGCACCGGGCCTTCACTACTTCCCTTCGCTAATTCCTGGGATTGCAGCGGCGGTTCTGCGCTGATTCTTGGCCTCTGAGCTGCGTGTCTCGGCTTCTCCAAACATTCAAGGCTTCCTGTCTGGATCTGGGCCCAGGCGTCTGCTTCTTTCGGGTGATCGCCTGCGACTGAGCTTTTGAGAATGCCACTACCAGCGGGTAAGCATTGCGTTCTCGGTACTGTCACGTCCCATCTCCTCTACTGCTGCCGGGATTCAAATCTCCTGCTGCCTCCAGGGATGGCCTCTTTTTCCCCAGTCTTTCTTACCTTTTTAGGGCATGAACAGTATTGGCCGTTCTAAGGCATCTGGTCCGTGCACCTTGGTTCTGCAGAACCTGCCACATGGATACGTGCCTGTTCCTTGTCTCAGTAGTGAGATCTTTACTTCTTACTAGGTTGTTCTTCCTCGTCCCAATATTATAGTCATCCCTGTACTCAATGTTCCTCGTCTCAGTATTTCTTGGAGAAGTGACATGGTCTATTCTGCAGACATACATGGAAGTGTGTGCCGTTATTATGTCTTGCGCAGGATAACAGGGTGAGGGAGGTCGTGGTGTAGAGGAATTATACCGTGCATCTCCCGAGGTGTTGTCGCTTGTCCCATAGGGGGTTTCTCCTCCCCATGAGTTCAACCTGCTGAGTACCACCCCAAGGGGACTGTCGGGTAGCGGCCTCAAGTCTGTTTACTCATGGGAAGGGGCTTCCCCCCAAGAAAGCAGTGACGACCTCCTGGGATTCATAACAAATGCCAAGCCACATTCTGGAACAATCCTGTTATAAAGCACTCCACTGTTCTTGAACTAAGTTCACACTATAAGCAATAAAATAAAAAATGCAATGAACACGCTAAAAAAAGCATTAGGAAAAATACATTCAGGACGCTACTCTCAATAACACATGCAGAATAGAATTTAGCAAAATGGAAACCACAACAAGTGCTGCTCACAACCCGATACTGAGATTCTAAATATAATTTTTTATATATTTAATAGGAGTGCATAATACAATTTATCAAAACAGCATACACAAAATAAAGAGGAAATCAATTAAACAAACTTGCCTGTCTATAGAAAAGTGAAATATATCAAATGTTTGCCATGCCAATGTTAAGGCACAAACACTGAGTATAAGTATGTCCCTAATACAAAGTCCAAGACACTAAAAAAAATAAGCTTTGCTGAGACTACTTTAAAAGATTCACTTTAAGTATAGCATGGGTGTGAACTACCTAATATTTAAAGCAAGCGTTGTGGGGTAGTGCAGTATGACTTAAGGCTTAGTTTGTAATGCGATTTTCTTTTTGCAAGAGCCTTTAACAAGGGCGAGGGGAGGTTACCACATGGCCATTGGCTGAGAAGATGCAGTCGGATACACAAACTGATATGAAAGGACAGGCAGACAGCACAGTTATCCAGAAAAATACAGATGATTTCCAGACTTTAGACAACACAACATATAGGAGGTTTTTAGAAATTGTACAAAGTGCGGAAATTGCAGAATCCCAGAGGCAGATACATACATGCACACATGCAGGTACACAAAGACAGGTGGAAAGCAGATAAATGCATACCCCAATGTATAGAAGGTTTCAAGACATGTGGCACCACATGCAGAAAACACACAGGTGTTCAGAAATGCACAGGTTTTTGGACATGCAGATATCCTGTGCAACTCACATCCATATCCACAAATGTAAGGGGGGAGCTAATGGAAACACAAGACATAAGAACATATAGAAAAGGATGACACACATTACACAACTACAAATAGGAAATGAGTTGAAACAAATTTTACATTTTACAAGCCATAAGAACTTAAAATCTACAAATTAATTGTTAAGTCAGAATTCAGATTTCTGGGGATTCCGAGAATGTATTACGTCCCATCAATGCTCTGATTTTGGTTCTTGCATTTCTGGGATATCTGGTGTCTTTCTGATGGCCAGAGTGACTTCTCCTGAAGTCCCCTATTGTGCCCCTTGATACCTTACTAATGATACAGGGTCGCCAGAGGTGCCGTCTCTCAGGTTCCCCATTTTTGCCCTTGGATAAACATATCACCTGACACAGGTTTTAGGGATGAGGTTGGTGGCAGCTACAGTTTAGTTTTAACTTCACCAAAGGTGCAAGTCATTTTACTTCATTGATATAGCCCATTGGACCTATTTGGTAGCCATGGGAGTCCATTTTCTTAGGTCCTGCTCTCTGCCATTTTGTGTTTTAGGGCTTCCTTTGTTCAGGTTGACCATGCGGCAGGCTATAATGGCTTTTATGACCACTTGGGCTCATTGTGAGCCCATCATGGCATCCTCCATATTGGTCCATGGTCTATGTCATTTCAGCAGCCACTTTTATTTTCCAAGGTATTTGTTTAGAAAAAGACTTGTTGGAACTTTAAAAAAAATAATATTTGGGTGGGTCTCCTCCACCCTCCAGACCCCCCCTTCCCTATATTACCACAAACCCCCCAAATATTCCGAAGAGTTTTTTAAAATATAAATGCATCGAAGCAAAATACTTTGTAAAAATCCCAGGCGATGAAACAACGGCATACGATTGGTACTAACTGGTTTAAGCCAGTATAGTAATTGGACTATCCCTCTCACATCATGTGGATGTGGGTAAGTGGCAATTCCAGTAACTAACCACAATGGTTGGTCAACTAACTCTTTGCCCCCAGGCACCTGTAGTGATTGGTTGTCTGGCCTTTGGCCAGCCCCTTTGTGCAAGGATATTTAGGCCCTGTCCTGCCCCTCCTTCTCAACCTTGCTGCTTGGTGGTTGCCGATCTGTTCAAGGGGTTTTCCTGCCAATTGTGACATTTTTAAAACCCTTGATTGGCAAAACGTGACAAATGCAGTGGCTTGGGCATATTCTGGTTTGGATTTTTGCCTCTGGAGCAGTCCAGGTTTCCTGAAGACTCCTGTTGACTCCCCACATCTGATGGGTCGAGCACTTCATTATGGAACCGTTCTTCCACATCATTATATTTCCCGCCAGGATCATCTGCTTGGCTGGTGTCCAGAGGGGTGCTGAAAATTCCCCATGATGTTAACTCCTCATTTTAGGATGTCGGAGGGTGCCTTCAGCCGCTGTCCCCATCTTGGGATCATTTGCTGCTCTGCTGCCTTTATCTGTTGCCCATCAAGCCGCAGGGAGAAGTCTTCGCAGGGTTCCCATGTCTTCCTCACAGAGGATACCATCCCTGGCTTGAAGGTCGACGCTGTGGGAACAGCCTTTGTTCCTTTCCTGGGTTGCGAGGATTGTTGCTGCCTCGCGGTGCAAATCCCCTTGAACCAAATCCTCAAAAACATTCCTGTAGAGTTGTTTGCTTACCAGGTTGTGTTGTGCTGCTGGCAACATTTTGTACAAACTAGCGATGTGCACACCTACCTTTGTGTCCTGGGGTGGGGTGGGTGGCTGATTATTCAGGACACTCGCCCTCAGGTGTCTCCTCTGGTCCAGCATAGAGATCCTTTGCAAGTGACTCTTTAATGCATTCCCTATAGACTTCTATAGGGTCCTCCTGCTCTGCTGCATCTTCCTCGAGGGCTCTGGGCCCATCCTTCAACCTCTTGAACACTTCTTTCGGTTCTCCTCTGGCCTTCCTTGATGATTGCTACAGAATTCAAACTTACCAGACGGGCCTACCGCCACTAAAGCAGATGGCCCATTGACTCTTCTACCATCCCTTCCTATGGAACCTTGACCTGGCTCTGGAACTCCTGGACTCTGGGGATACTTACCTGCCCCTGGACATTTTTCCTAGATTCCCCAGGGGTTCAATAAGGTCTACACCAAGTATTAGCTTTGATTTTCTATTCATTTTTAAAGTAATTCTCAACATTTCTTCAAAAGGGACTGCATTGTTAACAATGTGGCTACTTAGATAACATTGTAAATATTGTTCCTTGAAATATATGACGAAGATCAGTGTTACTAAAATGTTGTAATAATTTTTGAAAGCCTTTAGCTTTGGTTTGAAATTGTTACCCACCCTCTAATGCTTTGTTTCATTATCCGGTGTGAATTTGAATTCAGTTTAATATTAATTTGCACGAGTATTAGCATATTTTTCCTCACTAGTATAATGGTTGGTTTTCCTTTCTTTTCCATACCATACCTACATGTGTTAGGTGCCGACCACCAGGTATAGGGCCTTCCACATATTCTAGGGTTGGGGTTGGGTCTCTAGAATACTGTACACAATTGTGCACGGCCATAGGGGACTTAACTGCTTGTTGGGTTTGTTATTCATAGACATTACTGTTTTTATAATATACAGGAATTATTTGTAATACTGCTTATTATTCCCCCATGAACTTCTTTTGACCTGATCGCATATAATGCGTGATTTAAATAAAGTATATTTTTTCAGTACATCAGTGTGTTATGTTTTCTATAGGTTCGTGTGGACTAATTGTACCTTTGTGTCAACCTACTACCCCCTACCCGAGAGTGAAGCCTCGTCGCTCTGTCCAGGTTACCTACACTAAGACGCTTGACTTCCCTTTCTTGTCAGGCGTTTTAACCTCCCCCCTAGGGTTAGTGTTGGAGGCATCTTCCAAAGAGGGGCGTTAAGATGGATTTTGAAAATCAGGCCGCGGTGGAGGATTTTGGGAGACCGCACTATTGTAGTGAACAGGGAAGGCACAGAGAGCTGAGCCAAACCCAATCAAGGTAAGGTAGCCGAGCGAAGAAGGCTTAGTCACAGGAAGGACAGGCAAGTATAAAAATACATTTATTAATCAGGCCTTTAGATTGCACACCAAGCAAGGAAAATATTTAGTCAATAAAACCTGATAAATACATTTACCATAAGGAGAAATAGAATAGCATTAAATTCAATGGCCAGAGTACGTTAGGAAAGATTACTGTTTTAGGCCACTTTCCCTCCATATTCTGTGTACCCCCAAACATTTTGCTTTTGAACCTGTCCTAACTTTTTACAGGGAAGGGAAGCCTTCAGCTTCACACCACAGGCCTTTTACTTATTTCTTATGGGGAAAGTGATCGGTCCTTCAGACTATCAGTACAAGGAAACTGTTTCCCTTTTGTCTTTTTACCTGTTTGGGCATCTTTTTAACAGTGCACACAGCATTTTACAAAGCAGCGCAATGGGGATACTTTTGTATCACCCTAGTCTTTTACACTGGGGATTTTGTGTTATTTTTTTATGTGCCTAAAGATTACCAGGTGGCAGCAGATACATTTTTACCATTTTTGCAGTACTTTAAGTGTGCACATTCACATTTACTGCGTCTCACTACTAAAGGTGGCGAGTGCGCTAAAATGGCTGTGCCACAAGATTTCTTTCGCTAGCCCTTATTGTTTTTTGACCACCTTCCTGATTCACA
Source organism: Ambystoma mexicanum (assembly GCF_040938575.1). Lineage (NCBI taxonomy): Eukaryota > Metazoa > Chordata > Amphibia > Caudata > Ambystomatidae > Ambystoma > Ambystoma mexicanum. The sequence goes on from NC_090936.1 coordinate 1,226,101,511, forward strand.
GGAAATCTCTTATATCGTGATGCTGTTTCCGTGGGCTAGTGCATGTCGTGTGTGGTGATCCATGAAGGGGTGGCACTGTCGGGTCCCGCTCTACATCTGTGGTGCCAAAGAGTCTGGGGTGTGCATGAGTGAAACTCACGCTTGCTGTTTGTATGGTGCAGATCTTTACCAATGAGGGGCTCTGACTTGCTTCCAGCCAGGCTTTCGGATACGAAGAGGACTCGTGCAGCCATTTCTTCAGATCAGTGTTGGAGCCAAGTATCCTGTGCAGAACAGCAGCCGACTGAATATCATGGATGACTCCCGAAGAGGCCTTGAATCCCTTCCTGCGTTGGACCCGGTGAAGCCCTGCTGGACTACCTGATCTGTGAAGGCCCTCTGCAGAGCTGCAACCCTTGGACTGGTGGAACCAACCAGTCTCTACGCCTTCTCAAGATCCAGCAATCGTGAGCCCCCAGAATCATGCCTGGACCACCCGATGGACCGACCATTCTGCTTTTTGTCTGGAACTTTGCTTATCGCCAGCTCGTGCTATAAATCGCGTCCTGTCAAGTTTCAGCATCCTATAGCATCCAGGAATCCTGTCCTGGAATGTCGTTTCCAACCGCGACTGCAGAGACGCCTGCTTTGGTATATTCCATCCCATCACTTTTTGGATGTTTGTAAAGCATCGGAAAATAACCTTACGTACCTGTAAAACTGTTGAGAAGTCTTCTGTAACATTTGTCACCACCACAAGAACTCTGTTAGGATTTTATATTGTATATCGAGTATACTATATATTGTGTATATAGTGCCTTTCTTGCCATCATGCCTCCCTTCCACACTGTAATCCTAATCTACATGCATACCTTTGGAGTACACTACCAGTACGATTTTATGAAATTTACACACTGTAATTGTTACTATCTGTGGTGTACCAGTGTTATTGTTCCAAAATATGCACCCGGATGCCCTTGGGCTTGGTGCGCTATACAAATAAAATAAATACAAATTCCCACATTTGTCCCCTCTCCTAGAAGAAGCTTTGTGACTTTTTGGCACAAGGACCCATTAAACAGAGGGATTTGGACTTCTAAAGTTAGGGCTTGCAGCCTTGTGAACCAGTGTTCCTTACTGCATCACTACCCACCTTCCTTTCAGTTGTCCAAGTTATTATATGCAAGTCTACAAACCTATGGTAACTGTATATATGTTTGATAACTGAGTGTTGTTTGATAATACCATTTGCTAGTTTTATTTTTCTAGCATGTTTTTGGCCATTTTTGATAGTCATGTTGTACTTATCTGTCTAAGTGGATTTATTGTGTGCTTCACTGTTTGGACTCATTGTGGACACCTGACCTCACCCGCTTTCTCCTGAGACTAAGCCTTGACCATTCTCCACGTTTACCTTGATTGGGTTTGGCGACCCTCTCAGAAGAATATCCCTGTTCATTAGAAGTAGGGTGGCCTCCTGAAATCTGTGCACCAGGCCAGATTGTAGAAATCCATTTAACTGTGTAACATAGGGAGGTACTCATATGTTTTAGAAATAGAAAGAGCACTTCAAGATAATCATAAAACAGCTTCTCTAGCCATTATAAAGTCTGACACTTAAATGGTTTGGGGTTTTGTGCCCAAAAGTCACCAGTTCCAAAGTAGATACTTTTCAGTTAGGTTTATAAAGAGATTGGTAGTGGCAGCAGGCTGCTCTTCTTCATGCAGGACCTGGCATCAATGATGACCTGATGAACAGTTGCAAGAGCCCTCCTTTTACCCAAGATTCGGGTTGGTAGAATGCCCAAGCTCACCAATGATAAGGATCTGCCCCATTCAAACAGTCAGTCGCTATCCAGTCAGTGATTGAGACTGTCCACAAGATCTGCAGAGAAACAGACGTTCAGGCACCGGGGATGAGCATTGGGACTAGACAGTCCTAACACCCTCCTCTGGCCACACACACACACATACCACCCCTTTGCTGTGAAAGCCACAGTTTTCCCTGGAAAAGAGATTTCCATACAAGGTATTTCCTGCCCTGAGAAGGCAGCAAGAAGGCCAAGAACAATTGAAAAACCTTGTGGCACGGGCATCTTAGGGTGCGGACCACCTTTGGTAGCCATTTGCTTTAAATGCAAAACGCCATGAGTAAAATGTCACAATAATGGTAATATCAGCGCTGCCACTAGCTTGTTTTAGGCACATTGTAATAGTAACCAAAAAGCCATTATATTAAAAGATATAAGGGTACAAAGTATGTCTAACTGCACTTCACTACAAGGTAAGTTGTGCAAATGTAACAATATGAGAATTGACAAAGGGAGACATCGTCTCTCAGTCCTTACAGTCTTGGGGACTAGTCAGTTTCCCCATAAGAATAAGCAAAACCGGCAAGGGAAGTAAATCAGAAGGCTTAACTGACCTCCAAAAATCAGGACAAGAGTTAAAGAACAAGAAAGGGCGTCCCATAGGATTCTATGGCGGGAACGGTGCAAAAAGAAAATCTTTCCCAACACGTGGTACAAAAACAACTTGAAATGCCAGTATTCCGCGAGTTGCTAACACTTCACGTAAATAAAATATTTTCACACATGGGGTGGGTTAGTGCTATCACAATGTATTGGATTTGCAATATATTTCCAGACAATTAAAACACTAAATGATGGTGTACTAGGAACAAAGGTTTGATTTGTCATGCGTAATGTACCCAAAGTCTGTCTGAACTTTAACATTCGCATTTCTTTTTTTTTTTTTTTTACTTTTTTTTATTCATTCAGCGTGGCAGCAAAACACAGGCGAACAGCGCCAGGCAAATATAATATGAATACAGATGTACACAATATAAGCATACAGGGGTTGCTTCACATACAAACATAACCATTGGCAGAATGTCAATTATAAAAATTAAGATATACAAATTATAACATGAGCAGAATGTCCGAGAGCTATGATAGGGGTGAGGACCCGAGCTGGTGGGGGGAGGCAGCTGGGGGAGATGTGTCCGGTGTCGTATTCAGGTCGGACATATAAAACCAGAATCTGAGCCAGATATTCCTAGGCCTGGAGTGGGTGGGCTGTAGGTGAGACCAGGCTTCCTCAGAGTCCGAGGCCCACGTGACCGCTCTTAGCCATTGGGCATGTGTGGGAGGTGAGGGGCGAATCCAGCAAAGTAGGATGGATCGTACCGCGGGAAGCATGCACAGGCCGGCTAGTTTCTTGGAATTCCGGGAAAGGCCAGGGAGGTCATGGAAAAGCCATACCACCGGGGAGGGACTGATGGGGTCGCGCTTAGCAGACACCGTCGAGCAAACTGCCTCCCAGAACTGTGAGAGGCGGGGACAGGACCAAATCATGTGAATGTAATCGGCAGTATCCTGACCGCATCTAGGGCAGCTAGAGGGGTGATCACTGGACATGCGGTGTAATCTGTTCGGGGTGTAGTGGAACCTATGTAGTACTTTAAACTGAATCAGCTTAAAACGGGAGTTGAAAGACACCCGGTGTATGCGTTCACACAAGTGTGCCCAGCGCTCATCCGACATTTCAACGTCAAGGTCCGCCTCCCACGCTCCCTTCAGTTTAGTGAATTCTGGAATAGATATGGACTGCAGCATAGTGTATAGTCTAGATATTTTACCTCTAGTGGGTGAGGGGGAGGCGAGTTCCTCAATGACAGGGTCGTCCGGTGGTAATGCTGGGAACATCTGGTAATTGCGTTTAAGGGTCCTGCGAAGGGACGAATATTGGAGCTATACACACTGGCCTCTCCTTAAGGACAATGGGAGGTCAGGCCATTCAACAAATATACCCTGATGAAATACGTCACGCAGCAACTCATATCCCGCTTCAGCCCAGCAACGAACCATGGCTGGTGGTACCCGTGGGACCCCCGGAAGAAAGTTCCAGAGAGGGAGGTTGCCATGGAAGGTGTGAGCAGTACCGGACAGCCTCCATGTTTTCGCCAATGCCAGGGATGTGCAGGCGACCGGGCTCTGTGAGTCCAGTGCCAGGGGGGCGGGTAGTATCACCAAGGAGCGAATGTCGCGGTCGCAGACCGCAAGCTTCTCGAGTCTAACATGTGGAGGGGGGTCCGTTGTGTTAAACCAGTAGGATGTATATTGGATTTGGGATACCAGCCAGTATTTGAGGAAATCAGGGGCACCAAAGCCCCCTTAAGTCATAGGGGTAGACAAGGTATCAAGTTTAAGGCGGACCGCACCCGAGTGCCAAAGAAAGGAATTGACTGTGCGGGTCAGTTCACAGAAGAAGCCCCCCTTGGCCACAAGGGGATATTGATGAACCTGTAAAGTAGCTGGGGAAACACCACCATTTTCAGTAGACCTATTCTGCCTGCGAGGGATATCGGGAGTTTGTCCCAAACTAGAACTTTAGACGACAGGTGTGTAAGATACTTCTGGTAGTTCTCCTTGAAAGTCAGCACTTGATGGCGCGTTACCTCAATCCCCAGGTAAGTAATCGTAGACTGAGCCCATGTGAACCCCTGGGTGTCAGGAGGGGGGAGGGTGCACTCCGTAAGTGGGAAGAGTGTGGATTTCGAGCAATTCCCCTTAAGGCCCGAGATTCAGCCGAAATGAATGACGTCCTCCAGTATAGGGGGTAAGTTGGTGGAGGGGGAGCGTATAAACAACAGTGCATCATCAGCATATAGGGACACTATGTCCACCTGGCCCGCCGTGCGGAGACCTCTATGTGCATGGAATTGGCAGAGCATATCGGCGAAAGGCTCTATTGCTATAGCAAAGATCAGGGGAGAAAAGGGGCATCCCTGTCTTGTCCCCCTGGCGATCTTAAAAAAAGGGGAGCAACGGTCGTCCGTGCAGACCCTAGCCACAGGGTCAGAGTACAACAATCTAATCCAGGAGAGAAAGGAGGGACCAAATTTACAGCTCTCGAGGACCTGCCACAAATACCTCCATGAAACCGAATCGAACGCCTTTTGCATGTCCAGTGTGGCAGCCATCGCATGTGTCTCAGGGTTAATTCTATTAATTATATTTAAGAGACGCCTTAGGTTCAGAGAGGTAGAGCGCCCTGGGATGAAGCCCCCCTGATCTGGGTGGATGATAGATGGTAAAACGGGAGCCAACCGGAGCGCCAGTGCCTTGGCGTATACTTTGACATCGCAATTTATAAGTGAGAGCGGGCGGTATGAACCGCATTGCGAGGGGGGTTTACCAGATTTAAGTAATACTGTAATTGTGGCTTCGCGGAGTGAAGGGGGAAAAACACCGGCCTCCACCGATTCCTCCCAGAGAGCCAACAGGTGAGGGAGCAATAGTGATTTATAGCGCTTATAAAATTCGACTGGGATACCATCCGAGCCAGGGGCTCTCCCCGAAGATAAGGAGTCCATAGCATCAGAGAGCTCCTCAAGCGTAAGTGGGGAATCAAGGGAACCCGTGGTCTCCGGAGAGAGAGTCGACAAGGGAAGAGTATCAAGAAAGGAATCGATCTCCAACACTGACACCTCATCTGAGTTGGAATATAGGGCCTCATAGAATGTGAAAAATTCCATATTGATGTCCTGAGAGGTGACAGCCAAAGAGCCGTCAGGCCTCTCAATCCCAAGTATATGCGGGGAACCCGTCTCGTGACGGATCAGTCTCGCTAGAAATCAGCCAGGGCGCTCACCCTCCCCGTATCTCCTCGCCATGCCAGGGTTATCTAAAAAATTTTGTTCGCGCTCCGCAAGGGATCGGAACGTATCCAACTCCACCCCGATATCCGCCAGGGTACCCGGGGTGGAGTGAAGTGAGCATTTAGCCTCCAGGACCGATAATTTAGATTCACTCACGGCGAGATCACTCCGGATCGACTTAAGGACACCATTCTCCTTTGACAACGCTATCCCTCTAATATAAGCCTTGAAGGACTCCCATAGAGTGGCCTGTGATGCTACCGAGCCCGTGTTCGTCTCGAAGAACTCCTCAATAGACACCTCGAGCTCGGAGCAAAACTCTGGGTCCAGAAGGGAAAGGGGTTTCTACCTCCAACATCGAGTTCGGCCGGGATCCGGGCCCCAACCTATGATGACGGTTACAGGAGAGTGGTCGGAGAGGGTTCTGGGGAGGATCATTAGCTGTATGACATTCTTAATCAATTCGTTGGAGATCACCCATCTATCAATACGGGAATAGGAATCGTGGACTGAGGAGTAGAAAGAGTAAACACGAGAATCTGGGTAGAAGAACCTCCATGCATCAACCATGGCGAGACGGGGTAGGGATGATAGTGCAGCATAAGCTGCCCTGGAAAGTTGACGGGGCCTGGACCCAGATCTATCGAGGGCAACATGAAAAATTGTGTTGAAATCACCCCCCCAGAGGATGGGGACAAGGGGGAAGCCATCGAGGAGGGATGTGACCTGTACATAAAAATCTGGGTCATCTATATTAGGACCATAAATGTTCAGCAGGACTATCTCCTTGTTTTGAAGTGTGGCATGAAGCAGTACATATCTGCCTTGAGGGTCTATTTGTGAAGAGATAAGAGTGTGCTTGATACTCTTATGAATGAGAGTCATGACCCCACGGCTTTTGGAAGAAAAATCGGTGAATAATCTATGGGGGCCCCATGTTTTGGCAAATCTCATACACTGTTCCGTGCGAGCATGTGTCTCCTGTAGAAAAAGAACCTTGGATCCATGGCGCTCAGCCTGTAGCTGGAGCTGCCTCATCTTTTTATAATTACCCAACCCCCGTACATTCCAGCTCATGAAGGTCAGGTCACTCCCAGACATTGATGCAGGAGCGATTGTATCCGAGAAAGTGTCAATAACCAATGGGCCAGTTTAGTAGCCCTGCAGTAACAGTCACTGGGTATCCCCACGCGGTCCGTCTTTGCTGCCAACGCCACGCTTTTAGTAACACAACCCCCAACATGTCCCACCCCCACCCACATCCCTCCCCCAAACAGAGGGATGACAATCCCAGAACCCTTTAAACAGAAACAAACCAGTGGCATCAACGCCTGGGGGCCTGTAGGCCGGACTTGTGGCGCCGCTCCGGGCCAATGGCAGATCCGGTTAAAGCATAGTGCCAACAATGAGGTTTCACATGTAACTTGTAAAGAGTCTTTGCACATAGTAATTTGGCACACATTTGTAAAGATAAATCAGGCTAGAAACATTAGGGAGTAATAACCAATGTCTCCCCGGTGCAGTAGGGTGGCAAGAGCTGGGATCCCCCTCACCGGGAAAGCAGAGCATTGAAGAAAAGTGGTTTGGTAAGGGCGGTCAGACCGGAAAGTGTTCATCAATAAATCTGGAGGCCTCCTCCGGGAACGTAAAAAAAAAAACCTGGTTGGCATGTTCTATGCGCAGTTTAGCGGGATATAGCATAGAGTATTTGACTGCATGGTCCCTCAGCCTTCTCTTCACCGCCAGAAAAGTCTTGCGTTCTCGCTGAACGGCTACCGAAAAATCAGGATAGCGATGTATCCTTGCGCCACCCAGCAGGAGTTCTCCTTTGAGTCTCGCGGCCCTGAGGAGGGCATCACGATCTCGAAAATTCAGCACTCGGGCTATGATGGGTCGGGGAGGAGCGGCGGGCTTAGGCTTAGCTGTCAGTGCATGGTGCGCTCGTTCTATAGCAAATTGGGAGGAGAGCTTCGGTGAGTCAAGAAGTGACAGTAGCGTATGTTCAACAAAGACCTCCATTGGTTCATTGATATTTTCGGGGACCCCGATGATGCAGAGGTTGTTGCGCCTCGATCGGGATTCCAAGTCCTCATTCTTCTTCTCCACCTCAAGTACTCGGTTGGAAAGATCGGCAACCTGCGAGCGTAGGGCATCCAGGCCATCCTCGGTAGAGCTCACCCTTGCCTCGACCTCCAGCACCCGAATGTCCGTTCTCTTGATATGGGCCTTGATGGAGGATATGGTGCCGTTCATGTCATCTAATTTTGAGTGAAGTGTGGTGAAGCCCTCGCGCATGAATTCCATCATGTTTTGGGATTCCGAGGCCACAAGGGATGATGAATTAGTAGGGGCCTGCTCAGGGACCCCCTCCGGCGATCTCACTGGAGTCTTCGCGAACATATTGATGGAGCTCTGCTTTTTACCGGCCCCCTTAGTCATACTGACGTTGTTGAGGTTCAAGTGGAGTGTGATGGATCCGGGGCGCCCCAGCAGCTCGTGGAGGGAACCAAGTCACCTACCCCCGCCTCGGGATGGTGATAGACCACTGTCCTCGGGTTTGGTAGGGGGGGAACCTCAGCTATTCGACTGGGTAGATTGGTATGCAAGGAGGGAGGTCGGGTTGAAACTAAGAGGTTAAAGCGATCGTGGTCTCATTTACATGATGTTTGCGAGTGCCAATGCAGCGCGCAGTCTAAAGGCATTTGTAGTAGGGCGCCGGGGAGACGGGCGTGATGATACAATGCAGCATACACAGAGGTTAAGAGCACAGGTACAGTTGACCCAATGTATTCACAGGAGGTGTAGGGAAGAATGTCTCCCCGTCTTGTAGTATTTGCCTCTTAGAGTCAGGCGTGAGCGGAGCAATTCGGAAGAGGCTCAAGTGCATAACCTGATTGTGTAGACAAGTGATTGTGGATCACCAGTGGCTTGATCAGGGGTTAGAGGACCATGCGGGCTCAGTTGTAGGTGACCAGTGCAGCGTTGGACCCTCTCCAGTAGAGCGAAAGGATGCTGGCGGTCGCCTACCTTGGGGGTACCCACAGAGGAGTAAAGTGGAACAGAACAGGGACTCTGCCACAGTGCGTCCCCAGGAGTGAGCACGGGGCCCCGGAGCGTCTGTATAGTCCGAATTTAATATTGTACCAAGAGGTCAGGCACCGAAGAATTGGAAGAGATGGTATGCAGTAGGTGACTTGGGTGGATGCCCCGGGTGACCGGTGACTACCAATGCAGGAATCCGGGGCCCTCCGCCAATGCACAACACAGAAGGCTCCCAGCACAGTTCAGCAAGGGTTGAGCGTGATGCTGACAACTGACCCCTCCGGGAGCGGGGAGCTCAAGCGCTGCAGACCATTATATTAAACAAAGACAGTCACAAGGGGTGAGCGTAGCGCGTTGTAGAGGGTCACCGGGCAGGGTAAAGTGAAGCCAGAGAGAGGATCAAGCCCCAGGTTGTCGCCAGGAGGAAACGTGGGTGCCCAGAATATTCCGTGCTGAGAGGCCAGATGAGCCCGCGTATTCGTGCTTCGGGGGCGGGCAAGGCCCAGGGCCAAGCACAGGAGGAGGCGAGGAAGCGCCACACTCAGGGGGCGAACGGGACTCACTCCGACAAACGTACCTTGTGGGTCCTGTGAGGCCCGAACACCAGCGGGGGAGCGCAGCACCGGATGTCTGGAGGGCGCCGCAGATCGACCCTGGGTATCGGAGCCTCCTTGAGGGGCGGGGAAGGTCCAAAGATGGCTAGCCGCACCAGGTAGCGCGGCAGCGGTCCGAGGAGGGGACCAGGAAGCAGCGGCGCCGGAGGCTGGAGCGTGGTGTCCAAGACGCTCGGAAACAACAGCAGATCCCACAAGGCTCAGGGGCGGGAGCGGACGATCGCAATGCCCCCAACCAGCCGTAGACCTGATGGGGTGTAGGAGCGCAGGGAGTCCCCGTAGCAGCAGGCAGGAGGGGCCGGAACATCAGGATGAGCGGTGCGCCCCGCCGCTGGAGATAGATATTGGCGCGAAGGAGCGCCGTAGATGGGGGATGGTAATGGTGATGTTCGGATCTGGGGATCCTCTGCGCCGTTTCGGATCGGGATTTGACCAACAGATTCCCAGATTCAGCAGCAATAAGGTCGTGTCAGTCAATGCGGCGTATCAAGAGCTCCAAGTGCCCGGAATAGGATTGCTTGATCTGCCTGCCACGCAGCGCTAACTTCAGGCGGCCATCTTGTTCGGCGCTCAACAGCGCCCCCAACATTCTCATTTCTAACGTTTGCGACTACTTCATATAGGATTCAACATCAATTCTTAAAAAAAAAAAAAAAAAAATCAACCTTATACAGTTCTGACTCGATGCTCTCCCCTTTATGTTTCAAAAGAACCTCTTCATTGTATTGTTTTAACGACAGGTCGACAACACCTGGAAACACATGTTTAATGATCACAATTCTGCCGACACAAGTCTAATTATAAATGCACCTCAGTAAGTTTGGAGAACCTCGACACAACGTGCTATTCAGTCGAAGGAAAAGAATACTCACATGTCCTGCACCTCTTGCATGACAATGCGGTCGATCATGTGAGGCATATGAGCAGGAACCTTTCTTGAGGTAAAGCCAAACTTGCTGTTGAGGAGTTTATTCACATAGCGCAGGGAATTGGCAAACGTGTCCTTCAGCCGCCTCCCGATCCGCTTGCTGTCAGAGGAGTAGGAAAGTAGCTTGTTTAGGACAATTTCTTCCTAAATCATGGGAAGAGACACACAGTATTTAGAGGGTTAATAAAAACTCAATGACTAACTACAACAGAAGAGGCAAATAATGCTTCTCTTTGCACCATTTTTGGAAAATATTGCATCAAACATTTGCAAAACTGGATGCTGATCCCAAAGGAGAGCAAGAAATAAATATGATTTAACAAACAACTTAAGAGTAACTGCACATCACTTGTCTTACCAATCTCCCTGGCACTAAATATACAGTTTAATGCATATATGAGTGTTAGAGGACATTTCCATCTCTGTGCAAAATTCTCTCCACCTGCGAGTTCCCCAGCACCTTTTGCTGGTCTCTTGGATTTTTGTTGTTATTGAAAAGTAAAATGTATTAGCATTTCAAGTACAACAACTCAAGCCTTTACATATGATCTATTTCATGATACAATTCCGTAAGTGTGAACTTAGGGCAACTCTCAGAAACTGCAATTTAAACAACATTCAGCATTCCCTAATCACCCCTTCAACATTCCCCTCCTAAATCAACCCCCCTCACGCCTCACATACGCAGCAAGATCCCGCATCCTCCGGTAGGCTCCCTCCCGAGGGGTTAGCCCTCATCCGGGCAAACAGTCTCAGGGCTCCCGGGTCGGCCGTAGGATTATCTCACATTCAATCTGTGCATCACCATGAACTTCCGAATACGGCTATCGTTTCAAGTCCCTGTGGCTCAGCACCCAGGAGCCCCTTGCAACTGGGCCATGATGTGTCCCCTCCCTTTCCCCCCTCGCCCTCTTTCAGCGTCCGTATTTCTCAAAAAATTGTACCCATAGGCCCTCGAAGTGAACTTGTGACTCATCAAGAAGATGAGTCAGGAACTCCACATCATATACGACTTGCACCTTTGCCACCCATTCCTTTTCCGCCGGCATCCTTGGGTTCTTCCACAGCTGGGCCAGGCTACATCCAGCTGCCACCAACATTACCCTCAGCATATGCCCGTCCCCCCACCTCCTCAGCCTCCGTCAGTACCCCAAAAAGAAACAGCCCCAGGGAGAGTTCCCTATTGATCCCATCTACACCTTTTAACCATGACAAAACTTCTCTTCAATACGTTTGCACCTTCCCCTCAGCCCCACCACATGTGGCCATTGTCCCCCCCCTTTCACCCTCCTACATTTCCAACAGCCCGGGTCATTCCCCTTGCCCATCTGTTGCTAACACAGCCAGTGGGTAGTGCCACTTGTGAAGGACCTATAAGGCCTGGTGCCTATATTGCAGGGAGGCCGTCGAGCTGGCAACCCATCTACACATCAATGTCCATAAGGCATCGTCAATCTCGTTCCCTAAGTCCCGTCCCCAACTAGTCCTGGCTGGGGGTGGATCCCTGGGCGCTGCCAGCAACTTCCCCTTAAAAAGTCGGGCTACGAGGTCCCTTGAGCCTGTCTTTGTGAGCAGAAGTTTCCCAAAATCCATCAATCCCCCCCTCAAGTTTTCCCCTCCATCGACCCTTCAGCTGCAGGTATTGAAATATCGACAACCTGCCCACCTGCAAGCACTCCTCTAACCTCTTTATTGTGATGAAGGGCCCCTCCTCCAACATCTGGCCTGCCTTATACAGCCCTGCCAAATATCGTATTTGGAACGCCAATGGTTCTACATTCCCGTCACGCAGTGGGGGTGCCCAAATACTGCTCAAGGGGGATGGCCATGTGGTCAGCCATCTGTTCTAATCTCTCTCCCTCTAGAGACCGCACAGGACTTCCAGGATCGGGCGACACCACACCCATCTCGGGATACAGGATCTGGGGACCCATAGCCACTCTACAAGGGTGACTAGCGCCTGGACCGCGTTGCCGAATGGTACCCATTGCTTCTCTGAGGCCGGGTTCAAATGTACCACTAACACCCGGGACTGAGCTGCTTTTTAGTAGGTCAGGAGGTCCGGGAATCTCACCCCTCCCCCTCCTCCTTCAGCAAGATCATGGTCTTATGTGCAATCCGGTGCTTGGCTCCGGCCCACAGGATATTTAAACAGGGACGCCTTTACCTCCTCAAAGAAGAACCTCAGGACCATGTTAGGGAGAATTCTCTGTAAAGGCTAATTTCCCAAACCTAGTGAGTCCCCCAGCAGCTGTGCTGGATTTTTGGGGTTTAATTGTTTCTCCTGCTAAGAGTGAGACTCTCTTTCTCCCACTCTTAGGCATGATTTGAGAATGTCCTTTGACTTTGTAAATGTGTTTTATGGGCTATGGGGTCTTTTACTCCATAGGGCTTCATGTGTTTTTGGTATGTGTGTTACACAGCATCCTCAGTGCAGTAACACAGGGGTGTGTCATAGTGACAGCCAAACAGACTCCATACCCTGGGACTGACTACTGTCTCCCAGGGCATGTAAAGTCACCATTGATTTTGCTAGTCTTAAATTGTGAACAGAATCAGTAAAAACCATCATATTGTGGAAGTACTGGTAGGGGTCATTTGATTGCCCCTGGGTCTGTTTCCCAAGGGGGCACTGTCCAGTCCCCCCTTGTCGAGTTTCTGGCTGGTGGCAGTGGTTACCACGCAAAATATTCCCCCGGAATATTTCCTATGGGATTTTCCCATTCATTTTAAACGCACCACTTTTTTGGTGCAATGTCAAAGATACCGCCGCACTCTTGTGTGATTGGCCCAGTGGTGAGCCGCCCGGCTCACCACTTAGCATGTTTGATTGACAGCTAGGCTGATGAATGGGGGTTTTGCTGCATAAAAGCAGGGCTTTGGGGACTGGAACTTCAGAAGTCGCCACAGGACCTAAAGAATCCGAAGAGGGGAGAAGCTGAGCCATTTACAACGACGACACCACCGGTGGAGCCCTACTGTACGAAACTCACCACTTTCCCCACGACAGAGAAGATCTTCTTCCAGGAGAGTCTTCTTCCCTTTGAGCTGGTGGGACCAACCAGTTTGCATTTTTCGCCTTCCTGGATCGTCCAGAGGTCGAATCACCCATGCCAAGCACCCCGGCGGCCGGATAGCCACGCTTCACCACTACCGCGAATAAAAGGGTAGTACCTTTTAACTGGGAAACTCCGCGGCTGGTTTCTTCCCTGGCAGTGCAACGATCTCCAGCTTTCCTCCAAGTCGAGAACTTCTCTTCCCCTGGACGAAGCACCGACTTGCACCCGCTGCCAGGAACAACTGCCCCCACAGGAGCTTTCTCACCATTTCAGGTACTGTGTCCCGCCTGGTCTCCCTTGCAACAGACTGTCCAAGGTGTCCCGTAAATCCTTGACTCTCTATCCTGGGGTGACCTCGGACCTGTTAACATCACCTTTCTATCTTGATCCGACCTCTTTTTGACTTTCTTGCAAAGACTGAGTGCATTTCCACTGCGTGATCTTGGGCACATTCTGCCTTGCTCTCTCCAATAGTGGGCCTGGCCTATGAACTTTTTACTCTGCAGTAGACCCTGCCTTTCTTGACTTGTTGTGGTTCTTTAAAAGTGTTGGTATTGTGTGTTTTCCTATTTCTGCCTTTTCTCTCCCTTTTTAAATAATTATTGGAGTGCCATCTATGGATGCGCGCTCACCTCTGTTTTGCTAAATAAGTGGTGTCTTAACCTAGACTTGTCAAATAATTAATTAGGGAGGTGTATATATTTCTAGTGACTGTTTGAAATTGCTTGACATATTAGTGCCAGTGTATTTTTACAAGTGTGTTTTTAAATAAATAATTATATACTTTTATACAAAAGCTCTGGTTAGTGTTTGCTTGTACTACTGTATTTTTAGCCCTATTGTGTATACTCTATATACTGCCTAACTCTTCTTGAGGGAAGTCTGACTGCTCAGCCACAGCTACCAGGTAAATCTGGGTGGTACAGACTGCTACCAATTGGGTATACTGCTAACACCTGTAGTCTTGAACTTTTTGCAGTGTTCCCAAAGGGATCTTCACAGGTTTCTGCCTAACAGACCACCACCAGGAGCATCTGAAACAAGAATTTGAGGAACTACCACCACTTTGACACAATTTAAACGCGCCATCCATGAAAGCTCCAGCTTACCCCACTGATCCATCTCTGTGCGCAGTGTTGACCACAACGGCAAATAGGTCCCAGCGAAAAGATCCCCAACTTGTTTGTACACCTTTATCCCCAAGTAATAGAAATGCCCCCCCAATGTACTGCTTCTCTGTCCCCGACAATCCCCCTATCAGAAAGGCCACTGATTTATCAAGCTTCACTTTTAAACCTCACAGTCTTCCGTATTGCTCCAGACTCCCCATGAGGTGCAGCACTGATCGGATCCACTATATACAGCATGGCATCATCTGCAAAGAGGCTCATCTTGTACATTTGTCCTCTGACATTAACCCCTTCGATCCCCTCCACTTCACAAACCTCTTTGGCCCACAGCTCCATTATCAATGCGTAAAGCAGCGGGTAGAGAAGACAATCATGCCTTGCGCCTCGTAACTAAAATGTCTGACACGCTCCCTTCACCACCACCCTAGCCATCGGTTTCGAGTATAGGGCCGCAATCCACAGCCTCCAACTCCCACCCAGCCCTATTGCCGAGAGGACTTCCCCCATACAGGCCCAATCTACCCTATCGAATGCCTTCTCAGCGTCTAGGGCCAGTAGTAGGGTGGCATCTCTTAGCATCGCTAGGGAGATTAGAATTGAAGCGTTTCCTGCATATTGTCGGATCCCTGCCTGTGCATTATAAATCCTGTCTGGTCGGTGTGGATCAGCCCAGGAAGATAGGACTCCAACCGGGTAGCCAATGCCCTCAAGAAGATCTTTGCATCTAAATTTAGTGGAGAGATAGGCCTATACGAGGCACAGCTGGTTGAGTCCTTACCTGGCTTTGGGATCACTGTTATTAGGGCCCTGAGAAACATTGGCGGGATGGACCCCTCCCCCGTTATGGAGGTAAACAACTTGGCCAAGGGCGCCGGCAGCAGGGAAAAATCTGCCGTAAATCTGATCCCCCTCCGCCCCCAGGGCCTTCCCAGTCTTTAGTTTACGAATCACCAGCAGCACCTCCTCCCTCGGCACCTCTGTCAAGCGTTTCCCTGTTCTGCTGCACCAGGCTGGGGTGCAACATGGTGCAGATAACCTCGGATCTCCTCTTGTCCCACTGGCTCCGGCGCAGTGTAAAGAGCCTGGTAATACTCCACAAATTGGGACGGGACATCATCCCACTTCTCCACCATGAACCTGTTCACTCTTCAGACCCTATTGACCCTTAGCTCCACGCAATTGCCCCCTTACCCTATTTGCCAAGAAGGCCCCCACCGGAAGAAAGACATCACAGCGGAAAAACGTATCCCTCATTCTCCCGACCCTGAACCAACTCTCAGCAACTTCCAATCCTCACTACCTCGTAGAGGGGTACAATAAAATCATGCGTTCAGCTCTAAATTCCATTGCACCGCTAAAACTGAGAAAAAGCAAACTGAAAAAACACCTGAACACTTGGCTCTCTCCTCACTTAAAATCTCTCAGATTAGAGAAATGCAAAAAGGAACAAGCCTGGAGACAATCACCCACAGACAACAACAAGTTGATCCTCAACAAAATAGCTGACACATACAAAAAAGAAATCAATCGCTACACAAAAATCGAACAATCTGAGAATATCACAAGCCAACTCTAGCACCAAAGAATTGTTCACTATCATCAAGGAGCTGGAAACACCCGTCCCCGTCCCGGACACATGTTTGAAAGATAATAAATGGTGTGTCATGATCTCTGCTTCCAAAAGGTCAGGGTTTTCCCAACTCCCTTGGAAGCAGATCCATAACCCAGGTTCCGAGTGCCAACCAGTCCCAATTGGGACCTTTTGGACCCAGTCCTGGCGCCAGTGGCAGGCTCATAAATATGCCCAGTCCCAGCGCTGGAAGCGCCAGGCTCATAATGCTTGGGTGGACTTACCTGCAGCAGACCATGCTGCTTACTTGCCTGCCAGTTGAGCCTCTGATCCTCTTCTGTTTGGAACTACTTTTCCTGTTGGGTGGGGCAGGAGCCACTCCCTAGGTTCAGAACACTGGAACTCTTCTGGAAAGCAGGAACTCTTTTCTTACCTAGGCGTGGCCGTGGAAGGAGATACCTAAGCACTACAGGAGGCTATTTAAACCACACCCGATGGATGAATCTTGCTTTGCCTTATTCTGCATCCTCAGCAGCAGAACGCTCATCGTGTCTTCTGCATCTGATCCTGGGCCTAAGGAAAAAGGCTTACCCATCCTGAATCCATTCTTCAGCAACACCTATAAAGACAAGAAAGAACAGGTTAGCATTACAGTCTTCAGTGACAGCTCTTCACTTACCTGGTCCATCGGCTGTCACCAACGCCTCGCGCTGCATTCCGGCATCTGAAAGACAAAGGCTTACCTACTCTTCGTGCGCTCCGGAGGTCTTCACACTGCATTCCGGCATCTGAAAGACAAAAGCTTACCAACTCTTCGCACGCTCCGGAGGCCTTCGGCGCTGCATCCCGCATCTGAAAGACAAAACAAGGTGCGTTTAAAGACATTGGGGAACTTTAATACTCACGTGCCATTACTCCTTTCCGCATCTAACCCAGTGGGTATTCCGGCACCCTGCAGCCGCTCCGAACTTGTACCTGCAAAATAAAAAGACAGTTAGAGCGCATCGTGAAGCAGGCAACAAGCGCTTACTTACGTGCTTCCAGGCGCTTCTATTCATCACACGGGCTCCATCTTCAACTCACTTCAGCCCGTCATCCGCCATCGCCGGAACCCTGCAAAACAAGAGACATCATTACTAAAGACTTTAAAGACATTAGAATTACTCGAAACTTACCGTTCGTGCAGTAAACGACGGACAGCAGTCCTCTGAAGTCAAGAGGCCTGCTCCCTTTATCCAGTGAAGAAACTGGTTACAGCACCCTGCCTCGAGGCAGATGGAGAGCACGACGTTCACTTACCTAAGGTGAGAGCGTTAACCTTTGGGGTTCTACAGGAGAAGAGAAAGGGAAGAAGAGAGAGACATTCAATAACCCAGTTCATTAATCCCATATTTTCTATCTGCAGACATCTTACCCTTCGAGTCAGACATACAGTGCACAGAGGTCCAGCCCAAAGAGCCAGCCGTGTGTTACATCATGGGTATACGCCCAGTCAAGACCGGCGCCTCTACGGGAATCAGGTGAGCGTTACATGGTGCACCAGTGTCCAAAGCGCCCTCTCCAACAAAGTCGCAGGCCTACAAATCAAAATGAACAAGAAAGAATCCCTAACCAACTCTACTAACTCTACCAACACTCCCCTCCACCCCCCGCCCTACACCCCATAACCCTACAACCAACCCACTCTCCTGCTTCAGCTTCTCCGAAGTCTCTACGTTAGAAGTGGAAAACGTTATCCTCAGCCTCAAACCCTCAAACTGCCAGGGCGACCTCTGCCCCTCCCAAATCATTAAAGATGCGGCAAGAGACCTCTCACCATTCATCACCAAACTCATGAACGCCTCCTTCTCTTCAGGCATCATCCCCAACTTGGGTTCTCCCTTTACTCAAAAAACCCTCCCTAGACCCATCTATACCCACTAACTACAGACCCATCACCACCGTCCCCTTTCTGCTAAAAAAAAACAGCTTATCTACAAATACAATACCTAGAATTAAATCATATCCTGGGAATCTGGTAATCGGGCTTTAGACCCAACATGGAACAGAGACCGCTCTCATCGCTCTCAAAGCTCAAATTGACACCCTTCGAGACAGCGGGAAAACTGCTCTACTACTTCTACGTGACCTCTCTGCAGCATTTGATTTAGTAGATCACAAAATTCTCTGTAACCACCTAGACTCTGCATCCCATTTCTCACAAGGAGCCATAAGTTGGATCGGGTGTTTCCTAAACAACAGGTCTATGCGTGTCTTCTCTACTTCAGCATCCGCTGACCCTATCCCCCATCACTTGCGGGGTTCCTCAGGGATCATGCGTCTCCCCCACATTGTACAACTTGTTCACGAAGCCCCGGTTTGATGATTTTGACGGTCTGGGTATCACCTACACTAATTACGCCGATGATACCCAGATCCTCATCCCGTTGACGGGAGATTACAACAAGGATTTGGCCTTGGTGAACAAGGTGTACCTCATCATCCAGGCATGGATGGCCTCACACATCTAACCTAAAAAAACTATCACAACAACACTAGCTTCATCATAGATGGCAACCCTATCAAGGTAGCCAAGGAAGTTAAAACTCTAGGAATCTATCTAGACTCCACCCTACCCTTCCGCAAACAGGTTAGTTCCATGGACTGCTCCACAGCCCAAAGATGTAAACTAATAAGAGCAGCCAAACCCTTCCTTTCCACCCAGAGCTGTACTACCTTGGCCAGAGCCCTAATCTTATCAAAACTGGACTATTGTAACGCCCTATACGTAGGAGCCAACAAATATGTTACAAATAAAATCCACACTATGCAAAACAATGCTCTCAGAGCAGCGCTGAGCATCCCTAAGAGAGAACACATCTCTAACATTAGGAGAGCCCATAATTGGCTTACCACCACCAACAAAATCTTGCTCAAAGTAGCCTCCTTAACTCATAAATACCTAAACAATGCAGCCCCCCGCTACCTACTCGACAAAATAAAAAGATACACCCCCAACCGACCCACCAGAACCGCCAATGCCAACTTGCTCTCAGTCCCCAGGTTTAAACGAAGCAAAACAGCTTCCAGGTGAAAGCAGCCCAACACTGGAACTCCCTGCCACTTACCCTAAGGACACCTCAAACCCACCTCTGCTTTAGGCGCAACTACATTCAGTGGATAAAGGACAATGGCCAATAACTCACCTTGCCTACCCTATGTATATTTGTAAATTGTTTATCACTGCATCTGCCGCTACAACAGCAATTGCTTTAACCTACGTATACACTGTAATTATTGTACAGACTGTAACCAAGCTGAGAATAACCTTCTAGCTCCTGCGCCCTTATACCCTCGGGTCTGGCGCGCAATATAAATTAATAAATGAAATTAAATAAATGAAACTGCACTCCCTCATGAAGACCCTTTATCCACAGGAATTGACCACCATATCCTTTTTTGATCTGCGTCTCCGTCATCCGAAACGTCTTTGTCACTATGATACCTCCTTCCTCCTTGCGATCTCTATGGGAAGCCCAATTAGCCTTGCCAATATCTCTACCTTTGATTGGGGAATCTGTGCCCTGTTTATAGTGGGTTTACTGCAGAAAGAGAACAGTCAGACGCTGCTTATGAAACATATTGCCAGTCAGTGACCTTTTGTTTTATGTGTTTAGCCCCTTTACATTTTACGTGGCTACCCGTAACTCAGTCATACCCCTTTTTCACCATGCCCTCGTTGCCCACTCAAGCATCCCGGGAGCCATCTGACTACTCCTTTTGTATAGATTGCTGCACATGTTTCCTCCCCCATCCCCCTTGCCCCACCACCCTTTCCCCCTCCCTCCCCCACCTAAACCCCTTTGGCCCCCTTTCCCCCTCCCACCAAAGCCTATAGTCCCACAGTACCTGCATTATGGTACCATCGACCGAAACACCAGGGTAGAGACCTGGACCCCTCGGTATCCCTGCCTCCTCCCCCCAGTATTACCCTTCCATCTCCTGCACCATGCTGCACCCCCTTGACCTCCCCTGTCCTATCTATACTGGGTGTCCTCTCCGGCCCATTCCACCCCTCCCCAACAGAACACCCCTGCTAAACACCCCCACCCTCTTTCACAACGAACACCGAAATAAGCTAAGGAACTCCTATTTAGCAAACCCCCTCCCAGACACCGCCTCCCTCACACCAAGAAACAACACACTTAACTTTCCACTTCACAGGTCCCCCAACCCACCATGATGCAACCTTCACACTAGGGCGTGGTATTGAGCTTCTGGAATTTGATGGCACCCTGGATCCTACGCCACCCACAGGGTGTCCCAGATCCCACTGCTCCACCGTCTTGACTAGATCCCCCACCAAACTCCCCCATGGCTGCTGGGTCCAGGCCCCAAGAGGTCCTCCATGGTTCGCTTGACATCATCCTCTGTTACCACCTGGAGCATCTCACCTTCCTATTCAAAGTTAACTGCAGAAGGGTATCCCCACCTGTACCTTACCCCTTTCTCCTTGAGCCATCTGGTCAGCGGACACATTTCTTGCATCTCAAAAAAGTGTCTGGGCAGAGAGGTCCTGGAATACGGCCACCATGGATCCCTTTTATTCAATGTCCCCATGCGCCTGGCCATTTCCAGAACGTTAGCCTTTTCACGATAGTAGTGCATCGTGGCAAGGAATGAGTGGGGCCCTCTGCTTCCACCGCTCACCCGATGCACTCTGTCCATAGGCACAGTCTCCCTTTCCTTGGATCCTAGGACCAGATTCATAATCTCCTGGATCTTGCGCTCCAGTCCTGCCTAGGAGTTCCCTTCTTTCTCTCGAAGGCAAAAGAAGCGAGGTTGCTGCATCCTTCCTGTTCTCGAGGTCCTCCACTTTGAGTTGTAGTTCCTCCTCTCGCATTTCCACTTCTTGAAGGTGGGCCCCCACCTGCATCTCAAGGACCACGGATGAGGTATGGCTCGCTTCAGCCCTTCCCTCCGATCCTCCAGGGTAACCACTCTCGCCGAGAGGTCCGCCACTTTCACACCTATATCAGTTTGCATGCCTCGTATCTCGTCCAGTATCGCTTGGATATCAGTTTTATGGTGCCAATCTCTGCTGTGCATGGGTGGGGCCCTCTGTCCTCCTTCAATTTCGCCATCTCTCCTCCCTCTGGATACTTATACTGTGCGAGTGCCGCCTGCCAGCTCACCCACGTGGGCGAACGCACACCAGCTCACCACCGCCCACCTTCATCTTGGCCATATGCCCTCAGGTTGTCCTTGTGGTCCCACCAAACCGCTCCTATTCAGGGGATGCCTCCTTGGTCCGTCCCCCTCAAGCCCGTTCTCCTGCCTCCTGGACTTGAGGCTGGACACCCCCCCACTCCAGCTATGTATCCTCCACAGCACTGCTCCTTCCCAATGAGGCACCGCGCGGATGCCGGGATCATGCGTCCAAGGGACCTCAAGTCACTAGAGTCAGTCCTTAACACAGTATGTTCTGTCTACCTGGATCAAACATCGGGTGCCCCGCTTGATATTTAGGAGTCCGGACTGATGCACACCCCCTCCTTAGGTCGCTGGGGGTTTGTACATGCACGTGTGTCTCTGGTTGCAAACTGCTCCAACTCCAAGCTGGCACCTCCAATGCCTGTTGGAGCCGCCCCGTGGTGGCCTCTGCTCCGGGGTGTACAGTGGGGTGGGCTGCCGTTGACTGTGGCTGGGGGGGTGGATGAGCCCCTCTCCTCATGACACCTCCACTGCCACCCATAGCGGTACCCCAGTGCTGCCTCTGCACTCCTCCCCCGTATGGCATCTGCATGGGGTGGGGTAGGGACAGCATTGTCTCCAAGCTCACTGCTCCCCTTTGGCCTCTTGAGGGTCTGCTCTCCCCCTTCACCAGGCCTCCACTCTCACCTCTGGTCAGCAGGCTATAAACGCTGGCATCACATGCCGCAGGCTCCACTGCTCTCAACTGGGCACTTTTCACCCAGCCTCATGGAGGGCCCGTTTATGCAGTGCTGCTTGTAGACACTGGAGGCATTCGCTCTGGGCCGGCCTGTGTTCCGCCTGTGTGGGCTTCTGTTGGTTCCACTCTGCACCAGAGGGGCTGCCGCTAACAACCAGTAGAGGGGATGGACCCCACCCCTTGCGCCTCTGCAACCCTCTGCGGCGGCGGGTCGGCTCTGCCGTCTTGCCTCCCCTTCTCAACGCTGAGGCTGTGCGTGGCAGGTGAAAGGGAGCCCACATCTTTGAGTCCGCCAGTCTCTGTGTGACTTCATGGAACTTCATGGACTTCATGGAACCCACTCTTGTTCACCACTAAGGCGGTGCCTTACAGATCCCCAGCACCACCTCTTGTCAGCAGGGTACGGCCTGCGTCCTGCTGCTCCGTATCACTGGCCCCACAGTCCGCTGTCTGTCACGAGCTGCTCGGCCTTCCAGCCCAGGGTTGGTTAATCAGCTGTACAGGATCGGGATCAGCTGCAATTACATCATCAAGTGCAGTCTGTCCTCCGCTGTCCTAGGGGCCGTTGTGGAGGTTCCCGGGCACTAAGCTCTGATGTTACGCCACTATCAACCAGGGCAGGGATCCGAGCCTACCAATCAGGCATCCATTTTGCCTGCGCCGACTGGTGGTCTCCGATTCTTGGACTTTTGGACTGATTCTCCTAAGGGAGTGGAATCTCACTCATCCTTTTACTCTGATCATGGGAACCCTTGTTACCTCTGTTTGCTATTTCTTTGTGGAGTCATGCTTTCCTCCAATTTTAAAGGCATCTACAAATTACTAAAGCAGCACACAACCCTTTCGGTGCAGTGTTTCTGCAGGCTCCTAGAGCTTCCACTTTTTCTTTATTTGCCCTTGGTTAACTCACAGTTACCCAGGTAGGGGGATACTTTTTATCACACCTGTATTTTCTTTTGTGAGGTCAGCAGACCCACCTTATGTGTAGTGTTGAGGGGATCCTATGTATCCCTATTCTCGACTCTACAGTAACTTTGTGGCTACTGTGACAGGTCTATCAGTTCAGGCTTGTGGCAGTATACCTTTTATACAACTTTTTGTGAACTTTCATTGCAAGCTGTGTTAGTAAAGATTTTCATATCAATGATAAATCTTCCTGACCTGGGTCAACCCAAGAACCTTTTGCTTTGACCAGCTAACTATTTCAAGGCACAGAACAGAGACAGGCCTTCTGGACTTCAAAATTCAGATGGATGAGGCGAAGGACAAGGGCAATCTAGCCATTCTCCTGCTGCTTGACCTTTCGGCAGCATTCAACCTCGTTGACCACAAGATCCTCACGGAACATCTGACAGCGTCAGCGGCATTCTCCAGTTAGGCGACCGCCTGGGTCCAATCCTTCCTAGCCGACCGAACCACCCAGTCATCTCGCCGGGGGCTTCAGCCCACCCCATCCCCATCCTTTGTGGCATCCCCCAAGGTTTGTGCGTCTCGCCGACCTTATACAATATCTTCACAAAGCTATTGTTCAACCGCCTCTTGATAACCTGGGTGTCACATACACAAACTATGCTTACGATACCCAGGTCCTCATCAGGTTGCTATGAAGAAGACTCCACACGGATTAACAACCTCTACCTGGAGATCCAAGCCTGGATGGCAGAACATGGCTTAGGCCTCCACGATGAGAGAAATGAGCTCCTTCTCGTCGGCTCCCAACCACATCTTAGCAAACTGGACCCCTGTTACGCTTCTATCAACATAGATGGTAATACAATCGCAGTGGCCAAAGAAATCAAAACCCTGGGGGTTTATTTGGATTCCACACTCTCGCTCAAAAAACAACAAGTAAACACCACAGCCTCCTCCACGGCCTACACTAATAAGCTCATCAATGCCTGCAAAGCCACCTTCTTGCCGTCCAGCTGCATTACACTAGCCAGAGCGCTAGTGCTCTCAAAAATCGACTATTGCAATACACTCTTCCTTGGCACTTCAGAGCGCAATTTGAACAAACTGCAGGTGCTGCAGAATAATGCCCTCAGAGCGGCTCTGAGTATCCTGCGGCACGCACACATCTCCAGCCTCAGACAAGAGGCCCATTGGCTCCCTATACGAGACAGAATCACCCTTAGATCACTCGTCATTGTCCACAAATGCCTCTCTAATGACACCCCCAAGTACCGGGCAGACAGGTTCAACAAACACACCTCAGCCATACCAACTAGAACGTTGTATTCTCATCGCCTATCCATCCCCAAATTCTCCCTAAAAAAGCAGCGGCTCCAGCTTCCCGGCCCTAGCGGCCAAACGATGGAACGCTATACCTTTGAATCTTAGAGCAGAACCATCCTTTTGGACCTTCAGAGCAAAAACTAAGTCCTGGCACGCCAACAAGAACTCTCCCATTATCTGATATACTAAGCAATGTCCCACTACTGTATTTGTTCCTGTGTCTGCCCCTCGACCACCATGTAACCCGGCCATTTGCACTTACTGTTATTATCTTGTATGTCTTTAATCTGTTGTAACCTGCTTCTAAGTCTCTGGCGCCCAGTTACCTCAGGGTGCGGTGCACGGTAAAAATAAAGAAACTAAACCTTATGTGGAGTGTTGGTGGGATACAAAGTATCCCCTTTCATACTTACCTGGTGACATTTTGTTACAATTGAAAGTTTCCTTGAATAGCTGGTGGCAGTGTAACTACTTTTATGACGTTTTAGTCTTCATTACTTGCAGGCTGTTAATTCAGCTTCCGTAATGCACAGAAGGGCCACCATTTTGCTAAAATAGCGGGCTCCTTTTTTCGCCATTTCTTGTGTGCTTGCTGTTTGAGATCTTCCCTTACCATTTTAGGCGGGAAAGACTTCAGTGGCTGTTTTTTCGTTGGCGGGAATCCTTTAGATTCCCACCCAGACTCCAGAGTGTCTGGAAAGGCAGAAAGCAAGGTAGGAGTCCAAACCTCTGCAGCCCTTTGTCTTTCACCTTGCCTGAAAGGAAATAACTCCCAGTGGGGGGCTGGCTGTCCTGATTGGATGGCTAGACCGCTCCTTGCTGTAAAATGCAGAGGGGGAATGCAGAGGTTGTGCTGTAGTTCCTGATAAAAACTCTGTACATGGAAGCTGCTGACAAGTCGATCACAAGAGCTGAAACTGGAGAGGAAGATGAAGAAACGAAGGCTGTAGCGATTTGCAGAGACCAGAGAGCCTGCTGTGTAACCAGAGCCTGCTGTAACCCTTCCTTCTTATTGACCAGTGGATTTCGAAACGGACGACCCGACCCTAGTCAGATCCACTAGACTCAAGAAGACCTGCCTTTTGAGCCATCCCATGTCATGCTGCTACCTTGCATGGCTGCAAAACCCAAATATCGTGAGACCTCGAGCCATTGTGCTGTGCATGGTCTTCTGAATTGAGCGGAGTATTTGGTGGCCTCCTCCTGGCCCTCCAGAGACGTGAATCAAGTCTGAAACGTCCCAACAGAGTGCTGGACCTTGCAAGTGACGAGAATCTGACCAGCAATATTCACTCTTCTCCTGGCTCCTGAAAAGGGTGCCATTACCACAGAGCTGCATCCAGCTGTGAGGAAACTCTTGCCTGGAGTCTTCCTCATTGATCCCTGCTGCAGAAGCCCTTCCAGTGTCCTGTCTTCATGACAAGGAATTCAGCGACTGGGTTTTGGCTGCAGATCCTGAAGTCCCCTCCTCTGCAACCTCTTCATCTGTGCTGAGTAAACCATGCAAAGAACCACTTGCCTAGAGCCTTCCCTGTGATCCTTCTAATGTCCTGTCTTCTGTCTTAATGATAAAGGAATTCAACGACCTGGTTTTTGGCTGCAGATCCAGAAGTCTTCTTGCTGCAACTCTTCTTCCATGCCAAAGTACTGTGTTGGCTGGGGTATTTACTTACCTTAAGCCTTTGCGATTTCTGTAAAGCTTTTGGGGTGTTTTCTGTGATTGGGAGTACTCTCATCCAGATCACCATGGCCCATTGCTGGAATCCTCCAAGGGTGTCTTCTCAGAAGTCCCTGGAACCCAACTAAAAGTGAACTACATACTACAGCTGGCATCTAGATTACTAGGGTCCCTCTTCTGCCTCTGAGTGAACTCATGTAATAGACTAGGGAAGGACTGGATAAGGAAAGAAGTATGTGTTAAAAAGACCAAGGGAGGCCACCAGGGGGCGCAGGCAAGATGGCTGGCTGAACTTCAAGCTCCCCACATGGCCCCGGGAAACAAGCTAAAGGACGTGCCTTGAAAACCCATGAGCCCCCATTGCCGGCACAATTTGAAAAAGGGAACCGTCGAGGAACGCGAGGGAGTTTACGCAGTCTCTCGGGGGTGCCTCTGCTCTCCCGCTGACCGCCCGCAGATCACGGCCCTCCTCCTACCCCAGGCGCTCTCGTGGAACCTCCACGGCGGGAACCGTGTGTTGGCCAGCCGCGCTGAGGGAGGAGGAGCCGGACCTTCTGCCTGTGCTCGCCCGCGAAACGAGCGCTGCCCGACAACATCGCAGGGCTGGGCGGGCCCCCAGAAGATCTTCCCCGGTTGCCGGCAGCCCAAGCCCCACCCCAGGAGATAAGCGGCGCACGGCCGCCCATCGCATGGGAACGGTGACAGCAGTGAATGCGGCGCCCTGCTGCGCGGGACACCCGGGGATCCGTGTCCCCCAACACCGACTCCGGAGCCATAGACACGATTTGGCCCGGGATGACGTGGGAGCGTGCCTGGGCCCCACCTCTGTGACCTGTCCACCCGAGTAACGCCGCCACCATAAGGACAGCAGGGGCCTGCCTCTGTGGCCCATACCCCCGCATAGCACTGCTGCCATAAACACAGCAGGGCCCCGCCCTTTATCAATCCCCCGGGGGCAGCGACAACGGGAAGAGGAGCCCACGAAAACACCAGGGCAGGCTCAGGCCATCGCAGGAGCACGCCTGGGCCTCCCCCCCTTCCCAGCCTGCCCATCTTCCAGAACGGGCTCCACTTAAAGGGGTCTGGTCGCTGGGCACCGTGGCCCCAGTGCCACACCATGCTGCAGAGCCGTATTGGACCCCCTGCTCACCAGCTACATCCTGCTCCGCGGGCGCTGCCCCACTCGACTGCTACGCAGAAGCTGCCCCAGGAGAGAAACAGTGCCACCCCCCACCCAGGGGGCCCCCTTAGAGTCTGCACCCCCGCCAGGACCCCCCTGCAATCAATTCACCAGCACAGGGGCCCTGCCACATCGTGGGGACACAAGGCACCAAATCAGGCCGGACCCACCCACGGGTAGTGGAACCTCCAGTATCAAACCTCCAGCCGCCAGCCAAGGCCTGCCCGGACCCTCTGGGAGGAACACCACAGTGGGCCAGGGAACCCCAGCAGCCTAGGGCCGAGCCAAGGGAGGCTGTGCTCCCGGTGAAATTAAAGTGGTGCACCACAGACCGGAGCACAGACACTAGCATAGAGCTCCACCATCTGAAGATAACCAAAAGGACTCGAGCTAAAACGACGGGGCTGGCGACTCGGGGCCCTAGGACGCTCCCTGAAGACACCCCGAGAGGTCCCGGCACCCCAAGGTGATCAACACCCCATGAGCTGGAGGAAAACTCTTGCAAAATATCAGTTCACCCCAGGACACCACACAATGGAAACCGACCCCACCGCCACACAGCCCCCAGACATGACTGCCATGTAGTGTAACATCCAAATGATCCTTGAGGAGATCAGGGGCATGAGGACAGACATGGGGGCCAAACTGGCTGACCTCACGGCCAAAGCTTCTACACTAGAGAACCGAATGGAGGGGGGTCGAGAATAATCAGGCATCAACGGACCTCCATGAGATGCAAATGGGCATCAGATTCAAGGAACTGCAGCACTGCGAGGAAGATCTCCGGCCTAAGGTCGATGATATGGAAAACCGGGAAAGGAGGAAGAACTTGAGAATTTTCGGCCTTGAGGAAAGTCCCGGTGGGACTGGAAAGCAGAATCCAGGACATCATCAGAATTGCCCTGGGGTCAGACTAAGGCGAAACTCTCCTGCTCGACAGGGTGCACCGGGCCGGCGGCGGAGGCACGGGCCCATGCTCAGTCCTATCAAGATTTCATTATTACAGAGCCAATGCTAGGGTGCTGGAGAGGGCGAGAACCTTGCGTGACATTCAGCATGGGAATTCCAGGGTGACAATATACCAAGACCTCTCCGCCCTCATACTCCAGATGAGAAAGAAATGCGGCTCTATCAGCAGATGGCTACAAGAGAAGGGGGTACGATATCGCTGGGGTCATCCATTCCACCTGGCGTTCGAATGGCAGGGCCGGAGATACCAGCTAGTCACAGAAAGACATTCAAAGGGCCACAGATGACCTTACAGGTGACCTCGCAGGATCATCCGGAGATCAAAATGGAACCGACAGGGATCACGGTTGCGCACCTCGGGGCCCAGACCTCTCTCAAGGGAAGCTAAAAGTCAAAGGCTCACGCAAATTTCTGAAGACCAGACACCCCTCAACGGAACGGGGGGGGGGACCCCCATGATTACACACACAGCAATCAAGGTTTAATCACCATGCCAAGGCTCGATTTATGTCCTTTCACAGTCCTCGTAGAGCTGAGGACCTTGCTGGGCGCAATATGTTTTTCCCACGGTGTGCAGGAAGTTCTTTATTCAAATGACCTATGTCAGAGCTGAAATGTTGCCCATTTTGAGGCTGTTTTATGGTTCCATAGTGTGCCACTTGGTGACTCTCCTTAGAGAAGCGTTGGTGGCCTACGACCCCGCGTTGTGACATGCACCAAGAGGGACGAGGGAGGTCGACCGTACGTCAAGGCTGGAGGGTAAAAGTGGGAGGGGGCACCACCGCCGGGTCCCCACCACCAGCGCTGGAGGGCTAATACTTAGTGGAGAAAGGCATGATGTAAGGTGTCATACTAAAAATTCTGTTTCCCTTGGCCGGGGTAGTGACCCTGGCGGTTCCTTGCTCGCTTCAACCCCTTCGGGGGAGCAGGCGGCGAACGCCCTACAAAACGGGTAAGGGAGGAGGAAGGGGGGAGAGGGGGTATCGAGTTATTGATGGGGTCAAGGGGAAGGGGGGAATCCAGCTCAAGTCATGGACACCGGTTTTGCAATGGGTTCTAAGTAGCGGACACTCAAAGGGGTTTAGAGAGCACAATATGAAAGACAAAAATGATTGAAGGGAAGATAGGCATGCTGAACATCAAGGGCCTAAACTCTCAGAACAAAAGGTCCCTTACGAGTAATAGGTTCCGCAAACAGCGCCTAACAGTCCTTTTCCTACAGGAAACACACTACAGGCAAGGAAAGGAGTCGAAAATAAAGGGGAAAGAGATCGGTAGTAACTACTGGGCCTCACGCAGGAGTTCCAAAAAGGAAGGGGCGGGCATTCTTCTGGGCAGGACGTTTCGTCTCACGGGAGTAGAAACCAAAAGGGGCTTTGGGGGTCAATTCCTAGGTATTAAGGGAACCTATGAGGGGGAACGCATCACCCTAGCCACTTTATATGCACCCAATTCGGGACAAATACGTTTCCTTATCATGATCTTTAAACTCAAAGGGGCCATGATACTGGGTGGGGACTTCAATCTGATATTGGATCGCCGTCTAGACCAGTGGTCCGCGAAGGAGGGGGGGGCACCCAAGGAGATGTCCAAGGATAACCTGGCCATGCAAACCCTTCTGAGGGAACACTACTGGGTGGACGTCTGGCGTAAAATACATCCAGAACAGGGCGGGTACACCTTTTTCTCACCTCCACATTGCACCTACACCAGAATTGATCTCGTGTTGATTTCCGAGGAGGGGAATGAGGTGGTGGAGCAACCGAAGGTAGAAGCCATAACATGGTCCGACCATGAACTACTCATAGCCAACTGGTCTCTGCCCGTTTCCCCAAGATCTTCCCGATGGCGATGCAACGACACACTCCTCAGGGACCCCGTATTTCGGGATTTCATGAGGAAAGAAATGTCGGCCTACTTTGAGATAAACGACAACAGTGAGACTGATATGTCCATGGTGTGGGAGGCTGCTAAAGCCACCTTTAGGGGCCTCCTTATCGTAGAGGGTTCAAGACGCAAACAGGAAAGGGGCCTAATTGAAAATAAGATCAGCGCGGAATTGGGCGGGCTGCGCGCCAGGCTGGGCCTCCCAGGGGTGGACCATGGAGCTCTCCTGGAGGAGATGCAGGGCAAAAGACAAGAACTTCACACGGTCCTCATAGGGGAAGTCATTAAGAAAATGCGGTACACCAAGCAAAGGTACTACGAACGGGGATACAGAGTTGGGACCCTCCTGGCACAAAGAGCCCGAGGCTGTAGAGTTGAGAGAGAAGTTGCTTGTCTCAGGGACGGGGAGGGAGGGACCTATGGAGGCAGGGAGGAAATAGCGGAATGTTTTGCCGACTACTATAGCAAACTCTACTCCAGACAGGCAGGTGAATCGCTCGATGACATCCGTACCTACCTGGCAGAACACCCTCTGCCTAGGCTGTCTGAAGCGGAGCTAGAGGTCCTGGAGGGGGAGATACCGGAGGAGGAGGTGGAGGGCGCCATCAAAATATTGAAAGCTGGAAAGGCCCCAGGGTGAGACGGTTATACAGCTGACTTCTATAAACAGACCCAATCTGTCCTGTTAAAGCCACTGGCCAAATTATTTAATCAAATCAGGAACCGAGACTCAATCCCACCGACGTTCTTACAGGCCCTCATCACTGTAATACCTAAGCCCGGTAAAGATCAGATGGAATGCGGGTCCTATAGACCTATCTCGCTCCTAAACCTTGACGCCAAGATTTTTGCAAGAATCCTGGCCTCTAGATTGGAACGCTGCCTCCCTCGACTGATACACCCCGATCAAGCGGGATTCGTCCTAAATAGACAGGGCTCTGACAACATGCAGAAGACTCTCCACATGCTCACCTCTAGGGTGTTACATGATGAGGGCGCACTCCTACTGGCCCTTGACGCGGAGAAAGCCTTCGACAGGGTCAGCTGGGCTTTCATGGGGGAGGTCTTCGCGACTCTGGGAATGGGCCCGAGGTGGCTTGGCTGGATGTCCGCGCTCTATTCTTCCCCCTCCGCCAGAGTAGTAGCAAATGGGACAGAGTCAAGAGTATTTCCTCTCGAACGCGGCACACGACAAGGATGCCCACTGTCCCTGTTAATTTACGCACTTGTGATAGAACCAATAGGCGATCACGGTCCGCAATGATGAGGCCATCAGGGGGGTACAGATAGGAGATACGCATTGTAAAATCTGCATCTTCGCAGATGACGCATTGCTCTACATTACAAAGCCGTCCCAGACAGTCCCCAGGATGCTACAGGGTCTCTCACGCTACGGGGAACTGTCAGGGTACAAGGTCAACCTCGAGAAATCGGTGGCATTCATAGGGGGAAACTTACCGGACCCAGAGGTAACTTATGTGAATGGGCTCCCCTTTAGTCTACAGTAAGAGGGATTCCGGTATCTGGGGTTCCAGGTCAGACGTGACCCCGAGGGCCTATACTCGGCCAACTCCCCCCCCGCCGCCCCTTTTGGTCTGCAATCAGAAAAGACACGGAAAGATGAGCAGTGTCGGGTCTCTCTTGGATGGCACGCCTAAATCTCAAAAATGGTTATCCTCCCCAAGTTCCCCATTTCTTTTCCAAATGCTCCCGGTACTGATCCCCAAAACATTCTTCACGGAAACGAAGCGAGTCCTTCTCAACTTCCTCGGGTCGGGTAAAAAACATAGGATCTTTTATGAGGTATTGACCAGGCCAAAGGAAGATGGCGGGGTGGGATAGCCCGACTTGGAAACATACCACAGAGCCTCCCAGCTGAGGGTCTTGATTGACACTTCACCCCAGGTACAGAAAAACAATGGGTGGCCATGGATAATGGGGTCCTCGCGCCTGTCACAGTAGAGGAGTGGCTCTGGGTCCCTAGGAAAAACACCCCTAGAAGCGTCCTGAACCACCCAGTCCTAAAAGTACTGTGGTCCCTCTGGAGGGAGGGAGGGAGGGTACTATCGTTGGCTCACGACCTGGCCTTCTCCACTGTGCTGCATCTGGACCCCACTTTCCTAGCTAAGATAGCCGAGCCAGCGGCATACCACTGTCTCCAACTAAAAGGAGTCCTCACTGAGCCATCGTGGGGGGACACCCTCAGGAGGGACCTTACAGATTTTGAGAAACTCCTCCTCTCTGACAAGGGCTCTAAGGGGATAATATCTCGCCTTTACAAACTCTTCCTGTTTTCCGTCCCAAGAGACCCACCACCGGCATGCACGCAATGGGAAAGGGACCTGGGAGAGGAAATCGATGATGAAAGATGGGCAACAATGTGCAGGCGGGCCAACCGATCCACGGCCTCACTCCAATATCGCCATAAAGCCCTTAAGGTTTGTCATCGCTGGCACTACCCCCCCCCACCCCCCCACAGAGGATTGCTAGAATGAGGCCTGGATACGACCCACACTGCTCGAAGTGCAGGACAGTGAGGGGGGATTATATTCATATGTGGTGAGGATGCCCAGTGGTCCAAAAGTATTGGGGAGAGGTATTAACTTGGATCAAAGGGGTCGACAGGGTTGAACGATCTTCCTCCCCCTGTCTTCTCCTCTTCGGAATAGACTCCGGAGATGGCCAGGAAGATACCCAGGATCATGTGTTACAGGTCATGTTGGTGTCTGCCAGGTGCTGTCTGGCACAGAAATGGAAGAACCCTGGAATGCCAGGGGAAAAAGCATGGGTCACCAAAGTGCGGGCCATCTACGATATGGAATTCCTTACACATCTACTTGACGAGGCGAAGTCAAATATCAAAGCAACATGGCTGCCCTTCTTTGATAAATACTGACGCCCCGCCTAACGTGATGCACCCAGACCGGGGGCTCCTCTCCCGGGGGTGACGGGCTGCTGCCCATTAACTTGATTGTGAACTTCTCAAAGCTTGGCTCGTGACTTTGGCGTGCTAAGTGACACATCAGGACACTACCGCTATGCTCTTTAAGAACCCGTCAAGCAAGCAGCAAACGAGAACTTGAACTGGAGGTGGGAGGGGGGAGGGAAGGTCAGGGGGGACGTGTTATAATTGTTTTTTTGTTAATCCATCTTTTCGTATGCTCTGTGATGTTATAACACATGCGATACTTAATAAAATATGATTTTCAAAAAAAGAACAAGTATTTAAAAGACAGTCAATAGGGGAAAATCCTCACTGTTCCCTCTGGCAGATATGAGAGTAGCGACCCCAACCCAGTTACCGGACCTAGGACTCACGTGGACGCCACTCAAGTTTCGATATCTGGGAGTGGATATACATCATGACACCAAAGAGACGCACAAGGCTAACACTCAGGTGGCCCTGGACAAAACAGGGAAGGCAATGCAGTTCTGGAAGACGCTGCCATTGGGAATGATAGAGAGGGCGGCCCTGTTGAAAAGGACGGTCCTTGGTGAAGCAGGAGGGGCTCTGGACGAATGGTATGACATCTCAGAGGAGGAACACACAGTATCCAGACTTTATGAACAACTGCTGAGCACTACCAACACGAGAGAACTACAAACGCGGGCCAAATGGGAGGAAGAGCTCCAACAGCCCTTTACGGACGACGAATGGAGACGACTCCTCCGATATGCAAAGAAAGTCTCCAGGAACGCAAGGTTCCAACAAATGCAGCTCTATCTAATGCACAGGGCACACTTAACGCCCAGAAGAATGTCGAACATGGGGGGCAGACAGACTCTGAAATGCGCGCGCTGTGGCAGATATGCTGCACATGTTCTAGTCATGCCCGAAGATGATGCACATCTGGGACTCATCAAGGAGAAAGTGGCAATGGGGGGCATCCAAATGCAGGCATGGTCGCCGCAGTCTTACCTGCTGGGCCTGGTCCGGAGAGGAGGTAGACAGAGAACACATTTGGTGAAAATGAAAGACTTGATGATACTGGTGAAACATAGGCAGGGGCCATCGATGGAGAGGTGGTAGGCGGGCCTGCACAAATGGGTGATTGCTGAAACATCAGGGTTGATGTTAGGCAGAATCCTGTGCAGTTCCCTTGGGGACCACTGCAAGAAGATTAAGACTACAGGAGTAAGCAGTAAACCCAATTGCTAGCAGTCTGCACCACCCGGATTTACCTAGTAACTGTGGCTGAGCAGTCCAACTTCTCTCAAGAAGAGTTAGGCAGTATACAGAGGATACACAATAGGGCCAAAAAAACTGTAGAACAAGCAAACACTGCCCAGAGCTTTGTATCAAAAGTATTTAATTATTTAACACACAGAAAGTTATTTACACCTCCCTTAGCAATTACTAGACAAGTCTAAGTTAAAACACCACTTTTTGTCAAAACAGTGGTGAGCGTGTAACTTAGATGCTACTGCAATAATTAGGTTAAAGGGAGAGAAAAAGGCAGGTAATAAAAATATAACTGTTCCCAGCACTTAAGAGACAAAATCAAGTTACTGAAGGCAGGGTATACTGTAGAACCAAAGTTCATAGGCCAGGCTCACTTTGAATGGAGCACGGCGAAATGTGCCCAAGATCACATGGTTTAGCAATGCATTCAAGTCTTTGTAGAAATGTTCAAAAGAGGTTGGGGTGGTTCAAAATACAAAGTTAGAAGGTCTGGGGGCCAACCCAGTTGGAAAGACGAGGATTTAAGGGTCACCTTGGGCAAACCGAAGAAAGGGAGGCCAGGTAGAACACAGTACCTTAGAGAGTGAGGAAGGTCCAGCGGTGGCAGTTGTTCCTGGCAGCGGGTACAGTTTGTGGTTTCGACCAGGGGGAAGAGAGGATCTCGTTGAGGAGGAAACTTGGAGTCTTTGCACTGCCCAGGGAAGAAACCAGCCGCGGAGTTCGTCGTGAAAAGGTGCGTTCCTGGTATTCGCGGTCACAGTGGTGCAGCTTGGCTATCCGGCCGCCGGGGTGCTTGGCACGGGCGATTCGACCAAGAGATGTCCTGGGAGGCGAAATGGTGAACTGGTTGATCCCACCAGCTCAGAGGAAGAAGACTCTTCCAGCAGAAGATCTTCTCTTGTCGTCGGGAAACTGGTGAGTTTGTTGCAGCAGGGCTCCACCGGTGGTGTCGTCATTGCAGATGGCTCAGCTTCTCCCCTCTTCGGATTTCTTAGGTCCTGTGGCGACTTCTGAAGTTACAGTCCCAAAAGCCCTGCTTTTATGCAGAAAAACCCCCATTCAACAGCCTAGCTGTCACTCATACATGCTAAGTGGTGAGCCGGGCAGCTCACCACTGGGCCAATCAGAACAGAGTGCGACTTGAGCTGCTAAGGCAACGGAGTCCAGGGTGCCAATTCCCCCACCCACACATCCTGTGGTACCCAGACAGAGTGGCACCAGTTGGAGGGCTTCTGTGGAGAAGCCCGCCAAAAAGTGGAACAAAGGGCCCAACCTTGGTTGGAGTTACAGAGATGGACACAAACGCCATTTTAGAAAAGAGTTCTGGCAAAAAGACCCAACCAGTGATTTAATAATAAATAAATAAACCGGCGGTATCTTTCACATTGCACCAAAAAGTGGTGAGTTTAAAATCAATGGGAAAATCCCATAGGAAATATTCCGGTGGAATATTTTGCGTGGTAACCACTGCCACCAGCCAGAAACTCGACAAGGGGGGACTGGACAGTGCCCCCTTGAAAACAGACCCAGGGGCAATCTAATTACCCCTACCAGTACTGCCACAATATGATGGTTTGTACTGGTTATGTTCACAATTTTGGACTAGTAAAGTCAATGGTGACTTTACATGCCCTGGGGGACAGTGGTCAGTCCCAGGGTATGGAGTCTATGTTTGGGGGTCACTAGGACACCCCTGTGTCACTGCACTGAGGGTGCTGTATAACACACACAAAAACAGATAATAAATACTCTATGGAGTAAAAAAAAAAAAACATAGCCCATACGCACACAATAAGTCAAAGACATACCTCAAATCATGCCTAAGAGTGGGAGGAAAAGAGTCTCACTCGTAGCAGGAGAAAAAAAAAAAAAAGAAAATCCAGCAAAGCTGCTGGGGGACTCACTAGGTTTGGGAAATTAGCCTTATAAGAGAATTCTCCCTAACAGTGGACTAGGGCGCTGCATAGGGGAGAAAGTGATGGTGGAGAGGAGGTTTTGGCATGGAACAGTTTGGTACAGGACCTGTAAGGGGGGTTTAGGACGATTTTACCGAATCGAAAGGTTCGTATGAACCTTTTGATCTAAAAATGCTACCACCAAAGTTTTGAACACCAAAGGTTTGAACCTTTGGTGGTAGCATTATTAAATTTTAAAAAAACAGGGGCTGCAGGGGTGTCCCCCGCATCACCCCGCTCACTATACTTTATGGTAGCGGGGGCTGCTGGGGACACCTCTGCAGCCTTCTGTTTAAAAGAAAAAAAAGAGAAGAAAAGGACCCTGCAGCGCCATTTCCCGATCACGGAAGTGAAAGGGAACTGGGGCTGCAGGAACCCAGCGTGAAGACGAGGTAAGTGTGGTTTGGTTATGTTGGGGTGTGGAAGGGGGTGTGCTGAGGCTGGGTGAGGGTGTTTGAGTGTTATGGGTGTGTTGTGCGTGTGAGAGTGTGAGTTTGTATGTGCGTTTGCATGAGAAAGGTGAAAACTTTTGGTAGTTCGCACCTTTCTAATGCGAACGATTTTGCCCGCGGCCATTTCAGTCGCGGGCAAATTGCTCGATTTCCTGTAAGGCAGAGAAGGAGACAGCACTGGCGAACCTGGGGGCTTAGAAGAGGACTTCCCAGATGGTAGAGGAAATCTAGCAAACAGGAGGAGGAGTGATCAAGGGAGGGCAGTGGAGCCCAACTGAACCCTGGGCTAACACACAGAACAACGCAAGAACATTACGGACGGAGGGGAAGAAAGCCTCGCTGCGAATCAACTTACAAGAACAGTTCGCAAACTCCAACTTGAACGTGCCAGTAGAGTAGTGATGTGTGTTGTTGTTTGAAGTTGTTATATGTTATGTTTTGTGTTGAAAATGCAAATAAAAAGGTTTTGAAAAAATAAAAAAGTGTTTAAAAGTCTACTTATTTGTAAAAGAGTTTGTTGGTAACTGCAACTCAAAGTGAACAGTTACAAAAGTTCTAACTTACCTTGAATGTGAGTTATGCCATTTACTCACCTGTAAATTGGCTGTGCCTCTTTCCCAAAGGTAATGCTGTTGGCTTCACTAACTATTTCTTTCAGAGAATAGGTGTATATGTTCCCCAACTGGGTCTTGCTTACCCCAGACTTGCACTATAGCCTGTTTAGGATAAGTGTGCCCTACGCTTTACCTACCTAGAATAACCTTGAGTCATTCATAAAGTGTAACATTGGGTTTTGCTTTCCCTGGTCTGTTTTATACAGATGCTGAAACAGTCTTCGCTCTATAAATATCTTTAAGTTGCTGATAGCTCCTGTATGGGATACATTACTCGCTGTAATCCTATTTTTGGTGCTTGTATCTGCTTAGATTCACATGCTCTGCATATTCCGACATCTAGAGTATTACAGAATGTTTTTTCAAAACTCGAATACGGACGTCGACAGGGCGTGTTAGTAATACTATCCCTAGTGTGACGTGTACTGTACCCATGGTCCTTCACGCGTCGAGGTCCCTCAGATGGTTTGTTTCTGACATAAGGTTGCATGAAGTGCAGCGTGAGTACAGACATGATAAAGCAGAGACAGTGATAAGCCAGAAAACATCTATACGGTAGCATGGGGGGGGCGGTACTGTGGGGGGGGAGACTAACTGTGTATTAAACCCCAACCTGGATAGATCAGATACAAACGTAGATAGACCCACTCCGGCCGCAAAGGCACTGCATGCGCTGTTGGAGGATTTTGGGCTGACGGATGCATGGAGGTCATGTCACCCGCAGGACAGGCAATATTCGCACTATGCAGCCCCACAGGGCCTATATACTAGATTAGATTATGTGTTTGTCATGCGGGAACTACTGACCGATATACCACTGGTGGAATATAAAGCCAGAGTCCTCTCTGACCACTCGCCACTGATGCTAGTGTGGCAATACCGCCCCTAGAGGGGAAGGATATCCACATGGCGATTGCGCGCAGAGGCGCTTAAAGATAATGTATTTAGAGAGGATATGCGGGAGGAAATATTAAGTTACTTTAAGATAAACACTGGCAGTGTCAAGACAGCGGGCACGCTTTGGGAAACCTTTAAAGTAGTAGTGAGGGGAATTGCCATAGCCAAGTCGAAAGGGCTGCAGAATGGGGTCCTGGCCGAATTACAGGACTCCGAAAAGGAGCTAGAAAAGGTACTGGAACAGAGTAGTAATACGAAGGAAGACACAGAAACGATATTGGGTCTGCAGCAGAAATGTGTAGGACATTGGGAGAGGTTATGCAATCTCAACTATAAAAAGTATATAGAGAGACAACATGTTGGAGGAGAAAAACCAGAGAGAGTCTTGGCGTGGCTCTACAAAAATGAGACCCCTAGGCCCCCAATCAGAACAATTGTGAACGATGATGGAGACATAGTGGATATGCAGGAGGGAGTTAATCAAGAATTTGTAGAATATTACAAACGCCTGTACAGGGATGTGACGGGGAGTAACGGAGGGGAGATAGAGGACATACTAGAAGATATTGGAATGCCCCAGATTAGCGCAGAGGAGAGGGAAGAGTTAGATGCCCCGATCACCCTAGAGGAACTAAAGGAAGTGGTGAAGCAGCTGC
The DNA here is from genome assembly GCF_040938575.1 of Ambystoma mexicanum. Taxonomy (NCBI): domain Eukaryota; kingdom Metazoa; phylum Chordata; class Amphibia; order Caudata; family Ambystomatidae; genus Ambystoma; species Ambystoma mexicanum. The sequence continues at coordinate 1,226,140,133 of NC_090936.1, forward strand.
CCACGTGTAAGACCCCGGGAACGGATGGACTCCCAAGAGAATTCTACAAGGTATATAAAGCAGAGGTATTTCTCCCACTGCTAGAGATGCTCAACAAAGCATATGAAGCTGGGAAATTACCAGAATCTTTGCGCGAAGCGGTTATTATACCACTTCCTAAACCTAATAAATTGGGTAGTGACTGCGGATCCTACAGGCCTCAGTCGATGTTGAACCAAGATAGTAAGATTCTAACAATGGTCCTAGCAAATAGATTAAAGAAGGTTATCAATAAGTTGATACATCCTGACCAGACGGGATATGTCCCAAACAGAAACATCTCAAATAATTTGAGGCGACTCCATCGGGTGGTCGAACACTCAGACGGGGACACAGGTGAGATGGTGATAGTATCGCTTGACGCGATCAAGGCATTCGACTCGGTCAAGTGGCCTTGGCTAAAAGAGGCCCTAGCCAATTACGGCATGGGGCCGGGATATCTTCATTGGGTAGAACTACTATATAGTGCGCCACTAGCGAGAGTGAAGACAGGAATGGTGATCTCTGAAAGGTGTCAACTGGGTAGAGGTACCAGGCAGGGATGCCCTTGGTCCCTCATGCTGTATATCTTAGCGTTGGAACCTCTGGAGATTTATTTAAGTCAGCAATATGATGCAATAGGCATTGTCGTTGGAGAGACGTCGCATTTAATTTCACTATATGCAGACGACATGTTACTGTATTTGCGGTACCCAGAAGAGAACCTTCAATACATACAGGAAGTGATGCATACATTTGCAGAACTATCGGGTATAGCTGTGAACCCCAGTAAGCCCTGTGTGTGTCTGCTGGGAAGATATAGAGGGCTCTCGGTGGAAAAGTTGCCGGTTTTACAGATACCGTGGGAGGTCACAACCTTCAAATATCTTGGGATAGATATATAGCATACGGTGGAGGCTGAACACAAGCATAACACAGAAAAAACGGTTAAGAAACTGGAGAATAGTATGAAATCTTGGGCGAAACTCCCCTTGGCAATGATGCGGCGTGGGGCAATGCTCAAGATGGTGGCATTGCCCAGATTGTTGCATTGCTTTGCGAACATCCCATTCTCCATACCTTGGAAATTCTTTATCAGGTTGGACAGCATATGTAGGGAATTTCTATGGCACGGGATGAGGAACAGAGTAGCCCTATGGAAACTACAAAATCAGTATGAAAAAGGAGGCATTAAATTACCAAACTGGGAAGTGTATTATATAGCGAGCCAATTACAACATGTAGCTAAATGGCTCTCTGAGGCGCCTACATTAGAACATAGGATGCACCAAGGGGACTGTGCTCCATATTTCTTGAAAGAGATGATATGGTTGCCCAAGCGGGAGCTGAGAGGTCGTCCAAGGATGTTGGGCCTTGGGTGGGAGATGTGGCAAAGGGCGCGCCGGTTGATGGATAAGCCATCCCCATGCACCCCACAGATCCCACTGGTCACAGTGGTGGGATCAGAAAAGCAATTAAGGTTAATGATCAGGAAGCACTGTGAACCGGGGGGATTAGCAACTATGGGGGATGTGTGGCAGGAGGGGAAGATGCTAGAATTTGAGGAGCTGGTGGAACAAACTGGGTTGAGTGCCGGGCAATATATTACATAACCTGGGATGTTGCAGCGTATTAATGACATCTGGTCTGAGGTAGAACTGGCAGAGGAGGCGGATACCACATGGGATGTGATATATGATATGGCGGAAGGGGGGCACGAAACATCTAGTGTATGAGATGATAATGACCCAAGTGGGCAAGGAGGTGGGGCAACTTAGACTGGCCTGGGAAAAAGAAGTGGGGGACCAAATGAGCGACGGGATGTGGGAGAGGGCACAAGGCTATCATAAAAAAGTGTCGAAAAACGCCTGGCTTCAGCAAATACAATTGTACATAACTCACAGGGCATACCTGACACGTTCAAAGATAGCGAAATTTAGAAATGCTGGAAGCCAAGTGTGCCCAAAATTTAATAAGGAAAATGCGGGAATGGTGCATATGTTCTGGGCATGCCCACAGATAGCAAGATATTGGGAGGACATAGCACAGAAAATGGAAGATAAGGGGATCTGTATGAAGGTGGATACTGCGTGGGCTTGCTTGTTGGGTGGGTTCCCCAGATCACGTAAGCTTAAACATGTGAGTAAATCAAAAGATTTAGCTTATGCCCTGGCAAAAAGAAGGATCGCAATGGGATGGAAAGCATGTCACAGGCCCAAAGTGGAAACATGGTGGCGGGACTTGCAGAAGTGGGCGGAGGCAGAAACTGTGGCATGGCAGGAAGCATGTAGAGGGGACAGGGGGAGAAGCGGGAGCCCCATCGGGCTGGATACAATTAATAGCAGAACTATTTGGGCCCTCGTATGATGGACCGAGTGATGGTGACTCTCTACAACAAGAGGCGGGTACTAACAATGCGGGGAAGTAGGCTCGGGAGGGGGGAGGGACGAGGAACACAGTGGGCGAGAACATAATAAAGTATATGTATATGTGAGCAAAAGTTTGGTTTGGGTTGTTATTTTATTGTTTGATTAAAATCAATAAAAAAAGTTTAAAAAAATAAATAAAACAACATCTATACGCCTTCTACTCCAGGAGGAGGTGGAAAGGTGGGCGCATGTGAATCTAAGCAGATACAAGCAACAGAAATACGATTACGGTGAGTAATTTATCCCTTCTGGAGCTTGTGGATCTGCTCAGATCACATGCTCTGCATAGATTAGCGAGCAGTATCTGGAGAAAGAGGTGGGAAGTTAGAAGGTACAGAGGCAAAGAGATGTTTTAGGGCCGCTTGTCCCATCTGTGAATCTGCTTTAGAGTGTGCGTCGATGCAATAATGCTGTGTGAACGTATGGATGGAACTCCATGTAGCAGCTTTGCAGATAGCGTCTAGACGGCTGTTTGCAATGAAAGCTAAGGTAGCTGCTGTACCTCTGGTACAGTGTGCCCTGGGGGTGAAAGGTAAGACTTTCTTGGATAAAAAGGGTTCTTGTACGGTCAAAGCTTGTAGCTCACGGACTCGCCTCATGGAGTTGATGGCTACTAGGAAAACACTCTTGGAAGTAAGTTGTTTTAGGATGGCCTTGTGCATAAACTCAAAGGGTGGACCCATGAGTTTGGAGAGCACAACATTGAGTTCCCAATCCGGAAGGAGGGTAAAGAGGGTTAGAAATTGGGGGGTATAGCCTCTTTACCCCTTCCATGAATGCCTTAATGACAGGGACTTTCCACCAGGACACCTTGTTCTGTGACGTGGTATAAACAGACAGGACTGCAAGGTGCATCTTTACGGAATTAAATACTAGGCCGGGCGGGGTCTAGTAGGTAAAGCATGTAGTGTAGAATGTTAGCTGGAGAACATTCTATTGGATTTAGTGATTGTGATGTGCACCATATCACAAATCTCTTCCACTTACTAAAATAGCAGTGCCTGGTGTTGGATTTTCGTGCCACTTTAAGGATATCAATACACCTCTGTGGAAGATTTAAGTGGCCTGGGTGGAGGGATGCTACGTTTGTGTTAACATGTTATATGGGCACGGGAGGGGGGGGGCGGGGGGAAGGGTCGCACATCGCCACGTCGAGCAGGTGTGGAGGGGGTGGGTCGCACATCGCCACGTCGAGCAGGTGTGGAGGGGGTGGGTCACACATCGCCACGTCGAGCAGGTGTGGAGGGGGTGGGTCACACATCGCCACGTCGAGCAGGTGTGGACACCAAGGTTGTCTCACCCACATAGGAGAAACCAGGATCAGCGTTACTTGTTCCTGGTGTATCTTGTGCATTATCTTGCTCAGGAGGGGTGCAGGGGGAAAGCGTAAGCACATCTCCACTGACCAGTTCATCCACAGGGCGTTCCCCTTGCATCATGTGGTTGGGGAAACCTGGACGCCAAGTCTGTGCATTGTGCGTTTAGGTCTGTGGCTTACAAGTCTAGTGGGTGTGACCCCATTGTGAGACTATTCTGTCGAGGCTATCTGTTCTTCTATTAGAGGGTGTCTGCTTAGAGTGTCTGCCAGAGAATGGAGTTTCCCCTGGAACATGATGAAATGTTAGGAACATGTTCTGCTTGAGTTCCCAATTCCATATTTTTTGGAATAGCTTGGACAGATGTTGAGAGTGTGTGTTGTGAGAAACCTGAGGGTATTCTCCCAAGTAGACCTCGGGAATATCCCTTATTTAGGTGGCCAGGGAAGGGCTGGCACTCTCAGAGCCCAACACTAGGGGTGGGTGAGGGAGGAAGAATCACCTGGGTAGGCGAACCCAAGGGTGTGCTCGGGGAAGCGCCCCAGGTGAGACGCGGTATGGCACCAGAGAGGAAGGAGGAGAGGACAAGATCCCCAAGATCTTCATAGGTTATAATACATCTGCCTCGCTTCCTTCCAATAAACCTCTACCGGACCAGATACAACAACCCCTTACATACATAACCAATTCTCTAAGGTCCCAAACCAGGTTGCACCCAAAATGTATATACTCCAGATTCCCTGTTTCCCTGCTTTCTATCCGAATGCTTCCAATCATTCTTCTGCTTTTTATTTTCCGAACTCCCAGTCTGCTTTGACAACACACTACCATTCCAACAATTCCCCCTATTCAGGTCACCATAAGAACTCTGGTCATTCTCGTTTGTTTCACAAACCCCACTATTCTCACTCTTCCGGAAATACCTTTTCTCCATCCTACCCTGTAGGATACTCAAAAATCCTACCAACCTCTTTTTTTCAACACAAACCCTCGCTTGCACAGTAACTGGAAAAGGGCTAATGTTAAAACGGTTTACCTGATATGTCCCGACACGGGTCAGGCAGAGTCAGGCAATTAACCAGAATCGCAAACACCTGACGGCCCTTTGTCATCCCTACAGGGATAAAAGGTGGAGGACCAGAGCACTTGACGAGCAAGGCAGATTGCACGATTCAGCATGTCAGTTCAAGAGGAGGACATAGACGGCGCATACCAAGAGAGTGTGAAGGAGAAGCAACCATGCCCTTTCCAACTAAGGCCAGTGAAACCTCTGCAGAAGGAATGATAAGACCGCGAACAATAGCCAGAGTGTGTTGCAGCAGATGTCTATGGTACATGAGACCATCCTCCGCTGATAACCAAGCCGGGAAGAGACGCGGGTCTCTGTGATACCAACCTTGACTCAAAGAAGAAGAAAGGCAAACGGTTCGTCACAGCCGGTGGGTCGAGTGGAGAATCGATAAGAAACCGAACTGTGTTGAACGAAAAGTAGCCAATGGCTAATTTGAACTCTGAAAGGTTTAAATATATGATTGATGGTGAGGGGGGAAACCAGTAACAGAGAGACTGACACCACGTGGGTACTCTCTCAGGAAACTCTGGGCGATTATCTGATGGTAGAGACTACCATAACCAGAAGGTGTTGGGAAGATGCGAAGAGAGGTCAAAGTGGTCATACAGGGGTCTTGTAAAATCCTCTGTACCGTTGAAAGTCTTTGAACTAGCGCATGAACAGTGTGTTGACATTGAATCCGGCAGTGGGTTGTCCACAGTGAACTGTTTACTAAAAGTTGGCAAGAGTGAATCGGGCAGAGGGCTTCTGACAAGAAGGGGCGAAGCTTGACGCCTCAAGGAACATTTTGTGTTGACCAAGGTGAACCCGTGAAAGGGATGTTCACGGTGAATTGTTGAAAAGACATTGTGCTAAAGCGACAGAGAAGATTGTTTTGGAAATACAAGCCAGCATGAATCTGGCGGAGGGAGGCTAACATTCAAGAGGAGGCTGAGCCCAGAAGAGGGGAAAACAGGAGGGAAGCCAGCATCACCCAAAGGGGGAAAAACTGTTTAAAAATACATTAACAATTGTGAACCAAGAAAAAGCCATAGTGAACCCAAAGGAGGGAGGCTGACGCACGAAAGGGGTCCAAAACCGATGGAGGGAGATCCAAGGGTGGTAAATCAACACCCCAAAAGGTCCATTTGGAAAGGAACTTTGTATTTGTTGAATAAGATTCATAAGGGGTTTACGCCCGGAAGAGGGAGACCCAGGGGTGAAGCCATCACCCAATGTACAAGTAAAAAGGAACTGTTTGTTTGTTGAATACATCAGGCCCTCGAAGGGAAGAGACTTTTGTTAAAAGGGACTTAACCATTAAAGAACCCGATAGCTGGTACGGAATTGTCGGCTCGTGCTGGGAAAGCTCAATTGTGTGCTGTGCTCAGGAGACCCACCTTATCCCGTGCTCAAAATGTGGGGAAGGGAGACCCTTGTCAACCACATCCTGACTTATTATTTGTGAACACTTCTTTCTTTACTGAAAATGAAAACCCTATCCCACACTCTTTCTGTAATTAGTTGTAAGGAATTGGCAATATGTTTTTTTAGTATATGCCTTTTATTTCGACAAGACACCACAACGACTGTCTTATTTTTCATTTGATGGTCGAAACTTGCTCTCATCTTAGATTTAGGTTAGGTGTTTTTACACCCTGCATTTATAGGTCAATAAACACTCTTGAACTGTGATCACTTGTGTCCGTCTTTACTGTTGCCACCATGAGTTCCCTACAGAGCCTCCTTGCTTGCTCAGATAGGACATGGCCGTTGTGCTGTCTGTGAGGACCTGCACTGTTTGACCCTTGCGATGTTGCTGAAGAGCCTGACAAGCCTTGAGGACTGCCAAGAGTTCTAGGAAGTTGATATGTCGTTGGGCAGTAGCGTGTGTCCACTGCCATGTGCTGTGTGGTGGAAGAAGTGGGCCCCCCATCCGGTGAGTGAGGCGTCTACAGTTAGGATTGCTTGTGCTGGTTGAGCACGAAAAGGTTTTCCTTTTAACAAGTTGTCCTTGGACCACCAGCAAAGAGCCTGAACCAGGGTTAACAAAACAACCACTAGATCGTCCCACTGTCCACTTGCCTGAGACCACTGTTCTGCTAACCATTCCTGCATTGGACTCATGCGCAGGCGCACGTGTGGAACCAGGTGAATGCATGAGGCCACCATCCAGAGGAAGCGCATTGCTTTGCGTAAAGTTATCTGGCGACCGACCTTGTAGTAAGGTACTTGCAACAGCATATTTTGTACTATCTCGTTTGAAGGGAAAGCCAGCTCCTCTCTTGTGTTTAGTATAGCCCCTAAAAGTTGTTTTGTGTTATTTGGCTGGGGACTAGACTTGATTTCTTCTCGTTGATGGAGAAACCCAGATTGAAGAGAAGGTTTATTGTCTTTTGCGTATTTAATTTGCAAATTTGAGGAGTTTCCCCAGTGATTAGCCAGTCGTCCAGATAAGGGTATACTACTGTGAGCACCTTTGTGAATACTCTTGGTGCTGAGGAGAAGCCGAATGGGAGTACTTTGAACTGGTAGTGTACTGCCACTATCTTAAAACACAGGTATTTTCTGTGCGCAGAGGATAGGATAATATGAAAGTATGCATCTTTCATATCCAATGTTGCCATGTAGTCTCGCCGCTTTAGGAGTGGAATCACCTCTTGGAGCGTGGTCATACGAAACTTTTGAGGTTTGACATATTTGTTCGCAGATCTAGTACTGGGCGCACATTAAGGTATTTCTTTGGCACAAGGAAGTACGTTGAATAAATACCTTTGTTTACCTCGTTTACCGTGACGATCTCTATGGTGCCCTTTTCCAGCAGCACCTTTATTTCCTACAGCAGTATGCCTGCTTCTTCTGCTGTCCTTTTCTTTTGTCTTGGCGGGCAGTAGGTTGGTTTTTGCAGCCACTTAATACAATACCCGCCTGCCAATGTGGACAACACCCACTTGTCCGACGTTGTCCCCTCCCATGCGTGGGTGAAGTGGGAAATTCGCCCTCCTACTGGAGTGGCATGGGAGGCGACCTGAAACGGTGCGTCATTTGTTTGGGAAGGTTGAGCCTCTTCCAGGTCAGGTTCTGCCCCTTCCTCTGACCCTTTTATTTCCCCTCTGAAAATTGGACGATGAACCTTGGCCTTCTGACTGGCCCCAAGACGAGGACTTTCCGCCTTGAGAGTAGCCTGAAGAACGTTGCGTACCCTGGCCCCGAAATCTCCTAGAGTTTAGGGATCCCGGTTGGGAATAGGGTTTGTCAACTGTCCAAGGGATTTAAGAGTGTCGTCGTACTCCTTGCACTCTTGAGGGCACCTTCTACAGCCTTCATGAATAACACATTTGGCCCCACTGGCATGTTCAAGAGGGTTGTTTGAGTCTCTAGCTTGAACCCTGACTCTCCAAGCCAAGCATGGTGCTTGATGAGCCTTCCCTCTGCTATGATGCATACTGCATTATCTGCTGCATCAAGGTTATTCTTTAGGATGCCGTTTGAGATCTGCTTGCTCACTGAGATGGTCTTCAGTAATTGGGCCTTCAGTGATTCTGGGACGGCTTCAATTTGGCGTTCCAGGTCATCCCACTTGTGGCAGCCGTCACTAGCTAACAGTGTCGTGTGGTTAGCGATTCTGGTCTGGTATGCTGTAGAGGAAGCAACCTTTCTCCCGAAAGTATATTTCTTTTTGCTTTCCTTGTCTGGCGGGGCTTCTGCCGACACCAGGGGAGTGCCTGCCCTTTTCCAGGTGGTGGTGACCACTAGGGAATCTGGTTTAAGCTGACCCCTAATATACAGGGGGTCAGTAGGAGCGGGTCTGAATAGTTTCTCTATTCTGGGGTTGACCGTCCTTGTGAGACTAGGCGCCAGTAGGTATGGGTGGATGCATCTTAGGACAGACTGCAGGAGTGGGATAAACTGGGTGGCAGACCTTTTGTATTTTCCACAAAGTTCTTGTCGCCCTGTGCCTCCGGAGTGTCGATGTTAAAATGCTGTGCCGCCTTTAGTAGCAGTTCATTGTACTGGAGTGGCTTGTCAATAGGCAAATCTGCTACCGTCTGGTCCTAGTGGTCTGGCAACTGGATAAAGTAAATGGCGTTGTCATTGTCATAAAACTGTTTTTAGCCATAAAGGTCCCCTCCTCCCATCCACCCCACCTACCCCCTCCCCTACCCCTTGGCCCCCTCTCCCCCTTCCCCCCCCCCCCCCCGAGACCCTGAGTCTCCTTGGTTGTCATAATACAAGTTCGGAGAGGGGTCTTGGTATGTCGAGGCCGTAGTGCCTAGAGCAGGGGTGCTAGGCTGTGGCTCAAGACAAGACTTCATGGCAGGGGGCTGCTGTGCCAATTCTGCTGGCTATGAGGCATCTTTAAGAATTGTCAATTGGTCAGGGTGTCTGTCCATAAAATCTACGAAACTAGACAGTCTCCTTATAATTTTATTGAACTCTTTAGCTGTATTTTAGAATGAGTGCGGGAAGCCTGACATGAGAGGGGTGTCCTTGGAGGGAGTTACATCCTTGTGGTGCGTGGCCCCCGAGAGAGTGTCTAAGGGGGGGGTGGAAAACTGTCTATTGGGGCCAAGTGCATCAAAAAATGTGTCTTTTCGGCGACCTCGCTTTAAGCAGGGAAGCACGAATGTGTTTCTTAATTAGTTCCTGCAATTTTAGCGTTTTCTTGGGGGACACCAAAAACGCCTTTCACCACGCGAAAAGGAGGGTATTTTTATGTGCAGTGTCGGAACCGACTTTCGGTTTTGGGGAACTGTCATGAGGCAAAAGCATACGCGATGGCCCAGAGTACAGTGAAGAACCTATGGCTTTGTCCCTGGACAACGCATGGGCCTACACACTTGACTGTACCATCAAGAGTCAGCCGTGTGGTATGTTCTTAGTGTGTTTGTGCACGCTCTGGTCGCCGGGTGTCTTCTCCATCGCAGAGCCGCTGGCCTGCTTCTTGGAGTCAGGGGCTCACACATGGGGTTTCCGACGGACCACACTCGCCTTCAGCACCACTCTTGACCCCGATACTGCCCTCGCTGGAGTCTTCCGCCACGTTGATGGAGTCCTCGGCTTGCATGGCATGAGCGGCCCAGCGTTTGGTCCCCCCCGATCCTTTTAAGGTCTTTGCCGAAAAAGCTTGCAGGATTTACAATCTTTCTCGGGATAATTCCTCGGGAGATAGTGAGATAGTGATTGCACATAAGGTGCATGTCCTCCCATGGGAAATTTTGGTTGCAGGGGGGGCAAAATTTAAAGGGGATTTTGTCCATTATATTTTAAAAGGGCAGAATGGCGAGAAAAGAAGAAAGGGGATAATAGAATAAGCATTCTCTAAAGAACATCTGAGGGACCTCGATGCGTGAAGGACCATGGGTACAGTACACGTCACACTAGGCATAGTATTACTAAAACGCCCTGTCTACGTCCATTTTCGAGTTTCGAAAACCAAATCTTGTAATACTCCGCGACTTTCACTTGATGTTGGACTATACAGTGCATGTGATCTAAGCAGATTCACAAGCTCCAGAAATAGGTTTTATGACAGAGTTAGCTGTTCGCCATCCTAAAATAAGTTCAAGAGTTATTGCACATCTCAGTCTGTGTTCCACTAACCTGAAAAGCAACTCCAATAGTATATTGCAACATTAGCTTTTACCTGCCTAGAATAGCGGTGCGCCATTCTTGAAAAGTGTTCTGCAGGTGTAGCTGACCTTAGTCATTAGTGTAAAGAGTTCTTGCTTATCTTAGACTGTGTTCCACTGAGCTGAAAAGCAACTAATTGAATATTACACCAAAATATCTTACTCACCTAGTATAACTGTGTTATCATGAAAGTAGTTATAGGTTTCTACTGTGCCTTGAATGAGTTCCACTGTTCAGAAAAGTATACTTGCAGGTCGGTAATATACTTGCAGGTCGGTAATATACTTGCATGTTGGTTTACCTAGCGATTTATTTGCTGAGAGTCAGAGTAAAACTGCTAGGGTCTACTACCCTTGTATGACAGAAAATAATCAGAAAGTAACATATGGTTTTACTCCCCATGAATAGGTGTGGCCTATACTAAATGTGTATGACAAGGCCTGAATTACTGTTAGGTTTTCTGAACAAGGTATATGCTTGGTCTGTGTACTTTAAAGCATAATGTTGTGTTTTTATAATTGTGGTTATATATAATGTGATAGTACTTATTTACCCAAGATTCATCATGTCCTACTTGTATTTAAATGCATCCTTTATTTTTACAATACATAGTGTTTCAGAGTTTCTTTGTACCAATCTACAGCCCTCTCTCCCTCCTAAAATAAGCCTGGCTGCTATTTCTACGCTAGCATGTACTCAGGTGGTACAGCCGTATACTAAGAGTGCAGTCCTGTACTGCCTCAGTTGAATGGTTTTACTAAGCTCTTCACTGTCCTGTCCCAACAGGCTGTCTCTGCAGCTGTGTTAGGGGACACATGGGGCACCATTTACCCAAAATGGTGGTTTTACCATTTTAAGCCCTAAACAAATAGCCTGTCCCCTTTCTTATGTCTTCTTCTACTCTGCTAGGTGGGGGGGTGGGGGGGAGTGACCTCTTGTCTCTGCCTTTGCCGGGCTTCCCTTGGAAAGCTTGCGATGACCCTTTCAGTGACTGGCAGGACAGGAAGTGGGGGAGGTCAACCGAAACTCCGCTGTCTTTTGTACTGCAGTGTGCCTTTGAAAAACCAGTTCAGACTGGGAGGCTGGCTTTCCCCATTGGACAGCCATCCCCAAGTTTGACACCAGCAATTTCAAGCGACCGCCAGCGCCTGCTGAGTAAACACAGCTGCCCCAACCGTAACTTCTAAGCGACAGGGAAGATCCGATAATGCCAACTTACTCCCTTGTCTGGTGGGGCCAACCAGACCTGAGACAAACTGCATTTTGCATCATCCCATGAAGAGCTGCGACCTTTGTGGCCTACAATTCGCCAATACCCTGGGACTACGGATGCATTGCTGTGCATCGTCTCCAGAAGTCCGGTTTCACCTGAAACAATGTGGGCATCCTTCTAAGCCTGCAGTGACCTGATCCAGATCCCAAAAGTTTCCTCACCCAAGACCAGGATCGAGAAACAGAGGAGAGTCACCCGCCCCGACAACTGTGCTTCAACCGAGCCTGAAAAAGGTGCCAACAAGTCAGAACCTAGAAGATCCTTTTCTGGGCGTCTGTCTGCACGAGAGCCGTCACCAGATCCACTTCTTCTGTTGCCAAGACCGAGAGACCAGTGACCAGGTGTGCTGACCGGGTGTGCCGTCGCCTCCCTGCTGGAACTGTCTTGCAGAAACCGTTTCTGCAGCTAAAGGTGCTGTCCTACCTCTGGTACAACTTACCTGTGGGTTGTTTGCCTGATCCTGGGGGCTGCAGACAGCTCTATCTCGCACCCCTCCAGGTTCCACTTGGGTGGACCAGCCATTGTACTCTACCACCTGCCTTAGGACACTGGTCCTTGAGGCACTCCTACAAGGGATTCCCTTGCCTATGTGAAACTAACTCTACTTACCTGCAATACTGAAAGAGACTCCTGCTGAACTCTCCATACTGAACCTTTCCCAGTGCTTTCCCACCTTTCCTGCTCCACCCCTGGCCACTAGTGGCCCGGTGACCTAGCTGAACACTGAGCAACTCACATAAGACAGGGCTGGACTCTTTAAGACAGGCTGGATTAAAGTTGTAAAAAATTATACAAGTTTGGAACAGTTTGCAGATATGTTTCAGATGGTTTTGCTAAGTGATTTGTTACCACTAATGCTATTCTAAAGTTACTAGTTTAAGAATACTCCAAAGTGATTGTGTATCATCCAACTGTTTTAATGTACTTACTTGACTTATGAATTATCACTTCTGTCTTAGTTTATATAATAAATGCCTATTTGTTTATGCAACTCCCAAGTCTATTAGTGTTTACTTGAACTAGTTCTTTGTACCCCACTACTGCCCTCCTCCCTCCTTAGAATAAGCCTGGCTGCTCCCCATTTTACCAAACCTGTGTGTGGTACAGACAGCAACTTGTGTAAAACTCCCTAATGTTGATGTATAGAAAAAGTTTGACATCTTTATATCCAAGTGTTTTGGAGCCAGGTTATGCCCAGGAGGTGCTCCAAGAGCAGTCAATCCCACCCCCATTTGACTTTAATGGCAACATAGTCCCAAGTAGATCAATTCTAACATGTCTGACCCCACCCCATGTTTCTCATTTATCGCACGAGAGGCAATGACGAAAGCATTAGTAATTCATGGCTTCAGAATATGGGATTGTTAAAATGACTGATGCGCCCATCACAGAGTGTATCAAGAGAATATATCTACCTTGAATGTGCCATTAAAGGAGTAAACGAGGCTTACATAAGTCAATCGGTATTGTTCTACCATGACTTGTGTACTCTTCGCACTGAGACTATTTTTGTCCCTTATGCTCATGCATTATTGAGACTAGAGGGTAGGCTGTATCCAGGAATAGTTAGCGCTCTAAAACAACTACATGCACAATGGGCTGAGGGTTCTCCAACATTGGCTTCTAAAGCTGGGCTGAAAGCAAGATTAAAAGTGGCCCTGAGTGCCTATGTTCACGATAAGTATATGGATGCACTACTGACTGAAGCACATAGCGGAGCCTATTGTGCGGTGATGGCCAACCATACTAATTTACCAGAGTATATCAAAGCGTATCCAAGTATGAGAACTTTTAGGACATATTTAATCATGAAATTCAACGCCTCAGAAGCGTTGGAAACCAAGGGCGCATGGTGGGGAATTAGTCGTGAGAGTCGCGATTGTTGCTTATGTGGTGAAAATGTAGTTGAATCTCTCCAACACCTGTTTTTTGAATGTGAGGGTTTGTTATCTCTCCACCACAACTATTAATGCGGTTGATATGAATTTTATTGTTGATTTATGGGGAACATTATTATTAGGCAATGTTATTAATTTGATATTTTATTTAGTGTCATTTTATCTGAAAATTGTAGACATTTTAAACTGTTTGATGTGAGAACTTTGTAATCTTTTTAGAATTGTTATTAAGTGAACTGGAATTTCTTAATGTCATTTTTACAATGTAACTGGATTGCAAATGTAATATGTTATACAAAACCAATATTGGTTATAAGTATATGAATAAAACTTTATAACAATAAGATGCCTTTCCAAACATCAACTGTGGGGTGACATTTTGGGAGGCGACCCCATTATGGTGAACATGGAGACACTGTGATTTTAACCAAACCCAATGAAGGTGAGGTAGCAGAGGCGCAAGGCGTAGCCTCACGAAGGACACAAGAGTAGTCTAGGGCTACAATGAGTCTATAGAGAGCAACACCAATACCTCCAGACAACCACTGGTCATCACATCTGTCCAGCAAGTAACACTTGGGTGCCAGAGGATGTGGACTGGGGCCAGAAAGTCCCAGCCCCCTCCTCCGGCTCACACACACAAAGCCCACTTGCCAGCCAAGGCAGCAGCTTCTATCAGGAAAGGGGTTACCTGATAAGGCACTGCCTGCATAAGGCAGGAGGAGGGCCAAAGAACATTATGGCATGACCATCTTGCGGTAAAAGCAAAAGCGCACAAGTAAAATATTACAAACACAGTAGAAAGAGAACTGCTGCCACCAGCTTGCCTTTAGTACACTGTAAAAGTAAATAAGAAGCCATTACATAAAAAGCGTCTTCGGGGATGCACAAGAATGAGCAAATGGGCAAGCAAAGTAAAGCATAACCTACAAAAAGTCAGGCTAGGAGTTCAAACAAAGCAAAAAGAAAGGGTATCCCATAGAAGCCTATTGGAGTAAAGCAGCAAAAGGCAAATCTTTCCTAACAGTATCCAGTTTGCCAGCTGCAAATAACACCTTGAAGAGAAGCCAATGTGCCGAACGCGAGTCTCAGTCTCGAGCCACCATCCAAAATGCCAGCAGGAGTCCAGACTTCTCGTGGCTGCAGGAAAAATGTGTGCACAGCAGCGGGCAGCAAGACCGGGCTGCAGAAACCCCACGGATGCCTGTGAGCAGAGAGCGAGCTGGGGTGGGCAGTGTTTTATGTTTTTAACCTTGTGCCAGTATAACCCGGCCTACTGGGAAAACCAGGCAATAGTTTGGCACAATGGGAAGATATGATATACGGCATTTATACTGTGCCTGTACACAAGTGTTTCTAGGAGCCACAAGACAAGGGAGAGAAGACAAGACAAACAATCTTACTAGGCCTTGTGTCATTCGGATAATGCAAGTGCGACAACGCTAAGTGCAAGGGGAAGGGAGAGGGGGAAGTGCAGCCAGGGAGCCCAGCTCAAGGAAGTGCTAGGAGGTAGGGGACTGTAGGGGTAACAGCTACAGCCCCTAAGAGTGAAGGTACCAGGCAACCAGTCGGCGCAGCCGACAGGTAAGTTAGCAGGGAAGCTAGAGAGAGAGAAGGCTGAGGCAAAAAAGAAGGACTTGAGCTGCATCCAGAACTTCAGGTGATCCGGCTCAAGTCAGAGGAGCAGGGAGGCTGCTCCAGAGGGAGGCACCTGCAGAGGAGAGAGATCTATCACCACTCTCCGTCTAGAGAAGTGTCCGACCCTCAAAGAGTTGAATGTAGTGCGGGCCCCAGCCGCAGAAAGCCTTGTGGAAGACGCAGAGGGTCTTGAACTTGATATTTGCAGCCAGTGGAGAGATTTCATGGCTGGAGTGATACAGTCCCTGGGCATCAGGCCAATGATAAGTCTTGCAGTCCTCTTATGGATGAGTTGCAGAGGGCGGAGAGTGGAGGCAGTTAGATTGAGAAAGAGGCTGTTGCAATAATCCAGCCTGGAAAGAACCAGGCCTCTGGAGACGGTGAGCTTCTGGGGGAAAATGAGAAAAGGATAGAATACCTCCGAGGAGGTGCAGCTGGAAGTGGCCCTTTTTGACAACGTCCATGATGTGAGCAGAGAAGGAGAGGGTGGAATCGAAGATGACACCAAGGTTTTTTGCCTTCCCGGAAGGCGAGGGTACAGGGCTCAAGGAGGGAGTCCAGAGTGAGAGAGGGAAAGCAGGAGCAGGGGTCCCAATGAGGAGGATCTCCATCTTACTGGCATTAAGGCAGAGATGTTTGGAAGCACACCAATCCTGGATCACAGATACAATCAGGAATGAGCGAGGGAGATGATGCGGCTGAAGGAAGCCTGAAAGAGAGGTGAGTGTCATCCGCATAACACCACGTTAGAAGAGAAGGTGAACATCAAGTGTGCCAAAGGGGCCAGATAGAGATTGAAGAGCCAGGGTGAGAGGATAGCACTCTGGGGTACATAACATGTGGAGATAGAGGTGGTGGTGAAGAGAAAGGACTCAAGTTGGACCTAGGAGGGTCTGACCAAGAGCAAGGAGGTCAGCCACGCCAGCCCCTGATCTGTGATGCCCAGGATCTCACAGAGAGAACTGATCAGGGTGACGTGATTAACCATGTTGAAGACAGAGGAAAGGTCAAGGAGGAAGACGACTGAATCAATGCTTGAGAGCAGTTCTTTACGGGTGTTCCAGAGAGCAGTTTCCGTGCCTCTGGCTGCTCGGAAGCCAGACTGATGTTCATGGAGACAGCCAACAGATTCAGTTTGAAAAGTAAGCTGGGAGATGGCCAGCTTTTCCAGGAGGTTGCCCGGGAAATACAGGCAGGATCGGCAAAAGGCTTTTTAAGCAGGGGGGTGCACAGGGGAGTGCTTGAGGAGAGAGGGGAAAGATCCAGTGGCAAACAAGTCGGCCCAAGGCCTGAGCAAGGGTGGCAATGTGGTCCTTGATAGTTCTGGAAGAGCGGGGAAGCACCTGTTTGGATGTCACTTTCATAGATCAGACTTGTCTAGAAACATCGTCAGGTGTTGTCAGAGAGAAGGAGTAAAAAGGAAGAGGGGAGGGAGAGGCGGCCACAGGAGACCTGAGAGAGGTAGAGGATGAGGGAGAAGAAAGTGAGGAAAAGATGTCCTGAGTTTTTGTGGTGAAATGATAAGCCAGCGCAGTGCAAAGGACCTGGGAGGGCACAGAGGTGTGGGGGCGTGGGGGGGGGGGTGAAGACTGTAGTATGACTGGACAGCTCTTTGCAGATTTTAAAGAGTTCAGCCATGTTGTTAGATGCCGCAGCGACGTGGGCTTGAATATGGACCCTCTTCATAGAGAGGACAGAGAGTCTGTAATGCCTTTGGAGCAGACAGCAGGTCAGTTTGTCAGAAGATGCACTGGAAGCCCTCCAATTTCTCTCAGCCACATCTCTTGCGTTTCAGGGTGGTGAGGTCGAAGTCATACCAAGGATGTCAAGAGTATTGGAGAAGAAAGATCCATGTTAGAGAGGGCTGTGTCAGCCGGAGGAGTAGGGGAGGGCGTGGGGGCAGAGTGGGCCAAATGACTGAGAAGGAAGGTGGCAGTGCTGCGGGAAAAGAAGTTTCAGCTGGGAGAAGAGTAGAAAGTGGTCAGTCCAAGAGAAGAGGAGTGGCGAGAGGGTAAGAGAAAGGGATGTCTGAGGAGATGAGAACATGGAAGGTGTGACCGGCTGAATGTGTCGGACCAGAGATTAGGATGGAAAGGGACACAGAGTCGCATAGGTTGCGGGATGACCCCAGAGGAGGGATTCAAGACATCCAGGTGGATATTGAGGTCTCAGAGGAAGGGAAGTTTAGAGGTAGAAGCTAGGAGAGAAGAGGAGAGGTCCGCCCATTCTGAGAGTAAGAGGTTGACCTGGCCAGGTGGCCTGTAGATGTTGGCCACAGAAATCAGGAGAGATAGAGACCATGCAGACTAGGCATTCAAATGAGGAGTAGGCCTGTGTGGGAATGACAGAAGCAGGGACCCACTACGGAAAGTTCAGGGCCACTCCACCTCAGGCCGGTTGGTTCTGGGCTCAGAGAGGATCTAGCCCTCAGGGAGGAGAGGGACAAAACCTGTGACAGAGCCATGTCTCAGTGTGAGCGGGGACATCCAGGTCAAGGTCTTCGTGGAGGTGGCAGATGTTAGAGGAGTGTTTGAAAGCGGAGTGAGAGCTTCGAGTAGCAGCGTGGAGCAGGTTGCCACATCTGGAAGACTTCAGGAGTCGGGTAAAGGAGTGCGGTGCAACCAGCGAAAGCGGTTGAGGCGCCCAAGAGTGGGCAGAGGCAGTAGTCGGAGGTGGCGTAGGGTTAGTGAGGAGGAGGCGGTAGGTGCAAGAGAAGCTGCAGAGGAAGGAGGTTGGTAGAGGTGTCTGAGAAGTGTTGAAAGTTGATCAGTCATGGGAAACGCCTATTGAAAAGGAGGAGATTGGACTGCGAGCGCTGCACCAAGACAGTACCATTTAGGAAGACATTGATTATGGTTTTTGTCATGATGCCTACCCCCGGGGAACCAGACCAGGTCCAGCAGCCCCGGGAGCAGGCATCACGTTCCCGGGGAAAGGCCCAGCGACCCCTGTTAGGGGCTACCTGGACACAGTCCTGGCACCTTTGGCGCCAGGCTCATATGAGACTTCAGTCCTGGCGCCATAGGCGCCAGGCTCATAAGGGGAAAACTTACCTGGACTTACCTGATGCAGACCATGCTGCAAGGGATCCAAGCCCTCAAGAGGCCTAGAAGGGACTACTTTACCTAGGGACTCTTTTGCCACTCGGGTGTGGCGGTGGAGGAATACTTACCTGGAACTACTTTGGAGGCTATTTAAACCACGCCCGAAGAGCAGCACACGCTTCGCGTTATTCTGCATCTAGCAGCCTAATGCTCACCGTGCCTGAAGCAGCATCCAGACTTCAGCCATGCCCGCCTCGAACCCGGAGCACCTAGAAACAAGGGAAAGAAGGAGAAAGGTTAGAACCAGAACATTTACCAGCTTCTTACCCGATTCCGGAGCCATCGCATCGTCGAACCAAAGGAAAGTCTTTATTTTTACACACGTCGCATCGCCAGCAGCAGCGCCGCGCTGCACTCACCGTTCCTCGCAGCATCTTCACGTTTCACCGCAGCCTCCTGCATGTTCCCGCCGCATTCCGGCACCTAGTGAGAGATAAAGACAATAAGGTGAGCTAAGGGAACATATAGAGGAATACTGGTTACCTCCCTAAGACCTACCGGATTTACCACCGGGGGAACCAATCCTCTCCTCGGGTCGGCGCAGCTCCCACTTCACCATCGCCGTACCCCGGCCCCTAAGGGGAAACAAAAACACAACAGGGTGAATCAAAAGGACAATCAAGAGGAGCCACCTCCCGCCATAGACTTACCTAATTTTATCGCCGGAGGTATAACTCCTCGACTCTGGTTTTCTCTCAGCACCTGAATAAAGGAGAAGACCACAGATTACGGGATTGGATAGAAGTGATGGTCAGGCATTTGAACTCTTACGAACTGCATACTTACGGCGTCTTGCCGGGAGAGTCAAAATAGCCCTGGAACTCACCAATTCCTTTGACCAGTGGAGCAAATGGTCCATCACGCACCCCTGCGCTCGAAGCAGGATGGAGAGCTCACCCTTTCAAAACATAAGGTGAGACTTTTGAGGGGACATCGGAGGTAGTCAGTGGGGAGAACAGGGGGTGGGCGAATTTACGCTCAACTCCACGGGTGGTTAATTCCCCTTTCTCCATTCACAGAAGTGTACTCCTACCGGCCAGACAAACGACACATCTCGGCCCTACGCATTACGCTGGAGGAGGCCGCAGCAGCCCAGATCAGACCGGCGCCTCTGTGGGAGTCAGGTGAGCGTAACAGAACGCGAAGCCTATCTACAATTTCCCACCCGGGCGTTATGGAGACCTCAGAAACTGACCACCTGGCCCAATTACTAGGGGAAATGAGGGCCTAAGTGCATTCCGCCCGTCAAGAGACCAATACTCTTAGGAGAGAACTGATCTTATCAAAGGAGCAAACTGATGACCTTGCTAGGCAACTATTGCAAAGTCAGGCTGGACAAGCACCCCTACCTGGTTCCGGGGGAAATCCAGCCCCTGTGGTATCAAGTAACCCTGTGCAAATAAACCTACCTGGAAATATTACGTTAGCTCCACCAGAACGCTTTGCAGGAGATCCAAAAAGGTGCGCCGTATTTATGAACCAATGCCGCTTGCACTTTTTATGCAGACCTGGAGCATTCCCAAACGATCAAGCCAAGGTAGCTTTTATATTGTCATATCTCAGCGGCAGTGCAGCCGATTGGTCTATCCTACTGGTTGCTCAGGATGACCCAATGCTCCGGGATTTTCAGGGCTTTCAATCTAGCATGGAAAGACTATTTGCCCGGCACTCTCAAGGACAGGCCCTGGATAACGAACTTTTGTCCCTACGGCAGGGTAACCAGGATCTCCTATCCTACATCGCAACCTTTAATAGGTTGATTGTAGAAACTGGGTGGCCTGAGGAAAAACGGATCACGTTATTTCATCGAGGACTTCGAGGAGAACTAAAAGATGTCTTGGCTTAAGTCGTGAATCCACCTCAAGACTGCGCTGAATATATAGATTTAGTGGTCCAGTTAGATCATAGACTTCAGAACAGAAAAGCAGATCGAACCAGGTTTGAGAACCGGGTGTTGGTCAAAACCCCTGCTAACCCCAAAGGAGCCGATGCTTCAGAACCCATGCAAATCGGAGGCGTTAAAAGACCCTTAACCCAGAAGGAAAGAGAAAGGAGACGGCACATGCAATTGTGCCTTTATTGTGGGACCTCTGGGCATTTTCTAGGGGATTGCCCTGTAAAACTGCCCAAGAAGGCGGTAGGAGCCGCTGATACAAGCCATACGGAGTCAGACTCGGGAAACGACCACGCCCGACAAGCGTAGAGGTCCGCTTGCCGAGCTTGAAGAAGGACACTCAGACCTCGCATTTCATCATGCCAATGGTCCTCATAGATCCTGAGCAACCAATACATATGCATGCCGTAAAAGCATACATCGATAGCGGGCCATAGGGAACTATGTGGACTACGAATTGGCTTCCAGGATGAGTCTGACTCTGCCGTAAAACCACCTCAGATGTAATCACCACAGTCGATGGAACCGTAATCGCCTCTGGGCCTGTAATTAATTCCACCGCAGAGATGACACTAGCGGGTCAGGATGGGCATCGAGAGACTATTGTGTTTGATGTAATCAAAGCCCCACAGTTCCAGGTAATACTGGGGATACCTTGGTTGGAAACACATAATCCTAGTATTGATTGGTGAGAAAAGAGAATAACCTTCCCGGGTTGTGCACAAACCTGTTATACAAAGAAAAACCTGAACGCAGGCCTGGCTACAGTAACCACAGCAGTCATGCAACTACCTCCAGAGTCCAAAGAATTCCAGGACGTCTTCCAAAAGGAACAGGCTAACACCTTACCTCCTCACAGATCGTACGATTGTCAAATCGATCTCATACCCGGTGCACAACCCCCTTGTAGCAGAATCTATGCCCTTACGGAACCTGAGAACCTCCACCTACGACAATATTTAGACCAGTACCTTGCCAATGGTTTTATTCGCCCATCCAAGTCCCCTGTGTCTTCAGCTTTGTTCTTCGTGCCCAAAAAGGAAGGTGACCTTAGAACATGCATAGACTACCGCGCATTGAACCAGATAACGGTAAAAAAACGATACCCATTGCCTCTGATGCCTGAACTGCTAGACCAGGTGAAGGACGCTTGCATTTATACCAAACTAGATCTCTGGGGGGCATGCCATCTGGTACGAGTAAAAGAAGGCGACGAATGGAAGACTGCCTTCTGCACCAAATATGGATTATTCGAATACCAGGTAATGCCTTTCGGGCTGTGCAACGCACCAGCAGCCTTCCAATACTTCATGAATGATGTCCTTCGTGAACTCATTGACGTTTGTGTTGTCGTATATATCGATGACATTCTGGTATACTCCTCTTCGGAATCTGATCATGTGAGACACGTCCGAGCAGTCCTTGAGAAATTGCGCCAGCACAAACTATATGCTAAACTAGAAAAATGCGTTTTCCATGCCACAGAAGTTGAATTCCTTGGGTTTATCCTAACACCGAAGGGAGTCCGAATGGACTCACGAAAAGTAGACGCAATCCTTAAGTGGCCATCACCAAGTTCAGTTAAAGGAGTTCAAAGCATGCTCGGCTTTGCTAATTTCTACCGCAGATTCATCCCGGATTTTTCACATGTTGTACATCCCATCACAGCACTCTTGCGGAAAAATAAACGCTTTATGTGGACTGAAGAAGCCGAAAAGGCCTTCCAAGAACTGAAAGCAAAATTCACGTCTGCACCTGTATTAAAGCATCCGCGCCCTGAACTTCCATACATAGTGGAAACTGATGCATCCAGTCTAGCCATGGTAGCTGTCCGGTCTCAAAGGGACCCTGAAATTGGCCAGCTTCACCCAGTAGCGTTTTGGTCCAGAAAATTCTCGGCACCCGAGTTAAATTATGCAGTTACCGACAAGGAGCTATTAGCCATTAAGTCCGCCTTCAAGGCTTGGCGGCACCATCTTCTCGGTGCCAGGCATACCATCCCTGTGATCACCGATCACCGGAACTTACAATATTTAAAAACAGCCAAGGCTCAATCACGTCAACTCCGATGGGCATTGTTCTTTGCCGAGTTTGATTTCGTAATCACCTACTGTCCAGGTTGTAAGAATGGTAAACCTGACGCTCTATCCCGAATAGGGATGGGAGAGACTGAAGTGAACTCAGAACCAGTACCTATAATTTCCGAACAAAGGATTCTTGGCATGACCACTCTACAAACCCTAGAGGACATTCAGAGTAAAATCCAGCAACTCTTTGATCCTACAGCCTTGCAGGACTGGATAAAGAGAGGCCCGAACTTTTCAGTCAGCAATGACCTACCCTATTACCAAGGGCGCCTGTTTCTGCCACACAAGGAACTACAAGAGCTAGTCATTTCCCGTTATCATGATACCCTGATTGAGGGGAGCCCAGGTATTGCAAAAACCGAAGCAAAAATCAAAAGACAATTTTGGTGGCCCACCTGGTGAAAGGACATTAAGTCATTTGTGATGTCTTGCGGCGTTTGCGCCCAAAACAAAAGTCAGAAGAAAAAGCCAGCTGGACTCTTACAACCATTAGACATTCCGCCTGCACCATGGCACACCTTATCATTGGACTTTATTACTGAGCTACCTCCTTGCAATGGGTTTAACACCATTCTTGTTATTGTGGATCTTTTTTCCAAAAGGGCCCACTTTATTCCTTTAAATGGGCTACCTTCAGCTTCAATCCTAGCCAAGGAATTTCTTGAAAACATTGTTCGTATACATGGATTTCCATCCGTACTGGTCTCTGACCGGGGCAGTAAATTCATTTCTCATTTTTGGAGAAAATGTTGTCAACTGGCACAAATCGACGTGAGGTTATCAACCAGTCACCACCCCCAGACCGATGATGAAACGGAGAGAACTAACCAGACTCTTGAACAATACCTGCGTTGCATGTTGCATCAGACTGAGTAATTGTAACGACATTCTTTGGATCGCTGAATATGCATACAATAATTCAGTTCATTCTGGAACAGGGTAAAGGCCTTTTTATACCCTATACGGGCACCAACCTCGAACCTCAGACCTTGACTCACCCCAACACCTAGAAATGCCTGCAGTGGACCATTTACACTCCACGATTACACAAGCCTTTAAGGAAGCAACAGCACATTTGAAGCAAGCGAAGGAGAAATACAAGAAGGATGCGGATCGGCATAGAAGTGATGCTCCACAATACCAGATAGGAGACCAAGTATGGTTGGCCACAAAACACATACCGCTCAAGGGAACACGGACCTTTAACCCGAGATATTTGGGACCTTACTCTATTAAGGCCATTATCAACCCGGTGGCCGTCAACTTTGATTTACCGGCCAATATGTGGATTCACCCCATCTTTCATGTGTCACTTTTGAAGCCAGTGCAACCAGGGACAAGATTAACCAAGCCGCCCGACCCCATCCTTATAGACGGGGAACCCGAATTGGAGGTTAAAAACATCCTGGACTCCAAGATGGTGAAATCAAAACTTTTTTATTTGATTGACTGGAAAGGTTATGGACCACAGGAAAGGTCTTGGGAATCTAGTGACCACGTACATGCACCTCGGTTGGTGAAAAGATTGCACCGAAATTTCCCGGACAAACCTAAATCACCGGGAAGAACGACTTTAGGAGGGGCCTTGGGGGGGGAGGGGGTTGGGGTGTCATGATGCCTACCCTCGCGGAACCAGACCAGGTCCAGCAGCCCCGGGAGCAGGCATGACGTTCCCGGGGAAAGGCCCAGCGACCCCTGTTAGGGGCCATTTGGACACAGTCCTGGCGCCTTTGGCGCCAGGCTCATATGAGACTTCAGTCCTGGCGCCATAGGCACCAGGCTCATAAGGGGAAAACTTACCTGGACTTACCTGATGCAGACCATGCTGCAAGGGTCCCAAGCCCTCAAGAGCCCTAGAAGGGACTACTTTACCTAGGGACTCTTTTGCCACTATTGTGTGGCAGTGGAGGAATACTTACCTGGAACTACTTTGGAGGCTATTTAAACCACGCCCGAAGAGCAGCACACGCTTCGCGTTATTCTGCATCCAGCAGCGTAACGCTCACCGTGCCCGCAGCAGCATCCAGACTTCAGCCACGCCCGCCTCGAACCCAGAGCACCTAGAAACAAGGGAAAGGAAGAGAAAGGTTAGAACCAGAACATTTACCAGCTTCTTACCTGATTCCAGAGCCATTGCATCGTCGAACCAATGGAAAGACTTTATTTTTACACATGTCGCATCGCCAGCAGCAGCGCCGCGCTGCACTCACCGTTCCTCGCAGAATCTTCACTTTTCACCGCAGCCTCCTGCATGGTCCCGCCGCATTCCGGCACCTAGGGGGAGATAAAGACAATAAGGTGAGCCAAGGGAACATACAGAGGAATACTGGTTACCTCCCTATGACCTACCTGATTTACCACCGGGGGAACCAATCCTCTCCTCGGGTCGGCACAGCTCCCACTGCACCATCGCCGTACCCCGGCCCCTAAGGGGAAACAAAAGCACAACAGGGTGAATCAAAAGGACAATCAAGAGGAGCCATCTCTCGCCATAGACTTACCTAATTTTATCGCCGGAAGTATAACTCCTCGACTCTGGTTTTCTCTCAGCACCTGAATAAAGGAAAAGACCACAGATTACGGGATTGGCTAGGAGTGATGGTCAGGCATTTGAACTCTTACGAACTGCATACTTACGGCGTCTTGCCGGGAGAGTCAAAATAGCCCTGGAACTCACCAATTCCTTCGACCAGTGGAGCAACTGGTCCATCACGCGCCCCTGCGCTCGAAGCAGGATGGAGAGCTCACCCTTTCAAAACATAAGGTGAGACTTTTGAGGGGACATCGGAGGTGGTCAATGGGGAGAACAGGGGGTGGGGGGAATTTACGCTCAACTCCACGGGTGGTTAATTCCCCTTTCTCGATTCACAGAAGTGTACTCCTACCGGCCAGACAAACGACACATCTCGGCCCTAAGCATTACGCTGGAGGAGACCGCAGCAGCCCAGAACAGACCGGCGCCTCTGTGGGAGTCAGGTGAGCGTAACAGTTTTAGAGGAGTGGAAGGAGGCCAAAATGACCTCCACCCGGGTGCCACCGTATATGGGAGAGGAGGAGATATGAGAGAGAGAACAGAGACCATAAAAGGGTCCATAGCTCTGAAGAAGAGGCGACAAAGAGGATGTCGCTGAGAGTCTGTCTGGGGGCCTGAGTTGGAGACTAGGATATCCTTCTTGAACATTTTCCTTCCAAACTTAGTGAGAGGGATAGGATAGGAGCTAGAGTAGCAGTTTGAGAAGATGGGAAGGATTGAGAGCACCACAGCGGGTGCGAGGAGGAAACAAGAGCGCGTGAGGAAGAAACACTGTCCACAGCCGTGCACCACAGAGGGAGGGTTCACACAGAAGGAGGCACACAGGTGGCAGCAAGCAGGTAACACACCAAGGGGGACGATGGAGTAGTGTGGATGGGAGATAGACCGGGGACAAGCACACTTAGAAATGCCTAGATTTGATGTTCTTAAAAAGAGGGGAAAAGGCCTAGATATAACAGTAATGCAAGAAATGCAACTTTCCCGGAGATGGGGAGAAGGCTAAGCAATACAGTTAATTGAGATGCAGGTAGGTGGTGAAAAGAGAAATGCAGGTAATGCGGTGGGTTAGTTAAGTGGGGTGCAGTGATTGCTGCCCCCCTGTATGCACCTCACCTACGCTGTCGGTCACAGCAGGTTGACAGTTGCAGGATTCCTGCTTCTCCGGTTGACACCGGCAGACACCATCTGGAGCTGCTTCAGTAGGAGCTGTCCTTTGCCTCAGGGTCCTTCGCCAATATGGATGCCATGGCAGGGGGCTGCCAAAAGTAGCTGTGTAGTAAGGGCCTGATGTCCAATAGGAGTGTGGTGGGCGAGGAGGGCAAAGGATAACCAGGAAGCGGGGACAAGGGGAGGGGGAGCAGGAGCAAAACGCGTTGCAGCCCCAACAGGGAGAGGCCAACTAAATGTAAAAAAAAGAGCTTCACGGCACAGCAGCCAGCTTACACCAGCCGAAGACCAGGAAAAGAGGGGGGGAATAATATGGGTGTAAAAGACCTGCTCCTACAGAGGAGAGAGAAATGGTGTTCAGGTGACATCGGGAGGAGGGTCATGGACCAAGAAACCAGGTGGAGGACGGAACCTAGAGTTGAATGCTGAAGATTGTGGAAAAGAGTGCAAGCGAGGTATTGGGTCAGAGAGTAAAAACAAGCATGAGAGCGTGGAGTGGTGTTTTGGAATAAGTAATAGTCCAGAGAGGAAGTGGGAGAAAGGAGAGAGTGAGAGTAAAGGGTTATTAGAAAGTGAGATTGGTAGAGAGAGAGAAGAGAGGTAGAGAGAGAGAAGAGAGTGTGGATGCAAATGTGACAGGAGACAGGTGTAGAGGGGTAGAGAATGGGAGGAAGCAGCAGGAGAGAGAGATGAGAGGAGAGTGAGAAAAATCAGAGGGACAGAGAGAGAAGAGGAAATAGGAGGAAGTAATGGGGAGAGGGAGAAGGAAAGAATAGAAGGAGATCGAGAAAGGAACAAAGAAGAGTGGGATGCAGAGCAGAGATGGGAAAGGACAGAGAAAGAGGGAGTAGGTAGAGCAATGAGAGAAAGAGAAAAGACAACTTGAACATCAGAGTAGGACGTTCATGGTAATTCCCGGAGGTAGTAAGATAAGAGACAGTTATGACCTTTAGGTCCTCATTTGAAGCACAGGGGAAAACAGACAGAGGTTAACCATCACTAGTCCTGCCTTACGACCGGCTGGGGAGTAAGAATGCGTAGGTTAGGGAGTCCACAGGAGGTTGAGGAATAGACATGGTACTCCCCTTAACATGGCCTTGCTGCAGTTTATCGTTGGTCATCGAGGATGCATGAAGTCTATAGTGGACTGTGAGTGTGACAACTTAACAAGGCATAGAAAGTTAACTATGATTAAATCCCATGTAACATGTTTGTGATACCTTCAACTCCCAGAGCAGGGAGGACGTGCGTGCGCATGTGAATCTAAGCATCTACAAGCAACAGAAAGACTACTATTGGAAGGTAATGTTTGCGTTCTGAGGCTTGTGGATCTGCATAGAATCACTTGCTTTGCATAGACTAGCTATCACTACCCAATGAAGGTGGTGGGTTAATTGAAGGAACAGAAACAAATATATTAACACTGCTTGTCCCACTTGTGAATCATTTCTAGGTAGTGTGTCAACACAATGTTGTGTGTAAATGTGTACCGAACTCCATGAAGCTGCTTTACAGATAGCCTCCAGTGACACGTTCCCAATGAAAGTCAAAGTAGCTCCTGTGCGGCACTGGGAAAAACTGCATCTTCTTCACAACTCCTCAGGTACTGTGGGACTTGCGGCAGTACATACCTGAAGTCGTTCTGTCGTTGCTTTACTGCTGGAGTGCTGATTCCGGTGTGTGGGTGTTCGCCCATACCGTTCACCCAGGCCTAACAGTTGTGCGCTCATAGGGAGCTGTTCTCAAGGTCCCTGAAACCTTTTCAACACTCAAAAGCCCTTTACTTACTTGTAATTGAAGAATCCTTTGGAACTTTGCCTTTTCTGCTGTGTCTTACTTGCTTTGCCTCCAATCTGACTTTGAACATCTCATACCTACATTTGGATGGACTGCTAAAGCCTCAAGGCCTTGGAAAATACAAGTCAGGGCCACGGGAGTTAAAAACAGGGGAAAACAACTCAACTTGTCTCTCGCCTTGCAGGAGTGGAAGGAGGCTGACGGAGCGAACTCGGACTGGTACGAGGCCAGTTCCCCATATCGGTGGGCATATTAGAAGGAAACGAAAAACACACCGAAGTGCCCCATACCTGGTTTGCAGACCGAATGCTCAGCGGATGAAGGCTCCTGAGTAAAAGGAGATTCCAGTGTGAAAACAGGCACCGGACGTTTTGTTTGTTTAAGTAATTCCAAGCCCGAGGCTAGCAAGGAACGACTGCATCCTGGAGAGCCATCAGCAAGCCGGGGAAAGGTTATGAAACAAGCGCTGGAGTAGAAGGCAGGTGGAGAAAACGCTCTAATCCAGTACGAAGTACGTTCGGCTTCGAGGAGGTTTTCCATATATATTATTATTAAGGTGCGAATTGCATTTTTTTTTTAAGGAAAGGCTTTATGGACTGCATTTAAGTTGAAACCCGGCTGGCTCTGGTTTGCCCTTGATGAACTTTATTGAAGAACGTTTAAAATCATGGAGAAAGTCCTATGTTACTGATTATGCCTTATGAAATATAAGTGACATATTTAACTGAGCGTCGTGATAACTGCTGGCATTAAATATCTGTTACCACTCCTTTCTGTCTCTGGCTCACTACTTAACAGTGTGTTACACAGCACCCTCCGTGCCGTAACACAGGGGTGTCATAGTGACCCCCAAACACAGACTCCGTACCCTGGGACTGACTACCGTCTCCCAGGGCATGTAAAGTCACCATTGGCTTTACTAGTCCTAAATTGTGAACAGAACCAGTACAAACCATCATATTGTGGGCGTACTGGTAGGGGCAATTCGATTGCCCCTGGGTCTGTTCAAGGGGGCACTGTCCAGTCCCCCCGAGCGAGTTTTGACTGGTGGCAGTGGATACTACTTTTTATATTCAACCGCAAACATATTCCTATGGGATTTCCCCATTGTTCGAGGCTAATACTTTTTAACATAGCCTCAAACATACCGCTGGTTTATTTATTTAATATTAATTCACCGGTTGGTATTTTTTGCCAGAACTCGGTTCCAAAATGGCGTTTGTGTTCGCTTCTGTGACTCCAACCCAAGTCGAGCCCTTTGTTCCACTTTTTGGTGGGCTTCTCCATAGAAACCTCCAAAAGTGGTGCTACTCTGTCTGGGTACCAAAGGGTGTGTGGGAGGGGGTTTAGGCACCCTGGACTGAGTTGCCTCAGCAAGTCGCACTCTTGTGTGATTGGCCCAGTGGTGAGCCGCCCGGCTCACCACTTCGCATGTTTGAGTGACAGCTAGGACTGATGAATGGGGGTGTTCTGCATAAAAGCAGGGCTTTGGGGACTGGGACTTCAGGCTTCGCCACAGGACCAAAGAATCCGAAGAGGGAGAAGCTGAGCCGACCTGCAACGACACCACCACTTCTTCCAACGACAGAGGCGATCTTCATCCCGAAGAGTCTTCTTCCTTTGACTGGTGGGGATAACCAGTTTCCCCGCCTTTTCGCCTTCCCGGATCATCTCGTGGCCACCTTGCCTGTGCCAAGCACCCCGGCAACCGGGATACCATGTTTTTCCACTACCGCGAATAAAAGGGTAGTCCCTTTTTACCGGAGAACTCCGCGGCTGGTTTCTTCCCTGGCAGTGCAACGACCTTCAGCTTTCCTCCACGTCGAGACCATCTCTTCCTCTGGACGACGCCGCGACTTGCACCCGCTGCCAGGAACAACTGCCCCCGCTGGAGGATTCTCTCCACTTTCAAGGTACTGCGTCCACCTGGCCTCCCTCGCAACGGTCTGTGAGGGGTGTCTCTTAAATCCTCAATTTACCATTTGGGTTGGCCCTAGGCTGGCTAACTGAACTTTTCTGAGCTGAACTGATTCCTTTTTAAACTCTCTGCAAGACTCTCCAAGCCTTTTAAACTGTGTGATCTTGGGCGCATTGGTGTTCTACTCTCTCCAAGAGGGAGCCTGGCTTCTGAACTTTTTTCTCACAAGTAGACTTTGACTTTCCTGCCTTGCTGAGTGCTTCTAAAGTATTGTGTTGTGTGCCGTTTCTAATTTCTGCCTTTTCCCTCCCTTTTTCTTAACTTATTGGAGTGCCATCTTTAGTTAAGCGCTCACCTCTGTCTGGAAATAAGTGGTGTTAACTAAGACTTGTCTAATAAGGAATAAGGGATGTATATATATTAATAGTGACTGTTTTTGAACTTGCTTACAATAATAGTGCTAGAGTGTTTTTAAGTGTGTCTTTAAATAAATAATTATATACTTGATACCAACGCTCTGGTCAGTGTTTGCTTGTGCTACTGTATTTTGGTACCTATCCTGTATACTCTATATACTGTCTAACTCTTCTTGAGAGAAGTCTGGCTGCTCAGCCACAGCTACCAGGTAAATTTGGGTGGTACACACTGCTACCAATTGGGTTTACTGCCAACACCTAGTCTTAAGCCTTTTGCAGTGGTCCCCAAGGAACTGCACAGGTTTCTGCCTAACAAACTGTGTTCATTAATTGTATAATTCTTTACTTGCGGTTTACTCACCTGAAGTACTATTGTGTTGATTATTTAAAATAGTACTTACCTGAATAACTTTACCATGTGTATATAAAATAAATATCTATTTTACTATAACTACAAGCGTGTAAGAGTTTCTTTGGGCCTATGTATTTACAGAGTTCATTGTACTTACCTATAGCTCATATCTCCCCCTCCTAAGATAAGATACGCCTGGCTGCTCTGCCATATTACCAAAGCCTTGCGCAGTACAGACTTATACTAGAAGTTGGGTCCTGCATACTAAGGTATAGTTTTATAAAGTCTTCCCCAAGGTAGACTTTAGGAAAACTCCCCTGAGAAGGAGACCTTAAAATGTCTTGAAGGCCATTTTGAAGAGAGAACGGAGAAGCGTGTATATGTTAAAGCTCCCATACTGCCTTGTTTTTAGAACGTCGGTCATGCCACAAATACGAGTCACTTTCAAACAGAAGGTCTATGGCACTTCTCTGTGCTTTTGGTGTAAGCTAAGAAGAAAGAAGTGATGGCATGGTTTGGAATTTCTGGGAGACATTCAACTTCTGTTTCAAGGCTAGAAGAGCCAAGTCAGCTTGACACCAGGTACTTCGTTTCACTCCAGACCAACTGGTGTCATACACGCATACCTATGTTACATTAACAGTGTTTTGGAATGTGTAAAGGGGCCTTGGGACACATCTAAAACCCATTTAAAGGACAATGGGCAAAGGTTTCTAGTTTGCATCTCATGTGTAAGTCAGATTTCTGGAATGCTAGGCACTATTCTTTTCAACAGCAAGCTCCAGATTACTGGCTGATGTCCGATATCCAGGCACTACTTGATACTCCTGCTCATGAAATATGCATATCAATTGAAGATTTGATAACAGCAATGGCTCGTGTCGCTGTGATTAAGTGGTCAAATGTGGTGGTCCGAAACGGCACTGCTACCAGAAAGCCTGTAGCTTGGCTGCGTGTCCACACATTAATTGCTGCGCAACCATTACTGGAAACACCCAGTTTCCTTCACATTTGAAGATTAAACATCAAGCGCTATAAAAAAAAGGTCTGGGAGCCCCTCTACTGAGAAGCAACACAGCCAAATAACCTGTTCCATGGGTAGGTTCCACTCGGGTGGGTCTACAACCACTGTACCTTTGACATATTTCTCCTCGGTGAAGCGTACAGTGAGCTTAAACGTGGCTGTAGGTCCTCCTGAGTGAAGGAAATTCTATAGAAAAGGTTATCTGGCCCATGTTCATCCTAAGTAGAGACGCTCCTACACACTTGCTTAAACATCAATAGCATTGCATCACACTTGGGCTGACGGAGGAAAAAGACTGCGCTGCGGTGATCTGCTCTGCCCAGAAAGGAGAAGCTGTGGGTGAG
This sequence comes from Ambystoma mexicanum, assembly GCF_040938575.1. NCBI lineage: Eukaryota > Metazoa > Chordata > Amphibia > Caudata > Ambystomatidae > Ambystoma > Ambystoma mexicanum. The sequence goes on from NC_090936.1 coordinate 1,226,172,026, forward strand.
GACATGCAATTGAACATTCTACATTGGAGAACCTCAATTACATACTCACATCGAGGAGGTCCTGGAAATACTTCTGCTTTTCCCAAGGCAAAAATCCTCGGTAATCTCCACCATAATACTGTAATCTTCTACCTGCTACCAAATTATTTTGTTCAACTGCATTGTCTCTTTTTTCTCTGGAGAGCACAGTTTCTTCTGGTGCAATCACACCCAGGTGCCTCTCTTGGGGTTCCAGTTTATTGCTATCTTTTTCCATTCTTCCCACAGACGGTATAACTTTCTTTTGAGCACTGTCTTTCAGCTCACTTTCCTTGTTCATCGGTGCTGCTTCACCAGACTTCGATGAAACAGGTGTCGCCTGCACCGCTACCAAAGGGTCTGCTTTGCCTTCCATCAAGCCTTTATAAGGCTTCTGCCAATTCCTGTGGATGTTTTTCGGACTGTCTTCCACTTTGGCTTGGAAAGGTTTGCCACCAATGCCATGGATCCTCTGCACAGCGGGCTCGGTTCTCCATTGAGTAACGTTTTGGAAAGGTCGGAGGAGAGCTGCTTCCGACAGCTGGTAGCCTTTGAGCGTAATGTCCCCAACTTCCAGTTCGGCCTGCAGGGATTCCAGGGCAAGCTGGATCTCTCGAGGAAGGACTGATGCATCGGTCAAGGAGATGCTTACGTTTTCAAAATCACCCACTGTGCTACTGAGAGACTGTTTCCTGTATCTGGGGAACCGCCTTTCTTCAGGAATGTCTTCAAACAGGACTTCTGCTTCGGGTGCTGCCGATGTTGGCTTTATGACGTCTACTTCCAGCTTCGGGCTAGTCGTCCCGTTCAGCTTGGGCTCTTCCCTTGTATCCACTGCAACAGTTATCTGCATTTTAAACTCCACGTCGTTTTTGTTTTGCAAGGTAAGGTTGAACTGAATCACTGTGCTGTTCATTCCCGTATGCAAGATCAGATGGATTGTTTTCCATTTATTGGCAATCGAAGAGTGCCGTACAATCGGGTTATCACTGTATGCACCTTCCACAGCTCGCTTCGCTACTTCGGCAAAGCTGAAATAGGGCAGCGATTCGCCTTTGGGTAGAATGTAGTGGGTCTGGTTTACTTGAAGGGTCACCTTGTACATCTCACTGAAGTGATCTACAAAACAAACAAAAAACATATCACTCAATATTTAAAACAAGAACTTGCTGCGCAACTTCTACAGCCCATAACATGATGCTGATCTACAAGGACAGTTCCTCAGGGTAAAGATCACATTGCATCCAGTTCCCCTTTCCTTCTGGGAACACATATTAGCGCTTTGGTGAGGAATTGAAGTGCTGATGAGTAAGCATGCTTTTAATTCAGGCGGATACCGCATAAAAAGACTTGCAGTAAAAGAAAAGTACAAACATCTTCCCATTCACTAACCAATTAGTAGTTTCCTTCTCTGTAGTTCACTTTAATTGCTAATAATATACTCTTTAAAATGTACTTATGTACAAGTGTTATGCATCCAATTTCTCTGCACGAAAGATACTCTGTAAACCATTGCACAAGGGGCGTGCGTCTTCTACTTCCAAGATGCTATGGACTTCAATTTGGGGCGGATGGAGTCACAGTGTCTTGGGATTGAATTATGACACATTCATTTATGTTATAAACTCTTTGTACTTCTCAGCCACCACCATAGTAGTAGTAGAACAAAGCTGAGGCTGGTTCGGAGAGTGGCATACTCTGCTGCTGACCAGGGTATCCTAGGGCAAAAGGAGAGAAAGATTAAATGCGCATGAAAGATCTGTATAGCCATGAAAGGGGTACTGATGGAGCGTGCCATAGCTTGAACGTCTGCAGAACAATCAAAGCCTAGCATTCAGGGTAAAGCTTTGCTCCTGAAGTTTATACAAGGAAATGTAGATCTGCATTTTATATCTTTTTAGCAAAGATGTCGTTATGGGTTTCCTTTCTAAGTAGTATTTGGACTTTTGGTCCTTTGAGCGTCTTGGGTACTTTTGTTTTTCAACTTTCGAGATGCATTTGTTAAGAAATAGTCTGATGGCTATACAGCTCTTTAGACATAACATGTTAAGTTTTGATTTAGTCTAAGATATCAGATTAGGAACTAACATGCATATTTAAGTACTTAAAACCAAAGTACCAAATGAAGAAAAACTGGAAATGTATACTTCTATGTCTTGTAACAATTCAACTAGAAGTGTGACGTTATGAACAATGTGAATATCATTTGTATTTAGTATGTGGAGTTGCAAATAATTCTTTGATCAAGTTGAGCTGGAGTAATAATATGGTGGGGAAATAAAGACATACCATGTGCAATGGTAGAGACCCAAGCGTGGCCCAAGGATGTGAACAGGAGGCCACTGGTCAGCCGGCAGCTGGAGAGTCTTTTCCCTGATTCCGGCCCGTGCTGACCCAGGCTGAGACTGTGTAGTGAGGGCATGGATGACACCCTGCAAAGGAGACCAGCATCACCCTTCTTTATCTATCACCAGGCACTCATCTAGCGAGAGGAGATGGAGACCGTCTACTGGCACAAGCAATACAAGGCTGTCTCTTGAATGAGTGTGCCCGGCCACTTAACCCTGTAAACCGATAGCACAAGTTACAACTGTGTAAAAAGGTGGCTCTTGTATGCGTACCCTTCATTAAGATTGGATATTGGACATGCTGACATTAAAGAATCATTTTTTTTACAACATAAAAATACTCTGTTTTCCATATGATGCATGATTTAGAAATGGAAGGCTTTGCACATTTTTACTAACTGTGTTACTATTGTCAACTAAGCAGCTCATTTTGATGTTATTGGAAACAATGTTGAAGGGTTCAAAATGATGCTTGCGCTTATTTGTAATCTATCGAGGACCAGCTCTTATAAGTGGACTGGAAATTGTGGGCATCTGGAGTGGACTAACCCAAAGACATGCCCCTATAAAAAGAAATAAATGTATTTCTTGTATGATTCGTTATTGTTATCGAGCATCTATATAGCGTCCTATATATCATTCGTATGATCTCAAAGTGCTTGTGGGTTGAACGCCCTGGGGGACTGTAGTGCAGGTCAGCCGAGAGAGTAGGGTAGTATAGAGTGCTTGGGGGCACTCAATATGTGTGCAGCAAGTGTGATTGCTTGATGGTAGCTGCATCCTAACGTTAGGTGGGGTGATAGTGAAAGATTGAATGTGTGCAGTCAAGTGTTTGGTCTCCGAGACTGCATTCTGGCGGCATTAGGCCTGTGTAGGACGTTTATGTATCCAGCTCGATAAATAAGAAATATATTGCAGAAGTCAAGTCACAAAAGCAGACAGAAAGACAACCATCTTTTAGAAACAGATTAAAAAGCAGAACATGATTTTCTACGAAGCATTTAATAAGTAAACAATAATTGAATACCTGGTCCACAATCACCAGCATCGAAACCGCAGGCAAGGACATTGCAAGCCTGATCACAGAACTTATCTGCTAGCCAAGAATTTGCACACCCAGCATTGCAGTAGGAAACGCCACTTATGCCCAGACCAAACTGCCATGCCTGGCCAAGTCCTGCGCCTCCCCCTCCAGCAGCGCCCGGAACAAAGCGACCACCGCCAGCATTTCCTACAGTAAAAGAAATGTGGTGACACATTAGGCAGGCTGACTCGTTAATCTACTGTATGCCAATACATTAAGACTAGAGCTTCTCTTTCTTTGTGGCTACTTGATTTGTGTATGTTAAAACAAAGGTCAACAAAGCATTCAATCTTACAATATATTCCTTCTGTTGCAGACAAAAAGATGAGGTTTGCCAGATAAGGAACATGAAGGAATAGTTACTTACCTGTAAATCCAGTTAGTCGTCCCGGGTGTCCTCCTTTTGCGACGTCAAGAGAAGAAAGTCATTAAAAATGATAGAAGTATGTAACCTTAATGTATTTTTATACATATACTTTATACAGTGAAAAGGACAGAAAGGACATTGTGCTTAAGATGCCCTTATAAAAGCCTGTCTTTAAAAAAAAAAAAAGAAAGAAAAAGAAATAGTAATTAGCCAGTTATGGTAAACTATACAACCATGATTCGTGCCAGAATCATGCACTGCTCCTACTGACACAGGTCATCACAGATGACATAGCGTTGAAGGTTAACATGCCTGCAAAAGCAGCTCGCTAACGGCCGAGCCGCACCTCTGATCTCACCATCTTGGTTTTCCCTCCCTAGCTCTGGCGTCTCAGAACCCTGGGACTTCCACACTAGACGGTTAGAAAATAATGTCTTTGTGCTGCTTTCAACCCATAAGCTTCTAAGAAACACCATTTGTTCTGCTTTTGTTTAGAGTCCTGTCCTAACTTTTTGAAGGGGAGTATTCCTTTACTTTTTGCTCATTCTTATGGGGAAACTGATCAGTCCTCCACAAGACTATCAGTACTGAATGAATGTCTTGCATTATTACAATTGAACACATCACCTTAGAGTGAAGTGTGGTTCGATACTTTGTATCCTTATAACGGATTCTGTGATGGCTTGTTGGTTACTTTTACAATGCGTTGAGGATGAGCTGGCAGCTGTGTTTTCTACTTCTTACTCATGCACTTTTCACTTTCTGCAAAGGGCTATTAAAGGTGGATAGCACCATAAGATGGCCGTGCAACAATATGTTTGCTTGTACTTTGGGCATGTTTTTTGGCATTCTTCTACCTTCTCTGGTCAGGAAATTCCATATATGAATGCCCTTTCCTGGGGAAAGCTGTTGCTTTCGCGGGCAACGAGCCCGTTTGTGGGTAAGCCCAGATGTGGGGTCTGGGATTGTCGGGTCTCAGTACACATCCTGGTCCCTGAATATCTGTTGCTGGGCAGATGTTGTGGCCAGTGGCTATCCATGATTGGATAGCCCCTGCCTGTTAGAATGGTGCAGAACCTTCCCATTGTTGGACTTGGGCGAGCTTCCAGCCCAGTTTGTGGTTAATAGGAGGGCTCCTGCAGCCATTCCACAGATCATTGTTGGCGCCAAGTCCTTGACGAAGAAAAGCCGCCAGTTGACGACCGGAGGACGACCTCTGCAACTAACCAGCACCGACTGCAGTGAAGTTTTTCTGAAACTTCTGCCTGATCAAGATGATCTTCATTGGTGCTTTGACCCCTGCACCCGTGGGAACAATCAATCTCGACCCTTGTTCAAAAGACTTCAAAGCTTCTAAGCCTTCATAAGAGACCACAGAGCAACTGGTTGACTGACCAGCTCTCTCCGAAGTTACCTTGCTGCAACAGTTGCAGTCTGATGCATCCTTGGAGCTTGGAGGATCTTCAACTTGTTTAACAAGACGCCTGCTCCTCCATTTCCAACCTTCTTGCATCAAAAGAAACTGTTCTGGGCATCCTTCTTTGTTAGTCCACTGAAAATCGCCTATCGCTGCCGGCCCGTGGAGACTCCTGTTGCAATCCGTCTTGTACCCATCCGAGAGGTGTCCTGTGGCCATCTGCACAGCAGAAGTCTTCATATTTCCCATGCTTTGGTGTTCTCCTCGAATCTATCTGGCCCCCATTTCTTAGTAAAGCGACCGACAAACTAAATCCTGCACCAAAAAGTGACCACTGCACCCGCAACCCACGGGACTTCCTTGACTGAACCAAGCACAGAAGATTGTGTCCCCAATGAATTCAAGAACAGCAGCAGTGGTCTCTGGAAAAAAAGACAGGGGGGTTAGTTACCAAATCTTTTTCTGTTCCCCCTGCTCTCCATAGGGAAACATGGGTGCCAAGTCCTGTGCCTAAATCACTCTTTTGCGACTTTGATCGGTGGAGGCCTGGCCACTGGATCTTTTACTAGAACTATCCTAGTGTATGGAATTGAGTGAATTACTTACCTTAACTTTACCTAACATTTTGACTCTTTATCATAACCACTGGCATTGCCAATCTCTTAATAAAGCTACTTGTGAAGATACTCTGTTGTGTACTAACATACAGAATGCCCTCAAAGACAAAATTACCTTGCTCCAAAGCAAAATAGAAACCAAGAAAACTTATTTCTAACGCTGAGCCCTTGCAGAATCGAACATCCTCGCCCATGATCACACAGCCTTAATTTTAACTTCACTCCCCTTTCAATTAAAGAGGTTGAAACCATCATTCTTCAGCTCAAACCGTCAAATTGTTAGGGCGACACATGCCCCGCTCCCCTTATCAAAGAGGCCGCGAAGGAACTGGCCCCTTTCATTACCTCTATCATTAACCCTTCCTTCAAATCTAGCATAGTACCCAACAATCTTAAAGATGCGTGGGAACTTCCACTATTAAAATAACCCATGGATCCCAGTAACTCATCAAACTACGGACCCATCACGACGGTCCATTCCTGCTTAAAATCTTGGCCAGAGAGGCTTATCTGCAGATACAGCAATACTTGGAAGTTAACTTGTTAGGCCTTAGACAATCAGGATTTAGACCCAGATATGGAACTGAAACTGTGCTGATCGACCTTAAGACCCAAATCCAGACCATGAAAGTTAAGGGAAAATTGGCCCTACTTCTTTTACTCAACCTATCAGCGGCATTTGATCTCGTGAACAATAAAATCATATGTAAACACCTTTCATCTGCTGCACACTTCTCCAACCAAGCAAACGCATGGATCGAGCCATTCTTCACAATAGATCCATGAGGGTCTTTGCAACCCCAGCCTCTGCAGAACCAACACCAGTCACCTGCGGAGTCCCTCAGCGATCTTGTGTGTCTCCAACTCTCTACAATGTGTTCACCAAGGCAATTTTTTATGAACTCGACTATCTGGGTGTCATTTATACAAATTATGCTGATGACACCCAGAAACTGATCCCCATCACGGGTGACCACACTGTGGATAGTAATGACATTTACCTCACTATACAAGCCTGGATGGCGAAGCACAGGCCCTGTCTTAATGACGATAAGACAGGGCTGCTTCTCCTGGGCTCACCAACCAAATTAAACAAACTGGACGTGCTAGTCACTTCCTTCAATATAGACGGCAACATAATTAAAGTATCCAAGATTGTCAAAACCTTAGGAATCTAAATCGATTCCACCTTAACAAGACAAACCAACACCATGGCTTCCGCTTCTGCTTACACGTGCAAACTCATTAATGCCTGCCGTCCCTACCTGACAACAGCCAACTGCATCACAATAGCAAGAGCACTTGCCCTCTCCAAGCTCGACTATTGTAACGCGCTCATCTTGGTTACCTCACAACAAAACCTTAATAAAATGCAAATTATGCAAAATATTGCCGTCAGAGCAGCCTTGCATATCCTGAGAAATCAACACATCTCTGAAACTAGACGCTCATTAAAATGGCTTAACATTAACCAAAGAATTGCCTTCAAAACATTGTCCCTTACGCATAAGTGCTCATCCGACCAGGCTCCCGCCTACTTGTCCCACACTATCTCCCAGCACCCCCTCTACCCCCCACACAGGCCACTAGTACTGCCCAGATGCACTGTGTCAACATCCCACGCTTTAAGCAACAACAAGCAGGTGGGGTTAGCTTCCCAGTACTTGCTGCAAAGAAATGGAACACCCTCCCTCTATATCTAAGAGAGGAACCTTCCTACCCCCTCTTCCGGAAAAAGGTCAAAGTAGGGCTCCATGAGCAAGACTTCATGTCGGTCACATAATAAAGACCTGCCTTGTATATATGTATGTAATTTCTGTACACAGTAAATTCTTATCTGCTTTATACATATAACATTGTATTTTACTAGGATCCTATGCATCATTGGCTGTACCATTTGTTATTATTCTTTGCTGTAACTTGCAAGCATTGCGCCCAGATGCCCCTGGGCTTGGTGCGCTTTACAAATAAATAAAATAAACTAAAAAGAAAAAAAAAAGAATAACTTTGGAACTGGTGATTTCTGGGCACAAGACCGCACACCATGTTAGGGTTGAACCTAATAAAAGCTTGGGAAGCTGTTCCTGGTTATTCCAAGCTGTATTTTTCCTATTTCTAATGCATCCGAGTACTGGAGAGTGATTGTATAGATCTGGTTTAGTAATATTGGTATGTCAACATTTGACTAGACGTCTTTACTTGCATAGTGCGCATTCTAAAGCCCTAATACAGAATTGTAAATGCATACTTACTTACTTGTCTAACTGGAATTATAGGAGCCGTTCTGGATGGACTCACTGTAGCCCTAGACCACTCTCACAACCCTCTTTCCGCTGCGACTAAACCTTGCGGCTCTGCTACTGATTGGTTTTGGCTACAATCTCAGTGCCCCCCTGTTCACTATAATGGGGTTTGTTTTGGGAATCCATCTTAATGTGCAGAGCGTATAAAGTCCTCAATACGACAGGGCATCTTTGCTTGAGCAGTACGTTTTAAACCAATCTATTCCCCAGACAGGAATAACTGGTCCCTCATGCATTCTCTATTCACAGACCCGCTCACCCCAGGCCCAAGAATCCTCTATGTGTCCTTACACCGCCCTCTCAACTACTAGAACACAATACAGTAGCTTCAAGCAGTAGCGGCTCACCTTTTCATTTGAATTATCACTGGGAAAAGACATGGAATGCACAGAAACAGTAGTTGCTTCCTGTATAAGTGCCTTGCACGTGAACAATAAATAAATAGAGTTTAATCAGAATTATAGCTAATGGAAAGTTATGCATGAGCCAAGCCATAGCACCATGATATGCCGAGCCACAGGGAGACGGACACAGCATAGAAGTCTATATCAGAGGGGTACAACCCCACCTCCCCCCGCCTATCGCAGTAGAACACACTGTTAGGGGAGTTTTCCTTAAGTCCTACCGGTAGTAATACTTTAGTAAGCTATCCCAGTGATTTGCAGAACCCCAACTCTTAAGTTTCAGTCTGTACTAGCTCAGGCCCTTGGTAGTGTGGCAGAGCAGTCAGGCTCATCTTAAGAGGAATATGTGCGCTGTAGGCAAGTACTCTGAATCTTAGTTGACAGGCACAGCAAAGAAGCACTTACACGTATACTTATATAAAAGATATATATTTATTATATTTACACCAGAATCACTTTAAATACTTCAGACGTTTACGGTAGAACACTTAGAAATACTAGATAATACACTTCAAAGGGCACTTTCACTTTTCTGTTTGCTTGCGGTTACATTTGTAGCAACGTTAGAAAGGGAAAGGACAAGGTTATCGTATTATCGGTTATAGTACACTTGTGTGGTTTTCAATGGGTCATAAGGTAATGCATTTACTCTGCAAACACATATAGAAAAGTCACTTAAAGGGAGAAAAATAAGTGGTTAGTGCAACATGAGCCTAGTTCAAGGTTCTAGAGACGGTTTCTGCACCTGGCAAAGTCCAAAAACGCAACCCTCGCTAAAGGCAGTTTTGAGAGGGCTTGACGTCTTGGCTAACAGCAAATAATGCTAGAGTTCCTGCAGATTTCTTTCCAGTGTCTAAAGTTATTGAAGCAGCAAGTTAGCAACTAACCAAGGAGACCTAAAAACGGACTCAAGAAGAGGACACAAGCAGCGGCTTGGGTCAGAGGTAACAGGGGGGTTGCCCTGCATACCTCTATGTGCACTCCAACGCTCTAGAGCGACTTCTTGGAATCAGGTAAACAATACCTTTTTCCCCCCACAGTACCTTTAGTTTGAAGGAAGTGAACTGGAGAACTCCCAGCCCTTTAAAACGGGTCAGCAATACATTTGAGAGCAATGGAGAAGCAGAGGTTACTCAAACATCAATAAACGAAACTACTCAGGAAGTTGGCAAAAAGATAACGGCTTTAATATCAATTATCTAAAACAGGGAGTACAACGAACGTCATCAGACGTATCATAATAAGGTCTCTCAACGAACTTCATGAAAAGCACACCTTTATACTAAAATCCCATCATAGGTGATGTACAACCTGCGTATTACTAACGTTATCCTACGTGGAAAACTACAAAAACCTACTGAAGAGAGTGATAGGGTCTAGGCGAACATCCAAGTATACAATCCATACTCGTCTAATGGGCATGAGAAAGGCGATAGGTTTCTTAACATCAGGAGGGGAAACTAAGCCCTTCCCTCAAAACAAGTTACTATGAACATCACTAAATATACATCATCCTACTGATTACAAAATTATAGGACCCCCGATCATGCGATCCTTTATCAATGGTAGGCTTCTGTCAGTATCCTTCAGCCTACGCTAGCCGCACGCAGGCCAGACTGCCAGGTGCTGGTGAGTTAGCCTTAAAAATCTGCTTCCCACCAATTAGAACATCATCCATCATCACCTCAGTGGTCGGTTGTCAATTAGAGACTTTGAACTATGCCTTGGGAGTGTTTTTTGCTCTGGAAGATACAGGGGAGTAAAGGCGCCCTCTGCCCTCATGCATAGGTGTGACCATCATGCTTGTCCAACTCCTCCTTCCCACGTGACTGCAGACCACGAAATTGAGCTTTCAGTGACTATTTTCCAATGAGTCTGTGACGTCGTCGTTCTCTCCAAGCTTCTGAACAGGAGGTTCATTCCTTCCCAAGATTGTAACAAATTTCTGTTCTTCTCAGCTGAATACGACATTGGCTTCTTGGCTCGTTCAACCTCGCCTTTCTGAAATTTGCTTGTAATCTATTTGTTTTCTAATTGCGCCATAAGTGAAAAAGCTAGCCATTCTCCTTTAGCTCAGCTCTGCTTATAGTTCATAATGGGACCATCCATTCTTTCCTCATTCCTATGTATCCATACATTGGCGCTTGCCGCAATCTATTTTACTATAAAGCTAGCCTCATGAAAACTTCGTCTGCTTGCGTTTCTTTGCATTTGTACATGTGTAAACTGGCTTAATATCTTCATTGTTTCTTCAGCATTAGCCCATTCATCTTGAGCCCAAGATGTTGCTTACCTTTGAAACTTTCTTGATGCTTTATAGAATATCCGCATCCTCGTTTTTCAAAGAAACAAGCTGGGGGTAGATCTCGATCTTCGGCTGGGGCCTCCCTCTGGAACAGCCTCCCTGCCACTCTAAAACTTGAGGAGAACCATCTCCGGTTCCGGAAGCATCTGCCTTCGCTACCCCTCTCACTTGCTGATCTGTTCTCTTGGCACCGTGCACCAGGCCACCCTCTGTCCTCCGGCCCAGGTACCTGCTCACCCTGCCACCCTCCCGCACTGGGGTCTGTATCTGTACCCATACCACCCCACCCACCTTTTTTCTTCCTGCACTTATCAGACCTTCCCTGTCTGCTGCCTTAAACCTAGCACTTGCAAATCGCTGGCTGCACTACCACTGTTTGTTGCCTTTATTATTTATCTGTTTCTCCTCTGCTTCGCACTTTCCAATTCTCCCCCTTTCATGCACTTTTCCCCTGCCCCTCTACAATGCACTTGCACGTTCTCAATGTCACTGGGCCTAGTAAAATCGCTGATTTGTTCTCCCCTGTTCCCCTCCCTTGCCCCGCTCTGAAACACTTGTGTACGAGCGCGATAGAAATAAAATATCAATACCCTCTCATCTCTGCATCTCTTCTATGTACGCTGAGAACTACATAGATACATTTCAACAAGCAGTCACCAATGACCTTCACAGACTCAAAGACCAGAGATGCCACAAACAAGGCCATAAGGAGAATCTTTCTAAGACTGAACTGTCCACCCAAAAGAACTCCAGAACGAAGAAAATATCATAATCAAGGAGGCAGACAAAGGTGGGAACATTGTTGTTATGGACAAAGCCGACTACATCAGAATGTCAGAAAATCACCTCAAGATCCCATGAGAAACTTGGCAATAACCCACAACAAAAAATAATTCTGATGGAACACCAAGAATTATTGAAAAACTAGCAAGCACAAGGTCTGATCACAGATGAGGAATTTGATTTCCTTAGAACAGACTATCCGATTATGCCCACTCTAATTCTTGCCAAAAATCCATAAAGAATTTGACTAAATCCCGGAAGGACGTCCAATCATGAGTGGGTAAGGAGGACTAACAGAAACACTGCCAAGATATATCAACATCATTCAACCACTAATCACCAGGATACTGACATACCTCAGAGACTCTATGGATACCTTGGCCATACTCTCACAAATAAAATGGGAACCAAGCTTTCTACTGGCCACCACACTAGACGTTAAGGCCTTATATACATGGATCGACCATGAACTGGCAATCAAGAGCCTGGGTTATCTACTAACCAACGAGTCAGCATCACATTTCGAACAAGCAGAAATGACAAAAGAATTTCTCAAATTCTCATTGACCAACAATATATTCATCTTCAACAGCGATTATTATAAACAAACGAGGGGAATCGCAATGGGAGCAAGCTATGCTCTGGGATTGGCCACTTGCTTTATGCACGCATATGAACAAAAACATGCCATGCGAGAAACAAGATTCACAGAATTAATCTTGCAATGGTCACGCTACATAGACCATGTCATCCTCATATGGAGAGGGACACCAGAGGAACTAAGACAACACGTGGATTACTTCAACCAAAACACATATGGAATTGAACTAACCAGTCTTGTGAGCGCAGACAAAATCGACTTTCTGGACTTGAGAATCACATTCCAGGAAAACAAAAGCACAACAAGAACTTTTTGGAAACCAACTGAGGTCAACACAGTATTGCATGCAAATAGCTGCCACAAGAGAAGTGTAATTCAGAATATACCAAAAGGCGAATACATCAGAGACAAAAGAAACTGCAATACCCAAGAACTCTTTGATGAAGAATGTGATCTCCTTGATCTAAGATTCAGGAACAGAGGTTACGCCACTAAGAATCTTCCAGAAGCAAAATGAAAAACATTGGCTATACCCAGAGAGACACTACTGACCCCAAAGAGAAAAGCACAACCTATGAGACAATCAGATTTGTAACTAGATACAACATGGACAGCTACAAAATTCAAAGAATACTAGCTGACCACTGGAAGCTACTCCTTATGGAGGAGCACATTAGAGCTTGCCTAAAAGCATATCCGAGCCTGTTCTTTAGCAGAGCCCCAACTTTATGTAACATACTGAGCCCATCATTTCTATCCCAGAAAAATATTACGGCAAAAGATTGGCTAAGCGCACAGACACCAATTGGATTCACCAAATGTGGCACATGTTCGATGTGCAAATATGCGACACAAACCAAATGTGCAACATTTAGAGGCTGCCCACCGTTCAAAATCACAGAACACCTGAACTGTAAACCAAATACGTAATTTATGCCCTGATATGTGTATGTGACAAAATCTACATAGGGATCAATATCTGGGAGGTCCGGATCAGAATAAGGGAACACCTGAACAATATCCATTCGCAGGACCCGAAGTTGCCCCTGGCCAATCACTGGCAGAAAAACCATCAAATGGAGGACAAGAGTCAAATACGGTTCATCGGATTACGAACAGTGAAGATGGGAGCAAGAAGAGGAAACAAAATGCTTAAACTGCGGCAAGAATCATCTGTCGTTATAGATGTGTAAAAAATGGTTTAAACAGTAAACATGACTATAATGTATTTTTGTGATGTCCACGACCTGACCAACACCTCCTCACACCAGCACTCCTCCAAGCTTAAAACACCATAGTCATGAAACACCATGACACAGCCAGAATGAGGCAGACACCGTCACCTCACTGAACCCCCTTAACAACATGGATACCCCCTGGAGGGCTATCCAGCCCCATCACAACCAAGAACACACCCCAGCGCAAACTCCAAGTGACTCACTGGACCAGCAAACATGGACACCCCATGGAGGGCTAAACAGCCCATAACTAATGAGAAACCAGCACACCCTTCAAGTGATATGTGGCCACCCATTTAGACAGCAACCCACTGACGCACCTCAGGCCCAGAGCCCCACGGGACCAACCCACGAGGAGCATGAGATAGACACGTCACCTCACTGGACCCCCTAGCAAACATGGATATCCCATGAAGGGCTACCCAGCCCCCAGCCCCCACGCAATAGACACCGGCATAGCATGACCTCCAAGTGATGAGAAACCAGCCCAGCATCACTGGATAAACAGTATATACTTAACAATTAATTTATATCACAGGCTACGCCCATTCCAGGTGAGGTGGACCCGCCACCCCACACCCCTCACCAACGAAACCATCATAGGGCCATGAGCCGGCACATAACTAAACCACAAGTCCCAGCAGCGCCCTGTGCCAACAGACGCATGTGCCAGTAATTGGATAACAACCTCTATGCGCATGTGCCGGCACACAACCAAACCACAACTCCCAGCAGCCCCCCGCAACACCATGCACCAGCTATTGGCTAGTATTCACTATGCGCATGTGCGAGAGAGAGACACAACATGTCCGAGACCTCTAGCACATGCGCATATATACTTGCTTTCCACCCAAATCAGTCGGACAGGAAAGCTAGCAGAGACAGCTGGACACTGACAACGGTGGGAGCAAGACTCCAGGTAACCACGCATCCCATAGCTAAATTGGTCCGGACGGACCTGCTTGCATCACAGCCCCTGGATTCACTCCCCCCCCCCGACCCATCACTCGTGCACCAAACCAAATTAACTCTATAGCAGAGTGCGCGAGCACTTAGCAAATGTAGGCCCATACATGGGCTGCCGTCAACACAATTAAAGCATGACTTCCCCATGGAATATTAAGAGTATGTTGAGCTGAACTGCTCGCAGAAGGAATACTGGCCAACAAATCACTCCTCCTTCACTGGCTAAATCGGAGCACGCCTAAGTTAGACACTAAAATAACTATCCTCCAGCCACACTTGGCACTCCAAGGCGCTACCGCAAGGGTCCCTCAAGCTAGTCTGCTCATACCCAGGCAACATCTCAGCACCCCTTGTCCTAGGCACGCATGAGCCAAGCGTAACCACCGTTTGAGTCCAACATGACCACCGAATAGAACCCCAGTCACTCATTCTTCTTCATCGTAGGGCCCAAAAAGAGCCACTGTATCTACAGAGCAAATCCTACCGACCAACAGAACCCCACAGGGGGCACCGGACCGCACTCCATAGGTAAGAGGGATATAAAGCCAGCCTCATCATTATGCCGATGCCCTCTGAGCCTATTGCTGACCCTGCCTTCTCCCCCTTCTCCCTCTCCACTCCCCCGGTTCAACATGATGGAACCAATCCTAATATGTGTAAATATGTGATACTTTAAACAAATTACCAATACACCACATTCCACCCCACATTATGCACCTTGCACAAATTTACTATGTTACGACTATATGTACCATGTCACCTTAATGTTACACAAAACACTAATGTCACTATATGTAATTTTTAAAATGTATCAGCCTTGAGAAGGACCTACGGGCCGAAACACGTGTCGGCTGACTGCATGGGGATATGTGAACCCCGACTGTACCTACAAAGGGTGTATATAAGCTAATAAACCAAATAAACTAACTGTTTTCACAACCAAGCACAACAACTGCGTGAAGAATACAATTCTTGCACTTGACAAACCCAAGGTATCCAGGTTACCACCTTCTCTCTACCCAACAAACGAGCTGTAGGCTGCGCCTCAATACCAACCTGTGATCTTGCCATAAAAAGTATCCGAACATATTTTCAATATTAGAGCTCAGCAAGGTCGGTTCCATCCTAGAGCCCACGTTCTCCAAACTTCTGTGTACGTCAGCTCGACTCTCTCATGACGTCACCAATCCGCTTCATCAGTCAGGCGTCCTGCTTCCTCTGGGATTTTGTTTGAAACAGCCATCATACTGTCTTGAATGCAAGTATGGTTTTCTCAACGGGAACCTTGCCTCCAGGATTTCCTTTAGCATCTGTCATTTCAAATTGTTCTGCATAGATCACATACTCTGGTTTCCAACATATAGGCATTCTGGGCAAAGTGACTGAAGTGGGGGTACTTAGCTCCTCATCTACAAAAGAGTTCGTATTAGCTTCTCCACGATGTGGCAGCTCTGGACCCGACCTCCTTATTCCTTGGCCTAGTGACGAATCGCAGGACTATGGACAGTGTCTCTCAGCAGCACTCTCGAGGGCTGGACCTGTAGCATGACCTTCAGCAACTTCTTGCTTCACTCTGCGGTTTCGGTGCCTTTTCAGCAGCACCAACAAAGGACACGGATCGCCCGGTAAATCTACTTCTCTTCCTGCAGTGCCACACTTTGGTGAGGGGGTCTGGGTGAGTTGGATTGGATCTCTGGTGTGTCCTTATGGGCTCAGCACAGATTTGGCCGATTCAGCCTTTCCACAACGATGTACCCAAAATGGCCAGTAGGTCTCCTGTTATTGGGGTTCTGCAGCTCTGGAAGCTTCTAGGACCTCGGGAGATGGCTCATGTCCAAGTTCGTCTTGGGACTGGTTGTTCCCACCAGCCAAAGGGAAGGAGGAGTCCTCTTTGGACCTTCTCTGTCGCATAGAAAACGGGGTCAGGACAGCAATTGCCGCTTCTCAGTGTTGTAAAGGGTCTGCAGGCATTGCTGGTCGTCTTCTTCCTCGGTTACTTCTGTTTCCTGTGGTCGACTTTGTCTTTTACACCGGAAGCCTCGCCTTTTATACAGTTCCAGCACACACTCCTCTGCAATCTCTCACAACATTTTACAGAAAGGGGTATTTGGCTGTGCAATCAGGACAGTCAGAGCTCCTGTGGGAGCTGGTCCCATTCAGGCACTTTGGCAGACAAAGGACAGGGGGGGTGGAAGATTCCACATGCACTTCCTGCCCGCTCACACTCTGGAGCCTAGGCGGGGTCTGGTTCCCGCCACAGACACACACACACACACACACACATACACACAGACACACACCTCCCTGAATGGTAGAAGAAAGGCTAACAAAGAACAACCATGTTAGTAATGGTGCAAAAAGAAGGGAGGCCCCCCATGTTGGCACTACCAAGGCAATAGACCTAGCTTGCGGTATAAAATATGGTAGAACATGTCCACTGCCACCAGACATAACTAGGTGATTGTCTATGTGACCAAAAAGTCACAGCAGCAGAGAGAAGGGGGATAATAAGTACCCATCTGGCACTCCACTGAAGGTGGTGTGTGTGCCAATCGCCCACACTATAGAGTTTTTGGAGAGACAATAAGTATCTCTCTATCCTTAAGAACAGTAGTTACTTAAGGATCTAGAAAATGTTCTTAAAGGACGACCCTAGGGGTCCCCAACAACACTTCCGATAGGGAGCTGCATGCTGCAGTAGTAAAACACAGATGACCAAAAAGGTCCAGAAGTCCGGCAAAACGTGCTGGGGGTCTCACTAGGAGAGGGGATGAAGCACAATAATAGTAGTAAATAGAACAGATTGGAGTGCGTGGAGTGGACCTGCGTGCGCGGGGCAGACCGGAGTGCGCGGGGCAGACCGGAGTGCGCGGGGCAGACCGGAGTGCGCGGGGCAGACCGGAGTGCATAGAATTGCGTGACTTACATGGAACGTTTTGGAGTGCATGGTATGCTTGAAAGAGCATGTAACCCAACATATCATATCACCACGCTTACTCTTTTCTTTACACCACCATTCAACTAGAACACAGATACTATGACACCATTCGGTATAACTGTTCTCATACTAACATCTGCCGCATACTCCCCATCACTCTAAGTAAACACTGCTGGTTACACAACCCCCAGCCAGGCGTTCTCCTCAGGCCTAACGTAGCCACATTCGGTCTGGACAAATCCTGTCAGAACAAACATATACTCCTGATCTCTCAACCACCACACCTACCACTAAGAAGCAGCTATTACACGAATGCCACACCAGCTGCACACATATCCGGTGCTCACACGCACCTTTTACTCTCTCTACTGACCTGAACTCCAAGGTCGTTCAACCTACAAGCGCCTTCAGACCATACCAATGGTACATAAGGCGCTATATAAATGCAAAGTAACATAACATAAATCTCCCTAACACACACTGTCTCACAAGGAGAGGGGATGAAGCACAATAATGATAAATCTCCCTAACACACATGGTCTCACTAGGAGAGGGGATGAAGCACAATAATGATAAATCTCCCTAACACACATGGTCTCACTAGGAGAGGGGATGAAGCACAATAATGATAAATCTCCCTAACACACATGGTCTCACTAGGAGAGGGGATGAAGCACAATAATGATAAATCTCCCTAACACACATGGTCTCACTAGGAGAGGGGATGAAGCACAATAATGATAAATCTCCCTAACACACATGGTCTCACTAGGAGAGGGGATGAAGCACAATAATGATAAATCTCCCTAACACACATGGTCTCACTAGGAGAGGGGATGAAGCACAATAATGATAAATCTCCCTAACGCACATGGTCTCACTAGGAGAGGGGATGAAGCACAATAATGATAAATCTCCCTAACGCACACTGTCTCCCTAGGGGAGGGGATGAAGCACAATAATGATAAATCTCCCTAACGCACACTCTCCCTAGGAGAGGGGATGAAGCACAATAATGATAAATCTCCCTAACGCACACTGTCTCCCTAGGAGAGGGGATGAAGCACAGTAATGATAAATCTCCCTAACACACATGGTCTCACAAGGAGAGGGGATGAAGCACAATAATGATAAATCTCCCTAACACACATGGTCTCACTAGGAGAGGGGATGAAGCACAATAATGATAAATCTCCCTAACACACATGGTCTCACTAGGAGAGGGGATGAAGCACAATAATGATAAATCTCCCTAACACACATGGTCTCACTAGGAGAGGGGATGAAGCACAATAATGATAAATCTCCCTAACACACATGGTCTCACTAGGAGAGGGGATGAAGCACAATAATGATAAATCTCCCTAACGCACACTGTCTCCCTAGGGGAGGGGATGAAGCACAATAATGATAAATCTCCCTAACGCACACTCTCCCTAGGAGAGGGGATGAAGCACAATAATGATAAATCTCCCTAACGCACACTCTCCCTAGGAGAGGGGATGAAGCACAATAATGATAAATCTCCCTAACGCACACTCTCCCTAGGAGAGGGGATGAAGCACAGTAATGATAAATCTCCCTAACGCACACTCTCCCTAGGAGAGGGGATGAAGCACAGTAATGATAAATCTCCCTAACGCACACTGTCTCCCTAGGGGAGGGGATGAAGCACAATAATGATAAATCTCCCTAACGCACACTGTCTCACTAGGAGAGGGGATGAAGCACAATAATGATAAATCTCCCTAACGCACACTCTCCCTAGGAGAGGGGATGAAGCACAGTAATGATAAATCTCTTTAACGCACACTGTCTCACTAGGTGAGGGGATAAGCACAATAATGATAAATCTCCCTAACGCACACTCTCCCTAGGAGAGGGGATGAAGCACAGTAATGATAAATCTCTTTAACGCACACTGTCTCACTAGGTGAGGGGATGAAGCACAATAATGATAAATCTCCCCAACACACACTGGGCCTCATTACAAAACAGGCGGTCCGGAAATAACGGTGGCGGTAAACCCACCGCCACCATTGTTTCCGGACCGCCTGATCCCGACTCCTGCAGGCAGGAGGTGATGTTCCCACCAGGTTTGACCTGGCGGGTTTAACACTGCCCGCCTGAAGGCGGACGAGGAAACACTGGCAGCATTACGAGATGCTGCCGGTGTTTCCATGATCCCCATTCCCATTGAGTCCAGTAGGACTCAATGGGAATGGGGATTAACATCATTCCGCCTCCGTGATTCCTGGAAAACCGGGGTTGTAATGCCCCAGTAATTCCGGGAATCACAGAGGCGGAATGGTAATACGAGTCCGGCGGTAACCAGGCGGTTTTACCGCCGGACTTGTAATGAGGCCCACTGTCTCACGAGGAGAGGGGATGAAGCAAAATAATGATAAATCTCCCCAACGCACACTGCCTCACTAGGAGACGGGGTGAAGCACAATAATGATATATCTCCCTAACGCACACTGTCTCCCTAGGGGAGGGGATGAAGCACAATAATGATATATCTCCCTAACGCACACTGTCTCCCTAGGGGAGGGGATGAAGCACAATAATGATATATCTCCCTAACGCACACTGCCTCACTAGGGGAGGGGATGAAGCACAATAATGATATATCTCCCTAACGCACACTGCCTCACTAGGGGAGGGGATGAAGCACAATAATGATATATCTCCCTAACGCACACTGCCTCACTAGGGGAGGGGATGAAGCACAATAATGATATATCTCCCTAACGCACACTGTCTCACTAGGTGAGGGGATAAGCACAATAATGATACATCTCCCTATCGCACACTGGAACATTTGCGATCCGAGGTCATATTGAGGAGCCCATCAACATCACAGATAGGTGAAAAAGGCCAAGTCAGCAACCAATAGGAGGATGGAAAGCCCAGTTCATGCTAAGAATGGTCTGTAGAGACCGAGCAGGACAGTGAAATGAGACAACTGCACCCAACAGGCACGAATGAACATGTAAGAGGGTGGCGGCCTGCCCTGGGGGTGGGGGTGCGGGTGGGGGAGTACATCAATCAGAAGCACACACATGTTCAAGAAAGTCTGTGGAACAATTGCTCTGTGGGAGGAAGAATATGCGAACTGCTAGCAATAGGGATTAGGGCTAATCAGGATAATATGACAAAGTTTTTGAAAAAGAAAAAAAAATGAAGACTGTTTACCAGAATCTCATCTTTAGGATAACCGGACATTCACAAAAAGAACAAAAAGCAAAGCGCAATAGCAGTGGGGCTCAATACAGGCAGAGAGGGGGCTGAGGGTTTGTGGGGGGCAAGCGGAAGGCAGTGCACAGAAAAAGGCTGATTAGAATCCTTACCAAGGCAATCACCACCGTCCCAATCACAGGCAGAGTTATTGCAGGCCTTGTCACAGTAGCCATCTTTGATCCATGAGCCAGGACACCCCTCTGCGCAATTTGGCACAGGCCACGTCAAGTAAACCTAAACAGTTGCAAAATGTTTTCAGTAAACTCAATATTTGATAAACTGCAGAAAAAGATAACATTTTAATATACTAAAGCTTGCATGCTCTTTTATCTGTACTTCAGCTTTTACACTCATATTTGAAACTTGTCTTATGGTGCAGCACCGAGTGAGAAGGTCCTCGACGCGTGCATGTCACACAGACCCAGGTCTAGCGACACTGCAGCATTTAACATTTCGCATCAATCCATGTGCACTGCATAAATGCACCAAATAAAATTCTATTAATAATGTACAGCTAACATTTCAAATGGGGTTGTCAATATAAAAAGTCTGATACAAAATGCATACGTTTTCACCATGCCTTTTGGTAGGAATATTTGAGAATGTGAAATTTAAAGTGGCAGATGCCTGAAATATCACCTTTTTGGTGACCGAGGTGCTCTTAATCTGTAGCTTTATCTGCAGCAGGCGATGCCAGAAATCCACATGCGGGGCTCTCCATCACATGACAGGAGCGCCATTTTCATCTATATATCCCGCTCAAGTAGCAAAACCACCAGTATGACAATGTTTAGGCAAGCAGTAGCATGAGGACACTGGCACGTGAGCTGGGGCGGGGAGGCTGGGTGCCTCACAAGTACCCCAATCACCATGAAGATCAGATTTCTGTTTTAGAGCTCATTGCACTGAATAGAAATACAGTGCAGGAAGAGAAAGCCCATGCCAACGGTCTTCAAAAGTGAGAACGTTGCCCAGAGGCAAAAGAACTCAGTCAAGAGGAACCCTGTTAGGTGGAAAGTCTTATGGAGTCCCACGACATTCATGGTTGCCCTCATGGTTCACCAACCTCCTTTCTCCCCGGTGAGTCTTACCCATGGCATGTGGCAGTTCACGGGATCTCGTCACTTCTCACCAGAGCTACAAAACCATTATATTAAAAAAAGACAGTCACAAGGGGGCACGGATGGGGTGGTGTTCAAACAGTTAGGATGCAGTTAGGGGAGCCCCTCCCTGTGAGGCTAGGGAAGTGAGTCTGCTTAGCAACATTCCTCCCCAGGGTGGCAGCAAGCGGGTGTTAGGGGGTTTTACACTAGTTGCTGCATGTGACAAAACTTGGAAAATCACACCTTAGGTGACAGGATTGCACCCCTTGCATTTAGCCTGAACTACCCAAAGGTTTGGTAGCAATGGCTGAGCAGTCAGGCTTAGTCTAGGAGGGATAAGGGTTGTAGTGAGGCACACAGTATTTAAAGCATATAATCAGTTCAAGAAAACATTGACACCCTACCAATTATGTAAAAATAGTCTTTTATATACACTAAGGCTTTAGAGATAACTCATCCAAGTACTAGTCACACAGTGAAATCACAGTAGAATACAAGTTAACACACTTTAAATCAAATGTAAAGCAACACAAAAGTGGAACAAAATTAGATACTAATAAGCCAGCTTAGACCAGCCCTTACAACTTTAGTTAACCCCTGCCCAACCAATCTTTAAAAGTCCAACCCTATACTAAATTAGTCTCACAAAGTCAAGGGGGGACCTGGGGGTCCAGTGACAAAGGGCTGAGAAGGAAAGAGGTAGGTAAGCAGCAGGCAGAGCAGAGTCTCTGAAGGTTTCTTCAGGTTTGCAGGTAAGTAGTTAGTTTTGGCAATTTAGAGCTCAATGGGTTGTTCACCGCAATGGGACTCGGGTGTCACAACTCGCCTGCCGTGGAAACTATACCTAAGATGGAGACTGAAACGGAGATAGAAGAAGGACTCCTTTCCAGGACTCGCAGTGCGCATTCTAGTCTTTTGACTTTATATTTCCGGAAGTCACTAACGCAACCGCGTTGCAACTTCCAGTGTTTTGGATAGTGTTCACCAGCGCCCACGTGTAATTCTACTTACCTTTCTGGCCGCTTTCCGAACGACCTTCCTTTGCAGTCTCTGCCGTTCTCAGACGGCTGTTCCTCTGTTTGCTGTTTACTGCTTACCCTCTTGGGTACTCTCTCTCTTTCCTTGCTCGCAGTTCTTGCGAGGTACCTGCTACTCTTCTGCTACCTTGCCCCTCCGGACTTCCGACAATTCTGCTGTTACCTTCTGGAGGATTCTTTGGAACTTTCGTATACTACTTCAGTTCTCAAGTGCATTCTGGGAATTGATGTCCCAGCAAGAAATCACAACCTACCAGGGTTTTTTCGGCAAGGCTTTTTCCCTGGTCTGGGGTGGGCTCCCTGGGGTTCCCGCTGCCAGGCAAATTGCATCTCTGGCAAAGTGGCCTCTAGTGGAGCTCATTCCCAACGCTCCAAACCAGGAGTAAGGACGCACAAGAAGCCCAACGAATCTTGGAGACAGAGAAGAAAGGAGATACCAACGGATGAATCCTGGGACTCGGATTCAGATAGTACTTCAGCCATAAAGACTTCAGGTGAGGAGAGGGTTGGTGGAGATAGTAAGCATCAGACTGAATCTGAGATCGGGATGCCCTGCAGGGGGTTCAATTAACAGCTTAACTGCAGCCCTCCAAGAACACCTGAGCAACGCAGCAAGACCAAGTTAAGTACGTAGGCTTCAAACAGTACCTTATCAATGTAGAACTTTGTGCATAAGGTTGGTCCCCAAGGTGAGGCGACAGTTATCCCTGCTTCAGGTTTCGTGGCCTGGATGGCTGAAGAAGGAACTTTGGAGGGAACAGACGGATGGATTTGAGCAGTGGATCATCGCGGCAATGGGACGTTGGAGCCCGTGACAGTCTTTGGGTCACCGGCAGTTGACGTCCCACAGGCTTTTCTTTGCTTCTCGGTCGACGACTCAGCTCAGGGGACATCTAGGAGAGGAAATGTGTCACTACAGGCTCAGAAGTATGCCCACACGGTTTCAGCCGGCCTTCACGCTTCACAAGACCTTGCACCACAAAATGGGTCAGATCCCAGGGTATTGGGAGTTTGCAGCCCGAGAAGTTCACAGCTCTCCACGGGATGGCACACAATGCAAGTGGTCTTGAGACTGGTTTGGCCCACCAGTCCAGGGGAGGAAGTCTTCTTCAAGAGATCTTCCCTATTGCTTGGAATTCGAGGTCGGGTCTTCAGCAGTCACTCGATGGCTCTGGCGGTCGCCTGGCAGTTGCTGGGATATCCTTCTACGAATTCCTCTTTGGATCTTCAGTCCAGTGGTCGACTCGGAGGTTCAGCTCCAGGACCCTTACCTTTTATGCAAGCAAACTGGCAGAGCCCACCAATCTCCATTCAAGCCTTTCATGCAAATCTGTATCCCCTACTGCAGCTGCAAAGGCTGCATGCAGTAGAACTCAAAGCCATGCAAAATGGTACACTGCCACCAGCCTATCAGATGAACTTGTAACAGTAACTAAACGTTACTGGAACAATGAAAAAAGGGAGATAATGTTTCCCCTTAGCACTCCACACAAGGTGGGGTGTGCTGATCTCTCCAAATAAAATACAGGATGAGCAAAAGGGTCCCCCCCTACCCTGGTAACAGTAGTTAAACCAGGTAATATATAAAAAGGAAATCTCGAGGAGTTCCCAGCATCACTGCACAGAAAGTGCTGTGTGCTGCAAAAGTAAAAGGCAGACGGAGGAAAGCATAACTCCAGTAACAAATATCCAAAAGAGATCAAAAAAGGTTTCCCCAAGTACAGAGGAAAAGAATGAGTGAGTATGGGAAAGGGTTCCCACTCACTCAGGAGAGTCAGATAAAAACCAAGAGTTCAGCTAAATGTGCTGGGGACTCAAAGGTGGATAGAATGTCACTCAAAAAGGAAATCTACTCTAACAGCGGGACCTCACAGGGAAAGACTCGCCTCTTGGAGATAGGGACTCCCGTTCTGTGAAGGAACTCCCTAATCCTCTTTCCTATGAGACCCTGAGGCCTTTACTCTCTCAAGAAGTCCAACCGGAAGAAACTACCGTTTGCTATCGTAAGATCTCTTCTTTTACTCAGTCAAGACCTAAAACCACTGAGAAGAGGAAGAGTAAAGGAGGCATGAAAACCAGCAATAGCTTGGAACCCAACAGTACTGAGAAGAAGAAGAGTGAAGGAGCAATAACAACTACTCTTTCAGTGAAGATAGCCAGTACTGGGAAGAGCTGGCCCCAAGGAGGCATAAAGCATATCTCTTGGAAGGACTCATACTCCACTGGGGAGGATCCAGGACAGGGGATAAGAATATAGGAAGGACTTGCTAAAATGAGAAGCTGGCATCAAGCCTGCACTGCCCGGGAGGCTCAAACCTGGCAACAGTAAGGTTGTGGAAAGAATCTGGTCTTAGGTCGAGGGGACGCAGTGGAGCGATTGGAGGAGTACTCTGAGCCGACAGAGAGCTGTCCCACTTGGAAGCTGGAAGTCAGACGTTGGCCTGACCTTTGGGAGCTGAACCGTGTGGGTACATAAACTGCGCCAGCGCTGACAAGCTAAAGACTCTGCAGAGCTGCAGACGCACACAAGAAAGAGTAGAGAAAAATGCTGGGAGCGTTTACAGAGATTGAGCCAAACTGTAACCCCAGGAAGAATCAGTGAAGCGCCCCCACCAAATTCAAGTTAACGGGAGCGGCGGAGGTCCGGTAGGGGTTCAGACGAAGTAAAGAGTGTTATGGGAGTGATCTTCCCTCACTGTATTGATTGTGAAGACCATAAGAAAAGGCAAGAGCGGTACAAGGGAAATC
This sequence comes from Ambystoma mexicanum, assembly GCF_040938575.1. Taxonomy (NCBI): domain Eukaryota; kingdom Metazoa; phylum Chordata; class Amphibia; order Caudata; family Ambystomatidae; genus Ambystoma; species Ambystoma mexicanum. The sequence continues at coordinate 1,226,197,546 of NC_090936.1, forward strand.
GTCCTTGTCACAGTGACGGTGGAATCCATAAGAAAACCCACGAGTACTATGGGACCAACTTCCCTTGCCCCAATAGCGGGAATAACAGTCTGTTAAACCAAAACCAAGAAACTAGGGAAGGGGTGTTTTGGACCTGAAGAGCCAATCGTTATTGGACACTTGAGAAAGACCAAAGTCGTTGCTTTGAGGAACAGCAGGGGCTAATCAGAACTGTTACAAAAGACTATAAGAAGATCAGTCCCCAAGGCTGAGCCAGCCGGGCCAGGAGAAGGGAGCCATTGAGTCCTTTTTGACTAGTGGTAGGGTCAGAAGTAGGTTGGTTTTTGGACAGAGTTTTTGCTTTGGACAAACCACCCTGACGACAAGCACCCTAGTTCGAGGTTGTTAGGTAGGGCAAATCCTTTTAGTATAGAGTAAGGTAGGTCTTTTCCTTATTATTTTAATAAAAGCCTTGTGTAAAATACCACCTGTTTGTCGGACTCCATCTGATTTACAATAGGCATCACTAGTAAAGTAACAATTATACACACCTAGGCGGCCCAAAGACCCCCTAGGTGGGGGACCCACATGTACCTGTAGTCTACTTCCCCAAGCACATCACCCTACTTCACTCCTGGAGTAACTCACTGATTGTGGGCAGCACTTTGTGTACATGTGGAAGCGTGCATGCTTCTGTAGACATTTTCTTTTTCAAGCAACAAAGGCCAGTTCTCTCAAGCTCTCAATTAAAATGCAGAGAAATGACACAAGCAAGCTATGCAAGCATGGAAATGAGCAGATGATCTGGGATGCCTGAAATGACACAAGCGCGCTATGCAAGCATGGAAATGAGCAGATGATGTGGGATGCCTGAAATAACACAAACGCGCTATGCAAGCATGGAAATGAGCAGATGATCTGGGATGCCTGAAATGACACAAACGCGCTATGCAAGCATGGAAATGAGCAGATGATGTTTGATGCCTGAAATGACAAGCACGCTATGCAAGCATGGAAATGAGCAGATGATGTGGGATGCCTGAAATGACACAAGCATGCTATGCAAGCATTGCAACGAGACCATGGTGTGGGGATGCCTGAAATGACACAAGCACACTATGCAAGCATTGCAACGAGCGCATGGTGTGGGAATGCCTGAAATGACACAAGCACGCTATGCAAGCATGGAAGTGAGCAGATGATGTGGGATGCCTGAAATGACACAAGCACGCTATGCAAGCATTGCAACGAGCGCATGGTGTGGGGATGCCAAGCAATGAGATGAGCTGCGCATGACAATGCATTACTTACCGTAAAAGCATTTCTGATGGTTGTATCTGCTTAGATTCAAATGCTGTGCATAGGTCCGACATCCAGTGGTCACTGCGGAGTATTGCATTTTGTTTTTCGTAGTCGAAAAGGGGACGTCGACAAGGCGTGTCTGTAACACTATCCCTATAGTGACGTGCGTTGTACCCATAATCCCTCACGCGTCGAGGTCCCTCTATTTGTATTTTTCTGCCCTGAGGGAGCCGTCTAGAGGTGAGTGAGTACAGAAAAGAGAGAGATATAGAAAAGGATGTCTATGTTCCTTCCATCCGAGCGGGGAGGAAGGGTGGGCGCATGTGAATCTAAGCAGATACAACCATCAGAAATGCTTTTACGGTAAGTAATGCATTGTCTTCTGATGTTTGTTAATCTGCTTAGAATCACATGCTGTGCATAGACTAGCGAGCAGTACCCGGAGTTGGAGGTGGTTGTGAGAAGGAACAGTAGAGAAAAGATGTCTTAATACTGCTTGTCCCACCTGGGAATCAGATCTAGAGTGGGCATCTAGACAGTAGTGTTTTGTAAAGGTGTGTACAGAACTCTAGGTTGCCGCTTTGCAGATGGACTCAAGGGGAACATTTGCAATGAATGCTATGGATGCCCCAGTGCCTCGAGTAGAGTGTGCTCTTGGCTTGAAGGGTAGTTCTCTCTTAGCAAGAGTGTAACAGAGAGTGATGCATTGAACAATCCATCTAGATATAGTGGACTTTGAAACTGCATCTCCTTCTCTTCCTGCTGCCACCGAGACAAAGAACTGATTAGTCTTTCTCAGTGGACTAGTTCTTTCCATGTAAAACATGACAGCTCTGCGCACATCAAGTGTATGCAGGCTTTTTTCTCCTAGATTTGAAGGATTTTGAAAGAACGTTGGTAGTTCTATAGACTGGTTGACATGGAATTTGGAGATGAATTTCGGTGCGAACCTTGGGTGTGTGCGTCAAACCACTTTATCCTTGTGAACTGTTACAAAGGGGTCTAAAACCGAAAGGGCCTGTAGTTCACTTACTCTCCTAATGGAGGTAATAGCTATTAGGAAAGCAGTCTTAAGAGTGAGATCTTTAAGAGTTGCCTTGTGCATGGGTTCAAAGGGTGACCCCATGAGCCTGGTGAGTACCACATTTAGATCCCAGCCGGGAGCTGGGTTTGCTATTGGAGGGTGTATTCTCTTTACCCCTTCCATGAAGGCTTTGATTACTGGGATCTTCCACCACGATACTTTGAGTTGTGAAGTGGTGTAAGCAGAAAGCGCTGCCAGGTGTACTTTAATAGAATTGAATACTAGACCCGAGTCCAGTAAATGGGTCAGGTACAGAATAATTTGTGTGGGAGAGCAGTCAACGGGGTTGATACTCTTCCCTCTACACCAGATGACAAATCTTTTCCATTTGCTAGAATAGCAGTGACGAGTGTTAGGCTTTCTGGCCTCTCTGAGGATGTCCATGCACCTCTGTGGAAGTTGTAAATGTCCAAATTCTATGACCTCAGGAGCCAGGCTGCTAAGTTCATGGTCTGAGGGCATGGGTGCAGTGTTCTGCCCCTGTCTTGTGACAGCATGTTGTACGGGCAGGGCAGTTTCACTGGAGGAGATAGAGACATCTCCAACAAGTGTGCGAACCATGGCTGTCGGGCCCACATAGGGGCCACCAGTATCATGGTAACTTGTTCCTGGTGCATCCTGTGCACTATCTTGTTGAGAAGGGGAGGGGAGTCGGGGGAAAAGCGTAAACAAATTTCCCTGACCATGGAATCGATAGACCGTTCCCCTTGGACTGGTTCTGGGGGTACCTGGAGGCGTAATCTTGGCATTGAGAGTTTTCCAGAGTTGCGAACAGGTCTATTTCTGGGAAACCCCACTGTGTGAAGACGTCGAACCGCCATTCGTACTCTACGGGCAGGGGGGGGGGAGTCTCTGCTGAGTTTATCTGCTAGCAGATTGAGTTCCCCTGGTACATGTTGTGATAGTAGGAACATGTTGTGTTTGAGAGCCCACTTCCAGATGTTCTGGGACAGCTTGGACAGTCCTGGAGAGTGAGTGCCCCCTTGCTTGTTGAGGTAGTACATGGCTGTGGTGCTGTCTGTGAGGACCATCACTGTCTTTCCTTGTAGGTGTTCCTGAAAGGCTTTCAGTGCTTTGAACACCGCTAGTAGTTCCAGCAGGTTTATATGCTTGGATGCTAAGCTCGGAGTCCACGCTCTGTGAGCAGTCTGATGGGATAGGTGAGCCCCCCATCCTGTAAGGGATGCGTCTGTGGTTAGAGTGGCTTCCACTGCGGGTGTGGCAAAAGTTTTCCCTAATAACAGGTTTTCTTTTGTCCACCACCGTAGCGAGAGAACCAAGGCCTGCGAGACCACCACTAGATCGTCCCATTGTCCGCTGGCCTGACACCACTGGCTGTTGAGCCACTCTTGCATTGGTGTAACGCTCACCTGATTCCCGCAGAGGCGCCGGTCTTGACTGGGTGAATGCCGTATCTTCAAAGGTGATGTGTAACACACGGTTGGCTCTTTGGGCTGGACCTCTGTGCACTGTATGTCTGACTCGAAGAGTAAGATGTCTGCAGATAGAAAATATGGGATTAATGAACTGGGGTTATTGGGTGCCTCTCTCTTCCTCCCTTTCTCTTCTCCTGTAGAACCCCAAAGGTTAATGCCCTCACCTTAGGTAAGTGAACGCCGAGCTCTCCATCTGCCTCGGGGCAGGGTGCCGTAACCAGTTCCTTCACTGGATAAGGGTGCAGGCCTCTTGACCTCAGAGGACTGCTGTCCGTCGTTAACTGCACGAACGGTAAGTTCTGGGCACTTCAAATGTCTTAAAAGTCTTTTGTAATGATATCTCTTGTTTTGCAGGGTTCCGACGATGGCGGATGGCGGGCTGATGAGAGTTGAGGATCGAACCCGCGTGAGGAATAGAAGCGCCTGGAAGCACGTAAGTAAGCGCTTGTAGCCTGCTTCACGATGCGCACTAACTGTCCCTTTTATCTTGCAGGTACAAGTTCGGAGCTTTAGAGAAGCTGAAGGGTGCTGGAATACCCACTGGATTCGGCGTGGGAAGGAGTAATGGCACGTGAGTAATAAAGTTGCCCAATGTCTTTAAACGCACCTTCTTTTGTCTTTCAGATGCGGGATGCAGCGCGAAGGCCTCCGGAGCGTGCGAAGAGCTGGTAAGCTTTTGTCTTTCAGATGCCGGAATGCAGCGCGAGGCGTTGGTGACAGCCGATGGACCAGGTAAGAGATGCGCTGCCACTGAAGACCGTAGTGCTAACCTGTTCTTTCTTTGTCTTTACAGGTGCTGCTGAAGACTGGATTCCAGGATGGTAAGCCTTTGTTCCCTTAGGCCCAGGATCAGAAGCAGAAGACACGATGAGCGTTCTGCTGCAGAGAATGCAGAATAACGCAAAGCAAGATTCATCCATCGGGTGTGGTTTAAATAGCCTCCTGTAGTGCTTAGGTGTCTCCTTCCACAGCCTCGCCTAGGTGAGAAAAGAGTTCCTGCTTTCCAGAAGAGTTCCAGTGTTCTGAACCTAGGGAGTGGCTCCTGCCCCACCCAACAGGAAAAGTAGTCCCAAACAGAAGAGGATCAGGGGCTCAACTGGCAGGTAAGTAAGCAGCATGGTCTGCTGCAGGTAAGTCCACCCAAGCATTATGAGCCCAGCGCTTCCAGCGCTGGGACTGGGCATTTTTATGAGCCTGGTACCACTGGCGCCAGGACAGGGTCCAAAAGGTCCCAATTGGGACTGGCTGGCACTCGGAACCGGGGTTATGGGTCTGCTTCCAAGGGAGTCGGGCAAGTCCTGATCTTTTGGAAGCAGAGATCATGACAATTGGGCGCATGCGCAGGCGCGCGTGAGGTACCAAATAAATACATGACGCCATCATTCCTAGCAAGCGCATTGCTTTGCGTACAGTCACCTCTCGACCTGCCACATAATGGGGGATCTGAAACAGCATGTTTTGGACCCTCTCGTTGGAGGGGAAGACGAGGCCGTCCTTTGTTCGAATTAGAGCCCCTAGGAATTGTTTGATTTGGCTGGGGTCTAAGCTGGACTTCTTTTCGTTGATGGAGAAGCCCAGTTGGAACAAAAGGTCTACCGTCTTTTGGGTATTGGAGAAGCATGTTTCGTAAGAATCCCCTGCTATGAGCCAGTCGTCGAGGTAAGGGTATACGGGGTGGATAACCAGCGCAGGTGGGCCGCTGCCACTGCCAGTACTTTCGTGAATACCCTTGGTGCAGATGCTATCCCGAAGGGTAGTACTCTGAACTGGTAGTGTTTGTTCTCTATCTTGAACCTGAGGTATTTTCTGTGCGCTGGCAACATTAAAATATGAAAGTATGCATCTTTCATGTCCAGTGTTGTCATGTAATCCCCCTGTGATAACAGTGGGATTACTTCCTGCAAGGTCACCATACGAAACTTTTGGGGTTTGACAAACTTGTTCGCTGGGCGCAGATCTAATACAGGGCGCATGGTTAAGTCCTTTTTGGGTACAAGGAAGTACACTGAATAAATACCTTCTGTTACCTGAGATAGGGGGACAGCCTCTATAGCTTCTTTTTTCAGTAGCTCTTCTACTTCTTGTAGAAGAATGGTGAGGTGTTCCGGTGTCATGCGTCGGTTCCGTGGGGGTCTGTACTTCGGGGAACCATTGAATTCGATGCAGTATCCGTGGGCTATGGTGGATAATACCCAGCGGTCTGACGATATTCCCTCCCATGCTGAAAGGAACGATGTTAGCCGGCCCCCGACCGGTGATGCATGGGGGGGGACCCGAATCTTCGGGTCATTTGTTGGTATTGGGCGTGGAACCTTTGGGGCTGGAGCCGCGACCTCTTCCCCTGCCACGGCGTTGGCCTCTTTGACTGAACTGGGTGTTGTTACCCTGGTTAGAGGGCCAGTTGGTAGCAGAGTAAAATTGCTGTTGGTTTTGCTGCTGGCGTTGGCCACGAAAGGAGCATCTATTGCCATAGCCGCGTCTGTTAGGGGGCCTAGAAATTTGGTCAAGAGTTTTGTTGGTATCAAACTCTTTCTTCGCATGTTCTAGGGCCTCATCAACTGCTTTCCCAAACAGATGTGTTTCTTCTATGGGCTTATTTATCAGGGAAGCCTGGGTTTGCGGCTTAAATCCCGAATCGCGCAGCCAGACATGGCGTTTGAGAAGTGTTCCCTGAACCAGGGAACGGCCAGCCGTCTCTGCGGCATCTAAGGAGTTCTTTACGATGCCCTGGTTTACAAGAGTTCCCTCTGAGATTGTAGCTAACAGGCGTGAACGCAGGAGTTCTGGTGCATCCTCTGCTTCGCTGCGCAGCTTGCTCCACTGTGCATCTGCGTAGCTAGCTAGTAGTGAATTGTTATTTGCAATCCTAGTTGAAAAGGCGGCGGACGTCGCGATTCTCTTCCCAAGTGCGTAGAACTTTTTGCCCTCTTTGTCAGGTGGTGCCTCACTAGTGGATAGTGGTACCCCTGCTCTTTTCCTTGTATTAGTAACTACGAGGGAGTCCGGAATAGAATGGCCTCTGATGTACAACGGGTCAGAGGGCGAAGGGCTGAAGATCTTTTCTATCTGAGGGTTGACCCCTCTGACTAAGGCAGGATTGGAAAGGGAAGGAGTTATTCTTCTCTTTATAGAAGCCAGGAGCGGAATAGACTGACTAACAGGGGCTTTTTCTTTAATAACCTTCTCTACAAAGTCTATGTCAGGAAGAGTCTCCCCTGTGTCTATTTCAAAATGCGCTGCTGCCTTGCGCAATAGTGCATTAAGTGAAGGTTGGTCATCTATGGGAGAGGTGTTTCCAATAGGTGAATCCTTGGGAGGAGAAGGGTGAAAGACATCAGGGTCTGAGTGCACTGATGGGGATTGCCAAGGCTGCACTGATGGGGATTGCCAGGGCTGCGAGGTAGCTGTATCTTCTTCGAAAGCTCCTGCACTTGCGTAAGGATCTTCTTCAAACCCCTCTTCCTCATGTTCTTCCTCTCCACCCAAACACTCATCTTCCTGGAGGTATTGCTCCTTTTCAGTGAGGTCATATACGTCTGTAGAAGGGGGAAACAGCCTAGGAAATTTGACCCTAGGGTCATCCTGGGGCCCTTCTCTTAGTCTTTTGGGTGTGGGTGGGTTTTGGTTTCCCAAAAACCTTTCCATTTTCTCCATACAAGAATGGAGTCTTTCAAGGGTCTCATGGGGGACCCCTGAATAGTCTAGAGGGGGGAAATCAGTGTTTTCCCCTTCAAAACGCTTAGAACGCTCCCACAACGTCGAAGAAAGGTTTCCGTCGCCATCTGAAAAGCCCTCCGGTAGTTCCGAAGTGCCCTTAGATGAAAGGGGCAGTTCCTGGCTACTCTTATGCTTTTTCTGCGTTTCCATAGCTTTTTGTGCGGTATTCGACGTTTGTTTCTTCGTCCGCTTACGTGTGTCTTCGGAAACAATTCTCGCCAGGCTCTCGACAACGAGGTTGTCAGTAGAGGACTCTGGTGTTGACGTTGCCTGCGTTACGCGTTGTTCCTCGACGGCCCCTCTATGGAGCGTTACGTCGGATGATTTTGGGGTAGCGCCCGTGTTTGATGAAAGCCCAATCGCTGGTCGCGACTGCGTTTGCGGGTGGGGCTTGAGACCCTTACGGTCTGAGGTAGACGCCGGAGTGCCCTGCATCCCCTTCGGCGCTGATGGATCCTTCGTCTTCGACGAAGAAGAGCCGTGGGTTGTGTGCTTAGGCCTATGGGGTCTGTGTGCGTCCCTGTCGCCGGGGTGTTCATCCCCATGAGCAGGGCGTGAGCCGAGCCCGTCGGGGCCGGGGACGGACGTCGAGGAGCGCGAGCGCTCCTTCTGGGGGTTAATGACTTCCGTAATGGACGTCGAGTTATCACCCTCCTCGTCACTTTCTGTAACAGTGGCGGCGGGTGAGGAAACGGACTTCGACATAGCGTAGTCCGCCCACCTCTTAACTTTGTGTTCTATAAGAGTTCTTGGTTTCAAGAGCTTACAGGCCGCGCAGCTGTCCTCCTTATGATCGAGGGGCAAGCAACGATTACAGAGCATGTGTTTGTCCTTCCAAGTGTATTTGCCCCTACAGCGTGGGCAAAACTTAAAAGGTGTCCTCTCCATAGCTGAGGCAATAATAACTGGTGATAACAACCCCAAGGGAAAGATAGGGGAGAAAGAAAGACTCTCAAAGAGAAGATAAAAGTTCGAAGCCCCACTCTCCCTACTGTATGTTGGCTGGCGAGGCCAGGCCACGTGTTCCGCAGTGCCGAAGGATCTCCTCCATCTCTTCCCCTCCGTCGAAAACTTGTTCGGCGGAGAAACAGCTTTACAGCTAACGTCGAGGGGAGGGATCTTTAACAATATAATAAGTATAATTAAGGACCGAGGTCAGATAGTAAGTATTTGCAATGTCTCTCTAGGAGCTCCGCGTAAGGCGACCAGAAGCTGTGCGGAAAAAAACAATCTGAGGGACCTCGACGCGTGAGGGATTATGGGTACAACGCACGTCACTATAGGGATAGTGTTACAGACACGCCTTGTCGACGTCCCCTTTTCGACTACGAAAAACAAAATGCAATACTCCGCAGTGACCACTGGATGTCGGACCTATGCACAGCATGTGATTCTAAGCAGATTAACAAACATCAGAAATGTAATTATGTATAACCAAACCTTTACTAGTGCTTGTTTTCTTGAGATGGGGTTGGAAAACACCTATAGAGTCTAGCAGACATCACTAAACTCAAAAAGGGGAAGCATTAAAAATCATTTTAGGGATAGGTAAAAAAACAATAGGGGTTTGAAGTGTTCCCTTACACCTCTAAGGCAATTCCCAAAACCAAGGAACGCCAAAACCTAAACTTAAGCAGCCTTTGCCCCTCCAGGCACAATGGCTGCATGTTTGTGAAGTGAGTGAACCAGTGGTTTTGGTTTGCTCAGGGAAAGGTTTCCTTGGGTGCGTTCTTGACCCGTTTTGCAGCCGTTGGAGCTTTTGCAGCAGGGTTGCTGGGAGATATAGTCCCCTTTCATTATTTATTCTGGCTATACTGCATCTCTTAGGGGAGATTGAGCCCAGGGAATCACACTCTTTTGACACTGTGGGATGCACATGGGCTGGTGGCCAGACCACTCGGCCACCTGTGACTCGGTTTCCCCACATAAAGGATGGTGAACAAACTCAACACAATTGCTCATGGTCAGAGCTTCGTCAGACTTCAGGTAGGGAGCTCAAGGTGGCTGTGGCCCGATGCATGATTGGGCGTCTGATACACATCCTGTGTGCTTGCCCTCTGAAGGTTTGAATATAGGGGAAATGTGTTATTGGGTGGTGGCTGCATTATGTCTGAATTGATGTAGTGTACACAACTAGAATGAAAATGTTTATTCAGGTCCCTAGAGTGCTTTAATGATAGGGGTTTCTGCACAATACCCATGTTAATCGCTGGGCGCTGTCCTCGAACGGCAGAGGACTCTGACGGGAGGAAAATGAAAGAGCCCCTGCTCTTCTCCTGAACCTGCATCCAATGGCGAAGTACTCCCTGGATCTTCACAATCCAAATTCCTTTAACATAACCAGAGAGAATCCCACCTGTGCTCCATTTTTTTTTCCAGCAGCAAAAGCTGAGCTACTTCTCTCTTGGACCCTTTGGTCCCTGAGAAAGCACCTCCTAGACCTTCTGCATCTAACCTTCTGGCTGGCGACCGAATCTCTGGAAAGTTCCGGCAGTGGGTAGGGTTGTGGACCTATGGCTGCCCAGGGCACCAGCTCACTTTCCTTGAGCCAGTTTCCTGCCAACATGCCTACCAAGTCTGTAATATAGAGTATTCAAGTAACTGCACCCCAGGATCTGGTTTATCTTTCAGCACTCACAGCCTCCCCCTGGGACACACTCAGTCACCCCTCCTGGCCAGGGGTGGTCACCTGCAGATCATGCCCTCCTGGCCAGGGGTCACCACCTGCGGAACATGCCCTCCTGGCCAGGGGGTCACCACCTGCGAATCATGCCCTCCTGGCCAGGGGTGGTGACCTGCAGATCATGCCCTCCTTGCCACCTCAGATCATGCCCTCCTGGCCAGGGGTCACCACCTGCATATTATGCCCTCCTGGCCAGGGGTGGTGACCTGCAGATCATGTCCTCCTGGCCAGGGGTCACCACCTGCAGATCATGTCCTCCTGGCCAGGGGCCACCACCTGCGGATCATGCCCTCCTGGCCAGGGGTCGCCACCTGCGGATCATGCCCTCCTGGCCAGGGGTCGCCACCTGCGGATCATGCCCTCCTGGCCAGGGGTCGCCACCTGCAGATTATGCCCTCCTGGCCAGGGGTCACCACCTGCGGATCATGCCCTCCTGGCCAGGGGTCACCACCTGCGGATCATGCCCTCCTGGCCAAGGGTCACCACCTGCGGATCATGCCCTCCTGGCCAGGGGTCACCACCTGCGGATCATGCCCTCCTGGCCAGGGGTCAGCACCTGCGGATCATGCCCTCCTGGCCAGGGGTCACCACCTGCGGATCATGCCCTCCTGGCCAGGGGTCAGCACCTGCGGATCATACCTTCCTGGCCAGGGGTCGCCACCCATGTTCTCCTGGCCAGGGGTCCGCACCTGCAGATCATGCCGTCCTGGCCAGGGGTCGCCACCTGCGGATCATGCCCTCCTGGCCAGGGTTCGTCACCTGCAGATCATGCCCTCCTGGCCAGGGGTCGCCACCTGCAGATCATGCCCTCCTGGCCAGGGGTCGCCACCTGCAGATCATGCCCTCCTGGCCAGGGGTCGCCACCTGCGGAACATGCTCTCCTGGCCAGGGGTCGCCACCTGCGGATCATGCCCTCCTGGCCAGGGGTCGTCACCTGCGGATCATGTCCTCCTGGCCAGGGGTCGCCACCTGCGGATCATGCTCTCCTGGCCAGGGGTCGCCACCTGCAGATTATGCCTTCCTGGCCAGGGGTCACCACCTGCGGATCATGTTCTCCTGGCCAGGGGTCGCCACCTGCGGATCATGCCTTCCTGGCCAGGGGTCGCCACCTGCGGATCATGCTCTCCTGGCCAGCGGTCGCCACCTGCGGATCATGCCTTCCTGGCCAGGAGTCGCCACCTGCAGATCATGCCCTCCTGGCCAGGGGTCTCCACCTGCAGATCATGCCCTCCTGGCCAGGGGTCTCCACCTGCAGATCATGCCCTCCTGGCCAGGGGTCGCCACCTGCAGATCATGCCCTCCTGGCCAGGGGTCGCCACCTGCAGATCATGCTCTCCTGGCCAGGGGTCGCCACCTGCAGATCATGCTCTCCTGGCCAGGGGTCGCCACCTGCAGATCATGCTCTCCTGGCCAGGGGTCGCCACCTGCAGATCATGCTCTCCTGGCCAGGAGTCGCCACCTGCAGATCATGCTCTCCTGGCCAGGAGTCGCCACCTGCAGATCATGCTCTCCTGGCCAGGGGTCACCACCTGCGGAACATGCCCTCGTGGCCAGGGGTCGCCACCTGCAGATCATGCCCTCCTGGCCAGGGGTCACCATCTGCGGAACATGCCCTCGTGGCCAGGGGTCACCACCTGCAGATCATGCCCTCCTGGCCAGGGGTCACCACCTGCGGATCATGCCTTCCTGGCCAGGGGTCACCACCTGCAGATCATGCCCTCCTGGCCAGGGGTCGACACCTGCGGTCCATGCAGCTTCTTTGTTGAACTTTAACTCTGACAACTACTTTTTTTTTCCACTGGAAACACTAGTCGTCATGCTCTCATTTAACCCGAGGGAAACATTGGCACATATTAGGTGCAAGCCGTCCAAAGGAACGACTTGTGCAGACTTTGAAAATCATCGACGGCTCTGCAGTGCTTTCCATTTAATTTGCCCATTGCATAACCCTGGGTTTTGCCTAAATTCTAAAAAAATACATCCATTACTGAACATAAAGTGGCTTTTGTCAAGATGGATTGCTAGAAGCTGGCTTGGTGGACAGATTTTAGGAGGCCATCTTAGATATAGTCAACAAGGAACTCGGGGGTGGGGGGGGGGGTGTTAAGCCAACACCCTTTCAAGGTAGCAATGGAGAGCAGTGAAGGCTTAGTCTCAGGAGAGCGTCTGTGGGGACAGGGGGGGCTCAAAGAATCCACACAGAAAGGCACACAATAATTCAGCTTAGACAGTCGATTATAAAGATACAGCAATTAATGTAGGCCTTTAGAAGACACTGAAAAATGAAACTAGCAGGTAGTACTATCACACCATACTCGATCATATAAATATATACAATCGTCACTGGGTAGAACTAAAAGACATCAAATAACTTAATCCAGCAATGCCGGTTAAAGTAATGTAGATGCAATGAAATGATGGTTATCAATTCCAAGTACAATATCCCAACTTTAAAAGTGCAAAGCCTAAGGTGTACGGGCCTGGCAGCCAAAAGTCTCAGGGTCCAACACAATGTTTCTCACGGGTAGAGGTTCTTTTTAAAAAAGGATGCAATGGGCTTGTGGAGGTGTTAGGGAGATTTATCATTATTGTGCTTCATCCCCTCTCCTAGGGAGACCGTGTGTGTTAGGGAGATGTATCTTTATTGTGCTTCATCCCCTCTCCTAGGGAGACAGTGTGCGTTAGGGAGATTTATCATTACTGTGCTTCATCCCCTCTCCTAGGGAGAGTGTGCGTTAGGGAGATTTATCATTATTGTGCTTCATCCCCTCTCCTAGGGAGAGTGTGCGTTAGGGAGATTTATCATTATTGTGCTTCATCCCCTCTCCTAGTGAGACCCCCAGCACGTTTTGCTGGACTTCTGGACTTTTTACTTTTAATCCTGAATGAGTAGAGCCTTTTTCCACTCATTCATTCTTTTAGGCTCTGTCTTTTGGAACTCTATTCTTTGTAAATCTACCTGTACTATGAAGATTGACCGCTCCATAGCTCTTAAAGGCATAAGTGATTTACTGCTGCAGCACAAAGATCCTTATGGAAAGCGTTGCTGTGGAACCTTGTGGTCCGCCTTTACAATTCTTTTTCCTATATCCTTAAAGTTAACTACACTTCTAAAGGATAGAGAAATACTTGGTGTCTCTCCCAAAACTCTATAATCAGAGATTGGCACACACCACCTTCAGTGGAGTGCCACAGGGGTACCTAGTATCCCCCTTCTCTCTGCTCCTGTGACTTTTTAGTCACATAGACACATAGACAATCACCTAGTTATGGCTTCTCGCAGTGGACATGTTCTACCAACTATTGTGTATTTTGTATATTGCATGCTATGTCCGTAGCTTTGGTAGTGCACAATTGGGGCAGAACCCCAATATCAGGAGACCTGCTGCCCATTTCGAGTGCATCGTCATGGAAAGGCTGACTCTGTCCAAATCTGTGCTGAGCCCGTACGGACCCTCCAGAGATCCGATCCAACCAGAGTGTGGGACTGCAGGAAGCGAAGTAGATTGACCGGGCGATCAGTGTCCTTTGTTGGAGCTGCTGAAAAGGTGTCAATACTGCAGAGTGAACCAAGAAGTTGCTGAAAGTCATGCCACAACTCCCCCCTCGAGACTGCTGCTGGAAGACACCGTCCATTGTCTTGCCTTTCATCAACAGACCAAGGAATCCAGAGGTCGGGTCCAGAGCTGCAAAATCACAGAGAAACCAGCACAAACACTTTCTTTAAACCTAAGATACTGTGAGGGGAAAAGGTATTGCTTACCTGATTCCAAGAAGTCATTCCAGAGCGCTGGAGTGCACGTAGAAGTGTCTAGGGCAACCCCCTCTTACCTCTGACCCAAGCTTTTGCTTGTGTCCCCTTCTCAAGTCTGTTTTTAGGTCTCCTTGGTTAGTTGCTAACTTGCTGCTTCAAAAACTTTAGTCACTGGAAGAAATCCACAGGAACTCTTCACTATTCGCTGTCTGCCAAGATTTCAAGCCCTCTCCCAACTGCCTTTAGCGAGGGTTGCATTTTGGGACTTTACAGGCTTGTCAGTCGAAGAAACCATCTCTATAACCTTGAACTAAGCTCATGTTGCACTAACCACTTATTTACCTCCCTTTAAGTGACTTTTCTATATGTGTTTGCAAAGTAAATGCATTAGTTTAGCTTAGTTTATTTATTTGTATTGCATCTGGGCGCATTTCTTATAAGTACATAGTTAGAGAGAACAGACCGGTTAGATACAGATCAACATACATACAGAATACTCATCCATAGCACTTGTGGTGTGAGCCTACAAATATACATTCAGTATTTACAGGTTTACTGGGGGAAGATTGCATACAAAACGAAGTGGTTGGATATGAAAAGTGTTACCGGTAGGTCCAAGATATGACAGTGTTGCAAGCAAGTGCAGGAGTAAAGAAACAGGTGTGTGCAACCTAGACAAATTCACAATAGGATATAGGAGGTATGCAGACAGTTTCAGTGTGGGATCATAAGAGGGTTGAGGTAAACTTATGGTTGACCTGGCCAGGTGAAAGGCAAGCACATCGAAGAGGGTGTTAGATGCTAGACTGAGCCCAGTCTTGTGCAGAAAGCCAGATTTTGGCTTTAATCTTAAACGAGTGGTAGGATGGTTCAGTTCCGAGTAAGTTAGGGAGAGTATTCTATAATTTAGCAGCAAGGACTGGGAAGCTAGACCCACCTGCTTTTTGCAGCTTAAATCTAGGCGTGGATAAGGTATGAGCTTGGGCAGATCTCAAAGGGCGTGATGAGGAGTGGGGGGTAAAGCCGTTAGCTAAGTAAGCAGGGGCCGGCCTGGATTGGCACTTATGGGTAAGAGCAAGGGTTTTGAGGGATAGTCTGTGCCTCACAGGGAGCCAATGTAAGCTGCGCCTGGTGTCGGAGATAAGGAGTTTCCTTTAGAGCAGACTTGATGGCATTGTTCTGCGTTACCTGTAATTTGTTGATGTTCCATTGGCTAGTTCCGAGATGAAGTGCATTGCAATAGTCGATTTTAGCCATAATGAGGGCTCTGGCTAAATTATGCAGTTGGCAGCAGTGAGGAAGGGTCTGCATGCAGTGATAAGTTTGCATGTGTAGGCTGGTGCCGAGAAACGGCGTTGGTTTGTCTGGTAAGGGATAATGTGGAATCGAGATAGATACCTAAGGTTTTTGTCTTGCCGTCAATAACGAATGTTTTGAAGGCAGGATCCAATTTATTGAGTCTGCAGTGGGAACCTAGGATAAGTAGCTCATTTTTATCGTTTAAGCACAGCCTGTGGTGTGCCATCCAGGCCACGATGACTAGGTATACATCATTAGGGGCTTTAGAGTCAGTTGCGTAGTCACCAGTGATAGGGATGAGTATCTGGGTGCAATCTGCGTAATTGGTGTAGGGGACATCCAGATGGTCAAGAATATCAAAGAGTGGCTTTGTGAAGACATTTTACAGTGTGGGTGAGACACAGGACCCTTGCACAAAACGGGTGAGGGTTCAGCGGCATCTGATGGGGAAAACACGCGCATAGTTCTATTGGCCAGAAAAGATCTGATCCACGAAGTAGCTTCATCAGAGAAGTGGGCCGCAGTTTTGAGGTGGTGGCAGAGGATTTGGTGGTTGACCAAGTCAAATACTGCTGACAGATATAACCAAAGTAGTAAGGCCATCTTACTATTGTCATTTAGATCTTCAATCTTTGATTTCAAATCAATAAGGGCAGTTTCAGTTCCGTACCTCGGTCAGAAGCCAGATTGCAGGAGGCCAACGAGTTTATAGGATTCCAAGTAGTCCTGAATTTGTAAATAGGCAGTGCAGGCCAGGATTTTCAATATGAAGTGTACCGAGGTAATAGGTCGGTAGTTAGATGGGTTGCTAGGATCAAAGGTGGTTTTTTTTATTAGAGGGATGACGCAGGCATCTTTGAGGTTGTTAGGGACTGGGCCTGATTTGATGGAAGCATTAATAAGGGTGGTGATAAAAGGGGCCAAATCATGGGCTGCATCCTTAATGACAGGGGCAGGGCAGGAATCACTTTGGCAATTTGAGGGTTTGAGTTTCTTTATAATGTTTTTCACTTCAAAGATGGAGAGCGGTGAGAAGCGGAAGGGTTTGAAGGAGGGTTTAGTAAGTGGAATTATATTAGGGGGGAATTATCCGAGATGAGGCTGCATTTTTGGGCGTTGATTTTACTTTGGAGTGTAGAGATTTTATCAAGGAGCGCTTTTTGAATATTAGTACACCATGTGGTGTCAGAGCTGCAATTGTCAAGAAGGGCTATGGGGTAATTCAAGTTCTTTCAGAATCTTGAAAAGCTCTTGCAAGTGTATTTTTTAGCAAGAAATATAGCGTCTTTGTAATTAGAGGAGGCTAGGGCAAGTGAGCTTTTGTTAGCCTCCGTGGGATGATTTTTCCAACGTGCCTCAGCGTTTCTTTTCGCTTTACATAGGTCTCTCAAGTGTGGTGAAAATCATGAGTTAAGATGGACACAAGGTTTAGGTTTTCTTAGTTTTAATGGGGCTATGGTATTTAATGCTCTTAGTGCACATTTACCGATAATATGATATCCTTGTCTTTTCCCTTTGTAACGTTGCTACAAATGTAACTGCGAACAAACACAAAAGTGAAAGTGCCCTTTGAAGTGTATTATGTAGTATTTCTTAGTGTTCTACCGTAAACGTCTGAATTATTTAAAGTGATTCTGGTGTAAATATAATAAATATATATCTGTTATATAAATGTATGTGTAAGTGCTGCTTTGTTATGCCTGTCTAGCTAGGATTCAGTGTACTTACCTACAGCTCACATCTTCCTCTTAAGATAAGCCTAACTGCTCTGCCACACTACCAAGGGCCTGAGCTAGAACAGACTGATACTAATAGTTGGGGGATCTACACACCACTGGGATAGCTTACTAAAGTCTTACTGCCAGTAGGACTTTAAGAAAACTCCCCTAAAAGGAGGTCATACATTTAAAACTAATTGAAAGTTCAACAACAATTTACCCAAGGATTTACCCAAGCTCCTTTCTTTCAACGGCGATGGGGGTTTAGGGGGCGCGATAGGGGACAAAGGGACTTGTTCCCAATGTTATCCTATGGAAGACCGGCTTGGGGCTCGGGAGGCAGGTATGCTTACTTACCCCACTGACTCAGATTTTCCCAGATGTCTTGATGGATCGTCTGGGGGCTCAATATTCCACCCTTTATTCCGGTGAGAGGTGCCCAGCGGTTGCGGGTTTGAGGATTCTTCTGGTTGGGTGTAACAGCAAGATGAAATCCCTGTCCGTGAAGAAATGCAGAAACTAACAATGCAGGCCTCCAGCGACGATCACCGTTTCCAGGCGTCCTCCCAAATGTCACAGATGCTGCTCCAGAACAGGTTCCTTTGAAGATAGGAAGCTGGAATTCAGGGAGAAGGCAACCTTTGGCACAAACTATTGACCACCAAAGGCTCAGGCTTGAACACGGAACAGTGGCAGTTCTGATGAGGTAGCACTCAAGAGAGCTGATTGGTAGTCCAGGGACACTTCTGAGGGCCGGGATGGGCTGGTTCCTCGAGAAGGCATTGAGAGGAATTGGTCCCACTAGTCCATGGGCTGAAGCATCACTCGGGGTCTTTGGAGATCAGGCAGAGGAGCATGGCTTCATCGGACCGGACACTGGAGACAGTGCTGGGCCACTTCAGGGGATGTTTTCGGGTCATCAGCGCTCTGGTTTTTCTTTGAGTGATTCTTGGCTCCAACGTAGATCTGAAGAATAGCTGCAGAAGTCCTCTTATCCAAAATCCGAGCTGGCAGGAAGACCGAACCCACCAATGGTCAGACAGACAGACACACACACGAAAAACAGCAGCTTTCCCAGGAAAATGTATGACCTTATAAGGATTTTTCTGACCGGAGAACGCAGGAAGAAGGCCAAATTACAATATGGCCAAAGAACAAGCAAAGGTCTTGTGTCCCAAACATTTTGGGGCACTAGCAACGTTTAGCAGCCATGCATGGTAAAAGCAAAAGTGCACACGAAAAATAATGCAAAAACATTAACGGTAACTGCTGCCACCAGCTTGTCTTTAGGCAGATATAAAAATAACCAAAAAGTCCCATATGTAAAATGCTACAGTGATACAAAAGTATAGCTACTGCGCTGCACTGTTAAAAAGTACAAGAATTAAAAAGGGAAACAGTTTCCCGCACCGATAGTCTGAAGGGCTGATCAGTTTCTTGATCAGGATGAGCAAAAGGGGACGCTGAAGGCTTTACTTCTACTGAAAAGTCAGGACAGGACCCAAATCAGAGCACCCTAACCCTGAGGGTCTCTCCGCGGGGCATTTCAGATTGAATCCCTGATCAGGCCTTTTATGAGGACTTGTGTTATTGAGATTTATACCGCGCACCACTGCCATTTTCATCGTCTCTAGGCACTCTGGCAGTTCTGAAAAGGAAGGAGGGGTAGTTGGTGGGAGAGCACAAAAGAGCTTTTGCTGTGTTTGTAACTTCAGTTTGGAAAAGCCGGTCTCTGTGGGTTATGTTTGCTTCTAGTCTGTATGGGTTTGGTGATGTTTTGCGGTGTGAATCTGTACGGGGTTGTTTGTGCGTCCGTGGTGTATCTTGCTGTGGAGGTTTAGTGTTTTGAGTTAAATCGGGTATCGCAGGGGTGTGCAGTTTGCTGTGCGATTTCAAGATGGTTCTTTAGTAGAAGTAGGTTTCTGTTTTAGTTGGTGGTTGTGTGCGAGTTTATAAGAACATGGAAGGTTTTTAGCAGGGTTGGTGGTGAGGGGTGAGTGCGTTCTTGTGCGTTACTTTGATGTGGTTGGGCTCAATTCCTTGTGTGGTCGTTGGCGTTAATATGCTTTCCCTTCATTCCGTCAGTCCAGATTTGGTCGTTTGGTTTGTGGCATCTCTCAGAGTGTCGTGGTCTGGTGTTTTTCATCAATAGTTTTTTCTGTTTAGGTGGGTGAATTGAAGTGCCAGATTTTTAGTTGTTGTTTCTATTTCCTTGGGGAGTGAGTTCCAAAGTTTTGCTGAAATACTAGAGAACGCTGATCCACCAAATTTCATCTTTGAGTATTGTTAGGTTCGAGGTGGATATCATTGCTGGACCGTACTGTTTGGTTTGGTTTGTAGACGGGAGATTTTTCCTGTATGAATTCCGCTCCTTGGCCGTGGATTGCTCTGTGGGTTTTGCAGAGTGTTTTGAAGTAGATTCTTTTTTTTACTGGTAGCCAATGTAGGGGAAAAGGTTGGCATTCCAATCAGGATATTGTGCAAGAGAAACGTTTAGGGTGCTTTACCTTACAAACATCAACATATACATAAAAGAGGTTCTGGGGATTACCTGAGTGCAGATCTACATTTAGGAAGCAACGGAGCACTTGACAATCACAGGGGAAAGAAGCAGAGACAAGGCAGCAGGGATCTAACAGGGGAGTTCAAACAACTTGCCAGCAAGGGACCTTCAAGCAACTAGAGGAAAGTGTAGAAAACCTAGGGATGTTCCCCCAGGTAGAGCCCAGGAATCCCTTATCCAGTGGGCCAGGACACGGCCATCACTGTTGTATCCAGTTCCTGGGGGTTCGGGGAGCAGAGGGTTATGCTTGGCAGAATATACAAGGTGAGGCACAGTACTGTACCGAGGAAGAAGAGGAGGAGGAGGATGATGATGATGATGATGACATCCCTGAGGCCTTCGTAGATTACAATGCATCCCCTCCACTGATTTAATCTTTCCTACGCCGATCCGATAAACCCTCTGTACAAAATCCCTAAGATTTCTAACCCACTTGCATCTAAGGATTATCTGCCCCAGAATCCCTGTTTTCCTGTACTTTACCCAAACAACCCAGGACATTCTTTTCCACAATGCTCTGGTTATTTTGTCCTGAACACTCGGTTTACCCTGACAAAACACTACTGTTCACACAATCCCCTATGTTCTGTTCTCCATCCCTGTCATTCTAGTCCAATTCACACATTTTCCCTATCCCATCACCTAGGATACACCGACATTCTAATCCCCCCTTTTTCCGACACAAACACCTTTACGCACCCAAGACAACGGACTAATGTAAAACCAGTCTACTTGACATGTGCTAAACCCTGCCGTCAGGCAAAGTCAGGCAATTAACCTGAATCACACACACCTGACAGCTCTTTCCTTTCCCCACACGGATAAAAGATGGGGCAAGAGAGCACAAGGAAAGCAAGGCGAGCACGGCAGACAGCACAAGGAGATGGTTAATCAGGCGCGGCAGTTCAAGAGGAGGATAAAGACAGCAGGAATCAAGAGGCTGGCGAGGAGAGAAGTGACTTTCCCCTTTTCGTCCCAGGCCCGCAGAACCTTTGTGGAAGAGAGCCTAAATCCATGAACAATAGCACAAGTGTCTTGCAGCAGATGTCAACGGTACTCGGGGCAAGCCTACACAGAAGAGTAGGAGCAAGGGAAGCTCCTGCAACCGTGGTACCGACCTCGACTCCGGAGAAGCTTAAAGCCAAGCAGTTCATCACAGTCGGTGAGTTGAGTCGAGGGGAGAGCCGATAAGAACCGGGCTGTGTTGAATGAGATTCGCAAAGTGGCAAGTTTGAACCAAGTTCAATGAACTGAAGTGTTAAGAGTGACACCAGCTGCAGCGGGAAACCGGCATCACGTGGGTGCTATCTCGGATGACTCTGGTCGATCCCCATCTGAGCAAAACTACAAGTACCAGAAGGCTGTAGGAGAGCCGTCAAAAGAGATAAGAGTGGTCATACAGAAGGTCTAGTAAAATCCCTTTACTTTGATCTACAAACTGTGTCAAAGAGAGGGAAGTGAATCCTGCATTGAAAGTAAGGGACCTTGAAAGTAAAGTGAATGGGAAAAGCAAGAGTGAACCCGACCGAGGGATGCTGACGAAGAGGGGTCCGAGCCCAACTGAGGGAGATCCAGAGGTGAAGCTATCACCCAAAGTTGATTGATAAAGGAACTATTATATAATTTGTGGAATACAAAGTCAAAGGGTCAGCGCCCAGAAGATGGGCAACCAGGGGTGAACCAATATCATCCTAAACAACTTTCATATTATTAAAGGAACTTTTGTTTGGTTGGTTGTTTGAAGACGTCAGGCCCTCAAGGGCAAGAGACTTTACAAGGAAACGAGACTTGGACATCGAGGCTCCTGATAGACTGGAACAAAACTGTCGATTTGTGCTGGGAAAGCTCAAGTGTGTGCTGTGCTCCAAGATCCCACCTTTCCCGGTGCTCAAAACGTGGGGAAGGGAGATAGATCCAAGCTAACACATCCTGACATATGATATGTGAACACTTCTTTCTTTTCTTGAAAACCATCCCACAGCCTTTTTGTATTAGTTGTAAGGTTTGGCAATAGGTTTCTTAGTATAGGCCACTAGAACTGCCTTATTTTTCATTTGATGGTCAACGCTTGTTCCCATCTTAGATTTAAGTTTACCATAGGCGTTTTTGCACCTGCATAATACATTCATTGTTCAATAAATACCCTTGAACTGTGATCACTTGTGTGTCTTACGTGTTGCCACCATGTGTTCCTCACAAAAGAAGCAGAGAGACAAGGCAGCGGGGATCTAACAGGGGAGTTCAGACAACTTGCCAACAAGGGATCTACAAGCAAACAGGGGAAAGAAGCCGAGAGACAAGGCAACAGGGATCTAAGAGGGGAGTTCAGACAACTTGCCAGCAAGGGATCGATAAGCAACCAGGGGAATTTAGCAGAGAGAGAAGGCAGCAGGGATCTAACAGGGGAGTTCAGACAACTTGCCAGCAGAGGATCCAGGGGAAAGAAGCAGAGAGACAAGACAGAGTGGATCTAACAGAGGAGTTCATACAAGGAATCTACAAGCAACCAGGGAGGGAAACAGTGGGGGCTTAGATCTCCCAGTCTCAGGTAGGGTGAGCAGTGGGGACTGATTGATGTTATGGAAACATTCCAATGGGCTCTGAACCAACATATGGGCTGAAAACATTTGCACTTAGATGCAACAATTACAAATAAGGCAATTTACTACAAATAGATCATTTACCAATGGCATACTATTAAGGGAGTTTTCCTAAAGTCCACTTGGAGGTAAGACTCTATAAAACTATCCCCTGGAATACAGGTCCCAAACTTGTAGTATAATATTGTACTACCCAAAGAATTGGTAGAATGGCAGGGCAGCCAGGCCTATTTTATGAGGAGGATGTGAGCTATAGGCAAGTACAATGAACCCAGTCAATACAATAGTCCAAAGAAACTCTTACACACTGAAAGTTATATTAATATCTACATGTATTCTTATATACACAAGGCAAGGTAAGTAAATACTATGTTATAATAACCAAAACACATGGGAAATATCAACAATACTTTTCATTGGTGACTGCTTCAATAGTAGTTGCTCGCGCTTACAACCGATACAGAAAATGACAGTAATAACACTTCCACTGTTTAAATTGTAGGGTGAGCAACCGCATTTGTTACAGAGTCACACAGAGAAAGTCTGTAGGAAGGAACGGGAGGGTTATTCAACACTATAGCAGTGATTTACTTTCTAGTAATACTTTTCAAGGCTCCTAATGCTTTAGCAGTTCAATCCCTAGCTATTCAAGAGTTCCTCAAACTCAGTGTAGGATGGGAGCAAACGTCTTATGCAGCAGCAGAAAAGGCAAAGTTCTACTTTAGTCACTTAAATAAAATACTTTAGCAAGATAACACAATGTGTAGGGACCCTGCAAAGGACTCCCTAAGAGTACAAGCTGCTAAGCCTGGGCCAGAGGTATGGGTGGGCAACCGAACACCATGCAATGCACTCCAGTCACACTGGGGCAACTATTCGGCTTGAGGTAAGTTCAACCTTGAACCCCACAGTACCTTAGGGTGATTGAAGAAAACGCAGCTGGAGGACTCTTTCCTGTACAGCAGTGAAGGATCCAGTCTCCCGATTCCTCAGTCTGGTGACGAAAGGACTCTGAATTGGATGTCCCAGCAGCAGTCGAGAGAAAGGACCCCCAGCAAGTTATTTCGCCGGTCCCCCACGTTGGTGTGCAGTTTTGGCGCCTTTTTATCAGTTCCAACAGTGAACGGTTACCGCCCTGTCGATCTTCCTCGATCCTGAAGTCCTGCACTCTGGTGAAGGGACTTGGATGAGTGGGATCATGCCCTGAAGGGCGAACTGGAGCTCATCAAAGTCCTGGGGGGATTCATCCACGCAAGGACGTTGCTCTGCAAATGGGTCGAAAGTTCCCTGGTAATCGCGGTTTGCAGCCCTGGAAGGTCACAGCAGCTCGAGGATGGCTAGATCTGCAGTTGGTCTTAGGGCTGGTTGGTCCCACCAGCCAAAGGGAAAAAGTCGTCCTCTCCGGAGCTCCTCTGTCAATAAGAAAATGGGGTCAGGACAGCAGTCGTCACTTCACGGTTACTGGAAGGGACTGCAGGCATCTCTGGTCATCTTCAGCTTCTGATCTTCTGTTCCAGTGGTAGACTTGCCTTCTGCCTCAGGAACCTCACATTTTATTCATATTTACCATTCACTCCTCTGCAAACTCTCCCAGCAGTTTACAGAAAGGGGTAGTGGCTGTCCAATCAGGACAGCTGACCCCCCCCCCCCCACCCCCCTCCCACACGCAGCCTCCAGTGGGAACTTGTTAGGCAGAATCCTGGGCAGTGCCCTTAGGGACCACTACACAAAATAAAGACTACAGGGGGTAGTACAATTTCACATTTGGTACAAGCCTGTACTACACAGTTAGAGTGGTAGCAGTAGCGGAGCAGCCAGACTTATCTCAAGAGCAAATGAGCAGTAGCAGAGATTACACAAAGGGACCACAATTACTGTGACTCAAGCAAACACTGACTCAAGGTTTTTGGTTAAAAAGTAAAAGTACATTTATTTCTAGACCATCTGTTCGCAAAACACTTCACTTCTATTAAATTAAAACCACAAGTAAAATACACTACACACAACCAATTCACTTCGTGCAGTGCATTTCAAGGTTACCTTCGGATTTGGCAGACCGGTGTTGTGAAACAAAGACGTTACCGGGGGTTGTTACGCGATCACTTTTTGACAGTAATGACAGTTTGGTCTTATGAAAGAGACGCGTACCCGCGAGAAGAAATTTTACCGTAGTCAAACACACTTAGCACATGAATTAACACAAGAGAGTTGGGGTCAAAAATCATAGGCAATACTTTTGTCAAGGCAGATAGAATCAAGAGACACTTTCTAACATGAAGATAAAAGTCAATAGGCCTGCACCAGTGTCAATGGGACAGGGGTCCTGTTGTCGAGGATCACAAGGTTAGCACAGTTCACGATTCGAGATTGCCAGGAGTACTTCGATATTGTCAAAAGGGAAGCAAATGTTATATGAGGGAAGGAAGATTAGGACAAGCCTTTGGTGAGGAGCAAAGGGTTCACCCTAGTTCCTCGAAGTCAGACACGGTACCTTATTCGTATGAAGAGCTGGTGCCACGGCAGTTGTTCCTGGTAGTTTCCTGCAGACTCATGGTTCCTGAAGCTTCAGTCGTGGGGACAAGAAGGACGACGTCTGGAGTGATCTGCACTACCCAGGGATGAAACCAGCAGCAGCAAAGCAACGGTGAATAAAAGGTGCGCTGCTTTAAAACAGGAGAGGCTCTTCAGATGGCTAGCCGGACCACTACAGCTGTGTGCAGCGATTTCGACCAAGAAGAGGATCCTCTGCCTGTGGAAGGTGAGCTGGTTGATCCCACCAAGCTCAAGAGAAGACTCCTCCAGACTGGATCTTCTCTTGTCGTTGAAGGGTAGATAGCTCAGGACTGCAGCAGGGCTTCACCGGGACTCGGGAGTTGCATCAGCCGTCTTCTTCTTCGCTTCTCTTCGGTTCCTTGCAGTTCCAGTGGCGACTGACTTCCAGCCCAAGAGTCCTGCCTTTTATGCCAAAATCCCCCATTCACACAGCCTGGCTGTCAATCACTCAGCAGGGGGATTGTCCGGGCCGGACAACCACCTCAGCCAATCAAGACAAGGTGCGACCTGGGTCTCCAAGGAGACCCTGTGCAGGGGTTGACTACCCCCTCCCTCACATTCAGCCCACCTAGACACCCAGACGCCACAAGGAGGTCTTCTGGACAGAAGCCCGCCAAAAGCCGGCGAACAAAGGAGGCAAACCTGGTTTGCTGCGCAAAGTAAAACACAAGAAGGACTTTAACAACAAGAAATAGTGATTAAACACAACCGGAGCCGAAATAAAAAGTATTTGGTCAAGCGGGTTTTAAGTTCATGGCTAATACAATAGCCTGGAACAGTACCACGTTTATATACTATAATCGCGGTAGAAAAGTTAGGGTAGATACCACTGGCAACAGCCAAGTATAAATGTTAAAAGAGTAAAACTAAGCTCAGAGAGGCTCAGACAAAAAGGGAGAGGAATTAACCCTTTCCAGTACTCCATGTAAGATGGGGTGTACTGGGTCTGCAGTTTTAAATGACTACATAAAGTAAATGGTAACTTTACCTGTTTCTGGGGGACAGTAGTCAGCCCCAGAAAAATGGAGTCTGTGGGAAGTCTAAAAGACAACCCCGTGTCACTGCACTGAAGGTGCTGTGTAACACAAAAAGTGGGGCTCATGGAGTGGTGTAGTTCCAGAGCTCAAGATCACACAAACAGTAGAAATACACATGGCAAAACACATGTAAGAGTGGGAAAAAGGTTCACACTCTTACCAGGTGGACAAAATAAACCCCTGAAATACAGCAAAGCTGCTGAGGGACTCACTAGGTGAGGGAAAATAGCCATATATGAGAATTCTCCCTAACACTACTTGTTCCATTCAGGCACTCTGGTAGACAAATTACAGGGGAGTGTTAAACTCCATCCTCCCTTCCTGACCTCACAGACACACTTGAGCCTAGGCGGGGACACAAAGGATTCCCGCCAAAGGCAAAACTCAAATTCAGAACACCCCCTCCCAGAACGGCAGAAGGGCTAACAAATGACAACCGCACAAGAAATGGCAAAACACCAGCAATTTGGACATTCCCACCAAAGATGCTGAGTGGTGTGCCTCCATCCAAGAAGCCATGTTGGAGAAGTTGGATCGGATAAAAAAAGACTAAGATACTTTAGGATTGGCAGTTGATACTCAAAACAACCCCAAACAGACTGTGGAAGACGCTCAATTCAATTTAAATTGTTTATGGGTAGCTTATTTGGTGGTGATTATCACCAATCGTAAACCTACAAGTTGTAAAGATGATGTATGCCCCATGATGACTATGAAGGCATGCGCTCCAGCTCTTATTGGAACCCTACGTACATTTGTCAATGCCTCTTTTGAGGAAAGTTATGTGCTAGACATAATTAAGGACGCCTGGATCACTCCTCTCCTAAAAAAGCCAGGTTTATGCCCTATAACACCGGCCAATTATCAGCCTATTACTAATACTTCTTTTCTTTAAACATTTTAGACTGTGTACCATATTTACAGATATCTGAATATTTGAACAATCATAAGATTTTAAATAAGCGGCAGTCGGGCTTCAGGCAAGGACACAGCATGGAAACTTTGCTACTTGAACCGAAATCGAGACCATTACAAATCATGGATAAGGGACACACTGCATTGCTTATGTTACATGACCTGTCTGCGGCTTTTGATCTGGTGGATCATCCTCTATTAATCACCAGACTTTAGGAAGTGGCTGCTTTCTCAGACAAGGCAGCACGCTGGATCGAATCATTTCCGAATAACAGATGTTGCAGAGTCTGCAGCAAAGTGGCGGAAGCAGTACCAGCACCACTGCACTATGGGGTACCCCGGGGGCATGCCTGTCGCCTGCCCTCTGTAATATTTTATCAGTTCCTCTCTTTGATCATTTGGCGGGGCACGGGATTGGATTTACCCGTTAGGTGGACGATACACAGCATATCATCCCACTCTCTAGAAACTATGAGGCAAATGTTAAAAACAAATAAAATATATGATTTGATTCAAGTGTGGACGGGTGAAAATGACCTAGCGCTTAATAAGGAAAAAACTGATGGTGGTAGGTACGGAAAAGAAAGTGCTAAAATTGGGACCAGATTATAGGCTCTTCCGGATGGCAGGCTGTGAAATTGAAACAAAGAAGAAAGTTAAAACACTTGGGCTCCCTCCATTTAGACCAAAATCTGAATATGCCTGCCCAAGTGAGCAGCCTGTTATCTTCCACAGCTTACTTCATGAAGTTGCTAGCGCAATTTCACCCTCATATTTCCCGAGCTAATTGCGAGACTGTGGCCAGAGCAATTATATACTCCAAAATTGACTACTGTAGTAGCCTTTTAGTAGGTCTCAATAAATCAGAATGTGCTAGGTTGCAAATTATACAGAATAGTGCAATTAGAGTGATCACTGGCCTAGGTAGGAGAGACCATGTCTCAGATGCTAGACACAACCTACACTGGCTCCCTATCGAGGCTAGTATTTAATTCCGCCTCCTGCTGATTACACATAAATGTATGGTGGGCTCAAGTTCGCTATATTGGAAGGATGCTTTGGTGAATAAATCTAGTACCAGGAATCTTAAATTGAACACCACCAATCAACTCAAGATCCCCAATTGCTCTCTTACTCAGGCCATTAAATGTGCATCCCTTGTGGCGGCACCCAGGGCCTGGAATGCAATCCCACCTGACCTTAGAGAACTGAATCCTACATCTCTGTTTAGCAAACAGCTCAAGACTCTGTTGTTCAGATGGTTGGCGTGATGTTCTCTGTTCACCAATGGCTTTGTTGTACATCTTTCGTACCTGTTCTTTGTCTCCGTTTGCATGTTGCGCACTTAAGCTTCCGGTTATGCAGGTGTGCATTACAAATAAAGTAAAGACGGTGGATACTGGTATCCCCTTAGCTGAGCACTCCACATAGGGTGGTATGTGCTAATCGCGCATAGATTAATGTTTTAGGGAGGATACAAAGTAACCTCTATCCTTAAGAGCAGTAGTTTATTTTTTTTACCAACTTTATTTATTTCGGTTACAGCGATAACTATGCATTACATGGATCATTGTGGTTTCCTTTATAGTTAGTATGCAAGCAGTTTGCCTTTAACCCTCCCCCCCCCCCCATTGGTCCTATCTCTGCCATCCTTTTAGTCTGTGATGCTCTGATGTGTAGGGGACCCGCCAGGGTTTTGGGCTCCCAAGAAGTTTGCTACCAGGCGGGATTGGAATGTTAGTGCCGGGAATCGGGAGTGGTAGTCCAATACTGGCGCCCAGCAGTCGGTGAAACGATGGAGCGCCCCTTCTTTCGCCGTCGTGACCTTCTCCGCCACCAGGATCTCCAAGACTTTTATCCACCAGAGCGCTAGAAGAGGACCCTCCTGAGCTTTCCATTTCCGTGCCACTGTAATTTTAGCTGCTAGCAATAGGTGTGTGAGCAGTCTGGCAGATCGGCCCGCTTTGGGGTAGCAGTCTGGGCTCGCCACCCCGAGCAGGATCACCTCCGGTTCCATCGGCGTTGGGTGATGTCTTCCACGATCTGCAGGACCTCCCTCCAGAAGGCCTGCACCACCGGGCATTCCCACCACATGTGGAAAAAGGAGCCCGCTCGCCGCAGCGTCTCCAGCAGCCCGGGTCAATGTCAGGGTTGCAATGGTGCAGGCGAACTGGGGAATAATACCAGCAATGAAGGAGCTTCAGGGCGCATTCCTTGTTTGTGATGCATCTGGATGTCGAGTTGATCCTGGACCATATCTCCACCCATGTCCAATCTTCAATGGCGTGTCCCGGGTCCGCTTCCCATCCGGACATATATGGCGGTCTGACTCTTAGGATGTCCTCCTGGAGGAGGCAGTACAGTTTGGTGATCTGACCTCTGCCTGTGCTTTCCTCTGTTGCTAGTTCGAGAGGGTGGAGGTCTCGGGTGTCTCCTTGACGGACCGCTGGCTGCGAGATCCAGTGGCAGAGCTGGATGTATGTGAACCTCTCTCCTTCTGTTAGCTGAAAGCGGGCTTTGCATTCCTCAAAGCTGAGTGGGTTGGTGGCTTCGTAGAGTTGGGAGAGGGTTCGGAGGCCTCCTTTGGTCCGTCGGCTGAAGCAAGGTGCCTCCATTCCTGGCCTGAAGTCAGGGTTCCCTATGACCGGGGAGAGCGGGCTCGGGTTCTTGGGCACCTTGCTCCTGCGACAGGCCCATGCCCATGCCTCAAGAGTCGCTTTGGTGGCTGATAGCATCTGCGGGCCATGGCTTTGTCCAGGCCCCGGGATGTATAGCATGGAGTGTAGTTTCGGCTGGCATCTGAATTGCTCTATGCAGGACCATTTGGGGGGGGGGGGGGGGGGAGACTCTCCGGGTTCGCCCAGGCCGCTGCATTCGCTAGTTGAGCCGCCAGGAAGTAGTTCATCAGATTAGGGAGCCCGAGGCCTCCCCATTTTGCAGCCCCAGTCATGACCTTTATAGGGATCCTGGCCCTGCGTCCCCTCCACAAAATTCTGCTAGTTTCCTCTGTAGCTGTTCCAGGGCCTGTTTCAGTGGGGGGGGGGGGGAGACCGGGAGAGCACAGGTACAGCAGTCTGGGGAGAAGGTTCATTTTACAAGCTGTGACCCGTCCCAGCAGCGAGATCTACTGGCTGTCTCATCATCGGAGGTCCGCGGTGGAAAGTTGGCATTGTAAAGCTGTTCCGGGTCTGCTGTGAGGCGTACTCCCAGGTATGCCATTGAAGACGAGCTCCATGTTAGTGGGCAGAATGCCTGGAGGCTGGCCACAAGGGAAGCGCTCAGGTTGACGCTCAGTGCCTCCGATTTGGAGTAGTCCACCTGGAATCCGGCCACTCTTTCAAACGCCTCTAGCTCAGTCAGGGTAGCGGGCAAGGAGAATTGACAATTGGTGATGGAGATCAGCACATCGTCGGCGTATAGGGAGATCTTGAATTGTTCGCCGTTTATCTCTAGCCCAGTGATGTTCCTGTTGTCTCGTGTCCTTTGGGCGAAGGGCTCCATGATCGTAGCAAAGATCAACGGGGAGAGCGGGCAGCCTTGTCTTGTCCCGCACGAAAGCCAGATTAGGGGTGAGGTCTTCTGATTTAGGCAGAGTGATGTTTTTGGAGCCTTGTAGTTTGCTAGCACCATTTTCTGGAATATCAGGCCCAAGCGGAACCCTCCATGGTAAGGCACATGAAGTTCCAGTCCACCCTGTCGAATGCCTTGGTGGAGTCCAAGGTCAAGACCGTTAAGCCCCGATGCTCTTGGGTCGCAATTTCGATGAGATTGATCGCTCGGCGGATGTTGTCCAAGGCGCTAGTCAAAACATGAATTTACGCCAGAGAGGCGATTCCTTACAGGACACCTTACAAAACATGAATTTACACCAAAGAGGCGATTCCTTACAGGACACCTTACAAAACATGAATTTACGCCAGAGAGGTGATTCCTTACAGGACACCTTACAAAACATGAATTTACACCAGAGGCGCGATTCCTTACAGGACACCTTACAAAACATGAATTTACGCCAGAGAGGTGATTTCTTACAGGTCACCCGCGATTACAGCAGTAACTAAGAGGAACTATCCCCTAACAGAGGTACTAACCTTAAACGTATCAAAGTTGAAAATGTACATGGAACAGGATAACAGCCCCCAAAGAAGACTTTAGGAAACAAGTCAGGGGGCACCAACACAAATATACTTGCGTCGAGTCATGGTAAAGGAACTGGTAATCATATCTAATGATTATAGAAGCTCAACTGTAGTCTTAAAAACGACCAGAGGCCGAAACATGTGTCGGCATAGCAAGCACACTGAATAAAGAAATACTATCTGCATGACTTCCAATGTACATTAATATTTGTTCATAAATTCATGTTTTGACTAGCGCCGGAGACCTGGGAGCAAACAGTTCACATTGCCAATATATTGACATAGTTGAATTGCTGGTGTAATTGACAACAGGAGTGTATTTCAGCAGCAAATAAACACCAGTTAGATCCTGGTTTTGAGTGCGCGAGGTGTATGTCAATGCACAGAATCTCAATAGTTTACTCGCATGAATGCAAACCCTGACTGATATCTTAACCCATTCTGAGATACTACACACAGACCCATCATGAAGTCATTCCAATAGTACAGCTTTGGGCCTGTTCTGTCACAGACATATTGTATACATGGATGTACCTTCTGACCCTTGGAGTGACTGTAAAAATCATCAGGCCAAACGTCCTTCCCAAACATGACGTCATCATTCAGGTAAATGAACTTCTGCGACAGGCCATCGATGCGGTGAATATGGCTCTCGATAGCGGGAGAACTGAAGGTTGGCAAGTGACTCACGTTCTGGAAAATATCCTGAAAAACACAGCTCGACTTAAAACAGATTCCTTTTTCTGACCAAATAAAATGTGATTACAAATTTTTAAAATATATACGTCTATTATTCATTTCAGACAGCATTTTCTTCGGTTAATTCACTACAAAAATACAAGTAACCAAATAAACCTCAGCTAACATATATATAAACCAGTGACTTCATGTAAAGGGCAGTCCGTCGCTGAATTTGCACATTTACTTGGAGCTTTTGTTCTGTTATGTTGGTTTATATAGCGCACTGCTGCCCTTAGCATGGTCTCCAGGAGCCCGTGTGGCGCCGGAAAAAAGCAGGCAGGGTTGGTTAGTGAGGGAGAAGCATATAATTCCTCATTAAATGGGGAGATCCACTATTCTTTTTACTTTTGTGGGTATAAGCTATTTTCAGGTCATACACACTGTCTTAAAATACATCAAGTAACTGAAATTGTTCATGTTTCTATTTTGTTTATACAGCACTACACTCCACTGCAGGATTATATCAAGCGTTCATATCGCTACTGGCAATCTCAATGGTCATTTTGACATCACAATTGACTCTTTTGGTAAACATTGCCCTCTATGCCATGAGAGCACCAATGAGGCATTGAATTTTGAACTTGGAGGTTTGACAAAACCACCCTCCGCCCCCTCAGTTCCTGAAGAAAGAGAGAGTGAAAACCCCAAAGTCCTGGCAAGAGAGTATACCAGGAGACCCGCGAATCTGGGATTCGCACCCACAAGGAAGTGTATGACAAAACCTGGCAGGAGAGTATACCAGGTACGTTGCGAGTCTGGGACCACACCCAAGTTGTATTA
Organism: Ambystoma mexicanum; assembly: GCF_040938575.1. Lineage (NCBI taxonomy): Eukaryota > Metazoa > Chordata > Amphibia > Caudata > Ambystomatidae > Ambystoma > Ambystoma mexicanum. Next base: position 1,226,229,846 of record NC_090936.1, read on the forward strand.
AGATGTGAGAAAACCTGGCGGGAGAGTATACAGGTGCTTTGTGAATCTGGGACCCGCACCTAAGTTGTGTAAAGAACTGCATGAGAGAGTCCCAAGGAAGACACATGCCCTTACGATTCGAGCTGTATCGAGTATGATAAAAAGCCTAGAGAAGGGAATCCTTTCCCCTGGAGTGAACTGCAACATCATAAAGAACTTGGTTATCCTTTTGCTGGAAAGAGACCTGGGGAAGGGAGACATTCCCAGGAACTGTGAACACCATCCAAATGGAAGCCTTTTGGTCGAGGTGTACCTTTTGTTGAACTTGAACATTTGTGCACTTTTGAAACCAAAGACAATACCCTTAATACCTTAGAGTTAGTTATTAGAATGAGAGGGCTAGGATAGGATTCCGGACAGAGACATTTTTACTTTGGACATCTTGACACCCAACAGACCCTTAGTTTTGGGTTGAGGTAGGGAAATGCCACTTAGAATAGGGATAGTGAGGCATTTTGTCTGTAATAATAGTGCATACCAGCAACTATGTGTCTGAGTCACATTCCAGGTTCTTCACAGTGAGGAAAGTCCTTATAAGGTCATGCAGTTGCCCGGGAAAGCTGCTGCTTGCGCGGGTTGGTGAGCCTTTGAGTACGTGTGGCCCAGGAAGGGGACTGGAACTGTCTGGTCCCTGTCCACATCCTTGCTTCTGGGGTGTATGTGAAAGCAGTAGTTCTCCGTGATTGGACCACTGCTGCCTGTTTGAATGGTCCAGATCCTTACCACTGGTGAGCTTGGACTTGCTTTCAGCTCCAGTTTTGTATAAGAAGAGGACTCCTGCTGCATTCTTCAGATCTACATTGGAGCCAAGAATCCTTTAAAGAACAACAGCCTGTTGACGAGCAGAGGACGACTTCTGCAGTGGACCAGCATCCCCTCCAATGATTGGACATGCTCCTCTGCCTGATCACTGAAGACCCAGAGCGGTGCTTCAGCCCTTGGACTAGTGGGATCAACTAGTCTCGAAGGCTGCATACCCCTCTCTCCTCCCCAAGAGCCTTTGCAAGTGTCTGTGCACTGCCCGGGCCACCTCCCTCGTTGGCTACCTCACCAGAATTGTCACTGTTCAATGTTCAGGCCTAGAACTTTGGTGGTCCCCAGCGGTGCCATAAGTCGCCTTCTCCCAAATGTTCAGTTTCCAATCATCAAGGGAACCTGTCCTGGAGCTGCTTCTTTGACCGTGACTGCAAGGACTCCTGTCGTTGCCTGCAAACTGTGATCGTCGCTGGAACTTGTCTTCCTTATCCTGAGAGTAAAGCCTGGTTGCTGTGGACACCTTACTTGCACTTTGAGAGGTTTGGCTTCTCTTTCTTTCCAGGTGTGTTAGCCCCCATTAAGGGCAGTGGTTGTAGTGCTCTCACCAGAGGGCGATACAGAAACTGCCTTAACACTCATTGCTTTGTTGTGTCATATAGCAGAGTGGCCAGGACAAAGGGACAAGTATTAGGAACGTGCTCTCTTTTAGCAACTTTCCCTCCATATTCTATGGACCCCCAAACCTTTTACTTTGTTTTAGACCATGTCCTGACTTTTTTCAGTGAAGTGAATCCTTCAGCTTTACTCCACTGTCCTTTCGCTGACTTGATGTGGTGATACTGACTAGTAATCCAGACTGTCAGTACTGAGAAACTAGGTTTGCCATAGTCTTTGATTGTTATCTCTTTGGGTAACTTTTTCATGCTGCACACAGCACATTGCAGTGCAATGGGGATACTTTGTAGCACCCTAGAACACACAAATGGATTTTTGGTTACTTGAAGATGTACCCAAGGACACACTGGTGGCAGCATTACTACTGCACTTTTTATTGGCCTTCTCGTCTATGCAGCGTTTGGCTACTAACAGTGGCTAGTGTCCTAACATGGCTGTGCCACAAGGCTTTTCCTTTGCTCCTTGGCCATCTTGTCTTTTTGCCTTCTTCCTGTCTTGTCAGGAAAATCCTTTTATGGTCAAGCACTTGCCCGGGAAGGCCTTGCTTTTTGCGCGTTAGCGCATGCCACGTGTGTTGGGTCCCAGGACGTGGGTTTGCGACCGTCTGGTCCCAATTCACAGACCGGTGCCATGTCTAGAGTGCACGCATGAGTCCGACCCACAGTGGTCCCCGATTGGACTCCTGCTGGTGTGCATGTGTGGGGCAGATCTTTCCATTGGATGGCTGAGTCTGATCACTCACCTGACTTTGGGATAAGTGGAGGAATTATGCAGCCATCCATTTATTAATCCCAGCTGTCTCTTCTAAAACACTAATATGCATGTCTGCGCAGTAGTGAGCCCACAAGTCCCCAGCAAAAGATCTATCCTCTTGCAGAAGTACCTGGATATATGCCTTCAGCCCTGCACAGACGCTAGTAATACTAATACGCGTGCCTGCACAGTAGTGAGCCCACTAGTCCCCAGCAAAAGACCTAACCTCTTGCAGAAGACCTAGATATGGGCTTTCAGCCCTGCACAGACGCTAGTAATGGGCTTGGCTCTTGTTTCTTTTCCATAGCACAGCATACTAGGACAGCTATGGATAGACAGGAGGACACCACTTTTGACTGAGGATGCTCAACCCTCAGTTCTTAACAGTGTACAGACTGACATAGCACCCTCTTTTGAGAATGTGACCTGCATCCTCCGCCCACGACAAGGCACTTGATGTGTCCGCAAACCATAATATTTCATCAGAGCAACCTGCTTTGGCCCAGAGACTCAATTCCTTGAAATTAATGTAGCTTAATACCCACTTGCTTGTTAAACATGCAACTGAGGTGGCAGACTTCATTCTGGACAACAAACTCGACATATGTGCACTTACTGAAACATTGCTTCAGTATCCGGTCATTCCATTGAATCCAAAGCATCAACAGACCATACCATTGAAATAAATGCATTGAAAAATAAACATCAAATGCATTTTTTCTTTAAGGGTTTAGTTTTTTAAGGTTAAAAAGGAGGGTGGGGAAACCACCCCATTAAAAGAAAATGCATTCAATGTTTTTTTTTCCTATGCTTTTTTTGTCAATGGTATGGTTGGCGATGGTTTAGCTGTCGATGGTTTGGCTGTCAATGGAATCACTAGAAACCATTGCTTAAAGCGCCAGCGGACCCAGACGTCTCTCTGGTTGTTCCAACAGGATATAAGATACTACGCACCGACTGTACATCGGGTCAGGGAGGAGGAGTAGGCATTATCTACAAGGCCTTTCTTCACATACACCAAATTGTGGACATTATGGTGGTAAACTGTGAAAACTTGTTGGCGAAGCTAGCCATTAATCCTTACACCACTATTAACATTATTCAGACTTATTGTCCCCCCAGATAAAATGCGCGATTTTCCTCTCCATCTCAGCCATGTGATCCTACCCTTGCTTGAACCTTCCTCTAAGATGATCGTTTTGGGGGTTCTAAATTTAGGGCTATAAGATCAAACTGACAGTATGGCCAACCTGATTAACGATATGCAGCTCGAATTAGAGTTCCGGCAAAATATTGAAACAACAACCAGGGAAGAATTCTTGACTGGGAGGCAACACATAATGCTGAGCTTAATGTTATTAGAGTCTCCTCGTGCCCTTGGTCAGACCACTACTTTGACCTCTAATCTGCCCACCTTCTTCAGATCCTTGCTAGACCGAATCTAGGAAAATGCGTAAGCTTGCAGCTCCCACCTTGAAGCCGCATTTCACAGCTACGTCGGATTATTTATCCAATCTGAATAAGGCAGAGGACTTCGCAGATGCAGTCAAGGATGAGCAGCGCTATTAACCATCTGGCATCCTAGAAAATGCGCTTAGCAAGGTTTGTTCCCGCCAAAGTATGCTACTCTGCGGAAATTCAAAAACTTAAGGTGGGAAAAAAATCAATCCCCCGAGAATAAAATCCAACACTCCATTGCAGCCAAAGCACATAAAAGTGCCTTCTGCCAAGCAAAAAAAACTCTTGTACGACAATAGAATTGACGGTGTATCATGTAACACCAGGGAGCTTTTTAGAATCTTAAAAGAACTTGAAAACCTGTGTCCCGTCTCAAACGAAATCATAAAAGACTCAAAATGGTGTACCACCGTGCAGGATGCCATGATGAAAAAAGCTGAGTTCATTAGAGAAAATATGAGTGCTAAAAGCGCCACATTGGGTCCTTGAGGCCGAACACAAAAATGCACCTGCATCTTCCACAACTCCTGTGTTTACCTTTAGAGCAGTGACTGAAGTGACCATTGTAAAATTGCTGACCAAACTTAATCCTACTTCCTGTAAGGTAGACATCTGCCCCGCCTCGGTTGTCAAAGCTTGTGCGCCGCAATTGACACCTTTACTCACAAAGTTTGTAAATTGTTCATTTCAAGAAAATATTGTTCCATCCCTGATCAAGCAAGCATCGATTTCTCCACTGTTGAAAACACCTTCACTGGATCTGAATCTACCAGAGAACTCCCATCCCATCTCAAACATACCTTTTATGTTACAACATTTCTGATACGGTCGTGTATATTCAGGAATTCTTGAAAAACACAATTTACCAGGCCACAGGCAATAAGGCTTCAGCAGTGCGCATAGCACTGAATCCGCATTGTTAGATTGGAAGTCAAACATTCTGCATAACTTTGAAAAATGTAGCATTGTACTCCTGATGCTACTTTATCTATCCTCAGCTTTTGACCTTGTGGACCATGCTATAATTGGCCCAAGACTACTGAAATCAGCCTACTTTTCCTGTGAGTCAGCAGAGTGCATAAACTTGTTCCTCTCCGGGCGGAGAGCAAAAGTATTTTTCAATGATTCAAAGGCAGATGATTAACCAGTCACGTGTGGAGTTCTGCACGGGGCGTGTATGACATGCATTACTTACCGTAATAGCATTTCTGATGATTGTATCTGCTTAGATTCACATGCTGTGCATATAGTCTGACATCAAGAGCATCTTGTCTTTCGAGGATTGAAAGGGGACATCAAGATGGGCGTGCCTGTAACACTATCCCTAACGTGACGTGTAGTGTACCCAAAATCCGTCGCGTGGCGAGGTCCCTCCGATTGTATTTTTTTCTGCCGTGAGGGAGCCTTATGACTATCGTGAGTAGAGAGAGAGAGAAGAAGTAGTAAGCGGTCTATGTTCCTTCCATCCGAGCGGGGAGGAAGGGTGGGCGCATGTGAATCTAAGCAGATACAACCATCAGAAATGCTATTACGGTAAGTAATGCATTGTCTTCTGATGCTTGTTAATCTGCTTAGAATCAGATGCTGTGCATAGACTAGCGAGCAGTACCTGGAGTTGGAGGTGGGTTGTGAGAAGGAACAGTAGAAAAAAGATGTCTTAATACTGCTTGTCCCACCTGGGAATCAGATCTAGAGTGGGCGTCTGGACAGTAGTGTTTTGTAAAGGTGTGTACAGAACTCCAGGCTGCTGCTTTGCAAATGAATTTGAGAGGAACATTTGCAATGAATGCTATGGATGCCCCAGTGCCCAGAGTAGAATGTGCTCTAGGATTGAAGGGCAGTTCTCTCTTGGCAAGAGCGTAGCTGAGTGTGATGCAATTGACAATCCACCTTGAGATAGCCGATTTAGAGACATGGACCCTTCTCTACCAGCCGCCACTGAAACAAAAAAACTGGTTTGTTTTCCTTAGTGGTTTAGTTCTTTCCAGATAGTAAATGACTGCCCTGTGCTCATCAAGAGTGTGTAGGCTTCTTTCTGCAATGTTAGTGGGGTTCTGGAAGAATGTGGGTAGTTCTATTGATTGGTTCACATGAAACTTTTAAATTAATTTGGGCACAAACCGTGGGTGAGTGCGCAGAACCACCTTATCTCTTTGAATTGTGTCTAGAACTGAAAGGGTCTGTAGTTCACCAACTCTTCTTATTGAAGTGACTGTCACTGGGAAGGCGTTCTTGTAAGTGAGTGCTTTAAGGCTTGCCTTATGCATAGGTTCAAAGGGGGATCCCATTAGTCTAGTTAATACCACATTTAGGTCCCATCCAGGAGCCGGGTTTGAAATGGGGGGATGAATTATTTTAAATCCTTCCACGAAAGCTTTAATTAGTGGGATCTTTCGCTGGGATGTGGTATAGGCTTAAAGTGCAGCTAAGTGTAACTTCAGGGAATTAAAAACCAGACCTGAGTCTAGTAGGTAAGTCAGGTATATTACAATATGAGTAGGAGAGCAGTCTATGGGATTGATGCTCTTGGAATTGCAGACGACGAAGTGTTTCCATTTATTGGAGTAGCAATGTCTGGTGTTAGGCTTTCTTGCTTCTCGAAGTATGTCCACATGCGGTGTCCAGTCATTTGGTCGACTGAAAACTGGTCGAATGACAATGGTCGAACCAATTTGGTCGAAAACCAAATGGTCGAATTTTTTATTTATTTATATATTTATTTTTTGGGTTTTCGTTTTGTAAAAAAAAGGGGTTTTTAGAGAAAAAAAGGGGGTTGGGGGGACCCCCCAAAAAAATAAAAAAAAGGGTTAAAATAAAAAAATAAAAAAATTCGACCATTTGGTTTTCGACCAAATTGGTTCGACCATTTGTCTGGTCGACCAATTTTTTTCGACCAAATGTCTGGTAACCGTCCATGCATCTCTGAGTGAGTTGGAGGTCCTCGAACTCTATGACCGCAGGAGCCAGGTCGCTAAGTTGAGAGTTTGCGGGCATGGATGAAGTGTTTTCCCTCTTGTCCTGTGATAGCATGTTGTATGTGCAAGGTAGTTTCATCTGAGTGGAGATTGACATCTCCATCAGATGGGAGAACCAGGGTTGGCGGGCCCACATCAGGGGCAACCAATATCATGGTGACTGGTTCTTGGTGCATCTTGTGCACAACATTGTTGAGTAGGGGAGTCGGGGGGGGGGCTGTCGTGATAAGCTGCTAGGCGCTTGCAGTAACCTGCATTTGCACTAACCCACTGAGCTATCTTGTGTGTACTAGAGCCTATTCGAAGCGTGGAGGAAAATGCTGTCATCAACCAGGACTCTCGAACTGGGTGAGCCTGCATGCTTGCAAGGGGTTAATTGCAAAGGCCTTTTCTGAAGTCATAAAACATCTAGCACAAGAGGCTCTGTGCAGCCCTTGGGAGTCAGGCATAGCTTTGCTCGTCTTCGCTCTGCGAGTCAGGTGCACTGATAAGGCAAGAATGCAAAACACAGTGCCCGAAGCCTGGGAGCCAAGGCTGGCTGTTTCCAGTCTTGTAACTTTCCAAGCAAAAAACATGTTTACTGGCAGGAGGGGAGAGCCTAGAAGCTTCTCGAAGAGCTGACACGTCATGATGATTGACGTGCAGCTCCTAATAAGAGACCTATACTTGGACCTGGTAGGGGGGGGACTCATCCTGGACTGTTGGAAAGACGCGCGTATCAAGGACAGTGCCTGGACGACCAGCTGTGCGCTATCAGGGCCGAGGCTCCTAACATCACATCCCCGCTCTGGTGTAGGACTGTGGGGGCTTGGCCAGTCCTCCCCTCCTCTGCTGAGGAGTGCCAGGCACCTGTAGCGGCGAGGGTCCTGGGTGTGATCAGATCGTACCTTCATCTACATTTCATTAGGAGCGTAAGACCAAATAATTGCATATTCATCTGTGATTGATAATTGGCATTATATAGCTTGCACTCTCTATTTCCACATTATTATAAATTGCTGCTTAGTTTTCATTAGTCATTGTAGATAATAAATGCAAGCATCATATTCTGTGTGATTGGCTTTTTTCCAGACTGAGTTCATCGTGCTTCTTAAACCTTATTTGTGTGGGAAGGTAATTAGGAGTGATTTACTTTGCACAAAGGGCTGGATCCCAGGGAGGTGCGGGTACTGTTTATCACTACATTTGGCGCTGTGAGCAGGGTTTACGAGCACGATGCCCTTCTGGAAAAAACATGCAAAAGATGAATGCAATGGGGAAGATAGTGCACTCTGTCACATTCCAGGATGGCCGGCATCAAATGCTTGGTCGGGTGTGGCAGATATTTTGCATCGGTACTCGGCACCGAGGGCATGGGACATGCTTGAAAATGATGTTTCCCCGGCGGTAATTAGTAAGTGCTTAGAGAGTTTACCGCTTGAGAAATGCAGAAAGGAGCTAAAGGCAGCAGGAAACATAGGCTGGTTATTCCTGCAGGCGCTCAGAAAGGTGCATGAGAATGAATTGCTTAAAGATGCTCAGATTCGTAAATTAACAGACGAGGTATCCCTGCTCCAAGAGCAACAAATTATTATGAGAGAGACCCTTGAATCGTCCGTTAAACGGGCTGATCAGATGGAGGACAGGTGTGCCTCTTTAGCTGTGCGTGTAGCCACGCACAAGCGCAGACAGCGGCGGGGCAATCCGTCAAAGATAAGGATTCGCGCGCTAATTAGGAAAGATAACTGGGACCCAAATTTATGGTTGGGTGAAGTCAGTGATAGTGAAACTGAGCAAGCACATGACTGGAATGAGTCTGTTGAAATTAGACTTGCTGAATTAAATTGGTCTGATGAAGAGGAGCTGGAATGTGCTCCAAAGAAATGCGTTTATCCAGCACGGCCGTTAATCACTAACAAATCAAAAGGCCAAGCTGGCGGTGCAAATATTCAAAATACAAGGATTGTCCGTGATTATACACAGACAGAGCTTTTAGAGATTGCTAAGTTATTTAGACAGAAGCTAGGTGAAGCACTTTTGACTTGGTTCCTTCGCATCTGGGACACGGGTGCCGATAGTATCTTCTTAACCCCAGAGGAACTGTTAAAGATGGGTTCACTCACTACTAATGTGATGTTGGGACAGATAGTGCGCGGTGCGCTCGGACAGCAAGGTTCTCATTCCTGGTTTAATTGGCTTCAGACTGCCCTAATGAATCTGTATGGGAGTCCAATGGATATGGAAGAGAGTTGGGGCTGTTGGCAGTCACTAACTGAAGCAACAAACCAGCTTAGAGAGATGGGTTTGCAGTGTGCACTGTACAGTGCAAATTTTGCAGGGCCTGACATGGAGTTGTTTACAGCTGGCATGCGCGCACATTTGTTAAGAAATGCACCGAGTCACATGAAGGGCGCATTGCTTTCATTGCTGGGTCCAGCGCAGGGCAAAGCCATTGGTGAAGTGGCACTTCTGTTAGGGCAACTAGAAGGGCTGGATGTACGCAAAGCAGCGCGTCTAGTGGTTGCAAACAATGATTCAGAAAAAAAGCGTGGTAAAAATGTAAAGTCTAAAGAGAAAGCTGATACTGTTGAGATCACACGCAAACAAATGTGGGTGGACCTGCTAAAAGCAGGAATTCCAAGGGAAGAGATAGATGGTAAACCCACATCTGAGCTGCTGGAGAAATGGAAAACAATTAAAAGACAGGGACGGGAAAAAACTAAGCCCTCTGCACCCTCTGAAGAGGAGGTGTTAAAGCCCAAAGTGCGAGCAAAAGGTTACCCTGATTTGGCAAAGAACAAGTGGGAGGTCCCAGACCCCATTTTTGATTGAAGGGCTGGCTCTGTCTTTGAGGTACGGTTAATAAAGAGAACTAGTCCCAGAGACAGACGCCCTTTTGTGCCACTTACCTTGTACTTGGATGAGAAAGTAAAACATGTTTTGGCTCTATTAGACACAGGAGCTGAGGTAACCATTCTGAATGGCAATCCCAGTAAATTGTCTGGTCCCAGAGTTTTGGTCAATGGTTATGGGGGAGCAGAAACTGTTGCAAAAGCCGTTAATGTAAAAATGTCAATTGGCGAGGGATTGCCTTTCACAGCAAATGTTTTGATTGCAGATATACCGGAGTACATCCTTGGCATGGATGTGTTGTTGGGCAAAAGTGTGACTACAGATTTAGGCGAATTTGTTTTTGGCAATCGAAAAATCCATGTGAGAGTTATTAACCCCGTTGTGGTTGGGCATGCCAAATGGTCCCCCTTGCATTTACCTCCTCCTGCTGACCCAGTGTGTGTGAAACAGTACCGGTTGCCAGGAGGACATAAAGAGATTGGTGAAACTATTGAGTCATTGGTGAAAGCTGGCATAATGAGGCCGGCAGTCAGTCCATTCAACTCGCCGATCTGGCCTGTCCGCGGCCCGGATGGGGCATGGCGTCTGACAATTGATTACCGCATTTTGAACAAGAAGGTGCCGCCCTTAGCTGCGGCGGTGCCAGACATCATCACCCTGATTGAAAACCTTACGAGAGAAGTGGGTGAATGGCATGTGGTCCTTGACCTGGCCAATGCATTTTTCTCCATTGATATTGACACTGAATCACAAGACCAATTTGCTATCACTTGGGGAGACAGACAGTTTACCTTTACTAAATTGCCCCAGGGGTATGTGCATAGTCCCACTCTGTGTCATGGATTGATTGCCAGGGACTTAAAGATGGTGCAATTGGATAATGTATTTATTGCTCATTACATTGATGACATCATGCTGACCAGTGTTGAGAAAGAACATGTAGAAAATGCTGCTGAAAAGTTGATCACACACATGCAAAATCGGGGGTGGGCCATAAATCCCAAAAAGGTACAGGGGCCTGCTCAAGAGGTGAAATTTCTAGGTGCAATCTGGTCTGGGTCAGTTAAGAAAATTCTCGACCCGGTAATTGATATGGTTCAGCAGATGGCTCCACCAGCAGATAAAAAAGAGGCACAAAGATTCATTGGATTAATGGGGTTTTGGAGAAATCACATACCTCATTTAAGCCCAATACTGAAACCCATTTACAAAGTCACCAGAAAGAAACATGACTTTACATGGGGCCTAGAGCAACAGACTTCCTTCCAACAGGCTAAAGACGCATTGCAAAATTACATCACGCTGGGGCCCCTGACAAAAACTGATCCTTTTGAATTGGAAATTCTTGTCTACAATGACGTGGCTGTGTGGAGCTTGTGGCAAAAGCAAGGACATAAAAGAGTGCCACAGGGGTTCTGGTCAAGGAAACTCACAGATCCTATGACAAGATACACTCCGCTTGAGAAACAAGTTGCTGCAGTGTACTGGGCTCTAGTTGAAACTGAAAGAATCACAGGCGAGCAACCAGTGACAATTTGCACAGAAATTCCAATCATGGGCTGGGTGCGTGACACTGCTGCAAATGGGAAAAGTGGCAGAGCACAAGACGCCACTCATGTCAAATGGAAATGGTATTTACAGCAACGTGCGAAAGCTGGCCGCACAGGGGTTTCCAGACTGCAAGAACAAATGCTGGAGGCAGTAGATCTGGAAGCGATGCCTGAACCAAACACCCCTGTGGCATTGCCAGAATCTCCCTTCAAAGTCGCACCCGCCTATGATACATTGACAGAAGAAGAACAAAAGTCTGCATGGTTCACGGACGGCACGGCAAAGTATGATAAAGGGCAAAGACACTGGCAAGCTGTCGCATTCCAGCCCCATCGAGAAACACTGCTAATGAGAGAAGGTGTGGGAGGATCAAGTCAGTATGCTGAACTGCAAGCAGTGGCCTCCGTGATTGAACAAGTGAAGGAAACAGAGACTGCATACATATACACAGACAGTTGGGCCACATATCAAGGCCTGACACATTGGGCACCGGCAAGGAGAAATGATGGTTGGCAGATCAAGAACACGCCGATCTGGGGAGGGCCAGACTGGGAAGAGATGTGGTGCAAAGGTGAGAGGTGCAAAATCTGCATTGGGCATGTCGATGCACACATGCCCCCTGACACCTCACTGGCTGCCCTGTTCAACAATGAAGTGGACCAAATGGCAAAGATTCGCCCAGTGACAACACCGCAAGAAGCTGAGGTGCTGCAAGGGATGGCGGATTGGGCACACCAAACCTCAGGACATCTAGGGCAAACAGGAACTTATCAATGGGCAAAAAAGAGACAATTGCCCATTACCATGGATCAAGCCAGACAAGCTGCCTCCCAATGTTCCGTGTGCAGTGAAGTGAAGCACTACCCTCTGGAGAGGAAGCCTCAAGGCCCTTTGAGAAGAGGTGAAAGAGCTGCTAGTGTATGGCAAGTTGACTACATTGGCCCTTTACCGCCCAAGAATGGAAAGCATTATGTGTTGACCATGGTAGACACATACTCTGGACTGTTATTAGCTTATCCAGCCGCCCATGCAGATCAACGGGCTACCTTGCAAGGCATGGAATACCTCATCAGACACTATGGCATCCCGGATGAAATCCAATAAGACCAAGGCAGCCATTTTGCTGGACACAATGTGCAAGACTGGGCACTAGAGCAAGGCATAAAGTGGACACTGCACATCAGCCGATACCCAGAATCCTCTGCTCTGGTGGAACGTAGCAATGGGCTGCTCAAGCAACAAATAAAGAAGCTGACTAAGACTCACACTCTCAAGGTGTGGTCCAAACATCTGGCACATGCACTGTTTGAACTGAACAATCGTCCACTGGGAAATCGCCAGACACCCTTTGTGAGACTGACAAGTGAGAAAGTGGAATCTACAAAGACTCTTGTTGTATGGAAAACCGACAAAGAAGCTAAGCTGCCTGTGCAAGCCACTGCAGGCAGCATTGGATTTGATTTATCTACCTGTGAAGATGATGTTATACCGGCGGGGCAAACCAAATCCATCTCGCTGGGTATTGGCATCAAATTGCCGGCTGGCACTTATGGACGCATTGCTGCACGATCCAGCCTGGCAAAACAAGGCATTGGCATATTAGGAGGTGTGATTGATCCTGATTATAGAGGGACTGTTTCGGTACTTTTACATAATGCTGGTGCATCTGCAGTACCATTAACCAAATATGACCGAATTGCACAATTGATTTGTGAACAAGCAGTTGTCCCCCTAGTAGTAGAAAGCAAGCAATCTCCAGACACTACATTGAGGGGGGAAGGAGGCTTCGGTAGCACAGGAAAAAAGGTGTGGGTGCACCATCCTAACAAAAAGCCTGAGGCTGGGGAAGTGCTAAGTCAAGGTGTTGGAAGTACTTATGTTGTACTTTTGCATAATTCTGACGTGCCTGTTTATATTCCCGCTACTAGGCTCACACCACGAACGTAGAGCAGTATGAAAGGGATGGGACTTGCCTTGCTGTGGGTGCTCCTGGCCTGCCAAACCAACGCTTTCTCTGTAAAGAGTGGGTTATTGCAAGACACTACATGGACTCTGAGAATCGCATGCACTACACCTGATGCTCCAGTCCTGCGTGATAACTACAACCGCACCGTAACCTGTGAGAAAAGCGTTACAAATGAGTATCCACATGGAACTGCAAGAGTTCTAGATTGGCACATTGTTGGACACCTTTTATCACTAACTCATATGACTGGCGCCTACGAGATCTTAGGTCCAAAAGTTTCAGTGAATGGATCAAATAATTTGTTTGATGTTTCATGTTTCTTTTGTCCCAAGAACTGCAACGAGTGTACTCGCCAAGATTTTCTGGACTATAACTTATCCAAATGCCTTGTATACAATTGTACGTTGAAACAGCCTCTACCAGATGGTAGTATGGTGTTTGTATCAAAAACCAATATTGTACATGGTAGGCATCCCACTTGGAGGATGGTGTTTTTCAAATCACACAAAGTGGAGTTGGTAAACATGCTAGATTTTCCAATAGTAAGACAACATTTAAATTGCAGACATGTGATGCACGCTTCCATTATTTCAGAGGTACACTTAGACATAGACTTGTCATGGGGCAATGTCTCCTTAGTACTACCAAGCTGCTATAAATGGAGTCAATTTCTATGGCCCATCACCAAATTGCGCGTAGCTAGGGGTTTAGATTCATTGATTGCGGGTGCAGCGGGAGTGGGAACGGGGGCTTTAAATGCTTTTGACATAGAAACTGTGCGCAACAAGTTAGCCACTATGGGTTCTGATGCCAGCGGCGCTATAAAACTTCTGGCTCAGTGGGGCCCATTGATAAGTCCTACCCTGCGCAACACTGCTACAAGTATTGGCAACCATTGGAAGTGGCAGAATTTCAGCTATGAAGACATTTTCTCTGCCATAGGGCAGATCAACAAAACTGCTAAAGACACACGATGTATTTTATGGCAAACTTTGCTAAATCAGCAGGTGTTGGCTTTCCGCTCCGAATGGGGGCGACTATCTTCAACCCACTGGCACACAGAGCTACAGTTACCAGCAAACATATGGATTAAGCCGCTTGCTTTTGATTGCATGAATAACACCTGCCATGCGTTAATGCAAGTTAGTAGGACCGCTTATGCTCTAGAAATATGGTGCCCTTTTATAGTATTGCCTATGAAAATCAATGGTTCCTGGTGGGTTCCGCAAATACGAGGGGAATGGTTAGACAGCCAAAACTACACCATCCACAGTCACACCTGCATGCCCTGGGATCAGGGGTGGGTGTGTCCCCTAACTGGGAGGGTTCCGGACCCATGCATACATCCCGTAGCAGGGGAGTGCACCTGGATGCAATACCACATAAATGGGACTGACATCTTTCAAATAGATCAGCATACAGCTTGCGTAGTTACTAATCATTCCTTGCTTATTAACAATTATAGGTTATTAGGGAATCCTCAAGTATTTTGCGTAGATCAAGTTGTGACTATCCTAGACATTGTTACTCATACCCTATATTCTTTAACCCAGTGGTCTCACACTACTCTGCATGCTGAGCTCACGCATTTGCTTAACTGGACTCTATCCTATGGAGTGATTACTGCCCGGCTTCAAGCTATTAGACAGTTTGCTCAAACTGCTTGGAAAGATTTCCAGACGCTAGCTACCTCAGCTATTTCTGCAGAGTACAAGCTAATAATAGACAGAAACCAATTAATCAAAACTGCTGACCATCTGCAATCTGTTACTACTCACCACTGGTGGGATATATTCACTGGATGGTCTCCCTCCTCCACAAACTGCTTAATATAATACTGCACCCATTGCTGTGGTTGCTGATTTCCCTAATATTCATACTTATCGTCTTCATTGGGCTCTTGCGCAGAATGTCTTTCCTTTATACTAGAATGACTGCGCTAGAGAAACGCTTAATTGGCCTACAGCACACTCTGCATGCTTCCAGATCATGGAACTGAGTCAGCATTTTCAGGCATCACTTCGAAAGGGGTGGAATGTCGTGATAAGCTGCTAGGCGCTTGCAGTAACCTGCATTTGCACTAACCCACTGAGCTATCTTGTGTGTACTAGAGCCTATTCGAAGCGTGGAGGAAAATGCTGACATCAACCAGGACTCTCGAACTGGGTGAGCCTGCATGCTTGCAAGGGGTTAATTGCAAAGGCCTTTTCTGAAGACATAAAACATCTAGCACAAGAGGCTCTGTGCAGCCCTTGGGAGTCAGGCATAGCTTTGCTCGTCTTCGCTCTGCGAGTCAGGTGCACTGATAAGGCAAGAATGCAAAACACAGTGCCCGAAGCCTGGGAGCCAAGGCTGGCTGTTTCTAGTCTTGTAACTTTCCAAGCAAAAAACATGTTTACTGCCAGGAGGGGAGAGCCTAGAAGCTTCTCGAAGAGCTGACACGTCATGATGATTGACGTGCAGCTCCTAATAAGAGAACTATACTTGGACCTGGTAGGGGGGACTCATCCTGGACTGTTGGAAAGACGCGCGTATCAAGGACAGTGCCTGGACGACCAGCTGTGCGCTATCAGGGCCGAGGCTCCTAACATCACTTCCCCGCTCTGGTGTAGGACTGTGGGGGCTTGGCCAGTCCTCCCCTCCTCTGCTGAGGAGTGCCGGGCACCTGTAGCGGCGAGGGTCCTGGGTGTGATCAGATCGTACCTTCATCTACATTTCATTAGGAGCGTAAGACCAAATAATTGCATATTCATCTGTGATTGATAATTGGCATTATATAGCTTGCACTCTCTATTTCCACATTATTATAAATTGCTGCTTAGTTTTCATTAGTCATTGTAGATAATAAATGCAAGCATCATATTCTGTGTGATTGGCTTTTTTCCAGACTGAGTTCATCGTGCTTCTTAAACCTTATTTGTGTGGGAAGGTAATTAGGAGTGATTTACTTTGCACAAAGGGCTGGATCCCAGGGAGGTGCGGGTACTGTTTATCACTACAGGGGCGTAAACAACTTTCCCTGACCATGTTAACCAGAGACTGTTCCCCTTGGAACGGTTCTGGGGGTACCTGGAGGCGTAACTTCCGCATTGTGATTTCTCCAGAGTTGCAAACAAGTCCATCTCTGGGAAGCCCCATTCTGTGAAAACATTGGAGGCAATGTCTTTGTGTAGTCAGAATTCGTACTCTGTGGGTAGCGGGAAGTCTCTGCTGAGTACGTCCGTCAGAAGATTGAGTTCCCCTGGAACGTGTTGGGACAACAGGAACATCTTGAATCTGAGAGCCCACTCCCATATGTTTTCGGATAGCTTAGATAACCCTGGAGAGTGAGCTCCCCCTTGCTTGTTCATGTAACACATGGCCGTGGTACTGTCCGTGAGGACGATTACCGTTCTCCCCTGTAACTGTCTGAAAGGCCTTCAGAGCTTTGAACACAAACAGCTCCAACAGGTTTATGTGGTTGGATGCTACTGCTGGGGACAAAACGCTGTGCGCCATCTGCTGAAAGAAGTGAGCTCCCACCCTGTGAGAGATGCGTCCGTAGTGACAGTGGCTTCTATGGTGGGGTGGTGAAGGTCTTCCCCTTCACAAGGTTTTCCCTCGACCACCACTGCAGAGAGAGAATGAGGGCTGCCAAGACAACCACTAGATCGTCCCATTGTCCGCTGACCTGACACCATTGGCTGTTGAGCCTCTCTTACATAGGGCGCATGCGCAAACATGCATGTGGGACTACTTAAATGCAGGAGGCCATCATTCCTAACAGTCGCATGGTTTTACTTACCATCGGCATCTGACTGGCTACATAGTGAGGGATCTGAAACCGCATGTTTTGAACCCTTTCATTGGAGGGGAAGACGAGGCTGTCTTCTGTCTGAACAGAGCCCACAGTAATTGTTTGACTTAGCTGGGGTCTGGGCTGGACTTCTTCTCATTTATTGAGAATCCCAGACTGAAGAGTAGATCTATCATCTTCTGGGTGTTTGAGAGGCATGTTCCGTATGAATCCAGTTATGCGCCAGTCGTCGAGGTATGGATAAACTGGGATGGATTGCCTGCGCAAGTGAGCTGCTGCAACTGCCAGCGTCTTTCGTAAATACCCTTGGAGCTGAGGCAATTTTCTGTGCGCTGGGAACAATGAAATATGAAAGTATGCATCTTTCATGTCCAATGTCGCCATGTAATCCCCCTGTGTTAGAAGAGGGATTACCTCTTGCAGCGTTATCATTCAAATTTTATTGGGACACATTTGTTAACTGGGCGCAAGTCTAGCACAGGGCGCATGGTGAGATCCTTTTTGGGTACAAGGAAGTACACAGAATAAATAAATACCATTGTTTACCTGTAGAATCAGGACGACTTAGATTGTGACCTTTTCCTGTAGGATTATCAGATGTTCTGATGACAAACGTCTGGACTTTGGTGGTCGGTATTGAGGTGGTCGGCTGAACACGATACAGTAACCATGGGTGACTGTCTTGAGCAACCACTGTTCTGTGGTAATTCCCTCCCATGCATGGAAGAATGACATTCTCTGTCCCTCGACCGGGGAGGCATGGGAGGGGACCCGGATCTGCGAGTCATTTCTGACTGGAGGCCGGGGAGCCTCTAAGGGTGGTACATCGACCCCTTCCCTTGCCACAGCGCTGTCCTCTAGGCTAATACTGGTTTTAGGCAGCTGACCCCTGTCCTGAGGACCATATATTACCCATTCCGCACTGGTTGAGGAACGGCGAGAGCTCCCTCCTTGCTGCTGAAAAGGCCTTTGAGTTATCTGGTTTAAAGATTTCAAAGTCAACTTTACCAAACAGGTTGGATTCCTCCACCGGTTTGTTAATGAGAGATTCCAGAGTCTCTGGTTTGAACCCCAAGGTTTTCAACCATGCGTGCCTCTTCAAAAGGGTACCTTGGCCCAGTGTTCTCCCTGCTGTCTCTGCAGCATCTAGGGTGTTCTTAAGAATAGTATGATTCACTTGCCTCCCCTCCGACACAACCGCCAGCAGGAGTGACCGTGTTGGTTCAGAGACCTCTTGCGGCCTTCCTGGAGCAGATTCCACTGAACGTCACTGTAGCTGGCCAACAACGAAGTATTGTTGACAATTCTGGTGGAATAGGCTGCTGCAGTAGTGACATGCATCCACCGGGGCATACAACTTCGGGCAAGCCTTGTCGGGTGGTGCCTCACCCCTGGACAAGGGTATTCCTGCTCCTTTCCTAGTTGTAGTCACCACTAGGGAATCTGGGGTGGCATGTCCCCGAATGCAGAGACCACAAACATGTATTGTAGAGTCTAAAATACGTATAAGAGGCTCAGAGGAAGAGGCAGGAGGACCCCCCCAAGAGACGTCTATGGCTAAATGTGGTAGAAACTTTCCTACAAAGAATCTCAACCCCAGACCAGAGGGACCCTTGGGATGAGTACCACGAATAATCACCCACCTAGGACTCATGGTAGGGATTCACATCAGTGGTTGCGAAGAAAACGTCTCCGGCAGCACGAAACAACCCAACAAGTAGAGGGCTCCTTTCCACAGGTGCGGTTTCCCGGATTCGGTTTCCAGAGGCTTGCACCATCAGGGTTGGATCGGCCCCTCAGCCTTTCGGCCCATGGCTGGGCCGAAATCGTCCCTGGTGAGTGGAGGCCGGTTTCTGCCCATGCCTGGGCCGGATTTTGAAAAAAACTTTTAAAAAAAAGAATTTGAATTTTTTTTTAGCAACACCATATTTTTCATAGTGTCCTTAGGAACAATGCTATTTGATGCCGCTTCCTGTTTTGTCAAGGGGTGGAAGGTCGTGTTTCATCACTTCCTGGGATGTCACTTTGGGGTGCGGTCAAATTACATCACTTCCTTTCATGTCATCAGAGGTCAAGGGTCGTGAGGCGAGGAGCGGGCCACTTTTTTTGGGCGTCCGGGCCTATTTCTTGTCCCAGTCCGACCCTGTGCACCATTAGCCAGCGACAAACCCAGTGAGCCATGAAAGGAAGAAAGGCTCTTCCTACACAGTCGACCTCCAAGCCAGAGGTGAAAAACTCAGCAAGGAAGACGTAGGAACCCAAGGAGATGGCCCCAGTGGCGCAGTGGACAAATGATGAAGGCAGCAAAGCAGGAAATAATTCCAAATGAGGACAATGGCTGGATGCACCCTTAGGCGTCCTAAGATGAGGAACTGGCATGGTGGAGTAGTCTTGGCACCGGCTGACATCCAAGCGCTTGATCATGACTGGAAATGCTGGGATGCAGTGGTAAAGCGCCCAGAAAACTGTTCCAGCGGAAGGGGCTAGTCCCAGTAGATGTGGGGAGTCAGCAGGCGTCTACAAGAAGCCAAGTCTGGACTTACAGAGTAAAAGAAACTAACCTGGGATATGCAAGCTTCACTAAGTGAGGGCTTTAAAAATAGCCAAACCAGCGGGACGTGTGGGAAAGCTTCTTGAACAGGTCAACAGACCTGCCACCTACAAGTTACAGGAACACAGCAGTATGAGTGAACAGCAGGGGTAGGACAACTAAATACCCTTGCACAAAGGGGCTCGCCAAAGCTCAGCCAGCCAATCGCTAGGGAGCTGTAGGCATCAGATGATCAACCGTACTGGTTGGTCAACAGAACTACCACTTAGTCAAAACCAGCCCCCCAGGAAGTGAGAGGAAGAGGCCAGGCACCTACACTGGCTAAAACCAGTAAGGACCAATATGGAGGCTTCTCCTGTAGGTTACAAAGAGTCCAATTGATCAGAATGGCCATTTTAGGGCACCTTGCGGTCACTGAGCACAAAGGAAGCCCTGAAACTCAAAATGGGCACGAACAGGATTTAGAAATACCCATTGATACCCAAAAAGAAAAATTGGGCTACTAACACAGTAAAATGCCTTGCACCCTTGGAGAAGCTAACACAAAAGTGTAGTTGCCACCAATCCATGCCCTAAAACTTTTGTAGGTTGATAGAATCAACCTGTAGCCAAAATGAGGAGTCCAAGAGGAATCACCTATGACTGGGCACTTTAGGGGCAAGCCAATACTATACAAGATAAGGTATAGTAAAGGGTCGTAATGGCAGGGGGGCTTCAGAAGAAGTCCCCCTTGGTCACCAAAAGGAGTTAATGAACCCAAAGAAAAGGGAAAAAGTTGAGGGGCCCTAGAATCCACAAATAGGACTTCTGAATTAACGAGTGTTACACTGCTTAATAAGGCCCGTTCCAACATTACACTTAATACGTTCATGAAAGGCAGAGTCGTGGGCTCCCAACAGAAACATGATTTCTAGGCCAGAGAAAAGACGGACCATCTCAAGGATCAGGTGCCGGAACAACTTCATGAACTCCCTTTTGCAGCCATAATTCCCCAGGACTCCCAAGCTTACAGATAGGGTTGGGGGGTCACAATATAATTCCACTGCGGTCATAGCCTTGGCTTTGAAGAGAGTAACTGTATCCAACTCTTAAAGGATTGGCTCTGACACTGCACAATAGTAGCAATACCTTAAAGTGCTCCTCCACTCACCTGACACTTTCTGGAATATAAGCAACACAGGACAGCTTGTTAAACATTGATTACTTCTACTACTCTCGAAGGTTCAGCCCTTAGCCACATAAACCTGATCAGCAAGTGGCCCCTCTTTCCCAATCAGCAACGGTTATTGCAAATACATCAACTAGAAAAAGGTTGAAGCAAGGGCACTCAGTTGCCCATCCCTACAGATCCCAAAATCTTCTCAAATTTTAACAAGTGCACCATTAAAGACCAGAGCATACCAAAGATTCAAGTGCACATGCACGACCATCGTGAGAGGGCCAGCGGTCACTGCTAGGCAACGTATACTTGTGTTGCTTCAAGTGCCTAATGGATTTCCGGTTCTTACCTGATGGGTTACAATCGAGACGCGCGGGCTGTCCAGGTTAAGCCAGGATGGAATCTGTCCATTAGTAACAATGAAGACGTGCCTCACCCAAGGGGCGTGCCGCTCTATTGATCGGAGAGAGTAACGTAGCTCTTCGTTATCTTCAAATCGACTAGCTGAAATGTCTTCATCCTGTTTAGACTTTCAGAAAGAAGAGAGTCAAAAACGAGGGGAGTGGAGCAGACACGTTACAAAAATTATGATTGTGGTGGTCCAGAAAAGACCAGAAAAGGAGTAAACACTGGAGCAGCAACATAAGCAATTATTGGCAGAATGGTGGACTAAGAAACATAGAAACACTTGTGTACAGGCTTGTTATAAATTACTTGTATCATATCACAAGCATTATATTGAAGAATACTAGTCTTATCTGGTTATTACTCACCAATTACCTTCATCGGGGGTTCCGGTGACACCATAAAACACAAGTATGACAACCTTTCCAACACTTGCTTGGGATTCAGAACGCATTTTATTTTAATCACATTTATTTGTTACTGTTATGACAAGGTCCGGGGCTTGAGCCGGTCAGGCGGGAATGGGGAGTTGAAAACGATCTCTAACTATATTTTAAAAGTGAGGTGTTCGTGCTCTTAGCATAGTGCACCAAGGTGAATGAAATGTTTCAGTGCGTTACCTACCTGTGGTTTTTCATTGATGAGAGTTTGTCTAAAGCCTAAATAAATAACTGCATGTTTATACATTCTGCCTGACCTCTGTGACCTCTGTGTGATTGCATGCCCCCTTCACAACTCTCACACCCTCCTAAGTCTTGCTTTACAGCCACAATACTGTGACAATTCCAGACATTGTAACCTCTCCCCAAAGATCCACCCCCCTTTGGGGTTAGGGAAGTTAGCCTGCTACGCTTAAAACCCACTAGGGCAGGGTGCACAAATTCAAGCAGCAAGTTAATAGCCAACCACATAACAAATCATTCACCACCTCAATGCCATGCATACAGACAGCACACCATGTCTTACTCGCCAAGAGGCAAATATCACTAGCCAAAGGTTAGTGGAATGTGCACACTTTGCACCCTGCCCTAGCGGACAGGGTAAGCGGAATTACTCTGGAGGTGAGGACCCCTTAGAGGATAGAAAATTCAACAGTGGTACAAGTCACTATTGGCCCCTCCCGCAGGCATTAACACCTGTGTACGGTATGTACACCGAGTTCTTCACTAGGTGTCGTCACTTCTCTCCAAGGAGGGAACCCTCTCCTATGAGGCTAGGCTGCTACCCAATAGTCCCCAAAAGGGCGGTAATATGTGGGAGGACCTCATAGGAGGGAAGAACAAGTTACTTTCTTACCTGGTAACGTTCTTTCGAATGGATGGACCGACGACGTACTCCATATCTATGACAGATAATGTCCACAGCTGTGCTGCTTTGGAAAATCTTTGGCGTCAGCGTCCTGCGTCAATGACGTCGATGCGCCGTCCCCAAGGACCTCCTCCGATGGCCGACGTCACCCGATGTGATAAGTAGGACGCACGACGCCCATAGCCTCAGTTATAGTTTTTTCCCAGAACGTGTGCCACCAGTTTTCTGCCAGTCAGAAACGCAAGCTGCAATCGCAAAAGAAATTCTGCAGCGGGGAAGGCAGGGAGGGAGCGATATGGAATACGTCGTCGGACCATCCCATCGAAAGAACGTTACCAGGTAAGAAAGTAACTTGTTCTTTGGGGGGGATTGGGTCCTCCGACGTATTGCATATCTATAACATACTCCCAAAGCAGTACCAAGCAAGGAGGTGGGAAAGAAATTAGAATACAAATTTAGCATGCCCAATCAAATTGCGGAATAGAGAACTGCCTTGCCAAAGGCCAGATCTTGCCCTCTGATGGAATAGTGACGTACAAAAGTATGTACTGAAGCCCAGGTGGCTGCATCACAGATGTGACGAATAGGAACTTCCCTCTGCAGGGCAGTAGACGCAGCCACTTCTCTGGTAGAATGGGCCCGCAAGCCAGCCGGAGGGTCCTTACCCGCCAAGCGGTAACACTCGGAGATAGCTAAAATAATCCAACGAGACAAAGTCTGTTTCGTCACAGCTTGTCCCAAACGCTTTCCAGCGTAACCAATGAAAAGTAGATCGTCCACTCTGACCCGGGACATGCGCGAGATATACAAGCTCAACGCTCTCCTAGGATCAAGCCTATGGAGCCTCTCCTCTTCCTTACCAGGATGTGGAGGAGGATAGAACGCCGGAAGAACAACCTTCTGGCTCGAATGAAATTCCGAAACCACCTTCGGAAGAAAAGAAGGACGAACTCTAAGGACAACCCTGTCCTTGTGAAACACAGTGAAGGGTGGCTTAACTGAAAGTGCCTGTAACTCACTCACTCTGCGAGCGGAAGTAACCGCAACTAAAAACACAGTTTTCAGAGTTAACAGCCTCAAAGGGCAAGAATGTAAAGGCTCAAACGGAGCACCCATAAGAAACTTAAGAACAAGGTTCAAATCCCAACCTGGCACCAAAAAAGGTGACGGAGGGAACACATTAGTGAGCCCTTTCAAAAACTGCGAAATTAAAGGAATCTTAAAATAGGAACACTCTTCAGACGAGCGCTTAAATATGGACAGCGCCGCCAGGTAACCTTTAATGGTCCTCTGTGGGCCAAAGAAAGCAAAAAAGACAAAACCATGGGAATGTCGCATTCAAAAAGGATCCCCATTCTGAACTCTGCACCAGTCGCAGAACTTTCTCCAACGGCAACGGTACAGAGACTTTGTTGCCTGCCGCCTGGCCGAGAGCAACACCTCCATCACGTCTTCAGGGAGGTCCCAATCCTTATACCTCAACCTTTCAGAAGCCAAGCGTGAAGATTGAAGGATCTGACCTCTGGATGGAGAACCTGACCCCCCCCTCCCGTGAGAGCAGATCGTCTCGGTAGGGAAGACGACGTGGAGGGCAGATGGACAAGTCTAGAAGGTCTGGGTACCACGTCCTCCGGGCCCACGCTGGAGCAATGAGGATCATCCGGGAACCGAACCTCTGTAACCTCCGCAACACTTGCGGGATGACGGGGACTGGAGGAAACGCGTACAGCAGTGGGAATGACCACTCCACCACAAATGTGTCTCCTAAGGCTCCTTTTGGAGGAAATTCCCACGAGCAAAACCTTTCGCACTTCCGGTTGACACTGGAGGTGAAGAGATCCACTTGAGGGGTCCCCCAAAGGGCGAAGATCTCCAGGAGAATCTCCTGAGCCAGCTCCCACTCGTGAGAGATCATGCTCTGCCTGCTCAGAGCGTCCGCCGTCTCGTTGTCGTTCTCCGGCCAGATGAACTGCCGAGATCGAAACTTCCTGCTGGATGGCCCAGAACTCGAGCTGCATCGCCTCCCTGCACAGCGGAAGTGACCCTGCCCCCCCCACCTTTTTGTTGAGGTAGTGCATGGCCACCGTGTTGTCCATCAGAATCAGGACACTCTTCCCGCGCACAGTCGGCAGAAAAGCCTTCAGGGCTAGCCTGATGGCCCTCAGCTCCAACAGACTGATATGGAGTCTGGACTCCGACAGAGACCAACGACCGCTGACTGTCAGCTCGTTGGCATGAGCTCCCCATCCCGTGAGGGGTGCGTCCGTCATGATCGTCACCTCCGGCCAGGGCAGCCAAAATGGGGCACCCTTCATCAGATTGCCCTCCACGGCCCACCATAGAAGGTCCCGGGCTACCGAGGGCGGCACCTGAACAGGGTCCGACAGCCTGCCGGTGGACTGAGACCACTGGAGCTTAAGTGCCCACTGCAAAGATCTCATCCGCAGACGAGTCTCTGGCACCAGAAGAATGCAGGATGCCATGAGGCCGAGCAGTCTCAAGAACTCGGACGCTGGGAGAGTCTGGGCAAACTGAAACTTGTGCACCATCTGCTGAATGTGAAGAGCCCTCACCTGAGGAGGAAAACACTGCCCCAGGGACGTGTCGAGCACTGCTCCGATGTACTGGAGCCGCTGCCTTGGTGTCAAATGGGACTTCTTTACATTGAGGCAGAAGCCCAGCCTGTGAAGGGAGTGGCAGGTGACGGACAGATGATCCAGGACTTGCTCGGGAGAGCTCCCCCTGATCAACCAATCGTCCAGGTAGGGGTAGACGTGAATCCCCCCTTTCCTGAGATGCGCTGCCACCACCACCATGAGCTTGGTGAAAACCCTCGGGCGGAGGTGAATCCGAACGGCAGAACCAGAAACTGAAAGTGCGAGTCGCCAACCGCGAACCTCAGGTACTTCTTGTGCTTGGGATGGATCGGCACATGGAAGTAAGCATCCTTGAGGTCGAGAGACACCAACCAGTCCTGAAGTTGAAGGGCCTGGAGGACTTGAGAAAGAGTCACCATCTTGAACTTGTCCTTCCTGAGGAGTTTGTTCAAACCGCGCAAGTCCATGATGGGTCTCAATCCCCAGTCTTTCTTTGAAATAAAAAAATAAGGAGAATACCATCTCTTGTTCCTCTCCGCTACAGGCACCAGTTCTATGGCGCCTTTCTCCAGCAGGGCATGAATTTCCTGCGCAAGGAGCCCTGCCGAAAAGGAAGACAGTAGCAGTGGATAATGATCTCCAGAACCCACACATCCGAAGTAATGGCTTGCCACTCTACAAGATGCTGTGCCAGCCTTCCCCCAACTGGCGAACCATGGGACCTGGCCTCATGACTGAGTGGTAGCGGCTGCAGCGTTGCCTGAGGGAAAAGTGCCAACTGCCCGAGCGGCCTTGGCACCTCGAGTACCTTTGTTTCCACCTCTGGCACTCTTACGATGGTCTCTTTGACTGCTAGCTCCTCTCGCTTTACTGAAGGACGAGTAATAGTGAAAGGAACCTCCCCTCCATTGCTGTCCCCTAGGACGAAAAGGCGGAGGTTGGCGAACTGCAGCGCCCAAAGACTTCGCTGCAGCATTGGAAGTCTGCAACCTCTCAAGGCTCTCGTCAGCCTTGCTGCCAAAAAGGTGTTCACCGTCAAAGGGCTTGTTGAGGAGCCAGGACTGCACATCAGGAGCGAACCCAAACTTCCTCAACCACGCAAACCTGCGCATTACGGTGCTCGCCGCCATGGACCAGCTGACACAATCCGCCAAGTCCAAACCCGACTGAACAGCCTCACACATGGCATCCTTTCCATCCTGAACCATAGCAAGGAAACCATCCCGTTCGTCCCCTTCGGGAATATGATCAGCCGCTAATGCAACACAGTTCCACAGAGTGTGTGTGAAACGAGACAAGGCACATATGGAGTTGGCCGCCTGAAGCGCCATACCCCCAGAAGAAAACACTTTCTTCGACCAGCCATCAAAACGTTTGTCATCCCTATCCGGAGGGATGGTAGGATACGACGCCTGCTTTGCTGGGGCCGTAGCCACCTGCACCACCAAACTCTCTGGGGTGGGGTGCCTAGACACGTAGCAGGGGTCGCTACTGGCTGGACGGTATTTTCGCGACAAAGACTTGCCCAATGCCGGGAGACTCTCCGGAGCAGTCCAAGCCGCCGCCACCCTTCTCTGCAAAGCCATATGAAAAGGCAAAACCGGGTCAGTGGGTGGACCGAGATCAAGGATGTCCGTGAGATCATCCTGAACGAACTCCCCTGGGGGAGCTGACCCGGTAACCCAAGACATAAGGCGCCGATATGACGAATCGGCATGAGTGCCAGGCTCCGGCTGACAAAACTCCACCTCCGGAGAGGTGTCCAGTCCACTGGCATCATGCAGTGACTGCCTCAGGTCATCAAACTGACTATGGCCCGAGATAAGGTCATCTGGAACCGTACCCAGAACCAGGCCGCCATCAGAGCCTTCATCACCCTCTGAAATGTACTCCAGGCGGGGAGAGGAAGACCTCTGCGGACCAAAGCAGTGCCAGACCTTAGCCATAGCCTTTTTAGGGGCAAACCCCTTGCCACGGGGCCCCTCTGACACCACCGCCTCGAAAGGTGTCGAGGGCGCCGAGCGAGTCGGCACCGGCGTCAACAGAAAAGGCGTCAAGGGCGCCGAGCGAGTCGGCGCCAACAGAAAAGGCATCGACGTCGAGCTCATCGGCGTCGACGTCAGCTGCAACGCCTCCAGCATCTGCTGCGTCGACACAGTTCTCAAAGCCGGAGCTCCGAGCGTGTCTCTCAACAACCTGGGCACCGACGGCGTTGACAACCTCCTCGAAGATGGAACCTCAAGAAATTCGAAGACGGCACAGGATCACGCGGTCTCGAGCGCGTCGAGGACCGGGACCTGGAATGGGCATGGCGAGAACGGCTACCCTTGTACGAGCGAGACTTCTCCCACGAGCCGTGCCGACCACCTGAGCCCAAAGGCGTACGGGCACTGTCCCTCGACCCCACTCGGCGGCGCAGACGGACCGGTGCTCTGCGATTCTAGAATCGCTAGCATCTGCTTCCCGAAGGAAGCCCATTCCTCTGGTGTCGCTTGCATGGAGGGATAAGCGACCCGTCGACGGGCGGAGTCCTCGGAAGAGGACGGGGAAGGCGACCTATGCCGGCGCTTCCTGGAATGCCTAGAAGAGGCGGAGGCTTGGCGAGACTGACTCCTGGAAGGAGACCCACTGGACTTCCGACGAAGACGCAGAGAGTCAGCCCTCGAGTCATCGGTCGAAAGCCCCGCAGACCTCGACTTCCGGGCTCAGACACCCGACCTACCGACAGTTTCTTCTTGCGTTCCCGCAAGGCCTTCGCAGTGAGCGACTGGCAGTCGACACAGTCGTCCATATCGTGGTCCTCCCCGAAGCACCAGAGGCAGTCGTTGTGCGAGTCCGTGACCGACATCTTGGACCTACAGTCCCCGCAGTTCTTGAAGCCCGGACGCGGGGTCGAAGATGAGAAAGACATCGCCACGAACAGGTCTTCACTAACCGAACAGGTTCAACGAACCGAGAAAGAAAACAGCAACTCCAACGAGTCGTGGCGTACCGAGATTCACGAAGCGAACACGTTCGCGGAAAAAACGGAACTGAGGCTATGGGCGTCGTGCGTCCTACTCATCACATCGGGTGACGGCCGTCTGAGGAGGTCCTCGGGGACGGCGCATCGTCATCGACGCAGGCGCCAAAGATTTTCCGAAGCAGCACAGCTGTGGACATTATCTGTCATAGATATGGAATACGTCGGAGGACCCAATCCCCTCGAATTCCCCTCCTGGAGATAAGGCCGTACACCTGGGTCACAGCCTACCCAAACCAGTCAAACCCAGAAAATCTCTCAACCCATTTACAGGTCAATGTATTACTGCAACATCGTGAATAAGCCTTACCTTGAAAGCACTGAGACGAAGAAGATCCTAGAGAGCATGAAGAGTACGACCGGTACAAGTACCTGGCCGAGGTGGCACAGAGGAGACAAAAATCAGTCATCCAAAAGAAAGAAAGGACTTTGACAATCAGCCAGGGAGGGACTGGCAACGTTGTATAGAAAGAGACCATGGTTCCTGAGGACCAATCCGATTTCTATGGGTTTGGCAGAGAAACCTGGGAGTATGTGATCCATAGGGAAGATTTCAAGATCTGATGGACTGCAGCGCTTTGGGTCTGGTTGGCTACTGATGCGGGAGAGTGTGGCAGGGCTAAAGAGGAGAGCTTTGTTGTTGTTCAGTTAGTGTCAATGGCAATCTGTGAGGTTTGTGTGTGTAGTGTAAGGTGGCAGGTGATCTTAGAGGGGAAAGTCTTTCCTTTCCTCTGAAGGATCCGCTCAAAGACTGAAGGATGCCTGTCAAACGTGGCATGAAGATTCAGCAAAATGTGCAGTAACAGTGAATTTAAGTGTCACAAATCACAGCCTCGTTTAGCTCGGGGTAAATGTGTAATCCACCGCAAGCAGGTGGGAGAAGCACTGTTCCCCTACTCATTAATCAAACATTTGATAGTTCATAGCCCAAAAGTTGAGGGATACCTTAGGACTTCTGTGGACTCAATCAGGATTCTGTGTCGAGGAGGAAATAGTGGAAGAATGGACTGGCGTCTGATTCGCCGAGCAGGGTACTTGCACAGATGGTGTGTGCAGCAGAGGCTCCAAAGCGTACATTGCACAGCATGAGTATAATGGTGAAACAGGTGGTCTTCTGGCAAGGAGGACATCTGTGGATATACCTTGTCAAGTAGTCTGTGGCCAGGGGAGACAGTCACTGTAGGTGAGGAACTCATCAAGAGTCCCAACATTACCTTTGATAATCTTGGTTTTGTACTCCAGCCTTTGTACTCTGGGTAGCATCTACAGCCTCTGTCTTTCTCCACTGCTCTCAGTGTCCGATGCTTCCACCTCTTGGTGTCAGTACGGGGAGGCTTTCCTGTGAGCAGGGGACCCTTTAGCACTTCCTACTCTGCTTTGCTTGCCAGGTTAGAGGACGGGGTTGCGGTTCCTCAGTAGCGGTTCAGTGACCTCAGATAATATGCAGAACTCTGTCGGCAGAGCAGCTTTTGGAAAAACGCTGGGACCAGAAGCTCTCTCGATGCCTCCTTGGTTGGGCATCTTCATGGCTTGGGAACTCATCCTCAGGCTAGACCATAGAAGGATGCAGACTCTTAGTGTATTTGGGAGATTGTGGGCAGAGGGTGAAACGCATCTAATTACAGGGCTGCTCACAGACCAGCCCTATCTGGCTCAGCAAACAGCAGCTCCTGCTTTCTGAGGCAGACGCTCCCATCATACATATCCCATTCTCTCTCTCAAAGTACAATGCCTGGCTGTTGGACTCTTTAGTGGATTTAGACGGAGGATTCCCTGAAAGGTCATTCCTGTGGTACAGCAGGCCATGCGCCACGAGAATCAAGCAAAAGCTGCAATCAACCAGTCAAGCTCATACAGGCAGCCGTTTGAGGGTCGTCACAAGAAAATATGGGGACATGGGGCATCGAGACCCTGAGAGACAGTCTCTAAGAGATGCATAATCAGAATTTATAATAGACGTTTCCCCAATGACAGAAGTTTCAGTCTCATATATATCCTACTTGAAGCACGAGAAAGCAAGCTACAGAAATATAAATAAGCTGCTCCGCAGTGTACGACAGAGATTGTATTATTGAAACAAATGTGCAGTCATCACCAATATAAAATCAGTTGAGATTCATGTATCCCAAATATCGCACACCTGGCTGATCGAGCTGAGGTCCCACAGTAAGTAGGCCGGATTCAGAGTCAATTCCTTGCCGTCAATGGTCATGTTCTTTTTCGCTTGCTGGTGCAGCTCTTGGAATCCCTTTGGGTTGTTGAGTTCAAGGAGTGCCGTGCTGGCCTCGGAATAAAGCTGCAGCTACAGGGAGGTAAACAGAACACTGTTAAAATTATCACACCAATTAGTTTTTCCTCTCAGCAGAGGTCCATCGAAAAGTGTGCTCTACCATCAAAACCACTGAAGGACTAAAGGACAAGACAATGTTACAGATATGAGATATTTACAAGCATCCGGGTGTGCCTGTCAATGGATGAATTGAGGGTATGCTCGTGGAATGTTAAAGGTCTTAACATTCCTAGGAAGAGGAAGGAGGTACTCAGCAGGCTAAGGGGGGAAAAGATAGATGTCGCCCTTTTTCAAGAAACTCATTTACTAGATGATTCAAAACATCTTCTTAAGAATAAATGATATACCAATATCATCTTGAACTTTTATGGTACCAAATCGAGGGGTGTAGGTATATTATTACGCAAAGGGCTACTTTTGCAGATGGAAAAAATAGTGATGGACAAGGAAGGGAGGATAGTTTTAATTGATGTTAAATATGAGGAGAAACTGATTACAATAGGTTCCGTTTATGGACCGTGTGCTGGTGGTGGCACTTTCTTTAGGAAACTGTCATCACTATTGCGGGAAATGAATGGGGAACACAACATTTTAGGGGGTGACTAATTGTGTGATTGATGTAAGAATGGACCGTTCAGCGCAGTGCAGATATACTGCTATGAAAGCCAGTCGGGCATTTAGTGAGTTTTTAGATAGCTTAGATTTAGTGGATGCTTGGAGGTTTTATCACGTAAAGGAGGAGTTCACCTTTTATTCGCAGGTTCATGACTCCCACTCGAGGATTGATTACTTCTTGGTTTCCGATAGGTTGGCCGACAAGATCCATGGTGTGACCATTAAGGAAAGGGGAATATCGGATCATTCACGGATGACAATGCAGATGTGTTTGGGTCAGGAGAGTTTGGGGTTTTCCAAATGGAGATTGAAAACTTATGTTTTACAAGAACAGGGAGTGATTGATTCTCTGGAGGGATTCACAAAAGATTTCTTTGAAAATAATGTAGGTTCTGCTTCTGAGGTTCTGGTATGGGACTGTTATAAGGCAGCTATAAGAGGGGAACTAATGAATATTACATCACGTGTAAGGAAAAAAGGTATGGTTGACCTTAAGAAGTTAGAAGATGAGTTGGATGCGGCTCAGAAAAAATATGCATTATCAAAAAATAATGGGGACAAGATAGTGGTAGGATGACTGAGAGACAGCCTTAAACGGGAAATGGATATTCAACATGAGTCAAAAAAGGTAGCAGGCGCCCCTCTCTTGAAAGAACAAGGCATGATAACCTGTTCAGTGGTTATTAACCACATTGAGAGTTCGCAGCCATTGCTTTTTGCTCACTGTACCTTCACAGATGGGAAATACCCATTTGCATATCAGTCTTTGTCCCGCCCACAAGGGCAGTCCAGCACCGAAATGCAATGGCAATTCCTCTCTGAACAAGAGTACCATCAGCAACCCCATACACGCGTTTCAGCCTTGTTGGGCATCATCAGTGAGGTGAAGCTGAGCCTCTCTAAGCACAGTGAGCAGGGAGTCCACGTCTGGTTGCCCCCAGGTAACCTAGGGTGACCAACCCCAAGTTCCTTTCAACAATGCAAAAAAGGTAGCAGGCGCCCCTCTCTCGAAAGAACAAGGCATGATAACCTGTTCAGTGGTTACTAAACACTTATGCAGCTTGGATGTTCTAACCCTTTTTATTAAATTAGAGAGGAAAATATGTTTTTCAGCAAATGAAAATATTTTAATACATACACAAGATGAATGCTCTTTAAAGGCAGGCATTTCTAAATGTAGACCTCAGGAACGTCAAGTTATAACAAAACAGAGGGACTGTAACAACAACTGGCCTTGCTGCATTCTACATTATTTGAAGTTCGCATTGAGAGTTCGCAGCCATTGCTTTTTGCTCACTGTACCTTCACAGATGGGAAATATCCATTTGCATATCAGTCTTTGTCCCGCCCACAAGGGCAGTCCAGCACCGAAATGCTATGGCAATTCCTCTCTGAACAGGAGTACCATCAGCAACCCCATACACGTGTTTCAGCCTTGTTGGGCATCATCAGGGTTACCAGGGGGCAACCAGACGTGGACTCCCTGCTCACTGTGCTTAGAGAGGCTCAGCTTCACCTCACTGATGATGCCCAACAAGGCAGAAACACGTGTATGGGGTTGCTGATGGTACTCTTGTTCAGAGAGGAATTGCCATAGCATTTCGGTGCTGGACTGCCCTTGTGGGCGGGACAAAGACTGGTTTGCAAATGGGTATTTCCCATCTGTGAAGGTACAGTGAGCAAAAAGCAATGGCTGCGAACTCTCTATGTGGTTAATAACCACTGAACAGGTTATCATGCCTTGTTCTTTCGAGAGAGGGACGCCTGCTACCTTTTGTGTTTTTTATGAGGCAAAGGTTTTGGGAACAAGGGGATAAGAATGGTAAGCTATTGGCAAATAGATTGCATGGCCTTACAGAAAGTTGCTTTGTCCAACGATTGGAAGGTGATAACGGTGAATATAAGACCAGAAAGGGTGAAATATGTGAATGCTTTAGAGGGTTCTATAATTCTTTATACCAGGAAGAACAATTTCCATCATTGGATGCCATGAATTCCTTTTTTGTTAAAATTACTCTGCCAAAGTTAAATGTGGATCAGTCAGGAATGATGGATAGTCCGATCACGGAAGAGGAATTGTTGGTAGCAATGAAACAACTCAATAGAGGTAAATCACCAGGCCTGGATGTCCTCCCTGTTGAATTTTACCAGGCTTTGAGTGGGGTGTTGGTGTGATTCTTGTGCACTTTGTATAATGGTTTTATGAGAAATCGAGTAATTTGTCCCACAATGAGAGAAGCATGTGTTGTGGTCCTTCGAAACCAGGGAAAGATTGTAAAAAGTGTGAAAATTACAGGCCGGTCTCGCTCTTGAATGTCGACCTAAACATTTTTACAAGAATATTGACTAACGGACTGGATGCATGTATTGGTAAACTGATTGGTAGCTCTCAGGTTGGATTTATGAGGGGTAGGTATGGATATGACCATATTAGAATGTTGATTGATATAATGGGACTGCCGAAGGAGAGAATCCGAGATACTTTGTTGATTTCCTTCGATAGGGTTAATTAGTCTTTTTTATATCATACCCTTAGAAGAATGGGTTTTGGAGACACGTTCATAAACACCATTAGGTCATTAAACTCTGACATTAATGCAAAGGTAAATGGAGTGATGTCTTCTTCATTTTTACTATCTAGGGGGACCAGACTGGGATGCCCATTGTCACCATACTTGTTTAATTTGGCATTGGAGCCACTCATTGTATACCTAAAACAAGAACAGTGTCTCCATGGCCTTCGATTTGATAATAGTGAGGTGAAGGTTTTATGTTATGCTGATGACATGACTATTGTTTTGTCTAATCCAGCGGAGAGTTGCGAACGACTTAAATATATGTTTCATGAGATGGGTCAGTTATCGGGCCACAAGATAAACTGGGGGAAAACAGTGGTTTTCCCTCTGGATGTTAGTCTACCACGAAATGTTTTGGGTTCCTGGGATTGTCGCTGGGAAGTGGGTGCAGTGAAATATTTGGGTGTTTACATGATTCATGATTTGAGAAGACTGGCTGAATTCAATATATCGAAAGTATTGGAGACTGTTAAAAGGGACATATTAAAATGGGGCCAGCTGAAGATGGGATTATGGGCTAAAGTTAACGCTATTAAAATGGTACTTTTGCCACAGATACAATTCCTTTGAAATTTACGAAAAAGGTGATCTCCTTTATTGATAAGGTTTTCCAGGGATTCCTTTGGGGGGAAGGTAGTAGACCAAAAGTGCCCAAATACATTTTGATGCGTCCTGTGAAGGAGGGAGGATTTGGATATCCGAACCTGAGAAATTACTGCACTGGTTTTGTCTTGAAAAAATCAACTTATTTCTCTGAAATCACTAATTATGTTCCAAATTGGCATATTATTGAGCATACTCAATTTTCACCTTGTGCACTGAGCGGGGTGTACTGCATGTCTAGAATGCCGAATTTGAAGGTGAAATTGCCTACTACTTGCGCTACCAGAGAGGCGTTACAAAGTTTTATGAAAAGCAACGGGAACAATATCTGAATGCATTATGACGCGTCTTTGCGGCATACTGTGGGGTTGCAAAGGATGAATAAATCTTTATGCTGGAAAAGTTGGATCAGTAAGGGCATACTTAAGATTCGGGATGTGTGGCAGAATGGTCATATGATTCCGTTTGACCAGTTGAGTAACCTATGGGATTGGGGGTAGAGAGCGGGAACGTTATAGGACTTTAAAAACCCTTTTGATTGAAAGAACGGGGATGTTGGAGGACGCTATGACTGAAAGACCCCCGATGTGTGAGATTGTTTGCTCTGCCCCAGTATACTGTATCCACGTATACTAATTTGATGCCGATGGATAGGTCAGAAGTAGAGGCCTGGGACAAGCTTCGCCAGGCTTGGATGGAGGATCTTGACATAGTTATCCCTGTGAAGGAGTGGGAATATCTGATTCACGTGGAGGTACGGGTGAAAATGTATCTGGGACTACGATACATTAGGCAGAGGATTCTTTACAGGTTATATTGGACGCCGTCTAGGATGGCAAGATTGGGTCTTTTGGAAACTGATTCTTGTTGGGGATGTGGATGTGGCGGTGGTACTTTGTTGCATATGATGTGGGTATGCTCAGGAGTGTCTGACTTTTGGTCTGATGTATTAGATAGATTGGACATTGTGGTGGGGGAGCAACTTCCACATACTTTCTCTTCGACAATTTTATTATCAAACAGAGGAAGGGGGGGTAGGGCTAGGGAACGAACAGACTGGATCACTAGAGTTTTGGTAGTAGCGGCAAAACAAATATTACGTGTCTGGAAGTCGAGAAAGAAACCAAAAGTGGAAGAATGGTTATTGGATGTACAAACCCTGTCACACTATGAAAAAGTCATGTTTTTGAAACAGGGTAGGAAGGGTTCTTATTCCCGACTTTGGGGGTCTTTTGCTGAATTGTACAGTTGAAGATCCAGTACCAATTATATTATATTAGTCTGGTTACATCATTTTGGGGGTTCGTTTAATGGTTATTTGGAGTTGTCTGTTGTGCACGTCGATGTTGTCTTGTCTTGTTTGTGAAGCATCAAAAGTTGATAAACAGGTCGTAAAATGGTACTTTGTAATTGCTATCAATTTCTTTGTGTTCATGAAGTTGAGTATAGTACTATATATCTCTTGTAAATGTTATGATTTTTGCAATCTGGTTGCATTGTTAAGATTGTAAGGAGTCTTTGCTTTTCTGTATTTTGTGTGTTGCTCAAAACAACAAATAAAGTGGTTAAAAAAAAAAAAACAAGCATCAATGCTCTTGTGAAACTGCTCCAAATACCATGCAAACACCAAAGAAATGTCAGCCCACATCACACAAAAGAAGACCAGGATTATGCAGCTTGGATGTTCTAACCCTTTTTATTAAATTAGAGAGGAAAATATGTTTTTCAGCAAATGAAAATATTTTAATACATACACAAGATGAATGCTCTTTAAAGGCAGGCATTTCTAAATGTAGACCTCAGGAACGTCAAGTTATAACAAAACAGAGGGACTGTAACAACAACTGGCCTTGCTGCATTCTACATTATTTGAAGAGGGTCACTTTCCTAAAAGCTGAATAAAATAAACGGATGCCCTTGTGAATCATAAAAGAAAAGCAGAGATAATACCAAATGAATTTACACAAAAACCATACAGAGAAAAGATGAATTACCTTGGATGCAGAGTTTGTAGAAATGTTCTCTTTTGAGAATAGCTGATGAGCAAAATATCAGAAGAGCGCTCACCTTCTATGCCCCGGTGGAGTTGCAGAGAGCTCTTTATGCTGTAGGTTCGAACATGTGTATCTCAAAGTCCTTACCTAGTAAGTGTATGACATTATACACACCTTCCGAGGGGCAGAGGCTACTATCACCTTGGCAGGACATTTTAAGGACCGACTACCTGGGAGGAGTGGTCGTAGGAAATGACATCCTTTAGGCATTACAAAGTTCATCTCTAAAATCCTCTCCGTCAGTCACTCGTGTTGATTAATTGATCCGGGGCTATGTCAAGTAGGTTATGGAGCGCCTAACTACAGGAGACCGTTTCTCAGTGCTACTCACAGAGCATATTCCCCACAATAACCTAATGGCTACTGTGGGAATGGAAAGGCCTTCTGCATTCTGCAGAAAGCAGGATGGGAATTAGGCTCCATGCATGGCAGAGGAGAGTAAATCTGAAGGGTTAGCTCCTTCTAGCGACAGGAAGTGACTTCTGATTTCATAATGGCAAAA
The DNA here is from genome assembly GCF_040938575.1 of Ambystoma mexicanum. Taxonomy (NCBI): domain Eukaryota; kingdom Metazoa; phylum Chordata; class Amphibia; order Caudata; family Ambystomatidae; genus Ambystoma; species Ambystoma mexicanum. Next base: position 1,226,266,329 of record NC_090936.1, read on the forward strand.
CTACTGAGAAAGCCAATAGCTTTATTAAGAAAGCCTACAGGACATGGTCCGGAGCGTATGGCCGTGTTAGGGAGAATTCTCATTTCTGTTCTCCTTCCCTTCAACCTTAGAGATCCCAGCTCTTTTGCTGGACATTAGGATCGTTTTAATTTTAACCCTGGAGCGAGTGAGCCCTTTTTCTCACGCTCTCATGTGTTTTAACCTAATTTGGATTATGTGTTGCCACTGTTTTTGACAAACTCCATAGGCATCTACTTTTTCTATGGTGACACACAGCACCTTCAGTGCAGTGTCACAGAGAAATCCTTTAGATTTCTCATAGGGTTTAAATACCTTCTCTTGTGTGAACTACTGTTCCCAAGTATAGTAAAGTGAAATTGACTTTACTTACCTTTCGTCTTTGTAGATCCAACACACCCCATCTTATGTGGAGTGCTAGGGGGTTACCTAGTAGCCCCTTATCTTACCTACTCACGTAAAACAATGTTTGTTACCCTCACTACTTTGAATGGCTGGTGGCAGTGATTTCATTTTCCTACCAGTGTGCTTTTCTACCGCAGGCTGAATCCTAAACTGACTATAGCACCCATGGGTGACCATTTTGTTGAAATGGCCCTGGTCTTCTTTTTCGCCATTTTCTGTTTGTGAGGTCTTTCTTGGGTTTTTACTCTGTGCGTTGAGCCAGGTTTTAGCCCTTTGTTCGTTTTGCCTTTGGCGAGCTTCAGCCCTGAAACCCGCCTCTGGCTCCAGGTGTGTCTGGAAAGGCAGGATGTGAGGGCGGTTCCCGAAAATCCCCTGTCCTTTGTCTCTAGGAATGCCTGAATGCAAGCAGTCCTGATTGGCTGGTTGTCCTTTCAAGACAGCCACCCTGCTATGTAATTGACAGATTAGCCTGTGCATGAATGGGAGAAACCTGCTTAAAAGGTGAGGGTTTTGGTACTAGAGGCAGAGTCGACCACTGGGAGAAACACCCGACGAAGAAACCGTGAACGAGGCATGGGACCCAGGGAATGTCATGGCACTAGCAGATCTATTCCCCGAGAGCAGATTTGTGAACATGGAAGAATTCAAGTAGAAACTAGGGGACAATCTAGTCAAACATTCTAATACTACCGCATCCGAGCATTGGTCAGGAAGAAATGGCCATCATTCCCCCAGGAACCGACACTGTGCAACAGCATTGAGATGGTGACACAGGATGAGAACCATAAAGGTCTGCTATCTAGACTATATGCGAAAATACAAGACAGGAGAGAACAACACAATATAGCCAAGAGGAGGTGGGAGTAAGACAAATGAACAAATATAGAGGAGACTAAATGGCAAAGGTTCTGTCTCTAACTAAAGAGGTCTCACTCAAAGCACGACTCAGACTCATACAATTCAAAGTACTTAATAGATTACCCTACAAACCAGCGAAAGTAGCGCGATTTGCCCCAAATACACCAGACACATGCCCCAAGTGTAAACAAGAGGGAGCAAACAGATTGCATATGGTTTGGAGCTGCCCAAAAGGTGGTGGAGATCTGGCACGAGGTAGCCGATACATTGAATGAAATAACGATGATCCCTCCTACACTCCAACCTCTCAAATACCGGTTAGGGGACATTGGTATGGTTAATATCAAAATCTGTAGATTGTTCAATATGTGCTGTATAATTGCCAAGAAATGCATTTTGCTAAAATGAAAATCTAATTCCGCACCGACAATGCTTGAATGGCTCAGAGAATTGACATACGTGAATGAAGGGGATGAGATATTTGTATTTATTTTATTTCTATAGCGCACCAGGCCCGGGGGCAACCGGGCGCATCACTTGGATACAACATGATGAAAGCATAACATGGCAGTATAAATGTTTTTACAGGAGAATTTCAAAATATACAAACATGAGAAATAGCAGTAAGAAGATAAGCAGAATGCATATACAAGAGTCTGTCAAAGTGCAAGTAGGGCAGTGAGCCAGTGTTAGATGTCTTGGGAGGACAGCCAGGCTTTGGTAAGGTTGGAATGGTACCGGCGAGAAGCAGGCCTAAAGATATAGGGGGACCTTTCAGGGATTACTTGCGAGATGGACATTAATACATTGCTTCGACACACTCTAGAAGAACTAACAATAAGATGTACAAAATATAATTGTGATAATGTAACTGTACGAACGCTCTTCTTCCCATAACCTGTCTGCAAGCAACTTAAATAAAGTTTTTAAAAAAAATAAAAAGGAAGAGGGGAAGAAGCACAAGAAAGAGAGGAACGAGAACTCTAATAATCCACCATCTAAAGAGGCCCCCAAACATCAGAAGGGTAAATTCCATGGGGAACCTCATAGGGACGGTGAACCCTCTAGAGCTAAAACAATGGGTGGTTACCAGAAACCCCCATTCCAGAAAACCTTTGGCACATGTGTGGTTTGTAGGACTGGTGACCGTGTGAAAGGGGATCCCAGATGTAAGGGTAAACCTTCAGGGATCCCAACTGTCTCCTTAGCCTTCATCCCTGAGGCAGAAGCTCCTATGACAGGTGCCATATTTCACACTCCAGCTGAAGAACCCAGTGGTGTTCAAGACAGAGTTTATTTATGGGAGCAAAAGAACGTAGATGTCTACAACACCATAACTGATTGCACCAAAGAATATTACAAGGACAGTGTAATGGGTAGGAGGCCCCTGCTGCCAGAGACTCTGGGGTCAGCATAACTGGTGGATTAAAGTGTTTTCAACCCTGAGGATGTAGCTAAGGCAACCAAAGGGACCACCAAGCTAGCAGGAGGCCCTCTCTAAGTGTGCTCTGTAATGTCTGCCATCATTAAGTGCAGCAATATGACTGTGAGGATCCCTGTTAGTGTTCAGTCTGAAGTGCCTGGTAAGGTGCTTCTGGGTAATGATCTGAAGACTCTGGGTGTAGTCTCCAGCACACCCAGGCCCTCAAGTAAGAAGAAAAAGGGCGCTTACTAGGTTGGCCAGGGAAGCAACCGTAAGAGACTTCCCCTTTGAGACCAAGGAGGAACCCGGTGTCTCCAGTGAACAACCAGGTCTGGCAGCCACATCTCTCAACAAGAAGGAGACCAAGGAGAAATCCAGAGTCTCGGGAAAGGAAAAGGGCCTCGAGTACAAACATTCCTTGAAGAAAAGAGCTTCTCCCAGAGGAAAGTTCCAGTCGCCCCAGTGACCCGACCTCCAGCTGAGGCCGAGTTGGTGGAAGACAAATCTCCAGAGGAACCACCTACTGGTGAAACAGAGGTGGAGGCGATACTCCCCTACATAGAGGATCTGGATCCTAGAGACCATCCTAAGCTGCACACCTTCTTCAAGTAAAGTTGACTCTCCATGGCAGACTTAAACAGGGGGAAGAGAGAGTGTCCCTATCTTGAAGGTCTGCGTCAGCAGGCAGCTACCCAGCTGGAAGGGCAAAGGCCAGAGAAGCACAGACTCTACTGGGAGGATGGACTCCTCTACAGTGAGCCGACCGTCTACCTCAGGGGACCACAGGAGACTGGTGGTACCCCAGGAGATGAGACCGAAGTTTCTGCAGTTATCCAATGCGATCCCTCTGGCTGGTCACTTGAGCACCAAGGAAGATCAAAGAGAGACTCCTTATATTTCTACTGGCCAAAGATGGGGGCAGATGTAGACACATACTGTAGAAGATTCCACACTTTCCAGTTGTCTGGTAAAAGTGGATCCAAGAATGTGGCACCCTTAGTGCCCCTCCCAGTTGTGGGGGTTCCTTTGAGAGGGTGGGGCTTGACATTGTTGGTCCCTTTGAACCTCCAACCTCCGCAGGCAACCGGTTAATACTGGTAGTAGTAGGCCATGCTACTAGATACCCTGAGGCCATACTTATGAGAACTGTTACTGCTCCTGCACTGGCTAAGGCCCTACTTGGTATGTTTTACCAGAGTAGGTTTTGCTAAGGAGGTAGTAGCTGACAGGGGGTCAAATTGTATGTCTCGCGTACAAAACATGTGGAAAAACTGTGGAGTCACCTACAAGTTACCAACATCCTACCATCTCCAAACCAATAGATAAGTGGAGAGGTATAATGGAACCATGAAGAGCATCATAGGTGCTTTAGAGGAACTTCTTAGAAGAAAGTAGGACCTTCTACTGCCATGCCTTCTTTTTGCTTACAGAGAGGTGGCTCAAGCTGGAGTGGGCTTTAGCCCCTTTGAGCTCCTCTACAGTCAACCAGGCAGAGACACTTTGGCCCTGATTAAAGAAGTGCTGGAGACTGTTCCTCCCTTAAAGCCAGTCAAAGTTACTATGTGCTAGTGCCTAGACAGAGGATGGCCCAAATGATGGCTGAAGCTTCAGGAAACTTGAAGGCTGGTCAGGCCCAGGTCAAGCATTGGCACGACCAGAAAGCTAACATGGTGGAATTCACTCCAGACCAGCTAGTTCTTCTTATGGTCCCAACAAAATAAAGTTTTTAAGGACACATTGACAGGTCCTTTCAAGATTGTAGGCAAGCATAGAGAGGTCAACTATTTGGTGGACTTGGGCAACCCCAAGGAGGACCCTAGGTTCTTCCACACCAACCGCCTGAAGGCTTATGTCTCCAGAACAGAGATGGGGGCTTTGCTTCTAGCCTCTGCACAAGAGGAGGCAAGTGACCTTCCCACTGATCTTCTTTGGGGCACCTTTCAGACGGGTCTGTAGAAAGAGTAAAGCTCTCTTCTAGCCTGACAATGCATCAACAAGAGGGGTTAAAAGCTCTGTTAACTCAGTTTGCTCCTCTGTTCTCACCAATACCATGCTTGACACCCCTTGGAGTCCTCATGATATTGACACTGGTGACAGTGCCAATGTCAAAGGCAGGGGCTACAGAAAGTCAGAACAAGTGGGGAATCACATCAAAGAGGAGGTCAACAAAAAGCTTGACCTTGGAGTTATTGAACACTGCATAAGCCCATGGGCTCGTCCAGTTGTACTACTACCAGAAACCAGAACCAAGGAATTAAGGTTTGGTGTGGACTATAGGGCTTTAAATGCAGTCACCAAGGCTGATGACCATCCATTACCTAGGGCTGAAGGTCTGGTGGACATAATTGGATCTGACAAGTTCTTCAGCACATTTAACCTAACATCAGGCTATTAGCAAATAGCCCTGACAGACCATGTCAAGGACAAAACTGTAAGTTCTACTCCTGAAGGCGTGTACCAGTTCAAGGTCATGTCATTTGGGTTGAAAAATGCCCCATTCACTTTCCAAAGGATGGTGAATCATGTTTTGAATGGGTTTGAGGACCTTCTGCATGGCATACTTGGAGGACATTGCAGTGTGCAGCCCCACTTGGGAAGAACATCTTTCTCATCTTGGACATGTGTTGCAGACTCTCCAACAGGCACATCTGACCATCAAGACTAGCAAATGCCAGATTGGCCAGAATAAAGTGGTCTACCTTGGGCATGAGGTAGGTGGGAGTGAGATCAAGCCCTAACCAAGCAACGTACATGCTGTACAAGACTGGTCCACCCTTACTACTCAGACACAGGTGAGAGCCTTCTTAGGCCTCACTGCCTACTACACGAACTTCAGAGAGAACTAAAGATCCATAGCTTCTCCTTTGAATGTCATATCTTCCCCAAAATATCCTAAGAAGGTGAAGTGGAATGAAGATTGTGATAAGGAATTTCAGGGGCTGAAAGATGCCCTGTGTAAAGCTCCAGTGCTGAGAGTTCCGGATTATACGCAGACCTTAATAGTGCAGACTGATACATATAACACAGGGATTGGGACAGTCGTGAGCCAAATGGATGAGAAAGGCAGGGAGCACCCCATCTGCTTTATCAGTAGAAAATTCAAAGATAGAGAAACAACATGGGCACACATTGAGCTCGAGTGCTTCGCCATTGTGGGCATTGAACAAGTATACTTGTATGGATCTATTTTCAGAATTCAAAGAGACCACCAGCCCTTGAGATGGTTAATGACGATGAAGGGCTTCGACTTCACTATTGAGCATTGGTCAGGTACCAACCATAAGACTGCTGATGGTCTCTCCAGAATGTTTGACCGACTGGAACAAGAGATTCATCCAGGAGTGGATTAAATCCTCTTGTCCCTTAAATCAAGGGGGTGGGAACTAGTGTTGGGCAGGATTTTCACTTTTATGTGCCAATTCTCCTCAACCTGAGAGACCCCCCAGCACTTTTGCTGGGCTCTGGGACTTTTTTGATCTGTTCTCTTGAGTGAGTCAAACGTTTTCCCACCTCCTCATTCTTTTTGCTCCGACATGGGAACCCTATTTTACTACTTTTGTGTTTTATCTTTACTTTAATGGAGTCATGCTTTCCTCTGTGTATTCTACTAGAGGTATCTGTAATTTTTGCAGCACACAGCCCCCTATGTGCAGTGTTGCTGGGGGGGGGGGGTCCCTTGGACTTCCCTTTTTATTTTCCCATGAGAACACTTGTTCTCAAGGGTAGTAGGGTATTTTTTAATCTTACCTTTTCTTTTGTGGGATCAGCAAATACCACCTTATGTGGGGGTGCTGGGGAGTTAGACTATAACTCCTTTCCCACTGCTCCTGTAACTTTCCAGTTACACTAACAGACAAACTTAAATGGCTGGTGGCAGTGGATACATTTTTCTACCATTTATGTGCAACTCACTCACAGGCTGTTTTCAGAGCTGCAGTAAGGCACCCTTAGATGACCTTTTTCCACAATGCCCCCCCCCTCTACCCATCTTCTTTTTTTCACCATTTTTCATTTGCAAGTTCCTTCTGTGTCCTACTTCTACCGTTCCAGGTGGGGTTGGCCCCCTTGAGTTTTGTCTTTGGCAGGATTCCTTTATGAAGACCCACCCAAGCTCCAGTGTGTCTGCTCTGGCAGGAAGCGAGGGAGAATCCTGAAACTACCCTGGTCTTTGTTTGATGGTATGCCTTGCTAAATCCAGTTTGAACTGGGCGGCTGGCTATCCTGCGGAACATCCACCCACGGGTGATTGCCAGCATAAAAGGTGAGGCTTTTTGGACAAAAGGGAGAGTTTACTGCTGGAACTGAAGATCCGAAGCAGAAGACAACCAGAGACGCCTGCAGCACCCACAGAAGCACTGTTGCTCTCCTGAACCCATTTTCTAATCGACAGGGAAGCGCTGTAAATGACGACTTCCTCCTTTGGGCTGGTGGGCAAAATCAGCCACAAGACCACCTTCAATTTGAGCCGTCCCCCGATGCCCTGCGCCCTTCCTGGGCTGCAGAACCCCAATACCCGGGCCACCTTGACCATCTTGGAGTGCATCGTCCTGCCGTGGACAAATGTTGCTGGAACTTTGGTGGTACCCGTGTGGACCTCCAGAAACACAAATGCTCTCCCCAGAGTGCCCTCACTAGAATTCAGGACTGACTAAACGAGAAGATTCAAACCAGCAGTGACCGTTCTCTCCTGGTGCTGATACCAAGGGGCGAAAGGAGGGGAAGAGAGAAACTGGTTTAAACATTTAGTTGCTATCCAGCGTCCTTAAACAGGGAACAAGACTCATCTACATTTTTTCAACTGCAAGAAACCCCTTACAACTACCCTAAATTGCTTGCATACGTAGCCTTACTATACCCAACCCGTTTCTCTCTCCCCTTCTTTGGCCCCTTGGTGATAATCGTGCCCATCACGAACTGGGCCATTTCTTTATGTCAATTACTTATGTCATGTGTGAATTAACATGTACATGTATGTCACTTCATACCTACGGTATCACCAAACACACCTATGGAACATGTATATAAATACGTAACCCATTTCTATGTCACAACTCGCTTCATCACTCACCGCGCCCCGCTACCCACCACATCACCAGTATGTTAACATCACCATGGCACCACTACACAGCCTTGATAAAGACCCGATTGTCGAAACGCGTGAAGGCTTTGTGCTATAAGAGCATCACTACTAGTGCTCAGTCAAAACCCTAGCAACCTAATGCAAATAAAAACAACACTGCAAACAATTAACAAGCAGCACAAACTATTTTCTTTATTGACTTTGGTATACGCAGTACTGTAAACTGGTATGAACCCAAAGTCCAGCGCCAATACAAATAGGGTTCCCCATCCCTTTCTTTCATCCAATTCCTACTGTACGGGACAATTGGAGCATTGTCGCCCAGGAAGCCTTGACCAGGCAGCAGGACACACCATCGAAACTTATACAAAATCAGCGCAGGGGTCCAATGTTCCACGAATGTTCTCGCCGCTTCCCTTCCTATATTAGACGTTGGGGCCCGAAACCAAAAGATAAGTCTTACAGAGTCCAACCCTAATTGGACTTTAGAAAGACTTACCTAACAATAGGGAAAAGGGAAGTACTCAAATGCTCATATTGTACCTGTTGGGACAGTTTTTCTGAAGTCCAACTAAGGGCTTAGTAAAACCATTCAGCTGAGGCAGTACAAGACTCCACTCCTAGTATAAGGCTGTACCACTAGAGTTCAGGGTAGCGTAGACAGAAGAGCCAGCCTTATCTCAGGACGGAGAGAGGGCTGTAGAATCAGCACAAATGATATTGTCATACAAATGGTCCAAAGAAACACTGAAACACTATGTATTGTAACAATAAATGGTTTATTTAAATACAAGTAGTACCATCACATTATATATAACCACAATTATAGAAAAACCCAACACTATGCTTGAAGGTACAAAGACCAAAGCATGTAACCTAATTTGTAACACCTAACAGGAGTTACAAATAGGGAAGTCAAACCAATAGTTACTTTTTAGATTACTTGCAGTAATATAGGGATAGTAGACCCTAGCAGTTGTACTGTGACGCTCAGCAAGAAATCACAGTAATATTAACTGGACAATATACTTTTCTGATCTAGTGAAAAACAGATTCTTGGAACAATATAAACCTATAACTCTGATTCAGGATAACAGTTATTCTAGGGGATTTGGACCTTGGGGTGTAATATTCAATTACAGTTGCGTTTTAGTTCACAGACTAAGGGAAGCAATACCTCCAACTTATTTTAGGATAACACAGTTATGCTCAAAGTAAAACCTATGCACTTTTTCAAGGAGGTATCAGAAACTTAAAGACAGATATAAACCTCAGACTCTTTGTGTTTGTCTAAAATAGGCCAGGGAAAACAAAACCCAGTGTTACACTTTAGGAATGACTCAAGGTTATTCTAGGCAGGTAAAACCTAATGCAGACTTATTCTGGACAGCCTAACAGCAAGTCAGGGGAAGCAAGACCCAGTGTTCCACTTTAGGAATGACTCAAGGTTATTCTAGGCAGGTAAAACCTAATGCAGACTTATTCTGGACAGCCTAACAGCAAGTCAGGGGAAGCAAGACCCAGTTGGGGACATTCATACATTTATCCTAACAGGAATAGTGAAGTGAAACCAACCGTATTACTTTTGGAAAGAGGCACAACATCTACTTTCTGTTAGAATGGCGAAACAGTTAAGGACAGAAAGATGTTACATATACTTTTCAGAATGGCAAAACATGTATAAGGTAAGTAATAACTTTTGTAACTGTTCACTCTCATTACAGTTACCAACCAACTTCTTTTGCAAGTAAGTATCTTTTAAACATGTATTCTCTTTTCTAGTCAAAACGCCCAATCCTTAGAAGTCTTCCCTTATTCTTGGAGCATGAGCGTTCTCAGTGGCAGAAGGGGGGTCACCAGGGTCTAGTTTCCAACAGGCAGTGTCAGAATAGGTTCTTAAGTAGCAAACGTCAAGTTCCTAAGGCATACTGTTATAACAAGTAAGTACTTTACTATAGATTTAGTTGAGGATCCAGGGGCTTCAGAAGACACCCAAGGAGGATTCCAGCAGGGGCCTGGGTACACTGGACGAGGGGACTCCCAATCACAGAAAACACCCCAAAACTACAGTGGAATCACAAGAGACTTAAGGTAAGTAATTACCCAAGCCAGCACAGAACCTCGGCACAGAAGATTTTGCAGCAGGAGGACAACTTCAGGATCTGCAGCCAAAAACCCAGTCGTTGAATTCCTTCATCAAGAAGACGGGACACTGGAAGGACTTTTGCAGCAAGGGTCACAGGGAAGGCTCTAGGCAAGGTTTCCCTCACGGCTGGATGCAGCTCTGTGGATTTGGTGCCTTGTTCAGGAGCACAGAAGAAGACAGAATATTGCTGGTTGGGTTCTTGTTGCTTGCAAGGTCCAGCACTCTGGTGAGGGGATTTTTTGGGTTGGAATCGTGCCTTTGGAAATTCAGCAGGATGCCCACGAAGTTTCAGCGAGATTCAGAATTCGGTAGATCGCCCACCACACAAAAGCTCGAGGTTCAAGGGTACTGGGGTATTGCAGCCCTGTAAGGTCGCAGCACAGCATGGGATGGCTCAAAAGGCAGGTCTTCCTGAGTCTAGTGGGTCTGGGTCGGGGTCATTGTTTCCGGTGTCCCCAGGTCGATTGGAAATAAGGGTTGCATCAGGCTCTGGTTACACAGCAGGCTCTCTGGTCACTGGAAATTGTTTCAGCCATGAATTCTTCATCTTCCTCTTCGGTTTTGGTTCCAGTAGTCTACTACCTCTTCAGCTGCCAGTTTCTGACTTTTATGCAGGAACCCAGTCAGTCAAACAGCCTTGCAACATTCAAACTTGGGGGGGGGGGGGGTTGGCAATCCTTTCTGGGCAGCCAGTCTCCCGGTTTGAACTGGATTCTCACAGGCAGGCTGGAAGACAAAGAGCTGCAGAGTTTTGGACTGCTCTGTCGCTTCCTGCCTTCACACACTCTGGAGCCTGGGTGGGGAGTCCACAGGACTCCCACCGAAGATAAAAATCACACAAAGGAATTTCCCGACCTGGATTTCAGGGGAAGGAACAGGAAAGGACAAGGAACACTAAAATGGCCAAAAGAAAACAAGACGGCCATTTTGGTAAAATGAGCACCCTTGGGTGCCTTTACAGGGGCTGTGCAAACAGCCTGCGCTAAAGGTGCACCGAATTAATAAAAAGGTCCACTGCCACCAGCCATTAAAGGTAAGTTTGTCCTCATAACATAAATGTTACATTTAAAATGAGAAAGGGAATACTCAGTATCTCCCCAGCACTCCACAAAGGGTGGGGGGTGCTCGTCTCACCCAATAAAATGCAAAAGGGAGTAAAAGATTCTGTGATTGTGGGAAAAGGTTCCCACTAACAGAGGTACAGGGAAAAATAATCCACCAGTAAAAGCAAAAGGTTCTGGGGTTGACACGGGTCGGGAAGATTTATCATTGCTATGAAAATCTTATCCAACAGTACCCTCATGTCCTGCCATTATGCACCCCACCAAGCGAGAGATCTTTTGCTGATGGTGCATTTGTTCACTTCAGAATAAAGTGACTGTCCACTAATGGACCTGCACCTGGAGTACCCTACTCCCCCCTCACCCCCCGGTCCTGCGACGCTGTGCTTCTAAGATTTACTCTCAAAAGATAAGAGCTTTGACAAGCCTTTTATTTCCACCCAATTTACCAGAAACTAAGAAAATCTGAAAGTCGCGCATTGCAGAGTCAGTATCACTCATATCAATAGCAAGTGATTAAGTTTTCAGGAAAGCTTTAACTGCAAACATTACATACACACAAGGAAGTGAGAGGACGAGATACCGGACATGCGGGTGCTTCCGGGGCGGATTAAGGAAAGGAAACACTCGCCGACTCTTCTCCTGGGAAACCAGGGGGAGCCCACACTGCACAGATCTGGATCTCAGACCATACACCCCTGAGGTCTCCCTTGCTTCCATAACCTTAAGAAAATAAAGAGAAAATATTGTTTTCTAATTTTTTTTTCAATTGAAGCTCATGGGCTGGGGCCAGTGCCATGTGGTTCTTGTTTCTGGAGAAGCTGGCTTTCATGTTCAGGCATCTTAAAAAGAATAGGAGTGTTAACAAATGTAACACTTCGAGCAGTAACCATAAATAAGAAAGAATAGGAACAACAATTTGTATTTCTGGAATTCTATACAGCAATTGCTAGAATCAAAGGTTTATTTCAGGCACACTTCAGGGGGCGAGTCACTGATTTATGTTCTTAAACACCTCAAATCACATTTTGGACTATGTATTTTGCTTTTCGCAAGTTGCAGTTATAGCATGTTTTTTTCTGCCATTGTCTCTGTTACGATCACCACAAGACATTCCATTTTGGTGTCCTCGATCACTTGACAGTCTCTGCAGTCATCTCCATACCTTTCCACGGAGTGTTTCTTCTATTGCTGCTGCGCTAGTCTGTTTACTATCTCCTTGCTGAGCGGGTTGGACTGGCCTTTAAAACCCCTCATCAGCCGGGGAGTAGCTGCAGAGTAGCAGTCTCTGCAGTCTATGGCAGCGCGGGCAGACCGAAGAGAAGGCAACTTGCGGTGTTCAACGACCACGACTGAACTTTCGGAGGGAGAAGGAGGCCGCCTCTGAAGCTCAAGGAAACCCAAAGGAGACACCATGGCCCAGCTCCCCTGCCAGGAGGCGGGGCTCTCCTGCTCACCGGACCCACCGCCTGCAGAAGTTGGACCAGCCTCTGATCAAACCCCGGTGGACGCCGACCCTGAAGCTTGCATGCCCGCTCCTCTGCCCCCCCCCACCCAGACTCCTTGCAGTCGCTGACGGGACCGGCACCGCTCCTCGGAGGAGGGGCCGTGGCAGCCGGACCAGGTAAGGAGGTTGGGGTGAGTGGGGAGCGGGAGGGCTGCAATCGGGCTCCACCTCCCCGCTCCACTGTCCGTCACTGGGGAATAAGTTCAGAGGAGATGTGTCCTTACCCAACAACCTGGACACGGCCGCAGACGCAGGAACGGCGTCTCCGCTTACGGAGAAACTTTGTCAGCCTCCTTACCTAATGGAGGTTACCATCCAGATACATGCTTGCCCCTCACTCTAGCGACCCTCAGGATTTATCCTGTGAACAGGTCTGTGTGGCCCCTTCCACATCAGCCCACTCGGTGGCCGCTGAGGGGTGGGAAACTTCATGGTGTCACTCCCCGGGCCCCTGACAGAACGAGAACGATTCTCACAGTCTGAAGAAACCTGCATATTCTTCGGCAAACCAGCGGATGCAAAAACTAAAAAAAAGCGCCTGCTTGGAGAAAGATGCGCTCACCTCCGACAAAAGTCGGGGAAGAATCCGCCCCCTACCACGATTATAAAATCTACCACCGTCCACATTAGCCTAAAACAGAACTGTTGAGTGAAGTCATAGACCAAACCTCCCCTTCCAAGGCCTCTTCGGACTTGGTGCTACAAGCAGGCAGTTCAAGGAATGGCACGGCCGCAAGCTATGGGGGCTTGGCTCTACACTTGCCCTCAGTCAGGTGGCACTTTGGGTCTCCCTGCCCCTCTCCAAAACCTGTGGCTCTGCCCTCCAAACCTGCCTTGTTGGCGAATAAGGAAAGCGTACCTACACCAGGCTCGAAGCTGCGGGTTCTGGACATTGACCATTCCTGCCCTGCTAAAACTGCAGAATCCCGCTCTCCCGGCGACCACGGCCAGCTTTTCAACACCTCCGACCCCAGTTGCCTCCAGCCTGGAAACAGCAGTGTTCTCAACACATCCAGTGGGGGGGGGGGGGGGGTGGGCGGTAGGCCATGCAGAAAGGTCGCTCCTTCAATCATCCTCAAAACCGCTAGACTTAAAGGGGCAGAGTAATTGCCCCGCCTGTACTGGATATGGGCACAGAGAAAAGCCCCGTTGCCGCACAGTCAGGACCTGATTACAGGCCCTCGCATCAATCGGACCACCTTCCTTTAACAACTGGAAAGAGCCTTAGGCCGAACTCCGCAACAAACGACCCTGAGGCCAGTGATGGTATGTTGGGACTGGGATTGCCACAGGCCTTGGAAACACCTCGGCCCTCCCGTTCTCACCGGACCCCTCGCAGAAATCGACGTCTGAGCGAACTTCCATCTAGCACTCCCAAGGACTCGCCAGTAAAATAATCTGATCTTTTGTCATTAATGTCTGCGGTGACAATTGCCCTTGCCCCTTTTTGTAAACTGTATGAGTCCATCAACGACTCCTTGAAAGGCCACACATCTATTTCAGCTATGATGAACGTAGACTGATGTTCTTGGAAGGGTATATATTAATGCCCTGTTAGTCCACTCACCTGGGGGGAGACGAGACGCTCCCGGTCCTGGCGGATCTATCCGAGGTTTCGGTTAGCAGGGAGAGGAGTCTCCCGGCGCCCGAATCCTCGGATAGTATCCATTGCGCGCATGCGCCACAGCCCGCGGAGTCCAACGGCTTGCGCTTCAAGCCTCGTTGTCGCTCCGGGGTTACGGGCTGCGCATGCGCAAGGCGGCCTGCGTTCCACGCCTCAGCTTCATGCCGAGGGATGTAAATAGCGGCTGTGTTGGGAAACGAATCGCGTCTTAACGCGGTTCGTTCCTGACCAGCCGTAGCAGCGCCTACCTTCTGTTTTGCTACTGTTTTGCCTCCAGCCTGGGTTCCTGTTCTTGGTCCTTTTGCCTGCTTGCCTTCCTGGGTCCGGTCCACGTTGGCTCTCCCGGATTCCAGCCCTCTTTGGGTTATTTGGGAGCCTTTCCTTGCTACCTACCAGGGATCAGTCTCTCTTGCCTTTTGGACTCACCCTGCATTCGCTCACCCCTTGGTTTCCAAGACCTTCCTGCTACCATCGGCAAGCCAATCCCGATACCCAGATCTCCTGCCTACTGGGTTTTCCTTTTGCTCTCTGTGGTACCTTGCCCCTTCATGTTATCCAACCTATTGGTTGTCTCCGCTCCCAGAAGAATCGGTGCACTTACCTGGTACCTTTAGCCAGTGATCAGTCCTTCAGTCCGGCCTCTCCAGTACAGACATCATCCAAGAGTCCCGCCACTACAGGTGTTGTCCGATCCAGGGACACACACCTTAAAATGCCCTGAACAACAGAGCAGAAAAAGGGGGTCCGGCTTCACTAACTCCACCTAAAGTCTGCCACCAGGCAACTACAGTGGACCTTCTGGCTCCTCTTCACACAAAGCCAGCAACAACCGTGGACATAGGCACACAGACCCTTCCGCCTCTGGCGGCCTGTCAACCAGACGTCCATTCCACCAAAGAGAAAAAAAGCTCAAAAGGTGCTGTGACTAAAAAAAAAAAAGAACCAGCCCGACGTTGGCTGTCGAAATGGCGCGATCAACAACGATGTGATTTTCATCTCCTCTGCTCCGATAGAGACTGGCGGGTCCAACACGCCCCCCAAAGACTCTACAAACAAAGAGTTTGCTATCTTTGAGGCCTTAAAGCAAAAGGACTCCACAGCTATTACAGAGCACTCATCTCCAGCTGATGTCAACCCGAAGAGAGGGGGGGCCAAGAATCTGGATACCGCCCCCAATATAATCAGATAAAGACCTAGGCGGAGCACATAGTGTAAAAAAGGGTGAGACGACCAACAAAGGGGGCAAAGGCGAGAGAACTCGAAAGGGACCCCTTTCCCCGAAACTGCCAGAGGCATCTGATGTAGACAGAGACTTAATTAACCTAAGTGTATAGCTGGATTCCGAGGTTGAAGGACCCCGTCGAGGCCACTCATCTAGCATCAACGATTGTGCAAAAGAGGGCACACAGTCACGAGGAGGTCCATTTTCAGACCTTGGAAAACCACTGCAAGAGACTGATCGCAAAACCCACTTGGTGCCCTGTGGAAAAGAGGAGATGCCCAACACATCGGTCCCGTTGGGTAAACCACGAAGATCGGGCCTGTTCCCCAAGACAAGCTCTTAGACACAAGAAGAGGAGGCAGCACTCATCCCGCGGCGACTCGAAAGCCGATAACAAAAAGCGGTGACACTCTACACGTGACCGCCTGCCCTCAAAGCCCCAGAGATACCACCAGAGCTCTTATTCGGCAAAAGCTAGCCCGGATCAGCGGAGACCTCACCCTAAGCCACAAAAGCACAGATCTTCACCACGAACAAAGTCCAAATGTTCGTTCAAGTTGGAACAACTGCTTGACAAGAAATACATCGTCCTAAACCGAGGTTTTGTGCTCACCCTATTCCAATGCATTCCCAACTCGCGGCTGCTGAGAACGGATGATATCAAACTGGTTGAGCCAGTCCACGAAGACTCTAAAGCTACCCCATATCTACAAATATCATCGTCCTTGGTAAAGACCATGATCGCTGATGCAGCTGAAAACTTCATGAAACTGGGCTTCGATCTTTTTGAACTGGTTGAAAACGGCCCACCTCTATCTCCGGGGGTGCTGGATGGAGATGTTGGGTACAGATCTTCTAGACATCCTGTCAATCTTGAGTCCCCCCATCACAAGCTACGGTCACAAAAGAGTGATGAAGCAGCCTTAAAAGACAAAAAGTCTAAAGGACAAATGAACGACCTTCGAGGCGAACAAGCATCCAGCTTCTCACCCCCAAGCCACCATAACGAGAACAAAAAGGTGCCGGAGAATTCCAACTACAAGGACCCATTGGGGATAAGACGTTTCCCACTTGGTCCACGGGACAGAATTCAGTGCACTATCTCACAAATCCCGAAAGTTGATAAAACCAATCATCAACAAAACTTGAAGCAAGCCCCCGCTCTCACAATTTTGGTCCTGGCTTCCCAAGGCATTGACAACTAATAGGAAGAAACAGCAATGCGCCAGAATCCAGATCAGATCTCAACTTAAACCTGTAACTACACAACCAACTCCATTGAAAGAGGGTTTGACATTGGGGTCCTGGAACACATGGAGCTTCCATCATCTGATTTAGGAGGGTGGGTTAAACCTGGGACTCTTCGACATACTGTGTATACAGGAATCTTGGATGATGGTGAAACCTGTGATGGATGGCTACGATATAGCCTTTGTTGCAGCAAAAAAAGGAGCCCAGGGATGCCCCCGTTCCGGTATAATTACCGCAATTCGCTCAGGTAGCGGGCTGCACCTGCAGACAACACTGACCACAAACCCATATCTACTCGTCACACTACTGCATTGGGACCAACTTGCGAATCCAAATGAGACGATCGTATCAACCTGGTTGATCATCATGAATACCTACTGGAATCCTGTAGCTATGGACGACAAGACCTTTCTTCCGATGATCGAAAAGGCCATGGATGAAGCATTTATGGAACAATGGGTCGCAAATGTCATCACATGTGGCGACCTAAATGCCACCTGTCGCCCTCAAGATGATACGTCAGCAAGTTGGTCTCCCTCAACGCAGAGAGAAGAGAAGAAAAAAGTGGTCAGATCTCATGTCTTCGAGAGACCTTTTTAAACGCAGGAGACCTATTCCCGAGGCTGAATCGGGCCCCCACAAGGGAAAGAGATAGCTCTCAAGCAGACATTGATCACATCTTTCTAACAAAACCTCTGGTGTCTCAAGCAGCCTCATTTGAGGTGATGAAGTCAACTGCTAGCCACCACAACCTCCTGGCTTTCACGTGGAAATCTCGTGCAGCACCGAAACTTCAAATGCTAAACCAAGTCGAGTGCAACCTGCAAAGAAATCGCCTTAAACGGACCATCAGATCAATAAAGACGATAACGCCAAACTATCTAAAGTTACATCCAACCGATGCCCCAGTAGCGCCCGATAATCAGCCACTTTTGGTTCCGTACGAATACACAAGTAAAAAAAGCTAAAACATCTGCAAATTCTCGTAACCATGCCTATTGTAGGAATTTGGTAACAAAACGACAAGAGTTTAGGAAACAAAAACGCTTGGCCCTGAAATACCGGACACCAGCAAACCTAGAACGGCTACAAACAGTGGTAAAGCTCTACAAATCCTGGGTAAAAAAAATCATCGCCTAAACCTTTATCAACAGGATGCTGAAGAAATGTTGAGAAACGCGAGTGGCCATAACCCGCGAGAATTCTGGGCCCTACTTAGAGACGCTGATACGGGGGTGGAGGTTGCCCCTATAATTAACATCGGCAAGGAGACCTGGGTGAAGTTTTTTCAAACATTATTTTAGCAAACCTCACCACCCTCAACTGAAGAAGAAAAAATGAAAGTGGAAAAATGGGCCGACATGAGTGACAAAGAGGATATAATAGATGCTAACCGCAGATTGAAATTATCTAGAGCCCCGGGACCGGACAGCATTACCAACAGCGACCTCAAACAGTTCCCTGAGGAATGGGAAACACTCATCAGTGCAATCTTTAAAAGATGTTCAGAATCAAAATCCATCCCATCTTCCTGGACTTCTTCCATCGTGGTCCCGATATTCAAAAAGGGATGCAAAGAGGAGCCAAGCAACTACCGGCCTATCGTGTTACTGGACGTGATCGGCAAGGTCTTCGGAACCCTTCTCTTAAAACGTTTCCAGACATAGGCAAAGAACGCCCCCTGCGCAGACCCGTTCCAAACAGGGTGTACCAAGAACATCGGGACAACGGCGAATATTATGTTCCTGAGCGCACTGAAGAGCAAGATCATTGAAGGGGCACCTCGAGTCTTTGTGGCTTTTATTGACCTGGCTCAAGCATTTGCCCAGGTCAATAGAGAGACTCTATGGAAGAAACTAAGTGTCTGGAAATGCACTGAGGATATCCTCTATCCCATCCGAGCCCGCCATGAAAACACCAGATTGAGAGTACGATTAAATCAAGCGGGCCGGCTATCCGACGAAATACTGGTTGCAAGAGGAGTCAAACAGGGCTGCCCTCTTGCTCTGGCCCTCTTCATTGCATACATGGTCGACTTCAAGGATTCAGAGTCTGCCATAAGATCCTTTCCACCCACCATGGGGACGACAAAAGCGACGTGTTTTATATGCAGAAGATTTGATACTAATGGACCACACGCCAATTGGCCTCCAGCATCAGCTTGACAACCTGGCCTTATACATACAGGGAAATGATTTACAAATAAACATCGCAAAAACAAAAATTCTGATCCTGGAAAACTCCCAAAAAAGACAGGAAAAGCTGCACTGGTTCTTTGAAGGCACGAAAGTCGAAAAGGTCAACAACTTCAAATATCTCAGCGTGACATTTGACTCCTCCAGAACAAACGCAGCGATGCAACAAACACTCCTGGATAAAACCAAAAAGCTGTCTGCTCAAGCTAGAGCTCTGGACAACAAATACGTCAGTTTCTCCCTACTTCCCATGATCAGATTCTATCGTTCTAAGGTGGTGCCGTCCTTAACCTATGCCATGGAAGGAAGTCCCCTGAACACATAGAAAGCTATGGATTAGGCTGGAAGGATGCTTCTGGCGATCAATGCTGGGTCTCCCCAAATCAACATCAATGGTGCTACTCAGACGGGAACTGGGTCTGTTATCCCTGGAAGCGCACATCGAAAGAAACAGCATGATGCTCCATAGGAAAACATTGCTCCCAAACTGTCCAAGCATCTTGAATATGATCAGAACGGAAGCTATGGGAACTAAATGTAACATGCTGAAAACATGGGAAAAAGATTGCAAAGAGAAATTAGACGAAATTCTAATAACTGAAGCCGAGCTAATACAAAATCCTATGAAAATAAAAAGGAAAATGGAGGAACTCGACTGGATAAAGACCCTGGATGCCGCCGCTGACTTTAAATCAACAGCACATTTACCATCACAGTCGAGGAAACTAAACTGCGTCCCGAACTATCTGGCAAAATTTCCTAACAAGTCGGCAAGGAACATCTTTATGAGAGCTTGTTTAAATATTCTCGAAACCAACGAGATCTTGGCTGTAAGAGGTCTAGCAAATTCAAATAAATGCTGCTTGTGCCCACAAGCAGACCAGACAGGCAATACGGCATTTAATTTTGAACTGCCCCGGAACCAAGGAGATTAGAGAGAAATACCTGCTGCCGCATCGGATGTCCTCCTACACTTTGGAAGAACCGGTGTGGTGGGAAAGATTAATAGCTGGAGAAAGAACTACCTCGACAATCGCTACCGTGCAGCTATTGAAACAAATCCTTGGGTCACTAAATCAGTAAAGCCCATGGGACTTGCGATTTATGTATGAAAAATGCCTGAACTCCGACCTGAACGTCTAAATGGACATTGCAACTCCAACAGGAATTATAACTTTACATTTACATTTTAACTTTGCTACAACTGTATACTGCTACATGTCTTCTTTTTCTTCTTCTTCCTTTTCTTTCTTGTAAAAATCATTAATTTGATTCAATCAAGTAAATTAAAAAAAAGAATTAAAAAAAAATCCTTGTGCCTAAAAGCTTGTGTACAGTGTAGACATGTTTGACCATAGCACATCAAGTGACCCTTGATTTCACTGGGCCACAATGCTTTGTTGTATTGCGTCTATCTTTCCCATCTCCATGGCATGCTGTTCAGGATGTTTGTTTGCATGTATGAGGTAATGAGGGCCCAGACTATGGGATGCAGTGCGAGTGCGCTGCTTTTCCTGTGCTAATCTAAATTCTTGTATATACACAGTTATGAACCCTCCCAATGGTATGTACTTTGCCAACCTCTGAAGCCTGAAAAGTAGATTCATGCAGGCTTGACATGTGGCCAACTTTGCACCAGACCTACAGATGAACTGGCCTGCTGTTAAATCTCAGTTACCAGTTTAATGGTATCCACTACAGAGTGTAATTTGCTTTGTGACTTTGAGAACATTCCGACACGTAATCGCTCATTTTACTATAGCCGGTAAAATAGCTCTACCCGGTAAGATTGCTCAGTGGGTTGAGCGCTCGCTGCTGCGATGTGTGTGTGATCTGCAGGTGGCAGGTTCAAATCCTGACAAGGCCAACTCAGTCTTTCATTCTTCTGAGGTTGATAAATGAGTACCAACACAGGTTGGATGATAATGTATGTATATTTGTTCTATACAAAAGCACTTAAGTGTAAGTACTATATAATAACACATCATTTGGCCTTGGACGTCTGCTTGCATTCACAGTAATTTGGTAATATGGACCTATACACACTGATATGAACGATACATATGGTAATTAATGTTTGTATGCAATGTATATCACATTACAGTGATATAGTAACCATATGTTTCGTAGTGTACTTAGGGACAATGCTGTGATGCCACTTCCTGTTTTGTCGTAGGGTGGAAGGTCGTGTTCCATCGCTCCCCATGATGTCACTTTGGGGTGTGGTCAAATGACATCACGTTCTGTGATGTCATCCAAGGTCAGGGGTTGTGTGATGTCACTTCCGCTATCCCTGGAATTTTGGTGAAATTACGTCCCTCAGGGGCCTGGGCCCAATCTAAAGGAAACAGCAGCTGCTGCAGTAAGGACATCACCGAAGGCGACAGGAATAGGCCCTCGCTGCTCAGACATAATTCATGCCACTAATCTAGAAACGGCAAATATACCCCAGCCACACCCTTCTGGGACAGGAAGCGTCAACGTTAAATCGCATTCCCAGAATGCTTAGGGATCACCGACCCCAAAGGCTGCCTGACTAACCCCTTCTGAGGTCTTCATGCCTGGCTTCAAGTTGGGCCTTTTGATGAGGCTATCTTGTTACTGGACAAACTGTTTGATCCGGGACAGCTTTTTTTAACCGCTGACACACTCCGGGTCTCGGCTTTCCGACTGGGCAAGGTACACATGGATTTACTGGGACAGTGATATGGCGGAGGAAGCACAGCACTTAAAGGCCTGTGACATCATTTAAAACAAATAGACCTGATTATTAAGAAAGCAGCATTTGAACAAACGAGCGACGAACTAGAATTTGAAAACACAAATCTCTGCTC
Organism: Ambystoma mexicanum; assembly: GCF_040938575.1. Taxonomy (NCBI): domain Eukaryota; kingdom Metazoa; phylum Chordata; class Amphibia; order Caudata; family Ambystomatidae; genus Ambystoma; species Ambystoma mexicanum. Next base: position 1,226,287,953 of record NC_090936.1, read on the forward strand.
TAACTGGGAAGTCTGTATAAGAAATTCTAGAAACATTAGACCAGAGCAACAACAACAACTCTGCTGGTTTGTCAAACAACAACTAGAAAGTTTTTGAGTGCCTCTTTGAAGCAGTCACTTGAGGAAATGGGGCCCCTTCCTTACCCAGAGCCAGCTGCTTTAAAGGGCCCCTTCCTTACCCAGAGACAGCTGCTTTAAAGGGCCCCTTCCTTACCCAGAGCCAGCTGCTTTAAGGGGCCTCTTCCTTACCCATAGCCAGCTGCTTTAAAGGGCCCCTTCCTTACCCAGAGCCAGCTGCTTTAAAGGGCTCCTTCCTTACCCAAAGCCAGCTGCTTTAAAGGGCTCCTTCCTTACCCAGAGCTAACTGCTTTAAAGGGCCTCTTCCTTACCCAGAGCCAGCTGCTTTAAGGGGCCCCTTCCTTACCCAGAGCCAGCTGCTTTAAGGGGCCCCTTCCTTACCCAGAGCCAGCTGCTTTAAAGGGCCCCTTCCTTACCCAGAGACAGCTGCTTTAAAGGGCCCCTTCCTTACCCAGAGCCAGCTGCTTTAAGGGGCCTCTTCCTTACCCATAGCCAGCTGCTTTAAAGGGCCCCTTCCTTACCCAGAGCCAGCTGCTTTAAAGGGCTCCTTCCTTACCCAAAGCCAGCTGCTTTAAAGGGCTCCTTCCTTACCCAGAGCCAGCTGCTTTAAGGGGCCTCTTCCTTACCCAGAGCCAGCTGCTTTAAAGGGCCCCTTCCTTACCCAGAGCCAGCTGCTTTAAGGGGCCCCTTCCTTACCCAGAGCCAGCTGCTTTAAGGGGTCTCTTCCTTACCCAGAGCTAACTGCTTTAAAGGGCCCCTTCCTTACCCAGAGCTAGCTGCTTTATGGGGCCCCTTCCTTACCCAGAGCCAGCTGCTTTAAGGGACCTCTTCCTTACCCAGAGCCAGCTGCTTTAAGGGGCCTCTTCCTTACCCAGAGCCAGCTGCTTTAAGGGGCCCCTTCCTTACCCAGAGCCAGCTGCTTTAAAGGGCTCCTTCCTTACCCAGAGCCAGCTGCTTTAAGGGGCCTCTTCCTTACCCAGAGCCAGCTGCTTTAAGGGGCCTCTTCCTTACCCAGAGCCAGCTGCTTTAAAGGGCCCCTTCCTTACCCAGAGCCAGCTGCTTTAAGGGGCCTCTTCCTTACCCAGAGCCAGCTGCTTTAAGGGGCCCCTTCCTTACCCAGAGCCAGCTGCTTTAAGGGGCCCCTTCCTTACCCAGAGCCAGCTGCTTTAAGGGGTCTCTTCCTTACCCAGAGCCAGCTGCTTTAAAGGGCCCCTTCCTTACCCAGAGCTAGCTGCTTGATGGGGCCCCTTCCTTACCCAGAGCCAGCTGCTTTAAGGGGTTTCTTCCTTACCCAGAGCCAGCTGCTTTAAAGGGCTCCTTCCTTACTCAGAGCCAACTGCTATAAAGGGCCTCTTCCTTACCCAGAGCCAGCTGCTTTATAGGGCCCCTTCCTTACCCAGAGACAGCTGCTTTAAAGGGCCCCTTCCTTACCCAGAGCCAGCTGCTTTAAGGGGCCTCTTCCTTACCAACATCCAGCTGCTTTAAAGGGCCTCTTCCTTAGCCAGAGCCAGCTGCTTTAAGGGGCCTCTTCCTTACCCAGACCCAGCTGCTTTAATTATGAAACTTTGACGCTCTTAGAAGAGATTTTGTAATTTACAAGGGACACGACTCATTTCACAAGCAGTGGGGTATAGGTCAGTGGCATGCAGGCTTTGTCAATCCAGCCCTCACCAGCATAGTCGGAGGCGTAGCGCCAAACACCTGGAGAGCCGCAGGTGTCGGACCCCTGCATTGAACCATAGAGCAGAGCATCTGAACCAGAATGATGAAAGGAGTGGGGGGGCTGCAATCTCTAGCAATATTACACATATATGCCCAATTCAGACGCCCAAACTGAAAAAAGACCCTCCCTTTCGTCCATTCCAGAGATTCTTAGGGTAGAATTCAATTTTTGGGGGTACTGCAGTTATTTGATGGGACCCCTTGCTCCTTTAGCCCCGCCCGCCCGCCCTTTAGTTCTTTGGGTTTCTGATTTATTTTGGTGGTGAGAGGGACGCCTGCTGAAGTCCTCCTGTCACTAAATTCCTTTTTTTTTTACCCACTTTGTGCCCCAAGAGGATTGTACCACCCTAGATTGGTGCTGGGGGTTAGACTGGTGTAACCTACTATTTCGTGTTCGCTTCATCACTACATCTATAGCCCAGCGTGCCTTTATGGCAGCCCTTGGGGTACCAAAGGGTTTTTAAGTTCTCTCTGCCATTTTGTATTTGAGGGGTGCCTTTGTTTCAGGGCAGCATAAATGCCGAGCTAACATGGCCGTTCTGATTGAGTGACCCCTTTGTGAGCCTACATGGCAGCCTCTATTACTGGTTTCAACTGATCTCGACCACTGTAGGTCTCCCCGTCCCTTCCTGTGGGGGTGGGGCTCGGCCAGAATGGTTGTTCATCTACTTCCTCCCTAGCCCCCCTTAACTGATCGGTGGACTGGCTTTGGCCAGCTCCTAAGAGCAGAGGTATTTGAGTGTCCCCCTTCCACTGCTCTCTTTTACTGAATCTCGAGAGAGAAAAGCAGGACTGCTGTCCTGCTGGAGCAGTTCCCTGCTTATTCCTGCAGTGTTGCATATTTTGTGTCCCTCCTGTGGCTAGCACTGTCTGGGTCTAGTACCGGCTGGACGTAGTACCGGCTGGAGATAGTCGCTTGGGCACATCCCAGATGTCGTTTTCTGCTCCTGCAAGTCTAGGCCTGGCTGACTCCTCTCATTGCTGGGTTGAGCCTTCCCTGCTGGGACTATTTCATCACACTTTACCGTTGTGTAACACCAGGGTCTCCTGCCTTGGGTTAGGAAGCTGCTGGCTCCTGGAAATTTGCAGGGGCCCCAAAACCCAACCAAATCTGCTTCTCTGGTTCGTCATGCGTTGCCACTACTGTTGTCCTGCTGCAGGGGCCCAGGTTGCTGGTGTTCCATCCACATTTGCCTGCCAAGACGCCAGGGTCTGCTGTGTATAGGTTCCTCAGACATTCTGGGGGCAGCTCTGTGGCCGATTCCACTTCTGGATGGTGCGCCCCCCCCTTTTTTTTTCCACTTAGTTTTTATTGAACATTTCATCAAACAATAAATTTGCCAGCCAACATCTAGCAATAATCAAGTATAAAACACAACAAAAGTAAAAGCAAAACGTACCCACTCCCTCCCCCTCCCCTCACCACACCCAGAGCCCCCTCACCCCTGCCACAAGCTACCCGGGTTACAAAAAGCGAAAAGTACATGAGGATTAGAGTTAGGTCACAAAACATAATGAGGCCTTTCAACACATCAATGTCTTAGGGTCCCAGAGGATCGTGCGAGGTCTGGTGAGCTGCCAGACTACAACCCACCCTCACCGAGCTTCAAACTTCCCTCCATATCCGAACTGTTTACAGTTTCAGGGCATCACATTCCGCACTTAACAAAACAACAGTCCAATCCTACAGAAAAGAAGACATGTTATCGTTAATTATGGCCGACAGTTTTTCATACGTAAAAATTGTCAATAACTTAGTGAGCCACTCCGCCTTAGAGGGGTATGGGGACTTTTCCATTTTTGAGCCAAGGCCATTCTCCAAGCTCTTAACATAGCCCCCGTCGCCCTAGTGAAGGATACAGATTTGTTATCGATCAAAGGCGTGCCCAGAAGAATCTCCAAGGGCTGAAGAGAGGGACACGTTCCCAGACAGCTCTTGATCAAACTAAGCACTTCCGCCCAGTAAACCTCGATGACCAGGCAATCCCACCACATGTGGAACCAAGTACCACGGAGAGAGAATTCCCTGGGCACATTGGAGATACCTTGGCAAGCATCCTAGATAAGGTAACGGGGGGCGGTGCCAGGAGTGGAGAAACTTGAAATGATGCTCCATAGCAGCTGTGTACAAACCACCCCCCCGAAAATTGATTTGAAGACTCTGTGCCATATGCGATTGTCAAGGGTTATGCCCAGTCTCTCCTCTCAGATGCGCTTGAACGGTTGTCTACCCTCTAGGTTAGCGGGCACCAGCACGTTGTGAATCTTAGAGAAGGATCCCTTCCCGGACTTAGCATCGACCAAAATGTTCTCAAAGGGGGTTAAAGGTCGGGTCAAGTCTGCCCGCCAACCAGCCTGGGTGAGAATACCCTTAAGCCGCAGGTATTCAAAAATGGAAAGCTGTTTTTCACGCGACAACTGGCCAAAATCAATAAAATCGCCATGACGAAAGAGTTGCGCAGCCCTTTCTACCCCCTGGTCCGACCACGACTGAGTCTCTTGGAATCCTCTGGATCCTATATTGATCGGGGGACCCCATAGAGAAGAAAGGGGAGAAGGCCAAGAAGAAAGGAGCTTATTGTCTCTATTGGGCTTCCAGGCCGCCCGCAGAACTGACAAAATTGGGTGTGATTTAGCCACTACTGGGAGGGAACGTGGAGGCGCCCAAAGTAAATCCCTGACTTTGTAAGGATGGACCTGAACATCCTCCACATACGTCCAGTACGTCCTAAGGTCGTACCTCAGATGTTCTAGCATCACCCGCAGCTGGGCTGCCTTATAATACAATTCAAAGTCAGGGAGCCCGAACCCTCCGTGAGACTTTGGGAGGGTCAGGGTGGAATATTTCACTCTTGCCCTCTTGCCGCGTCCCCCTTTTAAGAAGAATGATTAATTTTCTTTTGGGTCATCGTGAGCTCAGGGTTCAGGTTCCTGGGTGAGCAGATCCTTTGTTTCACACCCCACAAAAGAAACCTATACTTACCGGGTACTTTTGCTTTCCTGGAACATAATTTTCAGGAACCAACACTAAGTACTTACCTCTGGGCTGGCAGGTAACGCAAGATACTTATGCTCAGGGTTCCCTGGGGTCCCATGGTCGTCAGGGTTTGCAGGTCCCCTTTAACCACATGTTCCCACTGGTATATACTTTGGGCTGAATTCTGCTCCGGTTCTCTGCTGCTGGTTCTCTTACTCGCACCTTGACCTCTTCTTCTGGGTCTTCACTAGTGCTCCTTATGGCAGATTGCTTTCTTCTGGGTCCTTTTAGGAAGGAGTGGGTGTTTATCTGGCTTATCATCACAACTGCCGGTCAGCTACAGACTTTGCCCCGTTTCACATGGAACACTTTTCTCAAAACTGGAATTTCCACAAGTGACACTGAAAGGTACTTACCTGGACAGTGGCATTTTTCTGGAGTTCTCCACCAAGCCGTGGCATGTTAGTGACTCCCCCTGATTTATTAAGGGTTTTTTTATTCTACGAAATACACGCCTGCCTCAGGATATACACTGTATCCTCGGGAAGATAGCTCAGGGGCAACACCCTCGGCTTGGAAGCAAGACTACACAGAGCAATGCAGGTTCGATTCCCGGGTACGCGCTTAGAAACCTCTGGGTATTAAGCGTGTTATAAATAACCAATCATTTCATATATCACTGAGCACTGCTACGACGCCTGCCTCAGGATCTCCATTGGATCACTAAGTGGTGCTACAAAGCCTGCCTCATGATATACATTGCATCACTGAGTGCTGCTACAACGCCTGCCTCAGGATATACATTGCATCACTGAGTGCTGCTACGAAGCCTGCCTCATGATATACATTGCATCACTGAGTGCTGCTACGAAGCCTGCCTCAGGATATACATTGCATCACTGAGTGCTGCTACGAAGCCTGCCTCAGGATATACATTGTATCACTGAGCGGAACTACGGTTTCTGTCCTTGGAGTACAATATGCCAGTCTGGCCTATCACCCAGGACATTGCAAGCCTTCCTTCTGGCTGTGTTGGACATTGCGTTCCCCTGCGCTCGTGTTATATATAATACTTTATAGGTTCTGAGTCATACCCTTGAATCCGGACTGGTAATCATTACTGTGTGTAATATTGTCAAGGGGGTTGCAGGGTTCGGGGAATTCTTAACTCACCTCTGAAAGTACAGTGTCTGCCACCAGGGGTGGGGCTTCCATTTTAGGGTAAAGAATGAGTTGGACCTTGGCTGGACATTACTGCTTTTTCTTTTTTTTACTTATACTATGCTCTGCTAGTGTTCTGTGTAACCAGAGTGCTTATTTTTCACCGTCATAAATATTGTATGAGTGATTTCAGAAATAAAGTGTATATTGTGATCCCTATACCAATGTTGTGTAATCTTTTGTGGTGTGTTGTGGGATTGATTCTGAGTCGGGCTGCTCTGCTACAGCGACCATTGGAAAGTCTGGTCTTTCCTATGGGGCTACACTGTTCCACCATTAGGTCAGAAAAATCTCCCTAACAAACAGTCATGCCAATATCTAGAAACCAAATGGTGCCGGCCAGCTGCCAACCCAGATAAGGCCTCAGTGAAGCCCCGGCTGCCAACTCATACAAGGCCTCAGTGAAGCCCCGGCTGCCAACTCATACAAGGCCTCAGTGAAGCCCCGGCTGCCAACTCATACAAGGCCTCAGTGAAGCCCCGGCTGCCAACTCATACAAAGCCTCAGTGAAGCCTGCTCCACAGCTGTATAGAGGTCAAAAGGGCTTTTGCATACCAATAGCCACACAGGCTAAGAACAAACGAAATGTTTGATCACTGAGGCCTTCAATCGATTTTTAAATTAAAAAAAACACAGGTATTTTGGGACGAACTTGTTAAGGAACAATGTACAAATCCTGCCCATGAGTCCTTTGCCCCGTAGCCCCATATTCTCCTCTCCCAACAGGGTCTGTATTAATATAGTGCTGGAGACCCTCTATTTGCCAATCAGGCCATACGCTGCTCTTCATTCCCAACGACCTTAAACATGTGTGGTGGGAGTTCGGATTAACCCCAAACTTGCCTATAAAATGCTATCCACGCGGGCCTCCTGGCCCCCAGAATCGCCTTCTCCCGAGCGTGCAGGCCGGTGTCGCTTGGCTCCCGTTAAGACTATTGTTTTAAAGCGGGGGTTCCATCTCTCCACATTGGGTCCAGGTTCACGGCTGTTGAAATCCATGTGCCTCGCCTTCACATGACGGAATGGACTGGAACCTCCTCACCCAGTGGCCAACGAAGCAAAGGGAAGCAGGGGGAGGTTGGCAAGACGGGCAGGGGGTGGGTGGTGGCAGGATGCGTGGTATTTTACGCTTTGGGAAGGCGAGGAGATGTGCTATATATGTCCTCACCACACCTGTGCCCTTTTCTCACCAGGAGGACAGTGCAGGCATGGACACGGGACATCCACATGTCACAGATGGTATGTTGTGTGGCATAGTTCAAAGAAAATTTGGTTTCTCAGGGACGGTTCAAGCCTTTTTAGTATTTGACTCAGCAGGTGCTTGGGGAGCACCCACCACCCAGTCTTTCCCCTCCTCCGTCCCCTTACTCTTGGACCCATCACCAGTGCGCAGGCAGGACATATCTTCGTCTAGCCCTCGTCACTCCCAACCTGCAGCCGTACGCCCTCCCCCATTGGAGAGCAATTCTCTCACTCATGACCAAGACAGCAGCTACAAAGGACATTGAGCACAGAGAGCCCAAACCCTTCAAAGGGCGGAAGCTACAACATTGTGGGATTAAAAGGCAGCCAAGGACACAAAGTCGATCCGAGTTGAGTCTTTTCAAGCTGGGCTGGAGGGAACTCAAAACAATGCTTCTAGAACTGCTAATGCCAAGAACATCCCCAGAAGACAGGTAAGGCTGGAGGGAACTCAAAGCAATGTTTCTAGAACTGCTAATGCCAAGAACATCCCCAGAAGACAGGTACGGCTGGAGGGAACTCAAAGCAATGCTTCTAGAACTGCTAATGCCTAGAACATCCCCAGAAGACAGGGAAGGCTGGAGAGAACTCAAAGCAATGCTTCTAGAACTGCTAATGCCAATTACTTGGCACTTTCCAACGCCTACTGCAAGAATACCACTTGATACAGATGACCTTTCAGGAACCACATTGCCTCACTAGTCCAAGGGCACCCAAAATCGGACACCTGAACGTAGCAACAGGACTGAAACCAGAGGCTTGGAGCATGTTGCGAAATGATCCCCCTGTCATTGGCAACAATCGAGACAAGCAACTCCTGCCTCAATCTCCTTGGAGGCGTAAAGGATCACGCCTCGTTTCCCTCGAGGGATCCGCCATTATAAGTGTGAGTGACGTGTGCGAGTGTCACTAGCTATGAAACATCACCTCACAAACTCACAAGGACAGCAGTTTCCCTTCTTCCCACTTCCAAGTGTCACCAGTCCGGCTTTCTCATCTTTGATCCTCACGTTCACCAGATGGTTGCGGTTTCCAGATATATATGATAGTTTATTTATATTGCGTCCATATACAAGTGTTTCAGGGTGCGACGAGACAAGAGGGTGCAAGGGGAAAAAAGCAACGAAATACAACGATCTTACTAGGCCCAGTGACATTGAGAACGTGCAAGTGCAGGGAAGAGGGAGGGGGCGGGGGGAGTGCAAGGGGCAGGGGAGCAAAGGAAAGTGCTGAAACAGGAGATAGAAATAACAACTACAGGTAGTGTGGTCGGCAGATGGCAAGTGCTGAGTTTAAGCGCAGACAAAAAGTGTCGGATAAGTGCAGGAAGGGGACTGTAGGGTTGCAGATACAGACCCAAGTGCAAGTGTTGCCAAGGGGCAGTACAGGTAAGCCGACGGGTGGGCAGGGATCGAGGCCTGAAAACAGAGGGCAACTAGGAGCCCAGTGTAGAAACAGACAGATGAGCAGGGGAGAGGAAGAGAGAAGGCAGAAGCAAAGAGGAAGGTCTTAAGGTGCTCCTGGAACCGAAGGTGGTTCTCCTCAAGTTTCAGAGAGGCTGGGAGGCTGTTCCAGAGGGAGGCCCCAGCCACAGACAGATCTACCACCAACTCGTTGCTTGGAGAAGAGTCTGAACCTGAGGGAGTTGGTAGGTAGAGGAGCGAAGAGCACGAATAGGAAGATATTTCAACAAGAAGGCCTTGTGGACAATGCAGAGGGTCTTGAATTTAATCCTTGTGGCCACTGGGTGCCAATTAAGAGATTACAGGGGAGGAGAGATACGATCCCTCGTCTTAAGGCCAAGGACAAGTCTCCCAGTCCTGTTTTGGATGAGTTGCAGAGGGCGGAGAGTGGTGGCAGGTAGATTTAGAAAGAGGCTGTTGCAGTAGTCCAGCCTGGAGAGAACAAAAGCTCTAGAGACAGTGATCTTCTGGGGGAAGGAGAGGAAGGGAAGAATACCCCTGAGGAAGTGCAGTTGGTAGTTTGACTTCTTAGAGATGTCAGAGATATGTGGAAAACAAGAGAGCGTGGAGTCGAAGATGACCCCGAGGTTCTTAGCCTCACAGGTGGGAGCAGGAAGGGGGCCAAGGGAGGCCGGCCAGAGAGTGACAGGAAAGGAAGCTGCAGGAGTGCCGATGAGGAGGATCTCAGTCTTACTGACATTAAGGTAGAGGTTATTGGTGGCACACCACTCCTGGATTGCAGACAGACAGTCAGATATAAGGGAGGGTGAAGAGGCGTCAGAGGGGAGCCTGAAAACGAGCCGAGTGTCATCAGCATAGCACTGAAAGTTAGAGCAGAGGGCAGCAATAAGGTGGGCAAGGGGTTCCAGGTATTGGTTGAAGAGGAGAGAGCTTAGACCCCTGCGGAACACCACAGTGAGATCGAGGAAAGGAAGGAATCAAGTTGGAACTTGGAATGTCGGTCAGTGAGGAAAGAGCTCAGCCAGGCCAGGGCCTGATCAGTGATACCCAGGTTACTGTGAAGGCGATTGAGAAGGATGGCATGGTTGATTGTGTCAAAGGCAGAAGAGTGATCGAGTAGGATGAGGAAAGAGGGGAGATTGGAATCAAGGTTGGAGAGAAGGTCTTCACAAATATTCAAGAGAGCAGTTTCGGTGCTTCTGGCAGCTCTGAAGCCAGACTGATGGTCATGAAGACAACCAACAATCAGTGTGGAGGTTAAACTGGGAGACGGCCAGCTTTTCTAAGAGTTTGCCCAGGAAAGGGGTAATAGAGATCAGGAGGTAGTTCGCCGGAAGAGGAGTCGGCTGTGGGTTTCTTGAGAAGAGGGTGCACAAGGGAGCGCTTCAGAGGGGTGGGGAAGGCTCCAGTGGTGAAGGAATGATTGCAGAAATCATCCAGGGCAGGAGCGAGGGTGTCAATATGGTCCTTGATGGTTTTAGACCAACAGGGGCCTGGGAGGGGACAGAAGAGGTGGAGACTGCAGCAGGATTGCCCAGCTCCTTGCAGATTTTAAAAAGAGTTTGGCCGAGTTGTTAGATACCGCAGAGATGCAAGCTTGGATGTGGGCTCTCTTCTTAGTGCGGACAGAGAGCCGGTAATTTGGAGCAGGCGGCAGACCAGTTTGTCAAAGGATGCACAAGAAGCCCGCCATTTCAGCAACCCTGCAATAGGGTTTCAAGGTGACTAGCTTAGAGTCATACCAAGAGATGCACTTGGCTTTGGGCTTCAGGCGGATCTTCATGATAGGGGCAAGAGCATCAAGAGTATCAGAGATCGAAGACTAGAGCTTGGAAAGGGCAGTGTCAGGATGAGAATCAGCGGGGGGTGGAGGATGGGGAGAGAAAGTTGCAGAGAAAGCCACAGCTGACACACGGTTCATGGGCTGGATGGCTAGGAAGGTGGGTGGCAGTGCTGGAGCTGGCTTGGCCTGTGGCGTAGAGAGGGAGAAATGGAAGGATAGGAGAAGGTGGTCGCTCCAGGAGGAGTGGTGAGCGGGTTAGAGATGGGGAGGTCAGGGGAGATTAGAACATCTAGAGTGTGTCCTGCAGAGTGAGTCAGGCCAGAGGGAAGAACGGAAAGAGAGAGAGAGTTGCAGAGGTCACGGAAGAGTCCAGAGGAGGGACAGATGAGAGAAAGTTCCAGAGGAGGGACAGACGACATCCAGGTGGATGTTGAGGTCACCAGGGAGGAGAAGTTGAGTGGTTCAGGCCAGGAGGGAGGAGGAGAGGCCAGCCCAGTTGGACAGGAAGGAGGTGATCTAACCAGGTGGCCGATAGATGGTAGCCACAGTAAGGGAACGGCCAGGAGAGAGGGAAAGCCTACAGACCAGACATTCAAGGGAGGTATAGGCCGAAGTGGGAATGATAGAGGCAGGAATACACTCAGAGAAGATCAGGGATACTCCCCCACCGATGTGGTTGGCTCTGGGTGCGGAGAGAATCTTATAGCCAACAAGGAGGAGTGTGTCAAAACGTACATGTGGCATAGAAGTAATCCATCTGCCAGTCCAGAGCGCACCTTAATTCATCAAAGGCAGGGATTTCTGGAATTATTTGACACTCCCTACTCGAGGCAGGCAGACCGATGCATGAGGTTGGTGTATTTGGCACCAGACTGGAACAGAATGCACAATATTCTGCCTTTTTTGTCCCTGCAGTGGCTACGAAGTCAGAAGGTATGTGGATTGGCTGGAATACCCAATGTCAAAGCCAGTCAGAGAGGCTGGAACATCAAAGCCATTCGCCCAGAGCACATAAAATAGGAGGTTTCAGTCCATTTATAACAGACTGAGCAATCCATCTAATCCGAGCGGCTGCAGAGTCCTGCCCAAGCATCCGAGCGGCTGCAAAGCCCTGCCCAAGCATGCGAGCGGCTGCAAAGCCCTGCCCAAGCAGCCCAAGCATCCGAGCAGCTGCAAAGCCCTGCCCAAGCATCCGAGCGGCTGCAAAGCCCTGCCCAAGCATCCGAGAGGCTGCAAAGCCCTGCCCAAGCATCCGAGCGGCTGCAAAGCCCTGTCCAAGCATCCGAGCGGCTGCAAAGCCCTGCCCAAGCATCTGAGCAGCTGCAATGCCCTGCCCAAGCAGCCCAAGCATCTGAGCAGCTGCAATGCCCTGCCCAAGCATCTGAGCAGCTGCAAAGCCCTGTCCAAGCATCTGAGCAGCTGCAAAGCCCTGTCCAAGCAGCCCAAGCATCCGAGCGGCTGCAAAGCCCTGCCCAAGCAGCCCAAGCATCCGAGCAGCTGCAAAGCCCTGCCCAAGCATCTGAGCGGCTGCAAAGCCCTACCCAAGCATCCGAGCGGCTGCAAAGCCCTGCCCAAGCAGCCCAAGCATCTGAGCAGCTGCAAAGCCCTACCCAAGCATCTGAGCAGCTGCAAAGCCCTGCCCAAGCATCCGAGCAGCTGCAAAGCCCTGCCCAAGCAGCCCAAGCATCTGAGCAGCTGCAAAACCCTGCCCAAGCATCCGAGCAGCTGCAAAGCCCTGCCCAGGCAGCCCAAGCATCTGAGCAGCTGCAAAGCCCTGCCCAAGCATCTGAGCAGCTGCAAAGCCCTGCCCAAGCATCTGAGCAGCTGCAAAGCCCTGCCCAAGCATCTGAGCAGCTGCAAAGCCCTGCCCAAGCATCTGAGCAGCTGCAAAGCCCTGCCCAAGCATCTGAGCAGCTGCAAAGCCCTGCCCAATCCGAGCAGCTGCAAAGCCCTGCCCAATCATCGAGCAGCTGCAAAGCCCTGCCCAATACGAGCGGCTGCAAAGCCCTGCCCAATACGAGCGGCTGCAAAGCCCTGCCCAAGCATCGAGCGGCTGCAAAGACCTGCCCAAGCATCGAGCGGCTGCAAAGACCTGCCCAAGCATCGAGCGGCTGCAAAGACCTGCCTAATCATCCGAGCAGCTGCAAAGACCTGCCTAATCATCCGAGCAGCTGCAAAGACCTGCCTAATCATCCGAGCAGCTGCAAAGCCCTGCCCAATCCAAGCGGCTGCAAAGCCCTGCCCAATCCAAGCGGCTGCAAAGCCCTGCCCAATCCAAGCGGCTGCAAAGCCCTGCCCAATCCGAGCGGCTGCAAAGCCCTGCCCAATCCGAGCTGTTCAGTTTGAATAAATGACGGGAGCTGCACCTAATCAATCTAGCTCAGTGTGGGGTTCATGTGGGTGATGGGAGCGCGGGTGGGGGTAACAGGACCAGAACATGTTTCATTCCAGCACTACTTACTACACCCAATGGCTTCATATGAGTAATACACAGAGCAGAACATTGCTGGGAGAAGGAGCGCAGCGTGCCTCCAACCTCCCGCCTGAATTTCACAACATTCAGACATTTATCCCAGCTATGCAGGGTACACAGAAGAACTAAATTACTTACCTCTCAGATATGTTCTTTCTGATGGACGTTCCTCCCACGGGTTCCTCAGCTAAGATATCTCTCCCAGCGCAGCTGCTCTTCTGAAAACATTCCTGCCACCAAGCGGCACAGGAGCAGTTCCACGGCGGCCCCGGCCTATGCGCCCTGCGCCAGACAGGACGTCAAGGCCAGTATATATAGAGGCGCCATGTCTTGAAAGAGAAACTATAGGTCTACAAAGACTTATCCCGACCAAACTCCAAAAGCTCTAGTATCGCTGGCAAACACCTGCCATGTAACAGCATCAGTTTCCGGGATGCTGGCAACGGCACACTGCCGCAGGCCACTCCAGAGGAGGGTTGAGGAATGTGGAACTGCTCACAGAAATATAGTAAACCCATATATAGGTATTACCTAAAGCCTGTGCAATGGCAGGGGAGAGCCTGTGCGGTGGCAGGAGAGTGCCTGTGCAGAGTGTGGTGTGTGACCCTCCCATGTGTATTGCCCTTTTAAGATGGGCCATGACTCATGACCCAAGCTAATAAAAGGAGCCCCTGCAGACACGTGCAGCAGAACGGCTGCAGACTCCCAAAGAGGAACGACTGCGTCCGTCTCTCATTCATTGAGGCCTGCAGGCCTACACTGTGTGAGCCCGGGCCTGCAGGCCAGGACGGTGGCAGAGGTCTGCATGGTCATGGGCATGGCTCGCCCTGCCCCCAACTAAGACCGGATGTTCCCCGGCAACCATCCACGGTGCTGATGTGACATGGTACCCATGGGCCTGCTGGATGGCCAAAGCAGGCCACTACGCAATGCAGACCAAGGCTGTGCCCGAGGCTTGCTGACCCTTACACACTCACCACTAGCCTAGTGGCTAATGGTCTTGCGGGGGATATAGGTTGAAGTTGGGGTGGGGTCGACGTGAAGTGGGGAACATCAGTGAGTTGCAACCATGTCTATTTCTTGAAGTGCTCCTATTCCAGTGAGCAACTCGCCCCCGAGTTCAAGCTGTTAGAATGGTTAGTTTCTGTGAAGGTCATGGGGGCAGGCAGGCCCGAGATGACCTCTAAAGGCGCGTGCAGCCAGAAGGCCAAGAGCCCCACCTAGTGGCCGCAACAGCACCATGTCACACAATCCTTTAAAGGCTGCTTGACCTTTAGAATTACAATCATGCGTGTAATGGGAGGGAAACGTGCAGGAAAACAAAAGCATATATATTAATTGATCAAGGTTTGCTTTTGGACTTTGCAGATGTTAGCCATTGATGCTTAAAGATGCTTTGGTGGGCAGAGGCAGCCCTGCCCAGGGGCACGGTAGAGGTGAGAGAGAGGCCTGCCCATCGAATCGTTCCCCTCCTGTGTACAGCGATGTGCTGCCATCAGGGAAGCGCCAGCCACCCACCGCCATGTGGGGGCAGAGGGGCAGCACGCCGGGCTGGGTGTGGCTGTGCATGCTAGCTGATGCAAGCTGGCACAGTGCACGGCAGGCGCGTGGCCTCGAGCACAGACCCGGGCCTGGTTAGGGAGTTTAGTGGAAGCAGCGCAGGAGAGTTCCATGTGTTCCATGTGTTCGCTACAGGCACCGCGGGGCCGCCGCTCTGCCGGCGCTGTGGCCCCCTCAGGAGAAGGGAGGGCCCAATAGTGATGAGAGTAGCCGACAGCTCCCGGGCGGATCTTGGGCAGTGAGTGTGTGCATTCTGCTCTTGTGGCGGGAACCGAGCCTGTGCGTGGGGTCCACAGACCGCATGCACCACCACAGGAGGGTGCAACGGGGTCGGAGGGTAATTCACAGGTTTTACTACCCGTTGCCTGCTTTTCAGGAGCTGGAGGCTTGGCCCCGGGCTCACTGCCTGCCCTGTGGGCTTCCTCAGGGGCGTTCCCTCTGCTCGGCGCCCACTTCCGCCCATTGCGGGGCCTGCATGCTCACAACCAGCCTCACACGTGCTGGGGCTGCCAGCACCATGTTGGTTTGCCAGGGTCACCTGGCTTGTGTTGCATGCCTGGAACCTGATAGGTCATGAAGACACAGGCCTTGGTGCCAGAGGACCATGGATTCCGGAAGCATCCAGATGGAGGGGGGCCTGGGGTGGACCCACGGCACCAGGCTGATCTGGGGCGCCCAGACCAGCAGGGACCTGCAGGACCGTGATCGCACAGTGTGGGCCTGCAGGCCAGGGCTGTAGGAGCGTGATCACACAGTGTGGGCCTGCAGGACCGTGATCACACAGTGTGGGCCTGCAGGACCGTGATCGCACAGTGTGGGCCTGCAGGCCAGGGCTGCAGGACCGTGATCGCACAGTGTGGGGCTGCAGGACCGTGATCACACAGTGTGGGCCTGCAGGACCGTGATCGCACAGTGTGGGCCTGCAGGACAGGGCTACAGGACCATGATCACACAGTGTGGGCCTGCAGGACGGTGATCGCACAGGACTGTGATCGCACAGTGTGGGCCTGCAGGACCGTGATCGCACAGTGTGGGCCTGCAGGACCGTAATCACACAGTGTGGGCCTGCAGGACCGTAATCACACAGTGCGGGCCTGCAGCACCGTAATCACACAGTGTGGGCCTGCAGCACCGTAATCACAGCGTAGGCCTGCAGGACCGTAATCACACAGCGTGGACCTGCAGGACCGTAATCACACAGTGTGGGCCTGCAGCACCGTAATCACACAGTGTGGGCCTGCAGCACTGTAATCACACAGTGGAGGCCTGCAAGCCAGGGCTGAAGGACCGTGATCACACAGTGTGGGCCTGCAGGCCAGGGCTGCAGGACGTGATCACACAGTGTGGGCCTGCAGGCCAGGGCTGCAGGACCGTGATCACACAGTGTGGGCCTGCAGGACTGCGATCACACAGTGTGGGCCTGCAGGACTGCGATCACACAGTGTGGGCCTGCAGGACTGTGATCACACAGTGTGGGCCTGCAGGCCAGGGCTGCAGGACCATGATCACACAGTGTGGGCCTGCAAGCCAGGGCTGCAGGACCGTGACCACATGGTGTGGGCCTGCAAGCCAGGGCTACAGGACCGTGATCACACAGTGTGGGCCTGCAGGCCAGGGCTGCAGGACGTGATCACACAGTGTGGGCCTGCAGGACCGTGATCACACAGTGTGGGCCTGCAGGCCAGGGCTGCAGGACCGTGATCACACAGTGTGGGCCTGCAGGACTGTGATCCCACAGTGTGGCCCTGCAGGCCAGGGCTGCAGGACCGTGACCAGACAGTGTGGGCCTGCAAGCCAGGGCTGCAGGACCGTGACCACACGGTGTGGGCCTACTGGCCAGGGCTGCAGGACCGTGATCACACAGGGTGGGCCTGCAGGCCAGGGATGCAGGACCGTGATCACACAGTTTAGGCCTGCAGGCCAGGGCTGCAGGACCGTGATCACACAGTGTGGGCCTGCAGGACCACGATCAAACAGTGTAGGCATGCAGGACCGTGATCACACAGTGTGGGCCTGCAGGTCAGGGCTGCAGGACCGTGATATCACAGTGTAGGCCTGCAAGCCAGGGCTGCAGGACCGTGATCACACAGTGTGGGCCTGCAAGCCAGGGCTGCAGGACCGTGATCACACAGTGTGGGCCTGCAGGACCACGATCAAAGAGTGTGGGCCTGCAGGACCGTGATCACACAGTGTAGGCCTGCAAGCCAGGGCTGCAGGACCGTGACCACACGGTGTGGGCCTGCTGGCCAGGGCTGCAGGACCGTGATCACACAGGGTGGGGCCTGCAGGCCAGGGCTGCAGGACCGTGATCACACAGTTTAGGCCTGCAGGCCAGGGCGCAGGACTGTGATCACACAGTGTGGGCCTGCAGGTCTGTGATACCACAGTGTGGGCCTGCAAGCCAGGGCTGCAGGACCGTGACCAGACATTGTGGGCCTGCAAGCCAGGGCTGCAGGACCGTGACCACACGGTGTGGGCCTGCAGGCCAGGGCTGCAGGACCGTGATCACACAGTGTGGGCCTGCAAGCCAGGGCTGCAGGACCGTGACCATACACTATGGGCCTGCAAGCCAGGGCTGCAGGACCATGATCACACAGTGTGGGCCTGCAGGACCGTAATCACACAGTGTGGGCCTGCAGGTCAGGGCTGCAGGACCGTGATCACACAGTGTAGGCCTGCATGCCAGGGCTGCAGGACCGTGATCACACAGTGTGGGCCTGCAGGACAGTGATCACACAGTGTGGGCCTGCAAGCAAGGGCTGCAGGACCGTGATCACAGGGTGTAGGGCCTGCAGGACAGTGATCACACAGTGTGGGCCTGCAAGCCAGGGCTGCAGGACCATGATCACACAGTGTGGGCCTGCAGGACCGTAATCACACACTGTGGGCCTGCAGGACCACGATCAAACAGTGTAGGCCTGCAGGATCACGATCAAACAGTGTAGGCCTGCAGGATCACGATCAAACAGTGTAGGCCTGCAGGACCGTGATCACACAGTGTGGGCCTGCAGGTGCGTGATCACACAGTATAGGCCTGCAAGCCAGGGCTGCAGGACGTGATCACACAGTGTGGGCCTGCAGGACCGTGATCACACAGTGTGGGCCTGCAAGCTAGGGCTGCAGGACCGTGATCACACAGTGTGGGCCTGCAAGCAAGGGCTGCAGGACCGTGATCACACAGTGTGGGCCTGCAGGACAGTGATCACACAGTGTGGGCCTGCAAGCAAGGGCTGCAGGACCGTGATCACAGGGTGTAGGGCCTGCAGGACAGTGATCACACAGTGTGGACCTGCAGGACCGTGATCACACAGTGTGGACCTGCAGGACCGTGAACACACAGTGTGGGCCTGCAGGACTGTGATCACACAGTGTGGGCCTGCAGGCCAGGGCTGCAGGACCATGATCACACAGTGTGGGCCTGCAGGACCGTGACCAGACAGTGTGGGCCTGCAAGCCAGGGCTGCAGGACCGTGACCACATGGTGTGGGCCTGCAAGCCAGGGCTACAGGACCGTGATCACACAGTGTGGGCCTGCAGGCCAGGGCTGCAGGACGTGATCACACAGTGTGGGCCTGCAGGACCGTGATCACACAGTGTGGGCCTGCAGGCCAGGGCTGCAGGACCGTGATCACACAGTGTGGGCCTGCAGGACTGTGATCCCACAGTGTGGCCCTGCAGGCCAGGGCTGCAGGACCGTGACCAGACAGTGTGGGCCTGCAAGCCAGGGCTGCAGGACCGTGACCACACGGTGTGGGCCTACTGGCCAGGGCTGCAGGACCGTGATCACACAGGGTGGGCCTGCAGGCCAGGGATGCAGGACCGTGATCACACAGTTTAGGCCTGCAGGCCAGGGCTGCAGGACCGTGATCACACAGTGTGGGCCTGCAGGACCACGATCAAACAGTGTAGGCATGCAGGACCGTGATCACACAGTGTGGGCCTGCAGGTCAGGGCTGCAGGACCGTGATATCACAGTGTAGGCCTGCAAGCCAGGGCTGCAGGACCGTGATCACACAGTGTGGGCCTGCAAGCCAGGGCTGCAGGACCGTGATCACACAGTGTGGGCCTGCAGGACCACGATCAAAGAGTGTGGGCCTGCAGGACCGTGATCACACAGTGTAGGCCTGCAAGCCAGGGCTGCAGGACTGTGATCACACAGTGTGGGCCTGCAGGTCTGTGATACCACAGTGTGGCCCTGCAGGCCAGGGCTGCAGGACCGTGACCACACGGTGTGGGCCTGCTGGCCAGGGCTGCAGGACCGTGATCACACAGGGTGGGGCCTGCAGGCCAGGGCTGCAGGACCGTGATCACACAGTTTAGGCCTGCAGGCCAGGGCGCAGGACTGTGATCACACAGTGTGGGCCTGCAGGTCTGTGATACCACAGTGTGGGCCTGCAAGCCAGGGCTGCAGGACCGTGACCAGACATTGTGGGCCTGCAAGCCAGGGCTGCAGGACCGTGACCACACGGTGTGGGCCTGCAGGCCAGGGCTGCAGGACCGTGATCACACAGTGTGGGCCTGCAAGCCAGGGCTGCAGGACCGTGACCATACACTATGGGCCTGCAAGCCAGGGCTGCAGGACCATGATCACACAGTGTGGGCCTGCAGGACCGTAATCACACAGTGTGGGCCTGCAGGTCAGGGCTGCAGGACCGTGATCACACAGTGTGGGCCTGCAAGCCAGGGCTGCAGGACCGTGATCATACAGTGTGGGCCTGCAAGCCAGGGCTGCAGGACCATGATCACACAGTGTGGGCCTGCAGGACTGAAATCACACACTGTGGGCCTGCAGGACCACGATCAAACAGTGTAGGCCTGCAGGATCACGATCAAACAGTGTAGGCCTGCAGGATCACGATCAAACAGTGTAGGCCTGCAGGACCGTGATCACACAGTGTGGGCCTGCAGGTGCGTGATCACACAGTATAGGCCTGCAAGCCAGGGCTGCAGGACGTGATCACACAGTGTGGGCCTGCAGGACCGTGATCACACAGTGTGGGCCTGCAAGCTAGGGCTGCAGGACCGTGATCACACAGTGTGGGCCTGCAAGCAAGGGCTGCAGGACCGTGATCACACAGTGTGGGCCTGCAGGACAGTGATCACACAGTGTGGGCCTGCAAGCAAGGGCTGCAGGACCGTGATCACAGGGTGTAGGGCCTGCAGGACAGTGATCACACAGTGTGGACCTGCAGGACCGTGATCACACAGTGTGGACCTGCAGGACCGTGAACACACAGTGTGGGCCTGCAGGACCACGATCAAACAGTGTAGGCCTGCAGGACCGTGATCACAGTGTGGGCCTGCAGGTCAGGGCTGCAGGACAGTGATCACACAGTGTAGGCCTGCAAGCCAGGGCTGCAGGACCGTGATCACACAGTGTGGCCTGCAAGCCAGGGCTGCAGGACGGTGATCATACAGTGTGGGCCTGCAAGCCAGGGCTGCAGGACCATGATCACACAGTGTGGCCCTGCAGGACCATAATCACACAGTGTGGGCCTGCAGGACCACGATCAAACAGTGTGGGCCTGCAGGACCACGATCAAACAGTGTAGGCCTGCAGGATCACGATCACACAGTGTGGGCCTGCAGGTGCGTGATCACACAGTGTGGGCTTGCAAGCCAGGGCTGCAGGACCGTGATCACACAGTGTGGGCCTGCAAGCAAGGGCTGCAGGACCGTGATCACACAGTGTGGGCCTGCAGGACAGTGATCACACAGTGTGGGCCTGCAAGCTAGGGCTGCAGGACAGTGATCACAGGGTGTAGGCCTGCAGGACTGATCACACAGTGTGGGCCTGCAGGACAGTGATCACACAGTGTGGGCCTGCAAGCTAGGGTTGCAGGACAGTGATCACAGGGTGTAGGCCTGCAGGACTGATCACACAGTGTGGACCTGCAGGACCGTGATCACACAGTGTGGATGTAACGCTCACCTGATTCCCACGGAGGCGCAGGTCTGGCTTCGAGTGCTGATGCTTCTTCAATGGTGAAGCGCAGGACTCTGTAGATGGACAGGAAGGGCCCTCTACTCTGGCTTCTCCGGCTCGCAGGAATATTCCCCTGTGCGTGAAAAGGGAGTATTACCTACTGACTGAGTTATGCTCAAGCCTCCCACTCTCCTCCAACCCTCCACGATACCCTTCCACGATTCCCCGTGAAGTCTCACCTTAGGGTCAGGAAGGATGAGCTCTCCATCCTGCTTCTGATGCAGGGGCGCGTTGAAACCCAGTTACTTCACTGGATTGAGGATTGATGGGAGTTCAGGTAAGCTTGACTATTCAGGTAAGGCTCTGTAAAAGTTCTGTTGCTAGTTCAAAAGCCCAAGCTTAATAATAATGTTCATTGTCTTTTTGCAGCAAGCGCTAATGATTATGTCTTTTTCCCCTTAGGGGGCCGGGGTTCGGAATGCCGGAGATATGGCGCCAACCCAAAGTGAAACGTGCAGTTCCAGTTCCAGTAAATGGCAGGTTAGTTCTGGATGAGCGCTCGGGAACTGTCTTTGCATTCGCTCATTCAATGTCTTTGTCTTTTTTCCCCATAGGGGCCGGGGGCCGGAAAATGCCTGGAAGCGGCAAGACCCGAAATGAAATGGGAATGACCCAACAGGTAAGTCTTATTCCCTTCCTTCTCTCACCTCTTATTCTTGTCTTTTTCTCTAGGCTCTGGGAAGTGGCTGTGTATCCGGATGATCGCTGCTGAAGATGGAGGAACCCAGGAAAGGTGAGTGAAATGCAGCGCTGCAGCGATCGTAACAAAATGCTTTTAAAAATAATGTCTTCCCTTTCAGGATCGTCGGTGATGTCTCCGTGGAGCAGATTTAGCTGGTAAGGTCTCTTGTCTCCCTTTGCAGGTGACCCAGGATGCTGACAGGCGTGGCTGAAGTCCAGATGCAGGAGCTGACACGGTGAGCGTCCAGCTGCGAGGAGCAGAACAACGCGAAGCGTGAGTTGCTGATCAGGTGTGGTTTAAATAGCTTTGGAAGAAGTCCCAAGTGTGTATCCTTCCTCCGATCAGGTATGTATCCTTCCCCGACCACACCCGGGTGGAAAGTAGTCCCACAGGTAAAGTAGTTCCATTCAGGCCTCAAGAGGGCCTGGATGTGGCAGCATGGTCTGCATCAGGTAAGTGCACATAAAAACACTTGAACACATGTCTAGCTTTATGAGCCTGGTGCCTAAGGCGCCAGGACAGAGGTCCAACATGAGCCTGGCGCCTAAGGCGCCAGGACTGCGTCCAAAGGGCCCCAGCTTGGGCCCGCTGGCACTCCCCTGGGGGAAATGATGCCTGCCTCTGGGGTTGCTGGGTCGGACCTGGCTCCTTGGAGGTAGGCATAATGACAGTGGACCTGCAGGACCGTGATCACACAGTGTGGGCCTGCAGGACCGTGATCACACAGTGTGGGCCTGCAAGCCAGGGCTGCAGGACCGTGATCATACAGTGTAGGCCTGCAAGCCAGGGCTGCAGGACCGTGATCACACAGTGTAGGCCTGCAGGCCAGTGCTGCAGGACCGTGATCACGCAGTGTAGGCCTGCAGGACCGTGATCACACAGTGTGGGCCTGCAGGCCCGGGCTGCAGGACCGTGATCACACGGCGTGGGCCTGCAGGCCAGGGCTGCAGGACCGTGATCACACAGTGTGGGCCTGCAGGCCAGGGCTGCAGGACCGTGATCACACAGTGTAGGCTTGCAGACCAGGGCTACAGGACCGTGATCAGACGTGTAGGCCTGCACGACCGTAATCACACGGTGTGGGCCTGCAGGACCGCGATCACACAATGTGAGCCTGCAGGACCGTGATCTCATAGTGTGGGCCTGCATGCCAGGGCTGCAGAACCGTGATCAGACGGTGTAGGCCTGCAGGACCATGATCACACAATGCGAGCCTGCAGGCCAGGGCTGCAGGACCGTGATCACACAGTGTGGGCCTGCAAGCCAGGGCTGCAGGACCGTGATTACACAATGTGAGCCTGCATGCCAGGGCTGCAGGACCGTGATCAGACGGTGTAGGCCTGCAGGCCAGGGCTGAAGGACCGTGATCACACAGTGTGGGCCTGCAGGCCAGGGCTGCAGGACCGTGATCACACAGTGTGGGCCTGCAGGCCAGGGCTGCAGGACGGTGATCACACGATGTAGGCCTGCAGGCCAGGGCTGCAGGACCGTGATCACACGGTGTGGGCCTGCAGGACCGCGATCACACGTGAGCCTGCAGGACCGTGATCTCACAGTGTGGGCCTGCATGCCAGGGCTGCAGAACCGTGATCAGACCGTGTAGGCCTGTAGGACCATGATCACACAATGTGAGCCTGCAGGCCAGGGCTGCAGGACCATGATCACACAATGTGAGCCTGCATGCCAGGGCTGTAGGACCGTGATCAGACGGTGTAGGCCTGCAGGCCAGGGCTGAAGGACCGTGATCACACAGTGTGGGCCTGCAGGCCAGGGCTGCAGGACCGTGATCACACAATGTGGGCTTGCAGGACCGTGATCTCACAGTGTGTGCCTGCATGCCAGGGCTGCAGAACCGTGATCAGACGGTGTAGGCTTGCAGGACCAAAGTGAGAGACGGAGACAGCAGATCTATTCTTGGAGTCTGCAGCCATTCTGTCGCACCTGCCTGCAGGGGCTCCTTTATGGCCCATTTTAAAAGGGAAAAACACTTGGGAGGGACACACAACACTCCTTTTTTCACAACGAACAAAACAAATGTAACTGAAACATAAATGATTCCCCCGTTACAGAATGACAACTGAATATAACCTGCTTCACTTGCCCACAAAGCTCTGAATAATGCTGCTCCTAGCTATCTCTCTGAACGATTGCATAGAAGGACTTCCATCAGATCCTCGAGATAGTCAATACTAACTGCCTCACCATTCCTAGATTTAAGTTATCCACGGTTGGAGGTAGCAATTTTCCTGTCAAAGCAGCCCAGTTATGGAACGCCTTGCCGCCCTCAATCCGAGAAGATCAGTCTTACCAGAACTTTAGACTTAAAGGCATGGTCTAGTAAAAAATTGTATTTAAAAAATAGATAGGCAACATAAAAAAAAAATACTAGCATTCTCCTTTTTAAAACTTCCTATGTAAAGTTTTGAGCTATTCAAGCTCAAAATTCGCAAAAGCAAGCACATGGGCGCATCCATTTTGTGAAATGGATGCCCTCCTGTGCTGGCTTTTGCGGCACTAATGAAGGAAAAGCCAGCCAGCTGTAGTAAACAAAAGCTACCGCTGGGTGGCTTTCCCTTCATTAGTGCTGTACCCGGAGGACGGGGACCGGAGACCAGAGCAGGAAAGCTGCAGCTGTATCTCGGTAAGTGCTATTTATTTAAAAAAATTAAAAAAAAATAAGCACTAGCTGCGGTTTTTTTTCTAAGTTTTCCGGGCTGGAGGAGCCCGGAAAACTTAGAAATAAAACCGCAGCTTTAAAAACGTTGCATTTATGTTTGCGGTCGCTTTTGAAGCGACCGCAAACATAAATACAACGTTATTGTGTTGGAAAACGCTGTGGTTTTTCTTTCCAAGTTTCTCAGGCTCCTCCGGCTGGAGGAGACAGGACAGACATATACCACATATCAAAACACTCTAAACATATTCATCGGCTGACGCTCGTGGTAGGCGAACCGCCGCTGGAATGGTGGCAGTTCTACCACATTTCACACGACCCTTTATTAACCTGGGGTAAGTGGAACTTCAACCACTGAATGATGCCATTGTTAGCTGTTGGAACCATTTAGAGCATGCCTACAAGCTACGGGAGCACAGCGTCACATCCATTTAACTGGGACCACTTTAACACAATCTACATGCAGGCTCAAGGCATCTAAAAACGTTTACTGTGTCTTCTCCGAGCACTTGCAGGATTGCAGGAGACCAGTTCACTTTGCTTCAGTGTACGTCCAGGATAGTCATTACCACGGTTAAGGTCCGTTGATGGCAAAGTTCAAAGGCCAACAAAGCCACACCTGGGAGCCCTGGGGCCCCATCTGCTTAGTCCCTTGATGTTGGGGCAGACAGCGAGACGTGGGTAGCAGAGCATCTAGGCAACGGTAGATTCAGGCTCAGTCAGCCCCTTGATATTGGGGCAGGCAGCGAGACATGCCTAGCAGGATGTCTAGGCTGCACCAGATTCAGGCTCAGTCAGTCCCTTGAGGGCAGGCAGCAAGACGCGGGTAGCAGAGCGTCTAGGCAACGCCAGATTCAGGCTCAGTCACCCCTTGATATTGGGGCAGGCAGCGAGACACGCGTAGGAGGATGTCTAGGCTGCACCAGATTCAGGCTCAGTCAGTCCCTTGGGGGCAGGCAGCAAGACGCGGGTAGCAGAGCGTCTATGTTGTGACAGCATGTTACATGCCCCTTCTTCTTGGTCACGCTCACCCAGGCAGGAGCATCTCTTTACTGTAGTGGCACAGGAGGGCGCACAAGCACTCGTGCAGAGCTGCAACCCTCACTTGCTCGTTACACTCCTTGATATGGTGGTGCAGCAAGATGTTGGTTGGCCGGACACAGGTGACAGGGTGTCTGGGCCACATATTCTCCTCCCCAGGTAGGAGTCACTGCTGTCGATGGGGCAGCAGTCCTAGCCAGTCCACTCTTCCCTTCTATCTGGCAGGACGATTGGACAGTTGGTGTCCCAGTTCAGGGGCTGGCATAACCCTCACCCCGGGCCACATTGGCCTGGTCCACAGATGGTAGGGCAGGCAGGGCAACACTGGTGGCAGGGTGTCAGTAGGCTTGAGTCACAAGGCACATTTCCTCCCCCTGCCTCGGCCGCAGGCAGGTGCTGCCTTAATTTGTTGCCGGCTCTTTGATCAGCGCAGGTCCTTCATTTCAGTGCTACAGTTCTGTTGCAGTGTCATACATGTTGTGTAGCTCTGAGACAATCATCACTGGGTTGGTCAGAAATGCTGGCCCAGGATCGTACTGTATGTTTTCTGGCCCAGGATTTGCAGGTGGGGCCCTCTCCTTCACAAGCTCCGGCATGAAGCGTATTAAAATTCACCGCTATGAGGCTGGGGTTCTTTCTGTGCAGGGCCTTCTCTGCACAAGTGCCGGCACCGGAGCACACCTGATCTTTCATTGTGCCGCATGGGGCACTTCATTTTCACAGCAGGGACACGAAAACATTTTCCCAACTTCGCTCTGACATGGAGCTGCTGCTTTCTTCTTCACCGCCGGTGGCGCGGTAGTACTAGGGAACATCCACTTCTGGTTCCCCATCTTCGCCTGCGGGCCAGGGTTCTATTGGGGACCATTTGCATTTTGTTGTGCGTGTTCCGACATGGAGCACTTGACTGCTTTCACCGCAGGGCAGCCCGGGATCTTTCGGTGCAGTGGGGCCATACACACCTTTCTTTGCTCTGGAGCATTGCATCTTTTTTCCCTTCCGGTGCTCCGGTCCAGAGCGCATATATATTCACCGCCCCGAGCCCCTGGATCACGATGCCGGGTGAGGCATCCCCAGTGCCCTGCCTGCGGATCCTCCCTCGCTGCGGCCCTTTGCGAAGAGGGTGCTGATGTGCCTAGGTTGAGGGCCAGAAGGAACTGTGCCCGGAATGAAAGTAGAAGCCCGAAGGGGCACCATGGATGCTGGGAGCATCCAGATGGAGGGTGCCTGGGGGGAACCCAGGGCACCAGGCTGGTCTGGGGGGCCCAGACCAGCAAGGACCCGCAGGACCGTGATCACACAGTGTAGGTCTACAGGTCCAAAATGAGAGACAGAGACAACAGATCCATTCTTGGAGTCTGCAGCCATTCTGTCGCATGTGCCTGCAGTTGCTCCTTTTATAGGTTGGACCATGATACAGTCATGGCCCATCTTAAAAGGGTAATACACTTGGGAGGGACACACATAACAAGCCTGACCTGTTGCATAGTTCTGTGTCTGGCAATGGCATTTAGAGCTTGGCGGGAGCAGAAGAATTCAGGGGGCTACGAGAGGGGAGACAAGAGTTCAGTCCAGTGCTCAGAGCATGTGTGCACCAAAACTACCGGTGAGTGGCTCCGTTCTGCCAAGAGGAGGCGAGAGAGATGCATGTGATCCGGAAGGGTTCAAAATAAGGATTTGGTGGATGGGAGCAAAAAGCAGCTCTTGGTTATCAGGCATCTGTGGTGACCGAGAAGCTAGTTCAAAGTGACCGGCAAATCTGATATCAACCCTGTTAACTTTCGTTTACTCTATATGACCAGAAATGCATTCCACCGTGGGCGCCGAGGTGAGGCTTGCAAAATAACATCCTTTGCTGGGCTTAGTTATATTGGGTTTCCTTGGGGAATCCTTTGTTCTGTTAGTGCTGTGAGTCCTTGTTTGATTTCTCAGTTTTTCCTCCTTGTGTTGCCACCTTCATTGTCCCGCCTCTGACCCCCATTGGCTACTTGGCCTTATTTATTCTAGCTTCCAGGGCAGCCCTCTGCCCGTTGCAGCCCCCTGTGGCTAAGAGCCCCAAGGCAAAGGGCAGCTCCTTCAGAAGCAGCTCCAGATAGTGTCCGCCAGTGTCGAGGCAAAGGGCAGCTCCTTCAGAAGCAGCTCCAGATAGTGTCTGCCAGTGTCAAGGCAAAGGGCAGCTCCTTCAGAAGCAGCTCCAGATAGTGTCTGCCAGTGTCAAGGCAAAGGGCAGCTCCTTCAGTAGCGGCTCCAGATGTCTGCCGGTGTCAAGGCAAAGGGCAGCTCCTTCAGAAGCAGCTCCAGATGGTGTCTGCCAGTGTCAGCTGGGGAAGCAAGTAGCATGCAGCCATCAACCTGCTGCAACTGTGAAAGTAAGTGCAATGCGGTCAGGGTGGGAAGCAATCAAACCTGCTCCCTCCTTTGCTGTCACTCTCTGGCCGGCCCCTCTTGGCCCTCTTCCTACGGCCACCCGTGAGGCTAAAAACCTCAGGGTAATCTTCGAATCCACACTTTTCGTCCCTCACATATCTGACGTCTCTAAGAACTCACACTACCAGCTGCACCTCCTCAGAAGTATTCTTCCTTTCCTCTCCTTCCCCCAGAAGCTCACCATCTCCAGAGCTCTGGTTCTCTCTAGGCTGGAATACTGCAATAGCCTCATTCTAAATCTTCCTGCCTCTACTCTCCGCAACTCATCCAGAACAGGACTGTGAGACTTGTCCTTGGCCTCAAGCCCAGGGATTGTGTCTCTCCAGGACTGAAATGTCTTCACTGGCTCCCAGTGGTGGCGAGGATTAAGTTCATAACCCTCTGCATTGTCCACAAGGCCTTCTGGGGCCTGGGACCTCGATACCTTCAACTCTCTCTCCCTAAATATCTTCCCTCTCGAGCTCTTCGCTCACCCGCCTCCAACTCCCACATGGTCAGTCGCTTCTCCAAGCAGCGAGTTGGTGGTAGATCTCTTTCTTCTGCTGGGGCCTCCCTTTGGAACAGCCTCGCTGCCTCCCTGAAACTTGAGGAGAACCATTTCCGGTTCCGGAAGAGCCTCAAGACCTTCCTCTTTGCTTCTGTTTTCTCTCCTCCTCTCCCCTGCTCATCTGTATCTGCCCTGGTTACCTGGCTACCCTCCGATCTCGGGCCCAGGTCCCCTCCCCGCCAGTTGCACACCTGCACTGCCCTTTGGCCACCCTTGCACTTGGGGACCGTTTCAGTATCCCTACAGCCCCTACTAGCACTTGCCCCCTGATGTCTGCTCTTACCCTTGCACTTGCCACCAGCTGGCCACACTTTTATTTATTGTCTTTATTTATTTTACTGTTATGCTATGTACTGCACTGCCCCCTCCCCTTCCCCCTGCACTTTTCCCCTTCCCCTACTCCCTGCACTTTCACAATCTCAATGTCACTTGCCCCAGTAGGATCGCTGTCTGTCTTCCCTCTGTTTCCCCTCCCTTGCCTCATCGCTCCTTGAAACATTTGTGTATAGGCGCGTTATAAATACCATATCATATCACTAAACTGACCCACCCCTCTACTTACACTGTTTTGCTTATCGCACCACCAATAAGTATCTCAGTGAACTGTAGTGCTTAGCATTTCTCCAAGAACGTTGCATTTTCTTTTTGAATTGCTGTGTGTTAAAAACTAGGCCTTTTCCCCTTTTTTTAGGAAAGTCAAACCAAGGTGTTCTCGAAGTGCGACCCTCCCCCCCCGGTCTTCCGTCCATGCTCCAGCATTACCCTGTGGTGTGTTAGCTGCTTGTGCTGCCTGTGTGCCTCCTTCTGTGTGAACCCTCCCCCCTCTGGTACTTCCTGTGGTGCGCGGCTCTGGGCTGTGCTTCTTTTCCTCCCCCACTCTCCTCTCTTGACCTCCTTGCACGCTTTATGGTGCTCTCAATCTCTCCCATCTCCTCAAACTGCTGCTCTATCTCCTATCCTGTCCCTTTCACTAAGAAAGTAAAGAAAACGTTCAAAATGGATATGCTGGTCTCCAACCCATGCCTCCCTATCGCTGATACCTACATCAGTGCGTCCTCCAGACAGACTCTCACCAACATCCTCTTTGTCGTTACCTTTTTAATTTTTTTTTATTGTGTTACAACTGAAGAATCAGTTTTTCACAAATACTAAATCACTAAAACATGTCCATACATATAATCATAAAAACATCTAAAAAGATGAGAAGTAAATCCATTATTCCAACATACGTAAATATTTCAAGAACACGAAAAGAGATAGACATAAAAACAAAGAACCAACATATCCTTAATTCGAAAGAAGATACAAGATTAATCACAAAATGAAATGAAGCAACGACTCACTATATTATTAGTATTTGCAACGGGCATTATCAATGAATCCAGACCCTTATTACATTTATTGTTGTTCCTTCTCGAAAACTATGTACCCCTCATATGTTCTCTGTTCTCTCGCCTCCTCGCCCATTAATGGTGGCACCCAGTGGGATGTCCTTCGCCTCCTTCCAATCCTCCAAGAGCATCATCAATGTCTATCTAAATGGTACCGTCATGGTCCAGTGCCCTCAGTCCAATCGCCTCCTTGATAGGCGTCTTCTGCGTCTCATCTACTTCCTCCCTTCTCCTTCCACTCCTAACAGCTCTGTGGCCCCTATGCTACCTCCGTCTACTGCCTCTACCCACTCTTGGGCCCTTCTACCGCTCCTGCTGGCTGTACCTCACTCCTGTAGTCCTCCCAGGAAGTCTTTCAAATGTGGCAACCTGCTCCACGTAGCTGCTCTCAACACTTGCTCTGCTGTCAAACACTCCTCTGACATCTGCCACTTCCCCGAAGACCTTGACCTGGATGTCCTCGCTCTCACCGAGACATGGTTCACACCCAGCTCTGTCACAGGCTTTGACACTCTCCTCCCTGAGGGCAACAAGATCCTCTCTGAGCCCTGAACCAACCAGCCCGGAGGTGAAGTGGCCCTGATCTTTCAGGATTGGGTTCCTGCTTCTGTCATTGCTTCCAGTCCACATCTTCTGGTGCCCAGAAGTCAGCCGCTGCAGTGATAACCAGTGGTTGTCCAGGATTGGTGCAGTTCCGTACCATTGGTGGGCTTTGGCTTGCGCCTTCAGCCTTGAGCTTGAGCCCGGCAGAGGGAGATCCATTGAGAGCTTTGTGTCACAATTGAAACATTGGTCCAAGCCTGGCAGAGGGAGACTAATTGAAGATTTTGGGTTAGAACGGATCTGAGCCTGGCAGAAGGGGCTCCGGGGTGAAGCGTGAATCACCCGAGAAATTGCATACGTGTAAATCCTAAGAAAATTGTGTATATGTGAAATATAAACCTTGTGTTAAAGTGGATCTGAGCCCGACAAAGGGATCCGAGGTGAACAGTAAATCTGAGAAAAGTGTGCATAGGAGAATCCTGAAAGGAAAGGAACTTTGTTTGTTGCATCAGGGCCTCTGAAAGAAGAGACTTTGAACGGCAAAGAGACTTTGCCACAGAAGGCCAAGATATTGGAGTCTTGGACTGCACCCTTGTGCTAGAAATGCCAGAGACTGTGCTAAGCCCAAGTATAGCGCTGTGTCCCATGCTGAAAACATGGGGAAGGGAAGCCAACAGCTTGAATATCCTGACATATAATGTCATGAACACTTTTCTTTTGCATAACATTGTTTCCCACACTATTTGTATTTGGAGGTAAGGATTGGCAATAGCTTTATTAGTATAGGCCCTTTTATTTTGAATAGACACCACTAGGATTGTGTTATTATTATTATTTGATGGTCGTAGCTTGCTCCCATTTTTAGATTTAGGGTTAGACAGGCGTTTCTGAAACCCAATTGAAGTTCAATAAACCCCCTTGAACTGTGGTTACTTGTGTCGGGCTTACTGTTGATACCATGCCTTCCTTACATTCACGACATTCAGGGTCGCCATCAGCACTCTACTCCTGCCATTCTTTTCCAAACCGCCTGGATCCAGGGAAATCGACTAAGTGGACATTCTTTTTGCCCCCGTTATGGAATTCCATTGAGCCTAAACTCAACACGAGCATCTACCTTTCCGAAGACATCACACAACATCACGCTTTGGCTTTTGATCAGGGTTTTTGGGAACCAATCCTGTTGTGATACGAACCAATGTCTCCCACAGACAGCGGAATTGTCAAGATATTGGCAATCACCACACTACCTAAGAGGCTGACATAGGCCGGTGCACTGGCCACGGGAGTATGAAGGGAGGACAGGGGGGCTATGAGACAGCACGTTAGAGGTGGGGGCCAGAGGAGTAAGAAACCTTGTATACCAGTCAGACCCAGATCAGAACAGAGCCGCATCAGGGGAGACTAAGCAAGCCGAGCGCCTCAATTCAGGATAGAGACGCAAATTAACCAACCCTACTAACAATTTCCCTTTCTGCATACACCTCTCAAACTCCAAACCAAACACAACCAAAACCTCCAGCACAACAAACCGCACAAACCTCACTATATTGCAACAACAAAACAAAAACACACATAGTCTTGCACAACAGTACACAACGACTACCAGCCGCAAACACCCCAGGCCCAGCCAACGGACCCACCGGGCTGAGGCCGCCAACAGCACATCACTGCTCTCTTGCACTTTTCCTGCTTCCTCCCACTAACTCAAACTCCCCTCCTCTTTCAGAGCCGCCAGAGTGCCAGGGGACCACTCTGGTGGTGATAGTGCGCGGTACAAATGTCCTTTTACATTAACATTAACAGTGATCATATCCAAGGTGTACACATCACAATGGCCCTAATTCTAACATTAGCTATACACAACCATTACACAACCTTTACAGAACCATAACAAGTATTTGATTCTCAGCCATTATAAATGCAGTCAGCCAGTAACAGCAGACGCTGGGGGGAGGGGAGGAGAACTGTGGAAAGGTGGGAGACCACACTTGACCACTCACTCTAAGGCAATGCAGTACCCCAGATAAGCAGAGTATGACAATATATAAGCAGGTTGTGTGCACCCCGTTTAAGGCACTGTGGGTTGTTCCTCGCTAGGGGCTTGAGGGATAAATGACAGTGTAAATGCCCCTGTCCCCTTTTCCTTTCCCAGTTCACGATTGCCTTGCCTGTATTCTGCTTTTATTTTGTACGGTGTTCCTCTGTGCAATATAAACCGCATGGATGCATAATTATATGTATACATGCTATCACCAGAACATCTCTTCTGCATCCTCCGATGGGGTCAGAGACATTGTGGCACGATGGTAAACCCCGGCATCCCACCCCCTCCCCAGGCACAGCTTGCAGTCTAGCAGTGATCAAGCATCTACATTGATGTCCTGAAAGACCCACATTCTGACTTAAATGATGCAGCATCACAAGAGTTTAAGAGGCAGAAGAGGAACCCAGAAGGTAGGAAAATTGCTGCACAGGTTCGAGTGAGCACTCAGCGGAGGGAAAAGGCAGCTACAGAAAAGGTCACTCAGGACGGAAAGAGGAGCAAATACATTGTTGGGCAGACACCTACCACCTCTGTGACCTGGGGAGACTGTCCCAGAGGTATGAGGGACGAGGCGGCATGGATCCAGAAGGCGCTAGTTCAGGATACATTCCACAGCTGTCATGAGTAGCTCATCATACAGACAGTCCAGATTAAGTAGTGAAGTGAATGTTTTATCCTGTATTCAAAGGTCTCCCCTGTGAAAGCAGACAACCCGAGTAATGTGCAATATAACCCATTAGGGACCACCATATTGTCACAAGGCCACACAACATTTGGCAACTTCTCAATCTAAACAGGAAGCTTACCAGTTTTATTTTTGAGGACAGGTTTTCGGGTAGTTTTCTTCTCAGCTGTTCCGTCTCTTTAAATTTTGCAGGAAATCCTGTGAGGAACGCCAAGTGCTGCATTAACACCAATCCAGGAGCTTCCTTATCGGTCGTCTATAAAACAAAAACAAAATAAATGTTCATGTACGAGCTGTGATTTGAAACGACAGAGCTACATTAAGAAGAAGTCTATTGCTGCTTTGAGGCGAAGGCACAAACCGGAAACATTCTGGGGAGACAATTAGAAAACTGAATCCAGAGGCAGAATCCAATGCTTACTTTAAGACTACTTGGAAACCACTTCTTTTTGCTTTCGAGAATTATGCCCACTCTGCCCCAATGTGTGCAAGACTAATCTAGAAGACCTCATTGATCATAGAATATAGTTTCCTGACACTATCGAGCTTCTTAGGTTACCCAGTCTTGGTTATTCGCAGAAGACCCCTGCAGAAAGGATTCAGATGCAATATGATCTCAGTTCTTTTTGCCTCTTCCAAGAGAGGCTGGACGTCTTTCAAAGTGGGGATTACACATTTAAGAATAAATGATCGATGTACAGAAACATACCATGTAGCCGCGCCATACTGCCTGCTTGCTGCTCTCAAGCGAAACTCCAGAATGTGCATCTTCAGCTGGAAATAAGAGCCAAAAGTAAGAATTATTTCCAGGCGGGCTACATAGCAGGATCTAGAACACAGCATGCAACCTATGCCCCTTCTAAATGAACAGTATTTGAACTATAGCTGCCACCCTCAGCTGGGCATAACGAGAGCCAGAGATGCCACCTTCTGTACAGATTCCTAGGTGGGAAGTAAACTCCTTTTTACTATCAGCAAAGAGCGTGTTAGTTAATTTCAGGACCCGCTCTTAATTTCACGACAACCTGCCAAGATATTGAGTTTCTGGTTACTCTCAATTATAATCATGCGGCAAAAACCGGGAAAAAGAAAACACAAGAACTCGATTCTTGGTGATCAAAAGTTTTGTACTATTGTTAGCATTCGCCCTATGTGATGACACGTGTTTCAACGGTACCTCTGTCTTTTTCAAATCAGGGCTTGAATATTTACATCCATAAACCAAAGAATTATGAAAAAAAGCAAAGATAAATCAAACGTGAATTGCGTAACATAAAAACTACCCCAGTATATACTGCAGCCTTGCTTGTGTTTTAATTTCCCCTTTACCATCAACTATGAGGTCATGCAGTCTCCAGAAAACCGCCAGATCTTCTCTGCACCCATGTAGACCTGTTTCGATTAGACACGGATGCTTTTTCCCCTATAATTGGTGTTATATTTACACAGGATGGATTACAAAAAGGTTGAATAATGGTCCATGTGACAAACATGCTCCCCCAAGTTTGACAATTTCTAAATTAGAGTTTTACAGAGTGTGAGCAGTCAGGAATGAGACAAGGACCCAGAAGAGTCATGGTTGGGCTCTACATTTTTATTATATGATCAAAGGGGCTGAGCAATGCCTTTAATTCCCTATTCTATAAGCAGTATCTCTCCCTCAACCAAAGCTAATGGGTCTGCCCTTTGTCAAGATGTCCAAAGTAAAACTATACCCTGTGTCCGTAATCCAATCCTGGCCCTCACAAAGGTGCAAAGGATATTGTCTCTGAGTTTCAAAGTGCACACATGCTCAATTCCAACACAAAAGGAAACATCCAACCAAAAAGATGCAAGTGGAAAATGTGCACAGTTCCAGGGAATTACTCCCTTACCCAGACTCCTTTTCTTCCAAAATGAAAAGTTCAAACAAAGAACAACTAAGTTCATTGTAACTCAAGAGGACACCACTTTCCTCTCAAGTTGTTCATGGTTTCTGAAGAAATCGCTCCCTTCCCCAGGTTTCCTTTCACATTCAATAGAGTTCAAAATCTTAAGGGCATATGTCTCCCTTGTGATTCTCTGGTTTACACTTTAGTTGCGGGTTCCACTCCTGCAGGCCACGTAGTATATTTCTTTGCCAGGCTATTGTCCACATTCTTAACAATTTACAATTTTAAGGCCATGGCTCTTCCTTGAGATTCTCTTTTTGTTAATCCCAAATTCTTGTCTTTGCTGGTATAATCTCCTGCCAGGTCTTGGATGCACACTCTCACTTTCTTGCAAAAACTTGACTTTGCCTAGTATAGTCTCCAGCAAGGACTTTTATGCAGTCTCTTTCAAACACTTGGCTTTGCGAACACTTGGTATATCTTGTTATTATGTCAAAACATGTAATCTCTCTGTTTTCCACTCTTGGTCTCTGGCAAGCTCATACGGAGGGTCACAGACCCCAGTCCCACAGCCTAGGGCTTTTGTTCTGCCGCCCGACATTCCTTCGGCATCTCAACCCTTTCCCTGGGCGCACTGATTCATACTTGATGCCTTTGCTGTGCTCCCGGCTCCAAATCGTATGTTACGTTGGCTCTCGCTTTGCTTTCTGCCCTTGCCGGGACCACCAGAAGGTGTTCAGGCTTCTCTCGGCTCCAGTCTTTGCAGCGGTCTGGAAGCACGGCTCCCTTCCTCATGCTCCTTTCCAGTCTCCACAGAGCCTCCTAGAGCGTGTCGCTCCTAGGCTGGTCCTCTTGCTCCGTGTAGCTACTCGAACTCCTTATCGTTAGGTGGCCAAAAGGTGAGTGGAATGGAATGCAGGAGACAAAGGGACTTGTTCCCAATGTTATCTTATAGAGAATGGGGGCGAGCAGGGTCTAGAGGGGGGGGGGGGAGTGTGCAATACACAGTTTACTTAACCCACTGACTCAGATTTTCCCAGACTTCGTGGATCGTCTTTGGGTCGCTGGGGGCTCGATCTTCTGCCTTTGGTTTCGGCGAGTGATGCCCAGGAGTTGCAGCTTCGAGGATTCTTCCAGTCAGGTACAACTCCAAGGTGCAACTTCTGGTGAAGTGCAAAAAACACTGATGCAAATCTCCTCAGAAGACCTCACAGGTTGGAGGAAGGCCTGTTCCTCAACTCACACCGGTAGACAGGTGTCCTTCAAGTCGTGATCACAGAAGCTACTCAAGGACAAGATCCCTTGATGCTAGGATGCTGAAATTCAGGGAGAAGGTGACTTGTGACACGAGCTGGCGACCACCCAATTTCTGGGCTTACACACAGAACAGCGATGCTTCTGGCGAGGTAGCCCATGAGAGAGATGGTCAGTCTAGGGACGCTTCTAAAGGCTAAGCAGGGCAGATTCCTCGGGAAGGCATGGAGACTAGTTGGTCCCACTAGAACAAGGACTGAAGCACCACACAGGGTCTTCAGCAATAAGGTCGTGACATAGGGATTCACTGGGTTGGACGTAGCAGGGGATGCTGGGCCACTTGGCGGCGGGGTGGGGGGGAAAGGGGAGTCTTCAGATCTTCAACAAGCTGTGCTTTTTCAAGCAATTCTTGGCTCCAATGATCGAAAGAAATGGCTGCAGAGGTCCTCCTCTTATACAAAACCTGGACTGGAAGCAAGTCCAAGCACACCAATGGTAAGGATCGGCACCATTCAAACAGCCAGGGGTTATCCAATCAGGGACAACAACTGTTTCCACATCTGCCCCACACAGACTTTCTGCCACCACGGATATGGAGTGGGACCGGGATATGACAGCCCCACCCACTTCCTGGGCCCCACACACACACAAATGCATCACTAGCCCGCCAAAGCAACAGCTTACCCAGGCAAGTGCCAGACCTTACATGGGATTTCCCGAAGGCCAAACTACAATATGCCCAAGGAACAAGAGGAAATCCTGTGGCACGGCCATTTTAGAGCACTGGTGCCCCCAGATTGTCTTTAGGCAAATATAAAAGTAACCAAAAATCACAAGTGTAAAAGGCTAGGGGTATACAAAAGTATCCCCATTACACTACATTGTAAGATGCTCTGTGCACTGTTGAGAAGTTGCCCAAACAGGTAAAAAGACAAAAGGGAAACGTTTCTCATTAATGAAAGTCTGAAGGACTAGTCCGTTTCCCCATAACATGCAAGCAAAGACCAGTTTAGTTTATTTATTTGGGTAAAGAAGCTGAAGGCTTTACTTCCCCTCAAATAGTCAGAACAGGTTGAAAAACATAGCAAAAAGATTGGGGGGTCCATAGAAACTATGGCGGGAAAGTTGCCAAAGGAGAAATGTGTGCCATTGTAAAAATGCAAGAATTCCACATAGGAATTAGCAAAACAGGCTGGGAAAGTGAAGCAAAGCTTTACGGACCTCCAAAAGACAGGACAGGGCTAACAAAACAAAAAAAGCAAAAAGACTGGGGGTCTCAAAGGAATCTATGGAGGGAAAGTTGCAAAAAGAAATTCTTTCCTAACACCCAGGTTAGGAAACACGGCATTGGGCCCTGAGGGGGGTTTGCCCCTAGGCCATCACAAACAGCCAAGCAGTGTTTAGACTGGTGACGTCCCTGAAGAAGATCAGCAAGACAAAGTTGAGGGGATGGAGTTCTCCCTCAACAAAAGGATTTGATATCCAGCCTTCAATAGCCTCACCTCTCAGGTGATGACAACAACTTTAGATATAATTAGGTGTCATCATATTGCAATGCTCGAGCTCTCCACCAGAACCCACAGCAGGTCCATGCACACGTTATTCAAGGGGAACCGGTGAGTTCACCGCTTTATAAAACGCCCAATACGAGCTCTGCATGATACGCTGCCGACAGTTCAAGGCTTCTTACAACGAGCAATTTTTACAAAAAAAGGCAAAGATTAAAAACAGATCTTGCGTGAGCTAGCATTGGGATGGCTGCTAGTTTAAACCTTGATGGGGAGAGCAGATGACTCACGGCATGCAGGCAATGAAGAGGAACTAGCAAACTGTGGTTAGCATGTCAGTGGTTGAACATCAGCTTTTTATGCCAGAAACATATTTCTGGCGTGTGTGATAAGCCAGATAACCATCAGGCGTAGATCGTGCTTGTAAGATAAAATAACTGACTGTTAGAGTAGCTGTACATTTTTTTTTTAAACTTTTATTTTTATTGGCAGAGGTTCACAGGGTACAAACATCGGGGCAACAAGCATATGAATCAAGTGGATCGTGGAGCTGCTTGCGGACCACTTTATCATCTTTACAACAGTGATAACAATATTTTACAAATAAAGGAGGAGACAAGAGAATATCACAATGCATGGGTGGATGCCGGGGATGGACAAGACCCCAATGCGGCTTCGGACTGATTGTTGAGATATGTGGTGAATTCACTCCAAATGTTCTTGGGACGAGAACGGGCCGGTAGCGTAGCCAAATAGTCCTCCTCGCAGTTCCGTGACCATGTGAGCAGGCCCAACCATCTCTGAGGGGTCGAAGGAGAGGAACACCTCCAGTTCTGGAGTATACACTTCTTGGCAATCATGCAACTTATATCTAAAAACTTTTTCAGGCGCTTAGTTTCCTCAGTGCTCCAAACCCCAAACAGAACTGCCAGAGGATCGGGATCAATAGTGGTCTCAGTTACTGCACTAAGCGTGTTCATGACCCCTTCCCAGAAATCGGACAGCTTATGACAGGACCAGAACATATGTAGGTGATCAGCATCTGTGGCCCTGCAGCGCGGACAGAGGCGCACCTCGGAGCCAGCAAACCCAGAAGTCCTGTGAGGTGTATAGTATAGCCTGTTGAGGAGTTTATACTGCATGGCCCGAAAGCGGAAGTTGAAGGAGACTCTTTTGGTGTGGAGACACATGCTTTCCCACAACCCATCAGGCATCTCTAGACCCAACTCGTCTGCCCATTTGTTGCGGGCTCCAAGAACCGGAGCAGGGGAGGCGTCCTGCAGGATGTGATACAGGGATGAGACAACGCCCCGTGCCCCGCCCGAGTTGGCAATGTACGCTATAGCCGGGTCGTCTGGGGGTTCATCTGGGAAGGAGGGCCACATAGTGCGGAACGCAGCGCGAAGCCTGTAGTATTGAAGAGTCTCTAAGGGAGATCTAGTGTGACCCGGCCTCCAAGTCTGGGGATCTATAAATTTGCCCTCTGGATAGAAGTCAGACAATGCCCTATAACCCAGAGCCTCCCAGTGGCGGGTCAAGGCCGCGTCGAGCGTGGGCTCCAGCCCCGGGAAGGCCCACACGGGCAGCCACTTGTAATACGGGGAAGTCCCAGCTGATGGGCTTAGTATGTGTGACCAAGCGAACAAGGTCGCGGCTATGGGGTCAATGGGGGAGTCCGGTGCATAGTGTCGGTGCAGCACTAGGGTCATCAGATTAATACCCGAGGATGCCAGCCGTTCCAGCTTGACGTGAGGGCGCACTGGGGTGCCAGGGTACCAGTGGGTGGCGTGCTGGGCTTGGGCCGCGATCCAATATGTAGCGAGGACAGGAGCAGCAATACCCCCCGTCTGTACGAGAGTGCCATGTCAGTCCACTTCTTGCGCACCGCACCAGAGTGCCAGAGGAATTGTGCGCAGAGCGTGTGAAGCTTAGTGAAGTATGCCCTCCCAGGCCATAGGAGTACGTTACTAAAGGTGTACAGGAGCTTGGGGAGGAGAATCATTTTGATCAGGGACAGTCGTCCCGCAAAGGACAACGGGAGAGTGCGCCA
Source organism: Ambystoma mexicanum (assembly GCF_040938575.1). NCBI lineage: Eukaryota > Metazoa > Chordata > Amphibia > Caudata > Ambystomatidae > Ambystoma > Ambystoma mexicanum. The sequence goes on from NC_090936.1 coordinate 1,226,327,139, forward strand.
TCGTGAAATTTTAGTCTCAACTGTCTGCGCTACCGCGGAGTAATTATCGGTGAGTAGGGTGGGTTTAGTGAGGGATACATGTACTCCCAGGTATTTAATGCCGTTAGGGGCCCAGCGCAGAGGATATTCGGAAGTGGGCTGTGTGGTAGTTTTAGTGAGCGGGAAGATCTCCGACTTGGAGTAATTGATCGTAAAGCCGGAATATGTACCAATGCGAGTGATGTCTCTCAATATGGGGTTGAGGTGAGTTGTGGGATCTCTGATGTAAAGTAGGACGTCGTCTGCATATAGGGATATGATTTCAGGCTCCTCTGTCAATCTTATTCCCTTGCGAGAATGTCTTGAACGTACATAGTCCGCCATCGGTTCAATCGCCAATGCGAAGAGAATCGGAGAGAAGGGGCAGCCCTGCCGGGTGCCTCTGAATAGCGTGAAGATCTCAGATGTAAGAGAGTTAACTCGAACACGCGCCACAGGGGATGTGTACAATAGTCTAATGAACCCTATCATGTTTGGGCCAACACCCATTGTCTCAAGGGCCAGCCACATGTATTTCCAAGAAACCATGTCAAAGGCTTTCTGGGCGTCCAACGTAACCGCTACAGCCTGGGCGTCTTGATCTATGCGGGACATGACATTAAACAGTCTCCTGATATTGTGGGAGGTGGACCTGCCCGGGACGAAGCCCGCCTGGTCCTCATGCACAAGGTGCGTCATGATTGGCAAGAAGCGGTTGGCAATGATTTTAGCAAAGATCTTTGTGTCAAGGTTCATGAGAGAAAGGGGTCTGTATGACCCACACTCGTCTTCAGGCTTACCCGGTTTGAGCAACACCGTGATTACCGCTTCACGCATGGAGGGGGGAAGGATGGAGGCTTGTAGTGCCTCGTTCCATACCTCGAACAGACGAGGGGCCAGGACAGCTATGTGCTCCTGATAAAAGTCGGCGGTAAGGCAGTCAGGGCCAGGCGCCTTGCCTTTGGGCAAGTCAGAGATGGACGACACTATCTCGTCTAACGTGATCGGGGAGTCTAACTGGTCCCTAGTCTGTTGGGAAATTTCTGTAGTGGGGATTTGCCCGAGGAGCTCGCGCATATGCTGCTCGGTGTGTTCTGCGGGCTGGGAATAAAGGGAGCTATAAAACTCAGTAAATGTCTCTAGTATTTTCGGGTCCGCCCACTGAGCGTCACCATTTCGGTCTTTGATGGAGGAGATCTGTGTACGGCCCATTTCCCCCCTAACCAGGGTCGCGAGCGTTTTCCCAGGTCTGTCGCCCTCCCCATATCTCCTGGCGGCGGCTGAAATAACGGACTTCGGAGGTGGCCAGTGTATTATATACTTGGAGTTCGTCAGAGATCTGGGCAAGAATGGAGGGGTCAGAGCTGGTAGTGGTACGTTGCTCAAGTTGTTTCAATTTGGTCTCAGATTGCCCCAGGGCAGTTCTAATGGCCTTCAGCGCCCCGGCCTCCCGGGAGATGGACATGCCCCTTATATATACCTTGAAGGCCTCCCACCTAACCGCGGCGGTCGTGTCATGGAGTGAGTTAAGTTCAAAGAACGACTCGATATCAGCTAGTATTTCGGCCTTGAACACGATGTCTTTTAGGGCCTCAGACCTAAAGCGCCAAGTGGTGACCGTTGGAACAGGAGTACCCAGTCTCAGGGACAGTGCGATTGGAGCGTGGTCCGAGAGCATGCGGGCCAGAATGCCCGCGCCCTCCACCCCGCCCATCAACCCACCGGAGACCAAAAACAGATCTATCCTGGACGAGCTGTCATGCACCGATGAGTAGTAGGTGTATTCGCGTTTCTGCGGATGGAGAGTCCTCCAGGCGTCGCAAATGTTGAGGGATTGCATATGGCCCGTAGCCTGCGCGCCGCGCAAGAGACTGCCCTAGGAGCCGTGGATGTTCTGTCTAAGACAGTGTCCAATATAAGGTTCAGGTCTCCTCCCCATATAATGTGCACTCCCACAAAACCCAGGAGTATGGTGGCTATTGCGTCAAAGAATTCCGGTGAGTCCATATTGGGACAGTAGGTGTTGACAAGCAGGTATTCCCTTTTGACTAGTGTGCAGTGTAGTATAACGTAGCGTCCCTCGGGGTCGATGTAGCTTTTGTGAAGTCCAAACTTAATTGATTTGTGGATAAGCGTGAGAACCCCCCTAGATTGCGTGGAGTAGGAAGTAAAAAATCTGGGGGGACCCCATGATGGGGCAAGTGCCCTTGGTATCAGACCATTGGAGTGAGTCTCCTGCAGCAGCAGGATCCTAGAGTTATACCTGTTGACATACGCCATGATCTTGCGGGCTTTGGTATGGTTGCTCAATCCCCGAACATTCCAGGACATTAAGACAGTAGGCATTTCAGTTGTAGCCATATTCAACCGCAATATTCATCCTCAGTGAACATCCCAACCCAAGTGGTCGTGTGGGCTCCCGTAGTTAAGAGTATGCGCGCTTGTGCCACCTCAGTATGCGCCTCGCGAAACCTCGTATGCCTTTTTGAAAAACAACCCCCTCCCCGCCCCCCACCCGCACCACTAACCGTAAATCAGCAGTGTACCCATCACCCTCCCTTAGCCGCCCAGAGATAGGCCAACCCAACCTGGCCAGAACTTCCCAAGGGCCCAACGGGGGCCAACCCATTCCAGCAGAACAGAGAAGAACAGTGCAATCGCAGTGGGGTGCGCCGTTGCCACGCACTAGCACGCTTAGAGCCAACGGCTCTGTTACCAAACAAACAGTAGCAGTGGACTTCCAGCGCAAGTCCCCGCCCGCAAAGCGGGAACGCGGGGACAGCGCACAAGCCCCTGCGGTTCCGCAACTACCAGACCAGTGTTAACAGTCGTATAGCATCCACCCCATGTGTCCCATTAGTGGGGAACTGGAGCTGTCTTAACGAGGTGGAGGTCTCGTAGTTGTGCCGTTGAAGGAGGAAAACATAACAGTTGGGCAGCAAAATATTACAATGTTGGCCTTATGTAAAGCGTCATTTCAGCCCCAAGGAAGATTAGAGCCTGAACATTACAGCCCAGGCAGTCAGCGGGTGCGTAGACCATCACAGTGAGATTGTAATTACAAAGTCAGCAAATGCAGCGAGTAAACCCACTCCCCAACACCCCGTCAATTTTCATCAGCAATGACATCACCAGGGCCCTGAAGCGGTATCTCCATTTCAATAAATTTTGCCGCCTCTTCAGGGATGGTAAAGAAATAGAGTTTGCCCCTGTGGGTGATTTTGAGCCTAGCAGGAAATAAAATGGCATATGGGACTTTGCGCTCCCGGAGCATCTTCTTGACGCCAAGGAACTGACGCCTTTCCTGCTGCACAGCCATTGAGAAATCCGGGAAGATTCGGATAGTATTAGACTCCAAGCGCAGCTCACCCTTCTCGCGTGCCAGGCGGAGGATGAGGTCCCTGTCCCGGTAATTGAGGATCTTGGCTATAATGGGCCTGGGGATATCGCCAGGCTTGGGGCGCGGGGACAAGGCCCGGTGAGCTCGCTCAACAGTAAATTAAGGGGAAAGATCCGGGTCACCAAGCAAGTCCTTAAGTAGACGCTCGACCGCCTCCTCCATTCGACCCTTCAAGGCGGTTTCAGGGACCCCAATGATGCGTAGGTTGTTTCTACGGGAGCGGGATTCCAAGTCGTCGCACTTGGCCTTTACATTCTTCATGTCGCGCGACAAGGCAGCCACAGTGTCCTGTAGTGTGTGTATCACATCTTCATTGGTCGAGATCCGATTCTCGGCCTCCGTAATTCTGGAGCCAGCCTGACCGACGCGTGTTTTGAGCGAGGCCACATTAGCGTTGATGTCGTCAAGCTTCTCATGAAAGGAGGCAAAGTTTTTGGCCATCGATTCCATCATGGCAGTGAGATCAGGGGATGGAGCCCCGGGACTCAGCTCGGTATCAGGTTCCTCCGGCGTAGTTGATGCGTGGCCCACCTCGGATCGAGGGACTGCCTTCGTGAATTTGTCCATGGCACCCCCCCTAGCGCCGCTCTTAGATCGATTCGACATGGTCGGTAGAAGAGAATGAGAGGGGAGATGCCAAGATGAGAGTAGCCAGATACAGCGGCAAAGGGCTGCTACGGGCACATAGGAGGTGGCCAGGTAGGCCTCGGTCGGTTAAGCCCCTGAGCCGGGAGGTGAGAAGACCATATGCGTGGAAATTGAAAGTATTTACAAGATGTAGGGCTCACCAGAGGGACCAGCAGCACTCTCAGCGCAGTCCCCGTGGTGGTCTTCAACAGAGCGAGCAGCGTGCAGTCCAGAAGAGATTGGGGCGTTGAGGGGGTGGGGTATGCAAGACGGGGACACCCGACTGCGCAGTTGAGGTGTTGCGGAGCCGGAGAGAACGGCCAAGTGCGGTATAGTCCGCCGCTTGTGGCGGGACTGCCCGATGTGGTGAGGGGTGAGCAGGACCAGGTATAGGCAAGCGAGAGTCCACTGGGTGTGGTGCAGGTCACCCACCCGAAAGGAGGTATAGTGCAACTTAGACTCGAGAGCGGGGTGAGGCCCCAATACAGACCCCCGCAGGGAGGGCCACGCACAGTGCGTCCGGGCCTCAGCAGGCCATCGCGCTGGGAAGACGGAAAGACACAGCCGCCCCCAGTCCTCACCTCAAAGATCGCCGCGTCGCAGGCCCGATCCAGGCAGGGCCGCCGCAGCGAAATGGTCCGCCAGCAGCCCCTCGATCGCGGAGGGAGGGGTCGCAGATCCGTGGGTCGCCTCCAGGGTCCGCAGTCGGGCGGGCGACGGGCTTCGCCGCGGCAACACTCCCGCAGGCCCGCTCAGCTCCCGCCCCCGGCCGCGGCTAGGCAGCGGCGCAGTAATGATCCTCCCGCGGGAGGGGCGGGCAGACGGAGACACCAGGGGCACCGGTCCAGCGGCGATGAGGAGCCGCACCCGAGGCACAGGCATGAACCAGCAGCGATGGGGGCGGCAGCGAGCGCCCACTCGAGGCACGGGGCACACGGGAGACGTCCGATGGCCCAGGGCCGCGCCGCCGCCCGCGTAGCATGTAGGCAGATTACGGGCACCCGGTGTCCGATTTCCTCCGGGATTCGGCGTGCAGAGAGCCCACAGCAGCAGCTGTCGTTTGTCCGAGGCAGGGTTACAGGATCAGGCAGGGAACCGCAGATGTAGCCGGATAGAAGGCGGCTAGGCGTGGAGCTCAAACACTAAGCGGCCATCTTGCAGGCTGCTCAACAGCGCACCCCCCCCCAGTAGCTTTACATTTTGAGTGAAATTCTCTTCATCTGTGAGTCCCCTGGCACTTTTCTGCACTCGTTTTTTTTATGTAATTTTCCTGAGTGAGTGTGATCCTTTTTAACCCCCTCCACTCACTCATTCATTCATTCCTTTACCTGTACTTGTGTGATGCTGGAAATGCATCGGAGGGACAGGGCCTCCGTATCCTTGTCCTTTACTGCTTTTTTATTGTGTGTTCTGTCGTGTTTTCCGCGCAGGAGTTCATGTGGGACTCCTGGCGGTGCAGCTCTCTTTCTTTTGGTTTGGAGAACGGACCCGTGGGATACCCTTATGGCACCCATGGCTGGGGGTACAACCCTGTGCCCCTAGTGTATGTTTTTGGGCACCTGTGGGTGGCCCACAGAGCAGGGTATGGGCTGGTGGCAGCTCCATGCTGAATTTGACAGGTGCGCGGAGTATCCTCCATTTTGGGATACCCCGGCCCTGCCATTGGGATCAGTTGATTCCTGATGGAAAACAAGATGGCCCCGGTGGCCTCTTGCTTTAAATTACCCATTACCTTGTGTTCCCAAAGTCCTGGGAAGCCCTGACTCTGTCCCTTCCCCCTGACTGGCTGTTGGATGGAATTGCCATATATGGTGTTGTTGTGAAGGCCCGGCCAGACTAGCTGGAGCCTTCCCGGTGATGTATGTTGTGGGTACCTCCTGTGGGTGGTTGACACAATGACCAAGACAACCCTGCCCGAAACCGGTATGAATGCAGCTTGGAGTTTTGAATGGTTCGGTACTTGTCCCAATACACATAACTTGTTGTGTCTGGAGAGAAGTGAATGGCCTGAATACCTCGTGTGCCTGACTGGCTGCCTGCCTGCATGAATGCCCGTAGTCGTGATTGGATGCTTGAGTGTGACCCAGCGGAATGAATGGGAGATGAACAGTATATCTGGGGACCTCTCACTGCTAGGAATCGTGTTCAGAAGCTGAAGTTGTAACGCTCACCTGACTCCCACGGGGGCGCTGGCCTGGTTCGCGCTGCTGTGACCTCGTCTAAGGTGATGCGCAGGGTTCGGAAGACGGACTGGACCGGGCCCCAGATCTGGCTTGTCTGACTCGCAGAAGTATCCTTCTGTAGGTGAGAATAGGGGGTTAACTGTCTGCGGGGTAATGCAATCGGCCTCCCACTTACCCCTCTCACCCTCCACAAAACCCTTCTGTGCTTCCCCGTAGCGTCTCACCTTAGGGTCTGGAAGGACGAGCTCTCCATCCTGCTTCTGATGCAGGGGCGCGTTGGTATACAGTTACGTCACTGGATTTTCGGATGGGTGAGAACCAAACTTGCTTGGCTTCCAGGTAAGTTTTTCTATAAGTGGTTCCCCTTGTGTCCATGCATTAATGTTCTAATGCTAGTGTCTTTTTCCCCATAGGGGCTGGGGTACGGAATGCCGGGGAACAGGCACCGACCCGAGGTGAGCGGTGAAATCCTTGTGGAAATCAGGTAAGTCTTTAATGAGTGTTTTGGTAACGTCTTTTCATTCACTCATTAACGCTGATGTCTTTTTCCCATTAGGGGCCGGGGTCCGAAAATGCCTGAATGCGGCGCGGCCCCGAAAATGAAAAGGGAATGACCCAACAGGTAAGTCTTGACATGGAGTTTTAGCTTCCCTTTTCCCGTCTTTCTCTCGCCTTTGTTCTTGTCTTTTTCTCCATAGGCGCGGGGGCGCGACTGCGAATCCGGATGGTCGCTGCTGATCATGGAGGCGCCCTGTAAAGGTGAGTAGAATGCGCCGCTGCAGCGATCGATGCGATGTGCTTTTAAAAATAAATGTCTTCCTTTTCAGGATTGTCGGCGAAATGTCTCTGGGATGCAGGTTTAGCAGGTGACGCCTTTTCCTTCTTCTGTTCTCTTGTTCCCTTCCTTTGCAGGTGATTCAGGATGCTGGCCGGAGTGGCAGAAGTCAAGATGCAGGAGCAGACACGGTGAGCGTCCAGCTGCTAGATGCAGAACAACGTGAAGCACGTGTGGCTGATCGGGTGTGGTTTAAATAGCCTTGGAAGAAGTTCCTAGAATGTGTCCTTCCTCCAATCAGGTATGTATCTTTCCCCGACCACGCCCGGGTGGTAAATGAGTCCCACAGGTAAAGTAGTTCCTTTCAGGCCTCAAGAAGGCCGGGGTTCTGCAGCATGGTCTGCACCAGGTAAGTGCACCCAAACACTTTCATAATGAGCCTGGCGCCATAGGCGCCAGGACGCTGTCCAAAGGGCCCCTATAAGGGGTTGCTGGAACCTTCCCCGGGGACTTGATGTCCGCTTTCGGGGACGCAGGGCCTGAGCCGGCTCCCCGGGTGCGGGCATCGTGACAGCACTCCCCCCCAAGGCCCCTCCCAAGGTTGTTCCCTCCGGGGGTTTTGCACATGGTCACTGGGTTCCCACGACCTCTCCTGAGGTCCGTACCCCTTCCAATCAATTAGGTAGAAAAGCTTGACCTAAACATTTTTGAATCTAAAATGTTCTTCACTTTGAATTCGGGTTCCCCATCTATTTGAATAGGTTCTGGAGGTTTGAGTAGTCGGGTTCCGGGGACCACTGGTTTCAGAAGTGACACATGAAAAACAGGGTGAATTCGCATATTAGCTGGTAAATCAAGTTTAACCGCTACTGGGTTAATTATTGCCGTAATAGAATAAGGTCCCAGATATTTTGGGTTAAAAGTTCGAGGCCCTTTGAGCGGTAAATGTCTGGTAGCTAACCATACTTGATCCCCAATCTGATACGGAGGTGCTTCACTCCGATGTAGGTCAGCATTCTCCTTGTATTTTCTCTTGGCTTGTTGTAAATGCGTGGTTGCCTCTTTGAAGGCTCGGGTAATGGTAGAATGCAGATGTTCTACTGCGGGCACTCCGAGGTTCTGAGGTGAGTCGAGGTTTGAGGTTCGAGGGTGATGTCCAAACAAGCTATAAAAAGGACTATGGCCAGTTCCAGAGTGTACCGAATTATTATATGCATATTCGGCTATCCAAAGAATGTCTTTCCAGTTGCTTTCAGATTGCTGTAACGTACACCGTAAGTACTGCTCAAGGGTCTGATTTGTCCTCTCGGTCTGACCATCAGTCTGAGGGTGGTGACTGGTCGATAATCTTACGTCGATTTGTGCCATTTGACAACATTTGCGCCAGAAGTGGGAAATGAATTGGCTTCCCCGGTCAGAGATTAGTATAGATGGGAATCCATGTAGCCGAACAATATTTTCGAGGAATTCTTTGGCTAGGACAGAAGCTGAAGGTAAACCTTTCAAAGGAATGAAGTGGGCCATTTTGGAAAACAAATCCACAATTACCAGAATGGTATTGTATCCTGAACAAGGAGGCAAGCCAGTCATAAAATCCATTGACAGGGTGTGCCAATGTGCTGGCGGAATGTCTAGAGGTTGAAGGAGACCGGCTGGTCTTTTCTCTTGACCTTTATTTTGGGCGCAAACACCACAGGACATCACAAAAGATTTAACATCTTTTCGCCAAGAGGGCCACCAGAATTGTCGTTTCACCTTTTCCATTGTCTTGGCAATACCGGGGTGTCCCTCTATTAATGTATCATGATAACCTGAAATAACTAGTTTGTGTAAATCCTTGTGCGGCAGGAATAAGCGTCCTTGGTAATAAGGTAAACCATTATCTATGGTAAAGTCTGATCCCTTTTGTATCCAATCTTGTAGGACTGTAGGGTCCAGGAGTTGTTTCACTCTGACTTGAATGTCTTCAAGCGTCTGTAACAAAGTCATGCCTAGAATTCTCTGTTCGGGAATTATTGGTACTGGTTCTGAGTTTGTATCAGATTCTCCCATTCCAATTCGGGATAAGGCGTCTGCTTTGCCGTTCTTGCAGCGAGGTCGATAGGTAATCACGAAATCAAATTCAGCGAAAAACAAAGCCCATCGGAGCTGCCGTGATGACTGAGCCTTGGCGGTTTTCAAATACTGTAAATTCCGGTGATCAGTGATCACTGTGATGGTATGTCGAGCGCCAAGCAGGTAATGCCTTGGCTTTAAAAGCGGACTTTATGGCTAACAGTTCTTTGTCAGTGATTGCGAAATGAATCTCTGGTGCCGAGAATTTTCTGGACCAAAATGCTACGGGATGCAGTTGGTTGTTTTCAGGATCTCTTTGAGACAGAACTGCTCCCATGGCTAGGCTGGATTCGTCAGTTTTGACGACATACGGGAGATCTGGACGTGGGTGTTTCAATATAGGTGCGGAGGTAAACTTAGCTTTTAAATCCTGGAAGGCCTGCTCGGCTTCTTCAGACCATTCAAAACGTTTATTTTTCCTCAAGAGTGCAGTAATGGGTTGTACTATGCGTGAAAATTCCAGGATAAACCTGCAATAGAAATTGGCAAAGCCGAGCATGCTTTGAACCCCTTTTACAGAGCTAGGTGATGGCCATTTGAGGATGGCATCCACTTTTCTTGAGTCCATTCTGACTCCTTTGGGTGTCAGGATGAAACCGAGAAATTCAACTTCTGTGGTATGGAAAACACATTTCTACAGTTTAGCAAATAGTTTGTGTTGGTGCAGTGTTTCCAGAACTGCCCTAACGTGTTTTCTGTGATCAGATTCCGAAGAGGAGTACACTAGAATGTCATCGATATAGACAACACAAACATCGATGAGTTCCCGAAGGACATCATTCATGAAGAATTGGAAGGCAACAGGCGCATTGCACAACCCGAAAGGCATTACCTGGTATTCGAATAATCCATATTTTGTACGGAAGGCTGTTTTCCATTCGTCGCCTTCTTTTACTCGCACCAGATGATATGCCCCCCGGAGATCTAACTTGGTGTATATGCAAGCGTCCTTCACCTGGTCAAGGAGTTCAGGAATCAGAGGCAGAGGATAACGGTTTTTAACCGTTATCTGGTTTAATGCGCGGTAATCGATACAAGTTCTTAGGTTGCCTTCTTTTTTAGGCACGAAGAACAAAGCAGAGGATGCCGGGGACTTTGACGGGCGAATAAAACCATTGGCGAGGTATTGATCCAAATATTGTCTCAAATGCAGGTTCTCAGGTTCGGTAAGGGCATAAATCCTGCTACAAGCGGGTTGTGCACCGGGCACCAGATCGATTTGGCAATCGTACGATCGGTGAGGAGGTAACGTGTTGGCCTGTTCCTTTTGGAAGACGTCCTGAAAGTCCTGGTATTCCGGAGGCAATTGCATGGAGGCAGAGGTTACAGATGCTAGATTAATCTTCAGGTTTTCTGGGTAGCATGTTTGTGCACAATCCGGGAAGGTTATTCTCTTAGCTCGCCAATCAATTCGAGGATTATGTGTCTCTAACCAAGAAATTCCAAGAATAACCTGAAACTGTGGAGCCTTGATTACATCAAACAACTGCCTCCCGATGGCCGTCTGGACCAATAAGAGTCACCCCAGTAGTGGAATGTGTTACCGGTCCAGAGGCAATTTCATTTCCATCGACTGTGGTGATGACATCTTTGCTGGTTTTAGGACGGAGAGGGAGGTTAATCCTAGAGGCCAATTCACGATCCACATAGTTTCCAATAGCCCCACTATCGATGTATGCCTTTATTGCATGCAACGGCTTAGGCTTTTCTGGATCTACGAGAACGGACGTACGGACCCCTACGCTTGTCGGGCTGAGTCGTTTCCCGAAACAGAGTCTTCATGGTTTTTATCAGCGGCTCCTACCGCTTTTCGGGGCGGTTTTGCCGGGCAATCTCATAGAAACTGTCCAGAGTTCCCACAATAAAGACATAATTTTAACTGCCGCCTCCTTTCACGTTCCTTTTGAGTTAAGGGTTCTTTAACCCCTCCAATTTGCATAGGCTCAGAGACATCAACTCCCTTCGAGTTAGCGTGGGTCTTGACCAACACCCGGGTCTCAAACCTGGACCGATCTGTTTTTCTGTTTTGAAGTCTGTGATCCAATTGGACCACTGAGTCTATATATTCTGTGCATTCTTGGGGCGGATTTACAACTTGGGCCAAGACATCTTTAAGTTCTCCGCGTAGACCTCGATAAAATAACGTGACTCTTTTATCCTCTGGAAAATCACGGAGAATCGGGTCATCTTGAGTAACCAGTGGAACTGACCAATCGGCAGCGCAACCGCTGAGATGAACAAGTTACTTTCTTACCTGGTAACGTTCTTTCGATGGGATGGTCCGACGACGTATTCCATATCTATGACATGTAATCACCACAGCTGTGCTGCTTCGGAAACTTTTCGGCGTCTGCGTCCTGCGTCGATGACGTCGATGCGCCGTCGTCGAGGACCTCCTCCGACGTCCGACGTCATCCGATGTGATAAGTAGGACGCACGACGCCCATAGCCTCAGTTGTAGTTTTTTCCCCCAGAACGTGTGACATAAGTCAATTGCCAGTCAGACACGAAGCCTTGCGGAACGTAAGCTGCAATCGCAAAAGAAATTCTGCAGCGGGGAAGGCAGGGCGGGAGCGATATGGAATACGTCGTCGGACCATCCCATCGAGAGAACGTTACCAGGTAAGAAAGTAACTTGTTCTTCGAGGGGATTGGGTCCTCCGACGTATTCCATATCTATGACAGACTCCCAAAGCAGTACCAAAGCAAGGAGGAGGGAAAGAATTTAGAATCAAAATGTAGAATAGCCAATCAAATAGCAGAGCAAAGGACCGCCTTGCCAAAGGCCAGATCCTGTGCTCGGATGGACTCGAGGGAATAGTGACGTACAAATGTATGTACTGAAGCCCAGGTGGCTGCATCACAGATGTTGCGAATAGGAACACCCCTCTGCAGGGCAGTAGACGCAGCCATACCCCTGGTAGAATGGGCCCGCAAGCCAGCCGGTGGGTCCTTACCCGCCAAGCGGTAGCACTCCGAGATGGCCAAAATAATCCAGCGAGACAAAGTCTGTTTCGTCACAGCTTGCCCCAAATGCTTTCCAGCGTAACCAATAAAGAGTTGATCATCCACTCTGACCCGGGACATGCGTGAAACATAAAAGCTTAAAGCTCTCCTAGGATCAAGCCTATGGAGCCTCTCCTCTTCCTTACCAGGATGCGGAGGAGGATAGAATGCCGGAAGAACAACCTTCTGGGCCAAATGAAATTCCGTCACTACCTTCGGAAGAAAAGAAGGACGAACTCTAAGGACAACCCTGTCCTTGTGAAATACAGTGAAGGGTGGCTTAACTGAAAGTGCCTGTAACTCACTCACTCTGCGAGCGGAAGTAACCGCAACTAAAAACACAGTTTTCAGAGTTAACAGCCTCAAAGGGCAAGAATGTAAAGGCTCAAACGGAGCACCCATAAGAAACTTAAGAACAAGGTTTAAATCCCAACCGGGCACCAGGAAAGGTGACGGAGGGAACACATTAGTGAGCCCTTTCAGGAACTGTGAAATCAAAGGGATTTTAAAGTAAGAACACTCTTCAGACGAGCGCTTAAAGATGGACAGCGCCACCAGGTAACCCTTAACGGTACCCACTTGCAAGCCCCTGTGGGCCAAAGAAAGTAAAAAGGACAGAACCATGGGGATGTCACATGCAAAAGGATCCACATTCTGAACTCTGCACCAGTCACAGAACTTACGCCAATGGCAACGGTACAGAGACTTTGTTGCCGGCCTTCGGGCCGAAAGCAACACCTCCATCACGTCCTCAGGGAGGTCCCAATCCGTATACCTCAACCTTTCAGAAGCCAAGCGTGAAGGTTGAGGGATCTGACCTCTGGATGGAGAACCTGACCCCCCTCCCGTGAGAGCAGATCGTCTCGGTAGGGAAGACGACGTGGAGGGCATTTGGATAAGTCGAGAAGGTCCGGGTACCATGTCCTCCGAGCCCACGCCGGGGCAATGAGGACCATCCGGGAACCGAACTTCCGTAACCTCCGCAGCACTTGCGGGATGACGGGGACTGGAGGAAACGCGTACAGCAGCGGGAAGGACCACTCCACCACGAACCCGTCTCCTAAGGCTCCTTTTGGAGGAAATTCCCGCGAGCAAAACCTTTCGCACTTCCGGTTGACACTGGAGGCGAAGAGATCCACTTGAGGGGTCCCCCAAAGGGCGAAGATCTCCAGGAGAATCTCCTGAGCCAACTCCCACTCGTGAGAGATCGCGCTCTGCCTGCTCAGAGCGTCCGCCGTCACGTTTTCGGCTCCGGCCAGATGAACTGCCGAGATCGAAACTTCCTGCTGGATGGCCCAGAACTCGAGCTGCATCGCCTCCCTGCACAGAGGAAGTGACCCTGCCCCCCCCTTTTTGTTGAGGTAGTGCATGGCCACTGTGTTGTCCGTCAGGATCAGGACATTCTTCCCTCGCACAGACGGCAGAAAAGCCTTCAGGGCTAGCCTGACGGCCCTCAGCTCCAACAGATTGATATGGAGTCTGGACTCCGACGGAGACCAACGACCGCTGACTGTCAGCCCGTTGGCATGAGCTCCCCATCCCGTGAGGGATGCATCCGTCACGATCGTCACCTCCGGCCAGGGAAGCCAAAATGGAGCCCCCCTCACCAAGTTGCCTTCGACGGCCCACCACCGAAGGTCCCGGGCGACCGAGGACGGCACCTGAATCGAGTCCGACATCCTGCCGGAGGACTGCGACCATTGCGTCTTGCCCACTGCAAAGATCTCATCCGCAGGCGAGCCTCTGGCACCAGAAGAATGCAGGATGCCATGAGGCCGAGCAACCTCAAGAACTCGAACGCTGGGAGCGTCTGGGCATGCTGAAACTTGTGCACCATCTGCTGAATATGAAGAGCCCTCACCTGGGGAGGAAAACACAGCCCCAGGGAAGTGTCGAGCACTGCTCCGATGTACTGGAGCCGCTGTGTTGGCGTCAAATGGGACTTCTTTAAATTGAGGGAGAAGCCCAGCCTGTGAAGGGAGCGACAGGTGACCGACAGATGATCCAGGACTTGCTTGGGAGAGCTCCCCCTGATCAACCAATCGTCCAGGTAGGGGTAGACGTGAATCCCCCCTTGCCTGAGATGCGCTGCCACCACCACCATGAGCTTGGTGAAAACCCTCGGGGCGGAGGTCAATCCGAACGGCAGGAACCGAAACTGAAAGTGCGAGTCGCCAACCGCGAACCTCAGGTACTTCTTGTGCTTGGGATGGATCGGCACATGGAAGTAAGCATCCTTGAGGTCGAGTGACACCAACCAGTCCTGAAGCTGAAGGGCCTGGAGGACTTGAGAGAGAGTAACCATCTTGAACTTGTCCTTCCTGAGGAGTTTGTTCAAAGCGCGCAAGTCCATGATGGGTCTCAATCCCCCGTCTTTCTTCGAAACCAAAAAATAAGGGGAATACCATCCCTTGTTCCTCTCCGCTACAGGCACCAGTTCTATGGCGCCTTTCTCCAGCAGGGCTTGAATTTCCTGCGCAAGGAGCGGATCCGGACTCTGCAAAGAGAGGTTCCCCGGTGGATTGTCGCGAGGCCTGTGCCGAAAAGGAAGACAGTAGCCGTGGGTTATGATCTCCAGAACCCACACATCTGAAGTAATGGCTTGCCACTCTACAAGATGCTGCGCCAGCCTTCCCCCAACCGGCGAACCATGGGACATGGCCTCACGACCGAGTGGGAGCGGCTGCGGCGTTACCTGAGGGCAAAGAGGCAAGTGCCCGAGCGGCCTTGGCACCACGGGTACCCTGTCGTCCACCTCTGGTACCCCTGCGTTGACCTCTTTGACTGCCAGCTCCTCTCGCTTTACTGAAGGATGAGTAATAGCGAAAGGAACCACCCCTCGACTGCTGTCCCCTAGGACGAAAAGGCGGAGGTTGGCGAACTGCAGCGCCCAACGACTTCGCTGCAGCTTTTGAGGTCTGCAACCTCTCAAGGCTCTCGTCAGCCTTGCTGCCAAAAAGGTGTTCACCGTCAAAGGGCATGTTGAGGAGCCGGGACTGCACATCAGGAGCAAACCCCGACTTCCGCAACCACGCAAACCTGCGTATCACTGTGCTCGCCGCCATGGACCTACTGACGCATTCAGCTAAGTCCAAACCCGACTGAACGGACTCACACATGGCATCCTTACCATCCTGGATCATAGCAAGGAAACCATCCCGTTCGTCCCCTTCGGGAACCTGTTCAGCCGCTAACGCAACACAGTTCCACAGAGTGTGCGTGAAACGTGACAAGGCACAAAAGGAGTTGGCCGCCTGAAGCGCCATACCACCAGAAGAAAACACTTTCTTCGCCCAACCATCAAAACGTTTGTCGTCCCTATCAGGAGGGATGGTAGGGTACGACGCCTGCTTCGCCGGGGCCGTGGCCGCCTGCACCACCAAACTCTCCGGAGTGGGGTGCCTGGTCAAGTAGCAGGGGTCGCCACCGGCTGGACGGTATTTTCGCGACAAGGATCTGCCCACCGCCGGGAGACTCTCCGGAGCAGTCCAAGCCGCCGCCACCCTTCTCTGTAAAGCCATATGGAACGTCAGAACCGGGTCAGTTAGAGGACCAACATCAAGGATGTCTGTCAGATCATCCTGCACAAACTCCCCTGGGGGAGCAGACCATCCCAAGTACTCAGAAACCCTAGCCATAAGGCGCCGGTACGAGGAATCAGCATGGGAGCCAGGCTCAGGCCTACAAATCTCCACCTCCGGAGAGGTGTCCAGTCCACTGGCATCATGCAGTGACTGTCTCAACTCGTCAAACTGACTATGGCCCGAGACAATGTCATCCGGAACTTGACTAGGAACCAGGCCATCAGAATACTCATCCGCCTCTGAAATATAGTCCAGGTGGCGAAAAGAAGGCACTCGAGAGTGCTTGCTCTTAACCAGAGCCTTCCTAGGGTGTCCACCCGTGCCCCGGGGTACCTCCGTCACGAAAGGCGTTGATGGCGTCGAGCGAATCGGCGCCAGCGTCGAGAGAACCGGCACCGGCGCCGAGAGGATCGGCGTCGACGTCGAGGAAATCGGCGTCGACGTCAGATGCAGCGCCTCCAGAATCGGCGGCGTCGAGACAGCCCTCGAGGCCGGAGCCCCGAGCGTGTCCCTCGACGACCCGAGACGGCCTCAACGACTCCCTCGAAGCCGGAGCCTCGAGAAAGCCTGTCGACGCCCTCGACGCCACAGACGTCGATGCCTTCTTCGAAGACCTCACAGGAGCACACGGTCTCGAACGCGCCGAGGACCGGGACCTGGAACGGGTACGCCGAGAACGAGTCCCCTTGTCCGAACGGGACCTCTCCCGTGACTCGTGCCGACCACTCTTGCGAGCGGTGTCTCTCGACCTCACACGACCGACCCCACTCGGGGGCGCAGACGGCTGAGTACCCTGCGACTCAAGAATCGCCAGCATCTTCTTCCCGAAGGAAGCCCATTCCTCCGGCGTCGCACGGCTGGAGGGGTAAGCGACGTGCCGGGCAGAGCCCTCCGAAGAGGACCTGGAAGACGACCGGTGACGGCGCTTCCGAGAATGCCTCGAAGAGGCTGAGGAGTGGCGAGACCGACTCCTAGAAGGAGACCCACGAGACTTCCGACGATGACACGGAGAGTCACCCCTCGAATCATCCGTCGAAAGCCCCGCAGACTTCGACTTCCGGGGTTTGGACACCCGACCTACCGACAACTTCTTCTTACGTTCGCGTAAGGCTTTGGACGTGAGCGACTGGCAGTCGATACAGTCATCCGTGTCGTGGGCCTCCCCGAGGCACCAGAGGCAGGCGTTGTGCGAGTCCATCACCGACATCTTGGACCCACACTCCCCGCACTTCTTGAAACCCGGACGCGCGGTCGAAGACGAAGTAGACATCTTCAGAAGGATTTTCACAAACGAACAGGTTCGAAGAACCGAGATAGAACAGAACTCCAAAGAGTCGAGGCGTTTAAACCGAGAAACACGAAGCAACACGTTCGCAGAAAAAACGGAACTGAGGCTATGGGCGTCGTGCGTCCTACTTATCACATCGGATGACGTCGGACGTCGGACGAGGTCCTCGACGACGGCGCATCGACGTCATCGGCGCAGGACGCAGACGCCGAAAAGTTTCCGAAGCAGCACAGCTGTGGTGATTACATGTCAGATATGGAATACGTCGGAGGACCCAATCCCCTCGAAATGACAATACAAAGGCTACTTTGGTCTGATCATTAGGGAAGGCCCCAGGTCTGCATAGGAAGTGCAAACGACACTGATTCATGAATACGGCGAATCGTTTGGGGTCCCCAACAAAGCGTTCAGGTGGGGCCAGCGGCATGTTTCCAGGTAGATTAATCTGCACAGGGTTACTGGGAACCACAGGAGCGGGGTTCCCTCCGGAACAGGGTAGAGGAGTTTGTCCAGCTTGACCTTGCAAAAGCTGTCTGGCCAGGTCATCAGTTCTTTCCTTTGATATTATTAATTCCCTCTTGAGGGCATTAGTCTCTTGACGAGCGGCATGTACTTTGGCCCGTAATTCCCCCAGTAATTGGGCCAACTGATCAGTCTCAGAAGTTTCCATAGCGCCTGGGTGGGAATTTGTAGGAAGGCTTTGTGTTCTGTAACGCTCACCTGACTCCCACGGGGGCGCTGGCCTGGTTCGCGCTGCTGTGACCTTGTCTAAGGTGATGCGCAGGGTTCGGAAGACAGACTGGACCGGGCCCCAGATCTGGCTTGTCTGACTCGCGGAAGTATCCTTCTGTAGGTGAGAATAGGGGGTTAACTGTCTGCGGGGTAATGCAATCGGCCTCCCACTTACCCCTCTCACCCTCCTCAAAACCCTTCTGTGCTTCCCCGTAGCGTCTCACCTTAGGGTCTGGAAGGACGCGCTCTCCATCCTGCTTCTGATGCAGGGGCGCGTTGGTATCCAGTTACGTCACTGGATTTTCGGATGGGTGAGAACCAAACTTGCTTGGCTTCCAGGTAAGTTTTTCTATAAGTGGTTCCCCTTGTGTCCATGCATTAATGTTCTAATGCTAGTGTCTTTTTCCCCATAGGGGCCGGGGTACGGAATGCCAGGGAACAGGCACCGACCCGAGGTGAGCGGTGAAATCCTTGTGGAAATCAGGTAAGTCTTTAATGAGTGTTTTGGTAATGTCTTTTCATTCACTCAATAACGGTGATGTCTTTTTCCCCTTAGGGGCCGGGGCCCGAAAATGCTTGGATGCGGCGCGGACCCGAAATGAAAAGAGAATGACCCAACAGGTAAGTCTTGACATGGAGTTTTAGCTTCCCTTTTCCCTTCTTTCTCTCACCTTTGTTCTTGTCTTTTTCTCCCTAGGCGCGGGGGCGCGACTGCGAATCCGGATGGTCGCTGCTGAACATGGAGGTGCCCTGTAACGGTGAGTAGAATGCGGCGCTGCAGCGATCGATGCAATGTGCTTTTAAAAATAAATGTCTTCCTTTTCAGGATTGTCGGCGAAATGTCTCTGGGATGCAGATTTAGCAGGTGAGGCCTTTTCCTTCTTCTGTTCTCTTGTTCCCTTCCTTTGCAGGTGATTCAGGATGCTGGCAGGAGTGGCAGAAGTCAAGATGCAGGAGCAGACACGGTGAGCGTCCAGCTGCCAGATGCAGAACAACGCGAAGCACGTGTGGCTGATCGGGTGTGGTTTAAATAGCCTTGGAAGAAGTTCCTAGAATGTGTCCTTCCTCCAATCAGGTATGTATCCTTCCCCGACCACGCCCGGGTGGTAAATGAGTCCCACAGGTAAAGTAGTTCCTTTCAGGCCTCAAGGAGGCCGGGGTTCTGCAGGATGGTCTGCATCAGGTAAGTGCACCCAAACACTTTCATAATGAGCCTGGCGCCTATGGCGCCAAGACTGATGTTTTCTATAAGCCTGGCGCCATATGCGCCAGGACGCTGTCCAAAGGGCCCCTATAAGGGGTTGCTGGGAGCTTCCCCGGGGACTTGATGTCTGCTTTCGGGGACGCAGGGCCTGAGCCGGCTCCCCGGGAGCGGGCATCGTGACAGAAGTCCACTACAACGAGTAACTGGATTAACGGACGCTTGACCTTGAAGCCCTGCTGGACGAGAAGAATTGCTGTTGCTCTCCTTCACAATCTGAAAGCTGTTGTGCCTCCAAGGACTGACCCAGAGAGGACCTGGTAAGGCGCCCTCTTCCCGAGCTACGAGGGACCATCGTGCACGGCTGATCTTTGCCAACGCTCCCTGGTAGACAGACCTACGACAGGCTGCCAACCCGATACGGGGACTGCTGCGGAACTCCAAGGAGAAGCACTCGGACTGTTGTCCGCGACTGTCGACCACTGCCGTCGCCGACCGGAGCCGCCGTGCTCCCGTTTGCCTAAGAACTTCCATTGATCATCGGACGCTCTCGTCTGCATCGTCACCCGCTTGTCTCCCGCTGGAGAAGGCCCGACCGTCAACGCGCCGAGGAGCATCCACCGGTGGGTTTCCCGCCACCTACAGACCGCAGAGACACCGACGACTTGACGCCCTTGCTGGGCCACAGTTCTTCATCATCTCTTTGCGGTCCAGAACTATTGTCACCGAGGTGCCCCGCACGCCTCTTCTTTGCAGGATGCCAACGCTCTGCCGTCGACGAGCACCGCTAGGAACGCAACTGCCACTTCCCTGCCATAGTTCACCCTGTTCACCGTCAGACGTTTGACGACCCGTGACTCCTGCCTTAAAGGGAGGGCACTCAAGAAGGGCCGTCGATTCCCCGACACCTCTCGACGATCCGTGGCTCCCGCCTGAAAGGGAGGCACTCAAGAATGATCGGTCGGTGCATCGTCGGAGAACTCTACTCAACCAGGTACATTGGGGGGGTAAAACCTTAACAGGAAGAAGTAAGACTATTGAACATTTGAACTGGGCTTGTGCTATATATCTTTATCTATAGGTTGCCCAGGTTGGGGGGGGGGGATCTCCACACAGAACTGTGCCTAGTGGTAGGGGTCAGTATTCTGCCTATTGTTTCAACCATCTTGCGTTCCTTCCTATCTCTATTGCTGGTTTACTCGTTATTGATCTGTGTGACATTTTAACCGTACAGTTGATGCACTTTAATGAGATTTGATAACATTAGTGGTACCACTCTAGACGTGTATATATTTATCATTATTGACTTCCAAGTACAAAGTGTGTTATTGTGATCGTGTACATACCTTTGAATATTAATTATATAAAGACTGTTTTCAGTAATACAGTGTGTGGACATTCCTTTGTGGGGGCTCGGGGACTACACTGTACTTAAGAACCAGCCTGCATCACCTCCTGAGAAGCTAGGCCTTGATTGCTCGACCACGTACCAATAATAGAGAATCTTGGCTGGGGTCCTCTGTGCCTCTCCTCTACCATATAGAGAGCGGAAGTACAGACACCCCCTACCAGTCTTTACAACTTGGGAACCATTTTTCTCTGTTTTTGGTACCCTATAGTGGAGTTATAATTTCCTCCATCTTTTCTAGCATCTAGGTTTTGATATTGCAACACACAGCACTTTGTGCAGTGTTACTGGAAGGTCCTTGAAATTTTACCTGGGTTAAATACTGTTGGAGGAGGCCCTTTTGTCCCTACTGCGTTTTATTTTGGGAGATCCCCACACTCCACCTTATGTGGAGCGCTGAGGGGAAATACTGTCACCCTTTTTTCACTATTATAGTAATGTTTAGTTACTGTTACAAGTTCATTCGACAGGCTGGTGGCAGTGAATCTTTTTGCACGACTTTTTGTCGACTTGTACCACAGGCTGTCTTTACAGCTGTAGTAGGGGACTCGGGGGTCACCATTTGCCTAAAATTGTGGCTGTACTTTTTTCAGCCCTGTTCATGATGACGTCTTCTTTCTTGAGCATTCCTCTACTGTCTGGGTGCGGGGGGGCATGGGGGGAGGTCTTGATGGGTCTTTTGTCTTTGGCAGGCTTCTCTTGGAAACCCTGCCAAGTTTCTTGGAGTGCCTCAAAGGACAGGAAGTGGAGGGGATAACCGAAACTCCCCTGCTCTTTGTCCTGTAGTGTGCCTCCCTGGAACCAGTTTGAACTGGGAGGTTGGCTACAGCCCCAGATTTGCATGTAAGGTTTGAATGGTGGACTCAGGCAGTGTTCTTTCATAAAAGGCGAGGGTCTTGGAGCTGAAACTCAAGAGTAAACCACTGGACCGAAGAATCATTCGCAACTTCCAGCGACCGCCAGAGCCATCGAGTGACCGCCGAGACACGACCCTGAAATCTGAGCAACAGGGACGATCTCTTGAAGACTACTTCCTCCTCTGGACTGGTGGGCCTAATCAGTCTCAAGACCGCCTGCATTTTCTGCCATCCCACGAGGAGCTCTGAACTTCCCGGGCTGCAAACTCCCAATACCCTGGGGACCTGTGCGATTTTGCCGTGCAACATCTTATGAAGAGTGGTTCTGGCTGAACCCTTGTGGACATCCTTCTGGGTCTGAAGTGACACTTCCGCTCCTAGACGTCTCCCTCAGCTGAGTCGTGGAAGGAGAACCAAAAGATAAATCTACTGTATGACAACTGTCGCTGACCCGAAAGCCCGTGAAGGGCTCCAACGCATTAGTGTTGCGAGGATCCACTGCTGGGGGTCCCACTGCGCAAATGCATTGATCTGTTCCCTCCAAAGTTCCTTCTTCAGCCATCCAGGCCAAGAAATCTGAACCGGGGACAACGGTCACCTCAGCTTGGGGACCAACCTGCTGCACCAAGTTCTTCATTAAAAAGGTACTGTCTCGAGCCTAGGTACTTACATTGGTCTTGCTCCGTCATTCTTAGGTTCTTGGAGGGCTGCAGTTAAGCAGTTACTCCCCCCCCTTCCAGGGCACCCAAGACCCACTGGGCTCTAAATAACAAAACTAACTTACTTACCTGCAAACCTGAAAAAAACCTTCATAGACTCTACCAGTGCTCCAGTTAAGATTTGGAAGTTTAAAGTTGGGAGTAAAATCATTTTTTAGCGAGTAAAACAAAGTCCAATTCGCAATGAGAGTATTTTATAAGCGAGTAATATGTTTTAACTGAAAAACAGAAATTATGTTGTAAGATTTATTTCTTTGCATCTAGTTTTTCATGCCCATTAAAAGATACATGTTACTGCTTCCGATCAAGCAGTTACAATAATGGTTTTCCTGTAGCACTACGTGCACTACTGGTCCAGGTATATCCATGGAGATGACAGGGTGAGAGCAGGGGCACAAGGTTCTACATGCCTTTTCCCTAGTTTTTTTGGGAGTATTTCTACCCCCCATTTTTATTTTTTGGGAGTATTTGCCAATTTGTAGGGAGTAAAAGTGACTGATACACCCCTTATCGGTAGGGGATGGTTACCTCCCTCTATCCTCCTCAGCCCCTGGTCATTGGACCCCCAGTGCCCACCTGAACTCTCTGAGACTCACTTAGTATAGGGTTGGACTTAAGATTTGCTAAGCCAGGGTTAATTAACGCTGCAAGTGTTGATCTAAAGTTTATTTGTTTCAGCAGTTTCTCACTTTTGTGTTGCTTTACATTGATTTAAAGTGTGGTACCTTTAATTCTAATGTGGAATGATTGTGTGAATGAATAGTACTTACATGACTTATTTATTTTATGTACACTGAGGCTTTAAAAATTACAATTGTTTTATATAACTACTAGTGGGCTCATTACAAGTTGGCCGGTGTGGTAATAACGTGCCAGTATTAACATATACTGGCATGTTGCCGCACCGTCCAACTACGAGTTTCCGTGGAGGTGGTGAAATGACCTCAGCTAACAGCTGGAGGACATTATTCAGGAACCTTACCAGTGGCAGTAATACCAGCAAAATCCCCCAAGGGTCCAATGGGACTCCATGGAATGGGATTTACAGCGGCTACCGCCACTCGTAATGTGGTGGACATTCCACCGGAATGAGTGGCGGTAACAGTAATACCGTTTGTCAGTATATTCTGGCAGATTTACCACCAGTATACCAGAAAACGTGTAATGAGCTTGTGTGTCAGTGTTTCCCTGAGCTGATTGTATGGTCTAAGTACCGTGTGCCTCACTGCAGCCGTGTTCTCCCTCCTAGGCCAAGCTTGGCAGCTCAGCCTTTGCTACCAAACCTTTGGGTAGTTTAGGATTTACCTAAGGAGTACAAGCCTGTCAACTAAGGTGGGCTTTTCCAAGTTTTGTCACAGACAGTAACTTGTGTAAAACTCCCCAAAACGGACAAAGGAAGTGTCTCTTAAATTGGCTTAAGCCAGTATTAGGAAACCAATATGTCATTATTTTCAAGGAGGTCGTCACTTGAACTCATGTCTTTCCAATCTACTCATTTATGGTAATGATGTGTTATTTATACAGCACTTTCGCCATGGCACTTTACATAGAACATATTTACATACAGTATCACCCAATCGAAGTTAGTACTCGTTTATCGACCTTGGATGGTGTTAGGGTAGATTTCTCTTTTTGTGTGAAATCCCCACTCCTTGAGAGTCCTCCAGCACTTTCAGCTGGACACCTAGATTTTTTGGACTAATTCTCATGGGCGAGTGGGAATCTTTTTCCACACTCACCCCTTCTTTTACTCTGATGTAAGAAACCTTTTTGACCCCTTTTTGAGAATTCTTTTCAGAGTTATGATTTTCTCTGATTTTTAGGCATCTACCTTTTTTTAAAACACACAGCACAGACGCTCCTAAAGCTTCTCCTTCATGGTTTTAATTTTATTTTAAATTTTATAGTTTAAAGCGCGGACCTAGCTCGAGAGCAGCAGAGCGCTCTACAGACTGTGGGTAGCCGGCATTTAGGCTGGCATCTTTTAACAATAACGCAGTACTATGAGGCCTGTGCATTGGTATGTGCGTCCATTGGAATTAGACCTTGGGCAGGTGTTGAAAGAACCATGTTTTGAAAGATTTATGAAATTGTGGGGGCATTCTGAGCAAACGCGGGATCCCTAATTAACTCTTGCAGTTACTAGGGTAGTGGAATACTTTTTTTATCTACCTGTGTTTTATATTGCAAGATCAGATCATACAAGACAGGTTTGGAATATTAAGTTTGGAACGTTTGCATATATATGTTTCCAGCTGGTTTACTATGTGATTTGTTACTGTAACAGCTACTCTAAAGAGATTACCAAAGAGTCTGTGGTTTACCATTGAAAGATGATCTTATACTGTACATTTGTCCATATTCCTTACTTACCTGAACTTAGTCTTACAACAGTGTGCCTCAGTGCAAAGCCAGCACTTGGCTAAGGGGGCGGCGTTGTGCGGCGCAGGAGACGCTGGCCGTTTGATACGAAGCACGTTGTGCTACGTTCCATGCATCGGATCCTTTAAGAACCGAGTATCAGACTCTTTGCAGTGAAGCCCGCGCAGGCTTAGGGCGCACTGTTGTGCAACGCAGGTTTTTGGCGACAAATGGGTTGCAGCCCAGAGTGCGTGTTCAGTGCTCAGCCGTCAACCATCAGCGACTGTACGGTAAGTAAGGTGCAGGCAAGGGGAGCAGCCATTACTGCACTGTACTAAACTGTTCTGCCCTTGCGCATGCTTCCACTTAAACACTTGTCTCAACGTCCACTCACATCAGGCGTCCTCTCTCAGGGTTGCCTCACTTGTGTTCACTGCAGCTTCTTAGCATTTTTTGCCCTCTAAGTTGTTCCAATACGGTTTCTTTTGCATTCTTTCTCACTCTAGGTTGTTACTCCTTTGATGTTACTTCACTCTGCGTCTGTTGTGCCCTTTCCCTCCGTAGGGTCACCTCTGTGTTACTGTTAGTTTTTGTTGGTGCCCACAACCCTCCTCCCCCCCTTCTAGGTGCCTGCTCTTCTGTGCTTCATTTCAGGATAATGTCTGGTTCACTTGCCGCCCCCCCCACTCTTCTAATCCTGCTGCCCCAGTTTGTCTGCCTCCTCTGCCCTCTCCCCTGCATGTGTGTTCCCACCGTTGAGTTTACGTACTTGTGCTTCTCTGCTGCATTCCTTCTATGCCTCCGGCTATGTCGCCACTGAGTGCTCCTGGTGTGGTGTAGATCTGTGCTGTACTTCCTCTCCTCTCTCTTCCCCCTCTCCTCTCTACCTACACCCCTCTATGGTGCTCTCGGTCTCACCCATCTTCTCTAACTGCTTTTCTATTACCTATCCTATCCCCCTGACTAAGTCTGGACAGAAGAAGTCCAAGAAGGACATCCTGGTCTCCAATCCAGGCCTTCCCATCGGCGACACCCACATCAGTGCCTCCTCCAGACAGACTCACCGACATCCTCTTTGTCGTTTCCCTCTCCCAACCTATGGACCTTACATAAGGTCGATGTTCGCTCTCCTTTCTCTTCATCTCCCATTAATGGTGGCACATGATGGGAGGATCTCGTGGCCTCCTTCCTATCCGCCAAAACCATCATTAATGTCCATCTAAATGGGACTGTCATGGTCAAGAGCACTCAGCCCAACCTTCTCCTATTGGATAGGCGTCTCCCACGTCTTATCAACTTCCTCCATTCTCCTGCTGCTCTACCACCTCTCTGGCCCCTCAGCCACCTTCCTCCTCTACCTCTCTGGCTACTCTGCCACTCCCTTCCACCTCTGCCGCCTCCTCAGTGGCTCCCCCCCTCTGCCTCCTCGCTGGGCCAATGATCTCGATATCCTTGCCCCGGTCCTGAGGATCCATCTGAAGCCTGCCTCAAGTGCAATTCTTGGTATGACTCCGACCTGGCTGCTCTGAAACGCAAGTGCAGAGCGGTAAAGCAGAAGTGGAGGACTTCGGGCACATCCTCTGACAAACTGGCCTTCCGCCTGCTCCCTGCTCCAAAGGCAATGCAGACTCTGTCTTCTCCGAGAAGAGGGTCAATATCCAGGTCTGCGTCTCTGCGGCCTCTAACAGCATGGACAAACCTTTTAGAAACTGCAAGGAGCTAGCCAATCCTTCTGCAGTCTCCACCACTACTGTTCCTTCCCAGGGCCTCTGTACAGCCCTGGCGTCTCATTTCAACAGTAGAATTCAAGACATCCTGTCCACACTATCCTCCTCTTCTCATCTCCCTCCCTCCACCTCTCCCTCTCCCTCCTATAACACCTGATGTCTCTAGACAAGTCCGGTCTATGAAAGTTTCATCCAAACAGGTGCTCCCTTGCTACTCCAGAACCATTAAGGACAACATGGTTTCCCTTGCTACAGCCTTGGCCGATTTCTGCAACTATTCCTTTGCCCTTCTCTTCTCAAGCACTCCCTTGTGCACCCCCTCCTGAAAAACCCCTCTGCTGATCCTTTCTGCCCGGCCAACTATCGTCCGATCTCCATCACTCCTTTCCTGGGCAAACTCCTTGAGAAACTTGCCATCTCTCTGCTAACCTTCACACTGAATCTGCTGGGTATCACCTTGACCATCAGCCTGGTTTCAGATCGGCCAGAGGCAGGGAAACTGCTCTCCTGAACTCCTGTGAATGTCTGCTCTCTAATCTTCACTCCAGCTCTCACTCTGTCCTCATCCTACTTGACCTCTCCTCTGCCTTTGGCAGTCAATCACGCAACCTTAATCAACCTTCTTAGTGTGAACACTGGCATCACTGGTCAAGCTCTGGTGCGGCTGACCTTTTTCTTGGACCGACCCTCTTAAGTCCAACTTGGGTCCTTTCTCTCCACCACCTCTCTTTCCACATGTGGTGTTCCCCATGGCTCAAACTTCTATGCAGATGACACTCCGCTCTCTTTCAGGCTACCCTCAGCCTCCTCTCCCTCCTCGCTCATTCCTGACCGTCTATCCGCTATTCAGGGATAGTGCACCTCTAACGGCCTCTGCCTTGATGCCAGTAAGACAGATTCTTCTCATTGGAACCCCTGCTCCTGCTTTTCCTCTCTCCCTCTTGCCAGCCCTCCTTGAGCCCCCGTCCCCACTTCCAGCTGTACAAGTATACTACCTTTTCTCACCTTCCCCCAGAAGCTCACTGTCTCCAGAGCACTGGTTCTCTCCAGGCGGGACTACTGCAACAGCCTCTTCCTCAATCTACCTAACTCTACTCTTCGCCCTCATCCACTAATCCAGAACAGGACTGCGAGAATTATCCCTGGCCTCAAGCCCAGGGAACACATCTCTCAGCCCTGAAAATCTCCACTGGCTCCCTGTGGCTGCGAAAAATAATGAGAGGACCATCGCTCTTCAATCCCACAGGGACTGACTGCCCAATCCACAGGAGAGGACCTGCTGATCAAGAGAACAGAAGTGCATGGACACTCTGTGTAAATACCTAAAAGCCAACATCATTCCGGCTGGCCTTGTAGTAAAAATAATTTGCCTGCTCTATTCCTTGACAATATAGAGTACGGAAAAGAGTTTAGTCAAATTGCCACAAAATGCAGTCGAGACCTGATGGTACATACCATCACAACGGCACTGAATATAAGACACAAATTCAGGGAGAACTAGACAAGGAAGAACCTGGACAGCGCAGCTATTTCAATTGCCCGGGATAAACTCAATAAAATTAATGTACAATATGAACAATTCAAGAGCACCTCTCTAAATAAAAAAACTTACAAGAGACACAAAGGAAGTAGAGTACCCGTATTTGGTTCAGAACTATTAGGACAGGCAGGATGATAATGTAGGTGGAATCCAGCCGTGGCCCAATGGAAGACATCAGTGGGTCACCTTCAGCGATACTTCCAGAGCAGACTCAGGGGACGAAGACCCAAGACAGCCCTATGCCAGTCCCTATGTGCAACCCAGAAGAAGGAAGCCTTTTTGAGGATGGGGGGACCCCATGGAGTTCTAGGGCCCACACAATTTAGGCAACAGTTATCACCAGGGACACAGACGCCCACAGCAGAGGAAATGGACGTACCCTCCCTGTGTTCAATTTAGCATCGACCAAACTGAGCAAGGATGAGCTATCGCTCCTGAGCAATGGTATGTCCTTTGTACCAACAAGCATCACTGACTGGTACAATCTTGAACTGGAAATTCGCAGGTTCTTCAGAAGCATATGATTGAAAATAGTCTTCCAAGATCAACGGAATCAGGAACTCGTTGAAGACACTTGGCTAAGAGCAAAATCCACATTCACACCACAGGATAACCAAATCCCAAGGGAGATATTGGCTTTCGAAAAAATTTGTCCGACAAGAAGTGCTCAAATTACAAAAACTAAAATCAACAACCCGGAACGATGTAACAAACCAAGAAAGGGCAGCATTGACATCCCTACGTGCCAACAAAGAGATGGTCATAAAACCAGCTGACAAGGGCGGGGGCATTGTAGTGCTTGGGGTCAATCAATATCATAAAATGGCAACTTACCTCTTAGATGATGAAACTAACTACAAAAAAGGAGAAAAGACCCCATCCCAGAGATGAGTCAAGATCTGGTGCAAATAACAGGTGTTGGTCTGACCAATTAATGGCTAATGGAGCAGGAATATACATTTTTTAACACTCGTGAAGGACGGACACCGACTATGTATGCCACCCCCAAAATACATAAAAACCCCACAAACCCTCTGGGAAGGCCGATAATTTCAGGATGCAGCTCCATTTTTGAACCTGTGGGCAAATTTCTAGACTGTGCTTTCAAGCCTCTAAGCCAATTAATAGTGATCTGCGAGACACCAGGGATGCCAACAAACGCTTTAGGGGTACTATCATAGAGCTACCAACGGACCTTCTTGTCACCATGGCCACCAAGCACTCTACACCAGTATCCTACAGCAAGAGGCAATAGAATGCCTTAGGGAAGAACTAAACACCCAGGGCATTCAAAACAGAGTTCTCACGTACTGTATTTTAGAACTACTAACTATGGCATTGGCAAAGAAGAACAAGTTACTTTCTTACCTGGTAACGTTCTTTCGATGGGATGGTCCGACGACGTATTCCATATCTATGACATGTAATCACCACAGCTGTGCTGCTTCGGAAACTTTTCCGGCGTCTGCGTCCTGCGTCGATGAAGTCGATGCGCCGACGTCTAGGACCTCCTCCGACGTCCGACGTCATCCGATGTGATAAGTAGGACGCACGACGCCCGTAGCCTCAGTTGTAGTTTTTTCCCCCAGAACGTGTGACATAAGTCAACTGCCAGTCAGACACAAAGCCTTGCGGAACGCAAGCTGCAATCGCAAAAGAAATTCTGCAGCGGGGAAGGCAGGGCGGGAGCGATATGGAATACGTCGTCGGACCATCCCATCGAAAGAACGTTACCAGGTAAGAAAGTAACTTGTTCTTCGAGGGGATTGGGTCCTCCGACGTATTCCATATCTATGACAGACTCCCAAAGCAGTACCAAAACAAGGAGGAGGGAAAGAATTTAGAAACAAATTTACAATAGCCAATCAAATAGCAGAGCAAAGGACCGCCTTGCCAAAGGCCAGATCCTGCCCTCTGATGGAATCGAGGGAATAATGCCGTACAAATGTATGTACTGAAGCCCAGGTGGCTGCATCACAGATGTTGCGAATAGGAACACCCCTCTGCAGCGCAGTAGATGCAGCCACACCCCTGGTAGAATGGGCCCGCAAGCCAGCCGGTGGGTCCTTACCCGCCAAGCGGTAACACTCCGAGATGGCCAAAATAATCCAGCGGGACAAAGTCTGTTTCGTCACAGCTTGCCCCAAACGCTTACCAGCGTAACCAATAAAGAGTTGATCGTCCACTCTGACCCGGGACATGCGGGAAACATAAAAGCTTAAAGCTCTCCTAGGATCAAGCCTATGGAGCCTCTCCTCTTCCTTACCAGGATGCGGAGGAGGATAGAATGCCGGAAGAACAACCTTCTGGGCCAAATGAAATTCCGTCACTACCTTCGGAAGAAAAGAAGGACGAACTCGAAGGACAACCCTGTCCTTGTGGAAAACAGTGAAGGGTGGCTTAACTGAAAGTGCCTGTAACTCACTCACTCTGCGAGCGGAAGTAACCGCAACTAAAAACACAGTTTTCAGAGTTAACAGCCTCAAAGGGCAAGAATGCAAAGGCTCAAACGGAGCACCCATAAGAAACCTAAGAACAAGGTTTAAATCCCAACCGGGCACCAGGAAAGGTGACGGAGGGAACACATTAGTGAGCCCTTTGAGAAACTGTGAAATTAAAGGGATCTTAAAGTAAGAACACTCATCAGACGAGCGCTTAAAGATGGACAGCGCCGCCAGGTAACCTTTTATGGTACCCACTTGCAAGCCCCTGTGGGCCAAAGAAAGCAAAAAGGACAGAACCATGGGGATGTCACATGCAAAAGGATCCACATTCCGAACTCTGCACCAGTCGCAGAACTTACGCCAACGGCAACGGTACAGAGACTTAGTTGCTGGCCTTCGGGCCGAAAGCAACACCTCCAACACGTCTTCAGGGAGGTCCCAATCCCTATACCTCAACCTTTCAGAAGCCAAGCGTGAAGGTTGAGGGTTCTGACCTCTGGATGGAGAACCAGACCCCCCTCCCGTGAGAGCAGATCGTCTCGGTAGGGAAGACGACGTGGAGGGCAGATGGACAAGTCGAGAAGGTCCGGGTACCACGTCGTCCGAGCCCACGCCGGAGCAATGAGGATCATCCGGGAACCGAACTTCCGTAACCTCCGCAGCACTTGCGGGATAACGGGGACTGGAGGAAACGCGTACAGCAGCGGGAACGACCACTCCACCACGAACGCGTCTCCTAAGGCTCCTTTTGGAGGAAATTCCCGCGAGCAAAACCTTTCGCACTTCCGGTTGACACTGGAGGCAAAGAGATCCACTTGAGGGGTCCCACAAAGGGCGAAGATCTCCAGGAGAATCTCCTGAGCCAACTCCCACTCGTGAGAGATCGTGCTCTGCCTGCTCAGAGCGTCCGCCGTCACATTTTCGACTCCGGCCAGATGAACTGCCGAGATCGAAACTTCCTGCTGGATGGCCCAGAACTCGAGCTGCATCGCCTCCCTGCACAGAGGAAGTGACCCTGCCCCCCCCTTTTTGTTGAGGTAGTGCATGGCCACTGTGTTGTCCGTCAGGATCAGGACATTCTTTCCTCGCACAGTCGGCAGAAAAGCCTTCAGGGCTAGCCTGAGGGCCCTCAGCTCCAACAGACTGATATGGAGTCTGGACTCCGACGGAGACCAACAACCGCAGACTGTCAGCCCGTTGGCATGAGCTCCCCATCCCGTGAGGGATGCATCCATCACGATCGTCACCTCCGGCCAGGGAAGCCAAAATGGAGCCCCCTTCATCAAGTTGCCTTCGACGGCCCACCACAGAAGGTCCCGGGCGACCGAGGGCGGCACCTGAATCGGGTCCGACATCCTGCCGGAGGACTGTGACCATTGCATCTTGAGTGCCCACTGCAAAGATCTCATTCACAGGCGAGCCTCTGGCACCAGAAGAATGCAGGATGCCATGAGGCCGAGCAACCTCAAGAACTCGAACGCTGGGAGCGTCTGGGCATGCTGAAACTTGCGCACCATCTGCTGAATGTGAAGAGCCCTCACCTGGGGAGGAAAACACTGCCCCAGGGAAGTGTCGAGCACTGCTCCGATGTACTGGAGCCTCTGCGTTGGCGTCAAATGGGACTTCTTTAAATTGAGGGAGAAGCCCAGCCTGTGAAGGGAGTGGCAGGTGACGGACAGATGATCCAGGACTTGCTCGGGAGAGCTCCCCCTGATCAACCAATCGTCCAGGTAGGGGTAGACGTGAATCCCCCCTTGCCTGAGATGCGCTGCCACCACCACCATGAGCTTGGTGAAAACCCTCGGGGCGGAGGTCAATCCGAACGGCAGGACCCGAAACTGAAAGTGCGAGTCGCCAACCGCAAACCTCAGGTACTTCTTGTGCTTGGGATGGATCGGCACATGGAAGTAAGCATCCTTGAGGTCGAGTGACACCAACCAGTCCTGAAGCTGAAGGGCCTGGAGGACTTGAGAGAGAGTAACCATCTTGAACTTGTCCTTCCTGAGGAGTTTGTTCAAACCGCGCAAGTCCATGATGGGTCTCAATCCCCCGTCTTTCTTGGAAATCAAAAAATAAGGGGAATACCATCCCTTGTCCCTCTCCGCTACAGGCACCAGTTCTATAGCGCCTTTCTCCAGCAGGGCTTGAATTTCCTGCGCAAGGAGCGGATCCGGACACTTCAAAGAGAGGTTCCCCGGTGGATTGTCGCAAGGCCTGTGCCGAAAGGGAAGACAGTAGCCGTGGGCTATGATCTCCAGAACCCACACATCTGAAGTAATGGCTTGCCACTCTACAAGATGCTGCGTCAGCCTTCCCCCAACCGGCGAACCATGGGACATGGCCTCATGACTGAGTAGGAGCGGCTGCGGCGTTACCTGAGGGCAAAGAGGCAACTGCCCGAGCGGCCTTGGCACCACGGGTACCCTGTCGTCCACCTCTGGTACCCCTGCGCTGGCCTCTTTGACTGCCAGCCCCTCTCGCTTTACTGAAGGACGAGTAATAGCGAAAGGAACCACCCCTCCACTGCTGTCCCCTAGGACGAAAAGGCGGAGGTTGGCGAACTGCAGCGCCCAACGACTTCGCTGCAGCTTTTGAGGTCTGCAACCTCTCAAGGCTCTCGTCAGCCTTGCTGCCAAAAAGGTGTTCACCGTCAAAGGGCATGTTGAGGAGCCGGGACTGCACATCAGGAGCAAACCCCGACTTCCGCAACCACGCAAACCTGCGTATCACGGTGCTCGCCGCCATGGACCTACTGACGCATTCAGCCAAGTCCAGACCCGACTGAACGGACTCACACATGGCATCCTTACCATCCTGGACCATAGCAAGGAAACCATCCCGTTCATCCCCTTCGGGAATATGTTCAGCCGCTAACGCAACACAGTTCCACAGAGTGTGCGTGAAACGTGACAAGGCACAAATGGAGTTGGCCGCCTAAAGCGCCATACCAACAGAAGAAAACACTTTCTTCGCCCAGCCATCAAAACGCTTGTCGTCCCTATCAGGAGGGATGGTAGGGTACGACGCCTGCTTTGCCGGGGCCGTGGCCGCCTGCACCACCAAACTTTCCGGAGTGGGGTGCCTGGTCAAGTAGCAGGGGTCGCTACTGGCTGGACGGTATTTACGCGACAAGGACTTGCCCACCGCCGGGAGACTCTCCGGAGCAGTCCAAGCCGCCGCCACCCTTCTCTGTAAAGCCATATGGAACGTCAGTACCGGGTCAGTTGGGGGACCAACATCAAGGATGTCTGTCAGGTCATCCTGCACAAACTCCCCTGGGGGAGCAGACCATCCCAGATACTCAGAAACCCTAGCCATAAGGCGCCGGTACGAGGAATTGGCATGGGAGCCAGGCTCAGGCCTACAAAATTCCACCTCCGGAGAGGTGTCCAGTCCACTGGCATCATGCAGAGACTGCCTCAAATCGTCAAACTGACTATGGCCCGAGACAATGTCATCTGGCACCTGACGAGGAACCAGGCCATCAGAATCCTCATCCGCCTCTGAAATATATTCCAGGTGGCGAAAAGAAGGCACCCGAGAGTGCTTGCACTGAGCCAGAGCCTTCCTAGGGGGTACACCCGAGACACGAGGCACCTCCGACACGAAAGGCGTCGATGGCGTCGAGCGAATCGGCGCCGCCGTCGAGAAAACCGGCAACGGCGCCGAGAGGATCGGCGTTGACGTCGAGGAAATCGGCGTCGACGTCAGATGCAGCGCCTCCAGTATCGGCGGCGTCGACACAGCCCTCGAAGCCGGAGCCCCGAGCGTGTCCCTCGACGACCTGATCGTCGACGGCTTCGACGACTTCCTCGGAGCCGGAGCCTCGAGAAAGCCTTTCGACGCCCTCGACGCCTCAGACGTCGATGTCTTCCTCGAAGACATCACAGGTGCACACGGTCTCGATCGCGTCGAGGACCGGGACCTGGAACGGGTACGGCGAGAACGAGCCTCCTTGTCCGAACGGGACCTCTCCCGTGACTCGTGCCGACCACTCTTGCGAGCGGTGGCTCTCGACCTCTCACGGCCGACCCCACTCGGGGGCGCGGACGGTTGAGTACCCTGCGACTCAAGAATCGCCAACATCTTCTTCCCGAAGGAAGCCCATTCCTCCGGCGTCGGACGGCTGGTGGGGTAACTGACGTGCCGGGCAGAGTCCTCTGAAGAGGACCTGGAAGGCGACCGGTGTCGGCGCTTCCGAGAATGCCTCGAAGAGGCTGAGGAGTGGCGAGACCGACTCCTAGAAGAAGACCGACGAGACTTCCGACGATGACGCGGAGAGTCACCCCTCGAATCATCCGTCGAAAGCCCCGCCGACTTCGACTTCCGGGGCTTGGACACCCGACCTACCGACAATTTCTTCTTACGCTCGCGTAAGGCCTTGGACGTGAGCGACTGGCAGTCGATACAGTCATCCGTGTCGTGGGCCTCCCCGAGGCACCAGAGGCAGGCGTCGTGCGAGTCAGTCACCGACATCTTGGACCCGCACTTCTTAAAGCCCGGACGCGGGGTTGAAGACGAAGTGGAAGACATCGCCGTAAGGAAATTCACAAACAAACAGGTTCGAAGAACCAGAAAGAACAGAACTCCAAAGAGTCGAGGCTTAGAACCGAGAAACACAAAGCAACACGTTCGCGGAAAAAACGGAACTGAGGCTACGGGCGTCGTGCGTCCTACTTATCACATCGGATGACGTCGGACGTCGGAGGAGGTCCTAGACGTCGGCACATCGACGTCATCGACGCAGGACGCAGACGCCGGAAAAGTTTCCGAAGCAGCACAGCTGTGGTGATTACATGTCATAGATATGGAATACGTCGGAGGACCCAATCCCCTCGAACTTCATGTTTGACAAAACCTATTTACAGAGAAGAGGAACAGCGATGGGCGCAGCCTTTGCATCAAGCTTAGCCATCATATACATGGCCTAATTTGAAAGACTGAACCTTTTGAACCCTACCAATTCATTCCATGACAAAATATATAAGTGGAAACGATGCATCGATTATGTAATCTTTATATGGCATGGCAGCCCAGAGGAGCTTGAGGAGTTCCGGCAATGCCTCAAGACCAGAAACCCTAACATCAAGTTCACAATGTCCTGGCACCAGGAGTGAGAACCTTTTAGACCTCACAATATGGGTCAACCCCAACACCCTACAGTGCAGTGTGTTTAAAAAAAGCACAGACTGCAACACCCTACTGCACTACACTAGCCACCATCCTACCACACTAAGGAATAACTTGCTGTATGGTCAGTTTCTACACATACAACCATGGCAGATTACCGAGAACAAGCATACAAACTGGGTGAGAGACTAAGAGCCAGGGGAAATGCCTAAAAAGTGATCAGAAGTGCACACAAGCGTGCAAGCTGCACCCCAAGAGAGGCACTGTTCATACCAAAAGCCAAGATAGATTGGTATGCGTGCATACATATAATCACAAACAACCAAAATTAAGGCTACGATCAAGACATTCTGGCCGTTGGTCCAGACAGCCCTTCCCAGTGTACTAGTAGCGTTGATGGCGCTAAAAAGAAAATTCTGAAAGACTACCTAACCAACTCGTGCTTCAGAGGCCGCACTAGTAGGAGTACAAAGTGGAACATGTGAGCAATTACTGGTCATTTCCCCTGCGACACATACAGAGTAAGTAAAGTTACCAGCAAAATGGCAAGCTTCGACATTAAGGGCATGATGTGGCACCTGAAACATCTTTCTAATTGCGAGACAGCCAATGTTGAGTATTGTGTGCAGTGGCCTTAGATATGTAGGGCCAACAACTAATCCACAAAAGAATCATTGAGCATTGGTCCAAAATCAGGTGCAGGACACTGACAACCCCCCATGGTTCCGTACTTTGCACACCACCAGCACTCACCGGATGCCGATATACAGTGGTGGGTACTTGAGGTGGTCACCAATGCATCCAACATACACGCATCCCTGAATCATAAAGAGGGGTGGTGGGTCCACAAAATGAATATGCAAAGGGAAGGCCTCAATGAGGAGTATAATGCACTGTGAGACATAATATAAATACTGTCACCTTACAAGGGCTGAGCCCAGGGGCTTGTCCTTTCTCTTGTCTGTATCCATGATAGCATGATAGCCTAGGACGAGTTGGCAAACACTTAGGCACATTAGATCTGTAGTATCCCGCCACCCACCACAACAGTGGCACACACGGCAGGGAGACACAGTGTTCTAGATAGTAGTACAAGACGAACGGGAACCATTTACAGCTGCGGTTGTCTTCGATCTTTCCAATCCAGCCACATCACTGTAGGGCTCCTAGCTACCGCCCTCCATAGACCCACACCTTACACGGCTAATGAAGCAGAGGCGCCATAACGCCGTTACGCTACGGGTATGGGGCACCAATCAGCGAGGCAGATTGGCCACAAGCCCCCACACAGGTACCATGGCAACCGCTCGTGTCCATCCACATTATTCACATATAAAGACGCTGGGACGCCGAGTTCGGTTCTCCGACACCAGCACCATTGGATACAGCACAGCTCGATAGCCTAGGCAAGCTACCCTCTGGTAAGAACAGCTCACCAGCCCAGACTACATTGCTACACTGCCAACATATTACATGCAACCCTGTAATTTATTTTTATATGATGCACCTTGCGTTGCACCCACTTTTGTCTCCTCTACAGCTCTGAGTGCCAGACACCATTTTAGTGGAGGGAGAGGCCGACAGAGGACCTCCCCCCCCCTCCCCATCCAGAGTAGGGACGTGATCCAATTATTACTATCGGAGCACCCTTTGACTAGAGAGCCAACTAATTTCAAGAATGCTCAGCATAAGCGGCACACCTTGAGGTCCAATATACCACTGCAGGTAAGATCTTGAAGGGGGGCCGTACAGTGAGTCTAATTATGTACAGACATGTGACTGCAGCGTAACCAACAAGACCTCATATACCTCTTGCACATGTTTAAATGTTTCTAGTCTCATACATAGATATATATATCTGTACATCAGTACCATAAGCCTGCTCAAATGCCGGTGAAATCTATTCAGCGATGCCCATCATATATTCAAGCCACAGCGAGTGATCATTACCATCCATGAAACTCTGTTGCTCTTGGTGAAGTGCACCCTACAACCCTGTATCGAAGACCTACTATGGGTAAGAAATGTTAATACAGGGCTACAGTTCCTACCACACGCATGCGACTTTCAGCCTGGCTACGGAAAGCTTTTCCTGGCTGAAGATTCACATAAGCATATAGCCTATCCCTCTGCTTAACGTGCAGATATGCCCAGATGTAGATACAAATGCTCACTCTCTTCAGACAGCATGGTGAGGACCATGAATATGACCCCCACCCCCGCCCAGATCAAAAAGCTCCAAAGGTTAATAGGATTCTTCATTACAGCTGTTCTAACATCCTTTTAAAAACATACAAATTACAGATTATGCTTCCATGCATGTTCCCAAAAAAAAAATTGAAGATGGTCCTGAAGAAGGCCCAGTAATAGACAGATGCCGAAACGTCATACCAAAAAGACGGATAGGCCAACAGCCATTGTCACAAGAATTTATAGGGGAAGATACAACTCACAATAACCCCACCATAATAATGCAACTTTTCGATGCAATGAGATCTAGTCCAAAGTCAGGTACTGATCCGCTTTCGGAATCGTTCCCTGCGTAGTCTGATATACCAACAGAATTTGCACATTAGTTTATTATACAGTGTATTCATCAATACTCATGCCAAACATTTTACTGTGATCTCTTGATGCTCTGTTGTATAAATTTTCAAGTGCCTTCTTTTATCTACTGGAGGAAGGTACACCTATTTTGTACTGTTAACACTCATGGGACCCACACTTTCATTGATGTTTTTTAGTTATCATGTGTTATTATGCTATGCTATTTACTGATGTATTAAGATTTAATTAATACATTGATCTATACAATGCTCCCTATCAAGTACTCCAATTTAGAAGGACAAGTGCGCTTTCTCAACAAATGCGCAAAAAAGGAAACAATTGTTTTAGGTCCCTTATTACTATTTCTAACTTTTCCTTTTCTTAACGTTATGTGTTCACCACAAGCTTTTGTCTTATTCATTATCTTGCAATGTTTGAGTGCCATAACATATGCTGGGAGCCCACCTATGCAACTTGGACAAGGCCTAGTAAGATTGTTTGTCTTGTCACCCCTCCGCCTCCCCTCCTTTTCTTGTGGCGCCTAGAAACACTTGTGTATAGGCACATAATAAATACCAAATCATATATATAATAAATGTATATCTTAATTTAACTACAATGCACAAGTGTCTTCTTGAAACAAGGTATGCTTTGGTGTTTCTACCCTACTACAGCCCCCCTGCCCCTTAGACTTAGATTGGCTGCTCGCCATGCAACCCAACCTTTGTTGCGTTCATATGCCAAGGTGGGCGTTCCTATGTCCTGTCTGTGAAGGCATCATGAAGCAATCTCGCTTACACATGTGGATTTGTTCTCTGCATATTTCCTGGACTTTCACAGATAAGGTACCCAGGTCTAGGCGCAGTTGTCGGAGCACACGGTCCACCGATTAGAGGTCACACAACCGGTAATCCAAGGCTTTCTTGCCAACACAGGTTCTCTTTCCATCACCACGATGCTTTCACACTCTTCTCTGATATTTATTACTGGCTTTTCAATGCATTTCATATGATTCGTTCTTTGCTTTTCAATACATATTCAGTGTGCTTCACACAAGCTTGCCTTACATTCATATACTTTATCAAAAGCTTTCCTTTAGTTTGTTATTCAATATTTCCAAGTTTGTATTCTTTTCATTCACAGTTCATCTTGAACGTATAGTTCACCACAACCCTTTACTTTGGGTTTGCTTTATTTTGCACATCACATTTTGTTAATTCGGCAATTACCTTTGCCCTGCGACAGCCCCCAGTAGCGCTGCGGTACGACCGTTCCACTTTTGTGCACTCACCAGTCCTTGGTAGCTCCCCCAGGCGGCTGCTTTCCTCTTCTTCTGCTTTGCATGCACGTCTTTGTTGTATTACGAGCCCCGCTCACACTCTGATCTTCTTTCTGTGGGTTGCTGGGAGCTACACCCACTTCCCGCGGACGGTAGCTTACAGCAACTGGATTTCTTCCGAGCCTCGCAGCTCCTGCTACAACCACCCAACAGGGAGGCTCCCACTATTGTGCCCCACTCAGGGCCTGCCTGGGCATTGACGCCACAATCTCTCCAGGGAACTTGCTGGTGCCCTAGTTTCCTGACAGGACCCTCCTCCGTAGCCTATGTCTCCACAGGGTGTCTCTCCCTTCAGGCCTACAACGCTCAGCCCGGCTTCTCCCCTGCTGGTCTCTAGCCTGGTCGCTCTTTCGGCCCTACCTTTTAGAACCTGCAACCATTTAACAGTTGCAGGTGTGGGGCCTCAAGCCCAATAGCCTGACCATAGTTAGGGGAGATTTCTGGACATGCCTGACCTCATGACAGTCTGCAGGCCTCTTCTTCAGATTAGTACTAGAGTGGTGAATTTACATGTTAGTGTGGACCGCTCCTAGTCGCCTCTTCCTCGTCTCAGTACTATAATGGGAAGTGAAGGGAAGTGAGTGACAACAGCCTATAAAGGCAGGGGGAGGGTAAGGTTGATTACTTCCAGGAAAAGGGGGATACCAAGTCGCCCTGTGGACATCCTCTTCTTCACGCTCTTCCTAGTGTTGCTATACTGATGGGTTCTTCTAGGGTTGTTCGGGAAGAAAAAAAGGAAAAAGGGTCACAATATCCCATAAAGGCTGCTGGGACTGAGGGTGGATACCGTGTCTCACTAAAGGACATCTCCCTTAATCCCCGTCACCTACCAAGTCTCCCCTAACCAGGATCTCCTCCCTCGCATATCCACCCCCATGGTCGAGTTCCAAGAGCGATGGCCCTTGCCTGGCCACCTGAGCAGAGGATATTGGGGAGAAGGAAGTGAGGACACCCTCAGGTTCCTTACATGTCCAAGACAGTGACTTTTGTGAAATATAGAAGGATGAAAGGCTGAGTTGGCCTTGCCGGGATTCGAACCTGCGACCTGCAAATATCCCACAAATCGCAGCAGCGAGCGCTCACCCAGCTGAGCTATCTTACTGGCTATCTTATTTATGCATGTGTCTAGCAAAACAATTCAGTGCATGTGAGATGGATATACCTCACTGGCAGGGACAGCAATGTAGGTTTTTCAAACTTACAGCCCAGCTTTGATAGATCTGAGAATTTAAGCAGTTTTGCTAAAGGCAGTCGGCAAGAGGTTTGGCTTTTCTTTCAGCAACCCATGCAACATCAGCTACCTGTATTCCTCTGTTTTATTTAACATTATGTGTTAGTTTTCTGCTAACAGAGCAGAACATTGATTTATGGTTTGTTAATTCATATTGCTAAAGTCTTTAAGGTCCAACAAGTTACAGTCTAGTAGACATGCTGCAAAAGACCAATGGGGGAATCAGAAGGGCCAATAGTTCCATGGGTCTTTTGTGAACATTGGGCTGTGCAAAGCCCCCTTCAGCTGCAGCTCGGCAGTCAGTCCCTTGATGTGTAAAGAGTGGAGCTAGTGGTGCTGGTAGGTGCGATCTCCGGAACCCTAAATTTATGTCTAGGTCCAGCGAGGCGGCTGTACAGCATCCAACAAAACAAATTTAAGAGAGAGAATATTGTGCAGCCGAGCTGCACTCCAGCACCTGGCAGCATGAACCTTCAGTTTCACGACAGAAGCCGATGTCCTCCAACAGAAGTAGTACAGTCAGAGGCCAGCTTGATTCCAAGCCATCACCAGCCTTGTTGCAGCAGGGCATCAAGCCCCACAAACCTTCCACCAGACGTCAACACATCAATATTCAGACCCAAAAGGCCCACGATTGGACACAAGGCAGCATGTTCTTGAGTTATATAGCTCCTGTCCTGAGCACCTACATCCGAAACAGCTAATTAGGGATCGAAGGGGCGGGTCATCCCAGAAGCATAAAGTCCACAGTTGGTAGTGATCAAGAAATATTTTATGCTGGCTTGGGGATACACTTGAAATTAAGATAGAGATTCTATATATATCTGACACCAGTCGGACTCTACGATTCTGCCTCCAAGTGAGATCCTGCCCCTCCTTAGCATAGAGAAAAGGAGATATCAGAGTACACAACATAGCTGTGAATAGAACAGATGTTGACCTGCTTGCCGCTGAGCAAGGATCGTCCACTCTAATGAAGACAGTGAGGGGTGCAGAGGGACTGCTCGGAAAAAGTTAGTAGGAATTCTCCATCTGAGGGGTTTCACCCAGAAACAGACCCATCTAGCAGGACATTTGCCCACAAATACATTCCCAAAACAAGTCAAATTACCTTTGTCTGAAAACCACAGGAAATAATCCTCCTGCATAAGGGAAACCCAAAGATGGAAGGATGGGTCCAGAGGCTAACAGTCTCAATGTCTAGCCCAATGAGCCAGCTTAGACCAAGCCTATGCCATACAGTCGACAGGACTGATCTCACCACGCCTGTTCCCAACCTTGTCCACATATCTGTCCCAAGACATCAAAGGTGCAGCTAATGACCTTTCAATTCCGACTTGAGATTGTTGTCAGTTAGGTGCAAGCCCAGGAGATGTACTCTCAAATCTGGCATGGTCCATCCCACCTCCAGAATACGGAAGGGTTACCGTTTATCAATCATGATTCGCCAACTTACCTGCCCAGAACTTCACAGCTGGGAGCACAAGACGGCAGAGTCTGCGGATCGCTAACATTAAGAGAAAGGGATATGGGCTACAATATCAGTTTAGCGCAAGATGCCTTCCCAGTAATCAATACAGGGAGATGGATCCATCAGTTAATCGGTTCCTCTAGCTGCTGAATAGCTCATCGTTGCTTGCTCTAGTAACAATTGCTGCATCTGCGATGGTAAATACCCAGACCTCTCGTACTCCTGTGGATTTCCACCATGTGCTAAGATCAAGAGCCATCTCAGTGTCCAGGGTCGGACTAGGACAAGAAATAGGCCTCGTCACCCAAAAAAAAAGTGGCCCACCCCTCGCCTAACGACCCTTGACCTCCGGACGTGAGGTCATTTGACCTCACCAAAAAGTGACACCCCGGGAAGAGATGAAACACAACCTTTAACCCCTTGACAAAACAGGAAGTGGCATCAAATAGCATTGTTCCTAAGTACACTAAATTACTGTGAATCCAAGCAGATGTCCAAGGCCAAATTATATGTTATTGTATAGCACTTCCGCTTAAGCTCTTTTTTACAGAGCAAATTTGCATACAATATCAGCCAACCTGTGTTGGTACTCATTTATCGACCTAAGAAGGATGAAAGGCTTTTTGAAAAAAAATGAAAAAAAAAAGAACATTTTATTTTCTATTTTTTTCTTTCTCCAAACCGGGCCAGACAGGGCCAGAAACCGGCCCCCAGACCCCTGGGATGATTTCGGCCCAGCCACGGGCCGAAAGGGCGAGGGGCCAATCCAACCCCATCAGTGTCCGTGTATATATTTCAGACTTCGAGCAATTGATACGCAGATCAGCGAGACCGCCAGACTTTGCCAACTCACCCAACAAGGATTCAAGGTTTATTGCTGGGTTCTTGGTGAACATAGGCCCTCATCAGCCTATACGGATATCAACAATATGCACTGTTAGGGTCTCTATGACCGGGACATAAAGCAACAATCAAAGGGGTTCCCCCTCCCTCTGACACGGGCCACAGGAAACCTGCTCGATAAAAGCCATTAGTGCTGGCCCTCGCTGTAGGGGAGGCATACAAAACTCAGACCAGTTAAATGAAATTCCTACAAAGTCCTATGCATCTCAGTGCTTCAAAAAAAAAAAAAAAACAATGAAATGCCTTTCCTTTCTGCAAGAGGAATGTTGCCAGTGAGCAATCTCGGCTCACCAGAGGAATGCCTCCAAACCACCTCCTAAAACTGTCTGGCAAGTGTCTACCAAATAGGATTCCATCCTGATCCGGTGAGACCAGATCAGGCATTAGGGGCAACCATCCTTCAGTGCATCCAACCTCGCCTTGCGTAAGGAACTCTCCGCTACATGCAGACGACTGACCACCACTGCCAAGGCCACCTACTACCAAAACAAGGCCAACAATGAAAGCAGAGCCCTCTTCAAAGGCAGCAAGCACTGCACCAACCCTCTGCCCGCCCCACCCATACCGCACGCCATCAGGAAATCCACTGCCATCAACTCTTTATCAACACATTGACACCAACGCCACAACTGACAGCACAATACATATCCCATCTTGCAAAACTGCAACTACCTGGACAACTTTAAAGACACTCACTAGGGAAGATCTCACTGCCAGCCTAGCAATCCACTAAACAAGGTGACCTCGCTTGCACCCAAAAGAAATGTAAGGAGAGCTCGTGGATCTTCAGTCTACGGACTGAACGGTCACCAGCTTTTTTCTGTGTTACAAAGGCACCAGCTGATCACTCTTAGAAAATAAAAGGTCCCTATGAAGAAGGCCCCAAAGTACACAGAGGGCTGAAACATGTAGGAGAGCCGTTTAAAATGGAATTCCACAATGCATAGTTTTTGGCAAAAGAACGGTTTAAAATGTTGACAACTGAAATTATTCCCATACAGCGGACGTGAAGACCAGTATAAATACAACTTATTTCCCTTTTGGACAGTGACATTTTCGCTAGAATTTTATCTGAGAGATTCAAAACCTGGATCAAGGAGAACCAACCTACATATCCCATTTACAGGCAGGCCTTCTGACTGGTTTGAGTACTACTTTGCTGGCAGCCCTTTTTGGCGCTGAGCTAAGCGGTTATCGCCCCCGTCTGAATTTTGCCATAACTGAAACTGTATTTCTGAAACAAATCATGCAGTGGCCGAAACATATTGAACGATTAACTATTATAAAACCTCTTGTATACTGTGGTCTCCCCTCAGAGAAGCAATGCAAGATCTCCCCAGGCGGGCTAGTGGCCGTTCGTTCCCATGG
Source organism: Ambystoma mexicanum (assembly GCF_040938575.1). Classification (NCBI taxonomy): domain Eukaryota; kingdom Metazoa; phylum Chordata; class Amphibia; order Caudata; family Ambystomatidae; genus Ambystoma; species Ambystoma mexicanum. The sequence goes on from NC_090936.1 coordinate 1,226,371,113, forward strand.
TGTAGACCGTTCAGCGATTGGGCCATCCTGAATTATGGTCTGACCCAATCATTATGGACTTGTCCACAAAACAGAAGACCAAAACAGCCTTTTATATTAAAAAGGATTGTAGGATTGGTCCGTTTTAGAGCTGCTTTGGCCAAAAGGTACTGGGATTGCAAACTTGCATTTGGCTTCATAAGGCCACACTACGCACGCTAGGCTTGGATTCCGAAAGCCTACTGTTTGAAAGTGCAGAAGCCTGTGCAATCAGACGTATACAATAGATCACGGATTGGTTATTTATAATTAAGAAGGCCATTTTTAATGTTTGAACAGGTACATCAGAAGGACATACGTGGATATGACGGTGTATACCGTGGCTACATTTTTACATATGGCCTGGTTGAGAAGAAGAGACATTTAACTGTTGTGAGTTTATCAATTAAAATGGGTTTATTCTTTCCCTCACTGCGCAGATTTAATCACGATTTATTTTCAGGAGAATGTCCATACAAGGGTGCTGCATTTCCATGCTCGTCTTAAGTTTCATGATTGCTTCAAACCTTCATATGTTGTGTTGGTGTTCATTGCTTATAATCTTTATGGCCATGATGGCTTTCAACTTAAGGATGAATTTTAAGGCCGAAGTTGTTTTAATATTGTTTGCAAGGACTGTGATTTTGGTAATCGTATGTTGCCCAATGACCTTGGGTAAAGCTTGAAAAACAAAGCATATTGATGTGAACTCGGAATTATATAGATTGTAGATTTGTCAATTTATATAATCGTGTAAAAGCCACTAAGGTGTTGAGGCGATGGGTATGTTTTGGCAGGGGCGAGGTTCGAATAAACTTTTTGTTTTTGGTGTGCATTTCAGGAAGACCCTCGCTTTCCCTGCGGTGTCAGACAGCCGTCATATACAGCCAGAGACGCACCACTGCCCACTGGTGACAATGCTGGCTCTCTTCTGTAGATGCTGCAACGTGACTCTCAGAAATTTCAAGAGACCACACAGCATAGAGATCCCTCTCCGGGTGCACACCGTCAATTCTTCTGCCTCACCAATACCCTCCGGATAGGAACTAACAAGACAATTATCACACTGCACACATGCCTTCCCCAAGGCTCATTGGTGGAGGGTGGCAGGGTGCAGCCCCTACATGTTGTGAGCGCTGGAGGGGGAATGGACCACCCCTAACACATACTGTAGGGATGCATAGAAAGACTTCTCCCAAACAGCACAAACACAATCATGGTGTGATCTGCACAGATTTGAGCGTTCACAGGACACCCACATCAGGGCCACAATAGCACCAATAACTATCAAAACTGCACAAGCAGAACCGCATACCATCCTCTTTAGCCAGCACTGCCTCCATCTCAGAGACCCCACACTCCCACCCAAAGTGACAAAATAAACAAAGGTGTGGAGATGAGCCAACAGGACCCAAAATCTCGATGTGGGGATCAAACCAGAGGGATCTTTCCCACTGGCAGGCCAGTCTGCCAATGCATGCAAATGCTTCACTTCACACCCAATCAAATGCCTGCATCAAAGGGCCAGAACAACCTGCACAGCTGCAATACACGCATTTGCGGATGTGAGAGCATCCGCTTTGGTTGTACAATACATGGAACACTATTTCTTTTCCATGCATGCTGAAACTAATGATGTGGTATACCCTAATCAGGAAACAATACACTTGCAGATATTTGGTGGAGCAATGCACGGCCCTATGAACATCTGGGCATTGCGGGAACTAAACCCATGTTCCGAAATCCATCTTTACCATATATAAGCAGAGGTACAAACCGAATTATCAACAGTTGGACCTCAAACAAATGTATACAAAGCAATTCAAAAGTTTATTAAGAAAACATCATAAAACCTTTGTAATTGAAGAATGGCTATTATGTAAGCCCAATTGGTTCCGAAACAGCAATATGATTGATGGCTGTCTTCTTCCTGTTATGACATTCATTAGTAACGATTTATACTTCTAGTTTCACCATCACTCGAAATAAATGCATCTGCCACATTACGGCAGGCACATGCACAGGAGGAGGATCAGGCACTGCGAGAGACAAACAAGAGAAGGCTCAAAGGATTTAAACAAATACTAATCCGCAGGGACACCCTGCTGTGCTCAATGGCAAGGGCTCTTTCCCCAAACTACCAACCAGTTATACAGTGGAAGGAGAAAACTAATAGCAATTAATGTAAAAACAGGCTCTGCCACTTTTCTAATTGAAAAGCAAGCGGATCCCAACAGGATCTCCCTCTTGGCTGGTTTCCCTGTGCTGTGGCTTGCTCATACTAGCGCACCCGGGCCCACTGAATGCACTTTTAGTCTCTGGTTCTTACCTTCCTGGTGGCTTTCGAAGATGATCACTGTGACATTGGTGGAAGGATCCTTGGGTTTGGCCACATGGAGGATGCCGCTAGCTGCATGAAAGGAGGGCTGCATAGAGGGAAGGTCCTTCAGTGTGACATTGGATGGCAGCGACGGGTCCAGGACGAGCATCGGCACTTTGATGCAATGCGTCAACAAGCACTCCAGTTGTTTGTCACTAGAGGAGAATATCAAAAGGTTAGTCACTAGAGGAGAATATCAAAAGGTTACAATCAAATGAGAGCTCTTGATTAGTTTAGCTGCACTCAAGAGCACAAAAAAACAACCCTGCAAGGAGTCACTGAGGAACTTGCTGCGGTTCCAAGAAAAGTGAACAGTGCATAGGCAGTGCTACTATGGAGGACTATGATATGATGGAAAGGAAACGGATGACGGCAAGCAAAGCCTCCTGCTTTACTTCCCCTGCCTCGGTTGCTCATTCCTATGGGGAAACTGACTAGTCCCCAAGGCTACCAGTACTGGGAAACTATGGGCCTAATTCACAAAAGCGTTTTAGAATGGCAAAACCCCATTGGAAAACACTCTGCGAATAAGGGCTTATGTCTCTCTATCAATTTGATCAATTATTGTATTTTTTCACATTTAGATAATGGCTTTTTGATTTACAATGTGCCAAAGACAAGCTGGGGACAACTATGCTAACACCCAAAGATGGCCGTGCCACAAGGTTTTTTTGCTTGTTCTTTGGCCTTCTTCTCACATCAGGAAATGCCTTATATGGAATGCCATGGCGTGTGTGTGCGTGTGCGCGTGCGCGTGCACGTGTGCCTCTCTCTCAAGAGGGGAGTGGGTCGGGGGGCGTCAGTCCATATCCCTGGTGCCTGAATGTCTTGCTGGGCAGATTGTTGTGGCCAGCGGCTATCCACAATTTTATAGCCATGGCATGTTTGAATGGCAGAGATCCTTACTATTGGCGGGATTGGGCTTTCTCCCAACCGGAATCTTGGATCCAAGGAGGGCTGCTGCAGCTATTCAACACGTCATTGGAGCCGAGACCTCTATGAAGAAGTGCAGCTCGCCAATGACCCGAGAACGACAGCTGAAGCTGCCCAGCATAGACTCCAGTGTTGTCCGGGTGAAGCCCTGCTCTTCGGTCCTGATCGTAAGAGGGCCTAGTCGGTGCTTCGACCTCTGGACCAGTGGGAACAACCGGTCTTGGCCCCTGCTAGAGGATCCAGGCCTTCTGAAGCTTCAAAGGTGTCCGTGGACCAACCGGTGGAATGACCAGCCCTCTCCTGGGCTACCTCGCTGCAGCCATCGCCATTTCAAATGCATCCTTGCAACTTGGTGGATCTTCAACTTGTGCAACAAGATGCTTGCTCCTGCATTCTCAGCCTCCTTACATGCTAGGCGTGCTTACAGTGTCATCCATTGAAGTTCATCCACTGAAGATCGCCTATCGTCGCCGGACCGTGGTTACTCCAGTTGCAACATTTCCTCGATCCCTGGAGGTGTTCTGAGGTGGTCTTCCCCACAGAGGTCTCACACCTTTCCTCATTTGGAAGCCGTCAGAACCAGATTTCGAAACACTGACTGACCAAAACTAAATCCCACGTCCGAAAGTGACCTCTACACCCCCGATCCCATGGCCTTTCTCAACACGGTCAAGCACAGAACAGTGTGTCTCCCCAATGGATTCTAGACACCAGCAGTGGTCTGTGGAGAAATAACAGTCAGGGGAGGTGGGTTGTAAGTTAAGCTACCTGTTTCTGCACCCCCGTCCTCCATAAGGTTACATGGGCGTAAAGTCCTGTCCCTAAATCCATGTCATGAATTTGGTCGGTGGAGGCCTGATCTTCCTAGGCCGATCCTAGTGACTGGGATTCAGTTATTCTATTTACGGATCATTAACTTTCTGACTCCTATTAATCATAACAACTGGCAATGTCAATCTCTTTATCAACCTACCTGTGAAGGGTCTATTTTGGAACTGGTGGCTTTTGGGTACAGTGCTCCATACCATCTTAGGGTCAGACTGTATAAGAGCTATGGAAGCTGTTGTATGATTATCCTGAAGTGTTCTTTGTAATACTTCTGCAACTGAGTACTCACCTGCGTTTCACTGGTCAGTGAAACAAATGCTATTATATTTCTCCTAATGGTGAATGTATATCTGTTTTATAGTGTTGGTGCAACAATATCAGACTAGAGTTTTTACCTGCTTACTGTGCATTTTAAATGCCTAATAAACGATTGCATGTTTTCACACTTACCCATTTAACTAGAATTACTGGTGTTGCTCTATGTGGGCTCACTGTATCCCTAGACCTCTTTCACACCCTACCTGGGAATAAGGATTGCCCCTCTGCTAACCTTGATTGGGTTGGACTAAAATCTCACGGTCTTTCATGTTCACCATAATAGGGTGGCCTCTTAAATTTCTCCCCAGTGGGCTTATTTGGGAAGTCCATCTTAACGTGTATTTTTCTTGATGGACTGCCAGTCAATTTTTCAGCCTCTCCCCCTCTCGTCTCTTGCTCTTCGCCCCCTGCCCCTCTCTTTTTGGACTAGTCTTTAGATGCACACCACTTCTCTAACACTTGAACATGGCCTCATCACCTCTCCGCACCCCTCTAGCATTTGAACCCGATGGCCTAGCAAATTATGGTTTTCTACATCAGGCCCCTGTCCACTCCCTCTTTGACCCTCCTCCATCGCCAACCTCTCCTTGACTCAGATGTCCTCCTTCCTCTCCCGACTTCTCTTCTCCAACCTCCTCCAACTTTCTCCAACTTTCTCCTTTCATGTTGATCCCCTTCCAGCTACAACCTTTCACTTTCCTTCTCCTCATCCTCCCTGGAACACGTCATAAATGTCCGCCTTGCTTTTATATTGTGGCTCATGATTGGAAGGGGGTAATGAGGGCCTTACCGGAGACACGTGGACTCTGCTGGCAGTCGAAGCACTAGATCGATTGATGCATCGGCCTCTGCACTTGCCAATGTGTGCTTAATGGTGTTTGGATGACTCGCTATAGCGCAAGGCAATAAATATGGCAGCCTCCTAATTCCACGTGGTGTCCTCTGGTATGTGCAAGTGTCTCTTGGTTTCCCACACCGCTGCCATTGATTACCCCAGTTTATACATTACCCCCTCCACCTGGCGAGTTAAGCTTGCATTCTGGGCTGGTCGCTTCTTAGTGTCAGCGCTTGAGTCCCTTATATGACCATGTCTGAGTGCATAGAGGTGGACTGGGCGAGGGTGCTCTGGGGCATCCCTTAAAGCCTACCTCCAGGGACGGCATAACGGAGCAGACGGCCTTCTCTAGCACCTAGAGTCTCACTCTTCCTATTTCCAGGCCCCTCACTTGTGCCTTCCTCTTATGGCTCAGATTGTTTCACTGTCCTTACAGTCAGTCAATCTAGAAAAAGGTGGAATACTACAATTTAATTTTACGATTTTGACAGAATTGGATGATCAATAGATCTCGAAGAAGGACAAATCTCTTTGCATGAAGTTATTTGGCCCAATGGTGCAATATGTGGATGCCTGGGATACCTGAAAACAAATACATTATCTTTATAAACACCAGCTTTCCCAAAGTAAGACATACGTTACCTTTTCTTGGTGGGCTCAGTGGCATTCTTTCCAAGGCTTTCCCTAAAGAAATAGACAAATATCAATGTATTCAGTAAGAGCCTAAAATAGAAGTGATTTGAATATTTAATAATAAGACAAATGGACCCAACATTCACAACTTAACCTCTCAAGAGTAATGATCGACTGCGACTGAAGGTCAGGCATCACGGAATCGCGCTCAACATTGGGCAGAGCAACCCCGAACTCAGAATGCTGATTGCCTTCTGACATTACAAATGGCCACTTTCTTTGCTCTGATAGATGTCTAACAGGGATGTAAAAGGGCACTGTACTTGCATGAAGAAGCAGGGACATCTATAGCCTATTATCTATGCGCAGTGGGAAATGCAGTGCGAATGAGAATAAAAGGTCTCCAAGCAGATGCCGACTGCCTTGAGAATACGCCATTGTATTTATATGCGTCCATCTATTGGTACAAAGAATACAACCCATCTCTCCATGGCCTCTTTACAGATTTCAGCAAGAGGGCACCTTTGCAGAGGACCACTGCCAGCTTAATAATGGAATTGGATGCAAGCTCTTAGCCTCGTAGTGGTAACCTCCCTGGAAACAACTTTGCCCCTCAGCCCCCTGACATAGCTCCGCCTAGCGTTGCCCATCTCCCACAAGCTCAAGATCCTGTCCAAACTGTAGTGGAAAGCATTTTTAACATCAAAAGTAAGCAGAGACTTTTCAGCAGGAGTGGAAGGCTTCACAAAAAAACTGGCCAAGAAATTGATTGGTCGAATCACAAGCCAAAAACTACTATACAAAGAAAACATGGATGGACACCTGAAATTGCCTCATGTGTCTAAAAAAATAGTTCAGCAAAAAATAAATAAATAAATAAAATCGGGAGCATGCAATTCAGCACATCACCTTGTACCTGTAAAGTATCCTTATACATCGATAGGACACACCTGCATGTTCTCTCAAAATTGCCTGTGTGTTTAGCAAAGATTGCCTCAGAGCGCTGGTACCTAATGCAATTGTGAGAATTATGAAGGTTCTCACTGACTAGTCCCCGCGGAACTGTCATCTAGGTGGCCAGGATAGGGCCATCACTATTGGATCCAGTTCCTGGGGTGGACAAGTTCGGGAGGATCACCTGGAGGGGGGGGGTCCTTGGGGAGTGGAAGTGGGACACTGATGGGTGAGACACAGTATCCGCTTCCTTAGAACACCTTTTCCCCATCCTACCACGTAAGATATTCCGAAACTGTACCCGCCCCCCTTTCCCAACAAACACACCTTTTTACATAATGAAAGACAATGGACTAAAACCAGGGCTGTTTACCGGACATATCCCAATACGAGGCCCGGGCAGCGTCAGGCAATTGACAAGAACTACACACATCCGACGTCCCTTTTCCTTCTCCACAGGGATAAAAGGTGGAGCACAGAGCACACAGAGCAAGGCCAACCGTACGAGGAAGCAGTCATTCTAAGACAGCAGTTAAAATGGAGGAGAAAGGCGGCGAGACATGAAAGGACGTCAAGGAGGGAATTGCCTTTGCCCTTTTCAACCCAGACCTACAAAGCCTCCGACGAAAGAAACATAAGACCGAGAATCGCAGCTGGCGAATGGTGCGACGGATGTCAGCACTACGTGGAACCCTCCCACACTGATAGCCAGGGTGGGGAGACGAGGTTGCCACTATGTTACCTTACTTGACTCCAGCGGCAAAAGAAACGCCAATGAATACAACACAGCCGGTGAGTCGGAAGAACCGGATTGTGTTTAAACTCAGTGTTGCAATGGCAACATTTAAGAAGATTAATAGACAGAGGTCTTTTTGTGTATGTACTTGGTATCAGAGCTAAAGTGGTCCGCGGCCACGTGGGCGCTCATTCGAAGGACTCTAACTGATGCTCTGCTCCAGAACAAGGGAATGTGTAAAACTAAGAAATCAAGTGGTCCTGCAGCGGGTTATGTTGAATCCTATGCATAGTCGAAAATCTTTGGTTGTTGTAGAAACTACAAGTAGCAAGAGGCCTTAGGGGAGGCCGGCGTGAGATAAGTGGTCATATGAAGGTCAAGCCAAACCTCTTTGTACAGTCGAAAGTCTTTGGCACATAGTAAAGGCAAAGTGAACTGTGTAGCTGGCAAACGTGAACCCGACTGAGGGATGCCTGCGAAGTGGGGTGAATAGTAACGCACCCGTGAACATTGTGTTGACAACAGTGAACCCGACTGAGGGATGTCCACAGTGAGAGGTTGTTTAAAAAGACATTGAGACTCGTGAATACAAGTGAAATTCTGTTGAGTGAAAGGCTCTAGTGAAACCAGAGGTCAAAGTGGACGGGAGCGGTGCTCCTATTCTTTTTATTTTTATTTTTCACTGTTCCTATACTTTTATTTTAAAAAGAAACCGTTCTAGAATGGTTTAGTTTTAAAATGAAAATGTAGAAAGAAGTTAAAGCATGCACTTCAGTGGACTGCACTGCACTTTCCCATAAATAGCAGGTGTGTTTGTTTGGGGGATTGGATTGTGGGTGGGAAGCGGTGCAGGGATGGGGTTTGTGGGGAGCCGGTGCAGACCAGCAGGGAACGTAGTTCCACTACTACTTTTTGTACACTTCGCCCACTGAGTGAAACCAACAGAGGGAGACTAACACAGTGAGGATCAGAGCCCGGTTGAGGGGTGTCCAGTGGTGAAGAGTCCTCACGCTACAGAAGAAACCGGAAAGGAATTTTTGTTTTGTAAATTTGATACATCAGGCCCTCAGAGGCAAGAGATGTTTTAGGAAAGAGACTTGGCCACCAAAGGTCGGATATAGCTACAAGAAACTGTAGCCTTGTACTGGAGGAGCCCAGAAGTGTACTGTGCTCAAGAGTCCCGCCTTGTTCCGTGCTAAAAAATGTGGGGGAAAGGGGAGCCCGGCAATAACATCCCGACTTTCATTTTGTAAACACTTCATTCTTTTTGAGAACATTAATCCCACACTATTTTATAACATAGTGGTAAGTATTGGCAATAGTTTTTTTTAGTATAGGCCTTTTTATTTTGAAAAGACGCCACTGGGACTGCCTCATTATTTGAATGTCGTAGCTTGCTCCCATCTTATATTTAGGTTTAGATTAGGCGTTTTTCTCACCCATTTATACAATTTTACTGTGATCACGTGTGTCTGTCTTTACTGTTGCCAACATGAGTTCCTTACATAATGCAGTCCTTTATCTATTGTGAGGGCTCAGAAGTAAAACTCGAACACAGTGGTGGCATGTTTCTTGATAAAGGCTTTTATTTAAAGTAAAAATGGGGCTGGAAAAATGCCTACACTTCCCTAACTCTAGGAGGGAATTTCCTACCTCAACAAAACTTAACTGGTGTCAGTGTCAGAAGGTCCAAAATAAGCTTGTCCGTCCTATGTTCAAATCCTAATCCGACCCTCATAGCTCAACACAATCTACGGGAAACAAGGGAATTGAATTTTAGCTGTCAGCACGACGCTCGTTCTACAGTTCCACCGTGCTCCATAAATCTCGGGAGATAATTCCCTTCTCCAGTCACTCTTCTGTGCCGTCCAAATAAAGATCCCAAAGATACAATTCTCTCAAAACAAAGTACCAGTTCACAATGTTGATACTAAGAACATGAATTTCTCCGCTTGGTCGTTCTGCAGCTCTTCTGTAAGCCAAAAACGATGTCCCTTTTGATTTCATTGCTATATTTTCTTGTTTCTGAAATAATGTTCGTCACACTCAGGTACACTTGGTTTACTCTCCTGTCGAGAAATTACCTGCTCCTTTTCCTGAAACACTAGGACAAGAAAGAGTAGGCTTGTGAGGTCAAATTGTGCCCGTCTGTTCATGGTTTTATTTTCTTAGTAGTCTGGGTCGTCATCCTCTACATAATACCATTCAGTTCTGTTAGGTAAGATTTTCATAAAAATGGTAAATCTTCCTGACCTCTGTCAACCCCAGAACTTTTTGCTTTACTAGTGGGATATTTGTCCTTAATACCTCTGAGTGCGAATCTTTTTCGACACCCATAGAAACTTTTACTCTTTTTATGGGTGTCATTTTCAAAACTCTCCATAGTGTCTTTTTAAAGTTATCCTCTTTAACAACCCAACCTTTTGGCAGTAAGTGCCTGTTGTTGCTGGGTTGCCCTAGGGGCTCCCCTTTTAACTTTCTTGTGCTAACCTTGAGAACTACAGTTCCTAAGGGTAGAAAGGATCTTTGGATCCCTTTTCCAGTTTATTTTGCGACCCCAGCACACCCCACCTTATGTGGAGTTCTGGAGAGATACGATGTGTCCCCTTTTACACTAAAACTAACAATTCTGTTACAGTGACAAGCTTACCTTCAATGGCTGGTGGTAGTGATAACTTGTATTAATGTGGTGCACCTTTACTGCAGGCTGTGTTCATAGCTGCAGTAAAGGCACCTAAGGGTGCTCATTTTACCAAAATGCCCCGGCCTTTTTTTTTTGTTTTTTTTCGCCATTTTAGTGTTTCTGGTCCTTTCTTGTTCCTTCCCCTGACATCCAGGGTGGGTAATTCTTTTGTGTGATTTATATCTTCGGTGAGAGACCCCTGGACTCCCCACCAAGGCTCCAGTCTGTCTGGGAAGGCAGCAAGCAAGGGAGGAGTCCAAAACTCCACAGCCCTTTGTCTTACTCCTTGCCTGAATGGGGACAAATCCCAGTGGCCACAATGCACAGTCTACAAACCCTGCCTCGTCACCCCAGATTCAATCGCTAATGGGGGCTGGGCGTGGGGGGGGGCTTCGAGCTTCCCAGTCCGTGCCCCTGCACTCTGGAATGAGCTCCCTGGCCATCTCCATGACAAACCATCCTACAGCTGCTTCAGAAAGAAGCTCAAAACCCACCTCTTCAACTAAGACCTCCCCCCGCCTTCCCCTTGTATTTGTTCCCTGTTCTTCCTTATCTAGCCTATCTGATTGTAACCAGTGCCTAGGTGCCCTTGTGCTTGGTGCACTCATTTAAATGGCTAAATAAATCAAATTAAAGAAGAAATGTTTCCCTTTCTGGTTCCCCGGGCCAAACCTTCCCTGCCTACCGCAACTGAGAGGTGCTGCACACAGCAAAGCACATATAAGACTGCCTGTTGTTAATGTGGCCCGCTACTATAAACTTTCCAATTTGCGTGACTGTCCAATGTCCAGGGTATAGCGTTCTCGGTAGAAGGGCTCCTAGACCTTTTAATGAATGTTTAGGGACTTGGGATTTCACCCTAAGTTACCAGGGCGATCCAGACGTGGACCCCTTGCTCACTGTGCTAAGAGAGGCCCAGCTTCACTTCACTGAGGAGGCCCAACAAGGTTGAAACACGTGCCTGGAGTTGTTGTTGGTACTCTTGTTCGGAGAAGAATCGCCTGGCATTTCGCTGCTTGTCTGGACTGTCCAGGAGGATTCGACCAGACCGATATCGAAATGGATATTGCTCCTTTGCAAAAGGTACAGAGAGCTAAAACAGTGTTTTACTAAAGCTATTACTAGAAAAATCCAAACTCTCCAAAATAATGCTCTTAGAGCGGCATTAGGCATCTCCAGAAGAGACCACAACTCCGAGATTAGCAGACAGAACTGGCTTCCAACTAATGATAAAATCCTCCTTAAAACTCTGTCACTAATGCACAAATCCCTTAATAATGCTACGCCTACCTACTTGGTCGACAGATTCCACCGACAGATATCGTTGAGACCGTTGAGAACTGCCTACCAAGATTGCCTCTCTACTCCTAAGTTTAATCGCTCTACAATTGGCGGTAATAGTTTTCCAGTGAAAGCAGCTAAACTGTGGAACTCCCTACCTCCCACTCTGAGAACTAACCTACCCTACCAAAACTTAAGGACTAATTCTATCCTGTGGCTGAAAGCAAATGCTCATTAACATGCTATGCAGCTAGGATTCATTGCCTGGATTTAATCCCACTTCTCCCCAGTTGCATGCTTGCTCACTTTTACCCAATCATCACCTATTCGTGTATACACCGTTGATGTAGGTAAGTTGTATGTATCATTTGCTCTCCTGTTTTTGCACCTGTCATCTGTAAATAGGTCTTACCTGTATATACTTTGTATGTAATAACTGTCTGTAAATATTTACGCTGTTGTAACTAAGTTTCGCATATACGTGTAACTGCTGCGCCCTGTTACCTGAAGGTATGTCGCGCATTATAAATAATAAAACAAACAAACGTGGTTGTAGCCCCTTCTGAATGGGAACCTATCCATAGACTGGTTATTTGCTGTGTTTTATCTCAGTAGAGGGGCTCCCAACATATGTATGGATCAGTCTTCATTAAGGTGCGGCTCCACAGCCACGCCAACTGTGAATAGTTGCTCTAGCTGAAGCAGCTGTCCGTCTGATTCGCAAATCTTTGGTGCAGGTGAGCGTATATGGAAGTATTCTGCACTCTGCTTCCTGGTGTTGGACTTTAGGGCGGGGTGCAGAATTATCATGCATCTCTTGAGCAGTTCTTATGGGCAGTTTACTCTTCTGTCCACCGCTGGGGCTGCTTGTATATTTCTGTAAGAGAAATCGAGAAAGACTGGCCTGCATTTGTACAGAGGGATGGCGTGATCGAGAGTAGGACCATATTCAATTACACTAGCACATATGGAAGGGAGAGGGACTGAGGCCATCTGACCTACCCTTCCCACTCTGAGTAGGCCTGAATATGGCTTTCCCCATTTATTTATTAGCATTTCTAAAGCGTGCTGCAGCCTTTGAGCATTGTGGCGCTGTTACAGAGATACTTGCTTGTTACAGAGGATACAAAAAGCATAGTGGTTAGATAGGATGCAGAAAACTTAGTTACATGATCTGCTGTGTAGGGGAGTGGATGGGACCAAACCTGGGATGCAGTGGCGGGATGGATAGTGAAGGGAGGCTAAGTGGGTGGGGAAGCGGATGGAGCTACTTGAACAGAGTGATTTTGTGAAAGGTGGATAGGGATGCTTCAGCTCCAAGTGCGTTGGGTAGGGCATTCCATAGTCTGGGAGCTACGTGAGGGAAACCTATACCTCCAGCGTTTGCTCTTTTTATGTGGCGAGCGCGGAGTTGGTTGGCGTGATGACTTCTACCCTAGTAGGCCTCCCAGCCCAGACTGAGAGGAGTTCCCGTTACAAAAATCATAAATACAGTACATGCATACAGTAGTTACTGCTACATCATCACACATCTGAAAAGTCAAATTAGAATTTCAGGAAATCTACAACGGATATAGGTCAGAAAAAGTATTTATATTTTCAGTGGTGGTAATATGCATCTACTTTGCGATAATCTACAGTGACAGTTTACACAAAGGCATTACCAATCGGGCAGAAAAAACATTAAGTTTATAAGAAGCCGACTATTCAGCAGCACATTCTGTTGGAAGGTTGAGCAAAATATATTTCCTATCTGGAATGTTAGTATTCCTGATCTCTTATCTCCGTGCACAAAGGTGCACCACGGCTAGACACGCAATGCCCGGCTGTCGCCTCCTTCAGCTGCTCATCCTTAGATTTGGATCTCTCTGTGGGGGGCCAGTGGAACATATACATGCCCTAGTATGGGGATTTACCTCAGTATTCGATGCTCTTCTTCCATCTGCTCACGTACCAACCGCAGCTCTTTCATCAGGGCATGGTCCGTGCCGTTCACCCAGGTGTACACCACATCGATCGGCATGGGTAGACAGAGCCTGAAAAAGCCACAAAAGGAGATTGGAAATGGAGGTTAGCCTTCCAGAGAGCCGACACAAAGCTATGCACACTTTGACGAATCTCAGGATCACGACGCTGCTTCCATGGGGAAAGCCCCTTCCCATGAGGCCAGGGAGGTGAGCCAGATATCCGATAGTCCCCTTGGGGGTGGTACTTAACGGATGGATCTCATGGGGAGGGAAAACCCCTATGGGACGAGGGATGCAACCTTACATCCCAACCTCCCTCGCCCTGTTATCCTGCATAGGACATAACCACCCCACACACTTCCTTGTACTTGCTCTGTAACAGGTTCTCCTGGAACCCCACGAACCACAGACGTGCGATTTATCATTCCACTGCAACTAAGTAAGCCTCCTTGTAACAGCGCTGCAATGTCTACGGACAGCTTTGGGCGCTTTATAAATAAAATAAATGTATGTCTGCAGAAGAGACATTGGGTCTCATTACAAGGAAGGCGGTAAGGGTTTACTGGTACCGGTAAGGGCACCGGTACCGGTAAACCCTTACCGCCTTACTACGAGGTCCCTTTGCGGGTCCTCCCTTAACGCCTGGTTTTTACAGGCGTTAAGTACGGGACCCGCAAAGGGACCTTGGTGCCAATTACGGTACCTCAATTTGCGGTACCGTAATTAGCACCTTCACCATTAACATGGAGCCCTATGGGGCTGAATGGTGAAGGGGCAATGGTGGATGGCGGAATTAGCGCCCCCACACACCTTGGAATATGGCGCTAATTCCGCCATCCACCAAGGCGGACCCGGTAAGGTACCGGCGGCAGCCATGGCGCTAATAGCGCCATGGCTTACCGCCTTCCGTGTAATGAGGCCCATTGTCACTAACCCAAGAAACACTGTGACGAGGAAGAACATGGAGTACAGGGATAACTATAGTACTGGTACGAGGAAGAAGTGTGGAGTAATGTGGAATAATCCACCAAACCACTATAAACACACTAGTCCATTTGTGTCAAGCAAATTGGAACAGAACATATAAAGGGAAGAAGGACTTGCTGAAAAGAGAAGCCCTCCCAGCAGTAGAAGAGACTGGACGCTGATGGTACCAGAACTCCTGAGAGGAGAAGAAGTCTGAGCCCCCAGCCGGACTGGAAGTCTGGAGTGTGTGGAGAAGTGTGTGGAGAAGCAGAGACGATCAGCTCAGAAGCTGAAGGAAGCGCAGAGCCACAGCAGTCCCTGAAATCTGCGGTGGAAAGTCAAGAAGGCCCGAAAAGCTCTCCAGAGAGGTCGGGAGACCGGGACGGTTGGCGGGACGGCTAATAAAAGAAGGGCGAATCACTAAAGTGAGTCTGGTAACCACACTCATAAACCTAATCAAGGCCTCCAAAAGCAATCTTCATAGTCACAGTACCTGGCAGGATAGTGTACCAGGCTGGCTGTGACCAGCGAAGAAGTAGCAGTAAAGCGAGAAGTACAACAATTAAAAATACAGAAAAGGCAAATTTGGGATTCGCACCCATAAGAAGAGAGTGCCAAAGCAATCGTCATAGTCACAGTACCTGGTATGACGGTGTACCTGGTTGGCTGTGTAACCAAGGAGGAGACAAGAGGAATTTTCATAGTCACAATATCTGGGAGAAACAGGATCCAGGTTTACTGTGAAATATACTGGGAAGAAACCAAGGGGAAAGGAAACAAAGCCTCCCTGTTTTGGCCACCATCTTGGAACATTAAAGAAGAAATACCCTCATTGGACATTTGAAGGGTGACACAACCTGGGGGAGTAAGGTTGTCCTTTCTTTTGAAGTTTGTTGCACCATTTCGGAACTATGTTTTGGAAAAGCACTTGAAGACTAAAGAAGATCCCTTTTTCACATTAGTTTGAGTTCGTAGTGGGAGGGCTGGAAATAGGAATTTTGACACGAGGGTGGACTTATTTCTTTGGACTATCCTGACAGAATATTCTTTAGAGGCAGGGAAAACCCTCTTAGTATTAAGGACAGGAAGGTATTTCCCCAACCCTCATTTATTTAATAAAAGTCTTTGATGACAATCATACCACCGTTGTGTCTTTATCCCCCGTCCACACCCTGACAACACCCAGACAGGCATCTAAACAGGTCCCAACACAACTTTGCCTTTCCGAATCACTGCACTTCAAATAACCAACTATATATACTGTGTTGGCATGCTCTCAGACTATTCCCAAAACATACTGTGACAGACCACTCAGACCAGGTAGATAAGTTTAACAAAAAACAGTCTTTATTGACTAATTTAAGAAAATGAAAAGGAAAAATATTCATTCAAGTATCAGTTCTCTTTCCAGCCGAGATAACTCGGATCGGGTTTCCGTGAGTGTAAGGCTGAAATCTCTGTTTAGTCTTCGTAAGACCACTGGTATGGACTTGTGGACTCCTCGCTTCCAAGTCGATTCTGAAATGAGAAAGAGAACTCCCCCCATCAGTCCTTTGTCTCTCTTTGTTTTATATAGGGGCTGGCCACTCTTGACCCAATCAGGACTCTCCTTCTGTCCGAGGATATAAAAACCCTCCCAAGCCCCTCCCCCTTCCTTCCGTGTTCCCAGTCGCCATGATGTCTCTCCGCCATGTGGCCCGAGGTGAAGATTGGGGTTTTTATAGTCAGAAGACCCTGGCTTTGGTAAGGATAAAGACTTTATAATATCCTTCTTTTCGTTCTCTTGTCACTGTTTTACGAGTGTGAGGTTATACAGTACTTTTGCTTCTCTTTGTTCCATTCTCCGTTTGTGCCGTTTTGGCCCAACAACCTCTCCCTGTTGGTCGTTCGTACTGCGGAACGCGCGGCACACTCCGGCAGACCCTTGTTCCGTCTGATCGCCTGTGTCGTGGTTACCGCGTTCCTTACCCGTAGGTTCCTCGCCATTTCTCAACCCTGCTACCGGCCATGTGTAAGGGTTTCCGCTATCCGTATTCAGACAACACAATTCGCGGATGGCACCCAGGAATGCCTGCAGCTTGAGAAACCACCTAAGAACTCTTTGGTTGGAGTCCTTGTTCATGGCCAACCACTGTAGGGGAGCATGGTCTGTGGAAACTGTAAAAGTTTTTCCAAACAGTTAATATCGTAAGGTCTCAATGGACAGCAACAACTTTTTAGGAGATTGATATGATAGTTCTGGTGTTTTTCCCTCCTGTCGGGTTGTTCAACCAGGTAATTCACGGGGCCTAAAACGGCTGTAATTTTATATGGTCCTCTCCACTGTGCCATCATTTTATTGGCTGAGTTAGGTAACAATACCAAGACCTTATCCCCCACTTGAAATGACCTCATCCTGGCGTTCTGGTTGTAATAAGTAGCATGTGACACTTGAGCTCTTCCCAGGTTTTCTTTGGCCAGCTCTCCAAGTTTAGTCAGGTGTTCCTTCATTTCTATTACATAGTCCGTGAGAGGATTTTCTTCCTCTTGTTCTTCCCAATCTTTCTTGGCTATGTCCAGGATTGTTTTTGGCTTATGTCCGAACAACAGTTCGAATGGTGAGAACCCCGTAGATTACTGGGGAGTATCTCTAAGAATTATCAAGACCCAAGGCAACACTCTGTCCCAATCTTTTCCTGATGGTGCTGTTACTCTTTTGAGCATGGTCTTAATAGTTTTGTTGTACCTCTCAACTAGTCCATCCGTTTGAGGGTGATATACGGGAGTATGTAGCTGCTTGATACCTAGTTGTTTGCACACTTTTTCCATAACTCCAGATACAAAGTTGCGTCCTTGATCAGTTACTATTTCATTAGGCAGTCCGACTCACGAAAAGAATGGAACCAACAGTTGGCATACTTGTTGAGCACTAATACCCCTCATTTGGAACGCTTCCGGGTATCTGGTTGCATAGTCCACTATAACTAATATGAATTTGTGTCCATGACTGTTAGGTTCCAAGGGGCCAATCAGGTCCATTTCTATTCTTGTAAATGGTTCTTTTATCAGAGGCATTGGCTGTAGAGGGGCTTTGTGTGGTTTGTGAGGACTGGTCTTCTGACAAATCGGGCACTCTTCGCAGTATTTAGTTACTTCACTGTACACCCCTGGCCAAAAGAACCTTTTTAACAATTTCTCTTGAGTCTTTTCCCTTCCCAGATTTCCTCCTACCACGTCATCGTGAGCTAAACTTAACACAATTGACCTAAAACGTTTAGGCACCAGTAATTGCTCCAATTCCCCTCTACTTGAATCGTTAGTTATGCGATATATCAAGCCTTTCTTTGTTTTGAACCAGGGATATCCTGTTCCAATATCCTGGACAGGTACGGCTTGTTCTCTCGCATTCTTCAGAGTAGGATCCGTTAACAGTTCACTTCGAAATGACTTTATGCTGTCCTGGTAACCAGTCTATCATTCCAATGCATTTGTTCCCTTCTTCCCATTGTCGTTTAGCTTCTCTAACCTCTTTCCGGGTTTTCTTTAAATGGTTGGGAACGCCTGGCTCAATCTCACTCTGTGCATATGGTGCTGACTTTAACCATTCTGCTTCGTTTACGCACTCTCCAAAAGTCGGTAAGTCAGTACCCAATAAAACCTGGGCTGGCAAGTGAGGCATTATGGCAACTCTCATTCTGGAATTTACCCCATTAACTTCTAGGTCTACTTCCTTAGAAGGATACTCTTTAGTGTCCCCATGTACACATCTTATTTGAATTGGTTGTCTTCCCACCCCTTTTACCCCACTTACTTCCGGCCTTATGGCTGTTTGTTCACTTCCGGAATCAAGAAGTCCTTGTCTTGGAGTGCCATCCACTCGGACTTCCACTAGATAAGGCTCCCTTCTTCTCCGTAATTCTCTGGCCGGAGCACATCCAATTTCCATCGGCTCTAGCTTAGGTCTTCTCAGGCAGAACTGGGCTATATGTCCCCATTCACCACAGTCAAAGCACTGTGGTTGCTTTTTCGGGGAGGGCCAGGCTGTCATACAGTTTTCCGGGCGGCTGTTCTTGACTTCCGGGACTGGAGTTCCTCGAGGAGCTGGTCTATTTACATCCAATGGAGCCAACCTGGTGGGGCCGGCCTTTTGGAAAGCCGTAGCAATGTCAATGGCCTCTGATAAAGTGGGCCGGTGGTGTTGGCGTACCCACCGTTGCATAGCAGTGGGTAGAGCATCCACAAACTGTTCTAGCTTAACTTTGTCCATGATTTCTTGAACAGTGCTAGCCGTTGGTTTTAGCCATTTATCACTTAAGTCCTGTATACTATAATACAATTGCCCGGGGATCTCTCCGTTGCGTAGATGGGTCTCTCTTAGCCTAGCCCTGTAGGCTTCCTCGTCTACCCCCATCCTTTCCAGTACGGTCTTCTTAATCGCTGCATACGTGGCATCGCCTGCAGGGTTAGCAGCCTGGTAGGCTCCTTGCATGGATCCAGTCAAGAGGGGAGCAATAAAGTGGCCCCATTTTTCCAGTGGCCACTGGGAATTTCTGGCTACTCTTTCAAAATTGGTAAAGAAGTACCCTGGGTCTTCTCCTGGCTGGAATTTCTGTAACACGTTGGTAGGGGCTATGGAAGCTCCTCTGGTGGCTGTCATCGTTTCGGCGATCTGTTTAATGACATCTTGATTAGCCGCTTGGATTTGTAGCGCTTGCTGTAGAGCTTGTCTGTCTGCCTGAGCCTGGTGGGTCTGCACCTGTAACGACTGCTGAAGTTGTTGCTGTCCGTCCGTGAGAGCCTTGATGAGAGCCTGCATGGCGTTTACGATCCCACCGCTGCCACCAAATTGTGACAGACCACTCAGACCAGGTAGATAAGTTTAACAAAAAACAGTCTTTATTGACTAATGTAAGAAAATGAAAAGGAAAAATATTCATTCAAGTATCAGTTCTCTTTCCAGCCGAGATAACTCTGATCGGGTTTCCGTGAGTGTAAGGCTGAAATCTCCGTTTAGTCTTCGTAAGCCCACTGGTATGGACTTGTGGACTCCTCACTTCCAAGTCGATTCTGAAATGAGAAAGAGAACTCCCCATCAGTCCTTTGTCTCTCTTTGCTTTATATAGGGGTTGGCCACTCTTGACCCAATCAGGACTCTCCTTCTACCCGAGGATATAAAAACCCTCCCAAGCCCCTCCCCCTTCCTTCCGTGTTCCCAGTCGCCATGATGTCTCTCCGCCATGTGGCCCGAGGTGAAGATTGGGGTTTTTATAGTCAGAAGACCATGGCTTTGGTAAGGATAAAGACTTTATAATATCCTTCTTTTTGTTCTCTTGTCACTGTTTTACGAGTGTGAGGTTATACAGTTCTTTTGCTTCTCTTTGTTCCATTCTCCGTTTGTGCCGTTTTGGCCCAACAACCTCTCCCCGTTGGTCGTTCGTACTGCAGAACGCGCGGCACACTCCGGCAGACCCTTGTTCCGTCTGATCGCCTGTGTCGTGGTTACCGCGTTCCTTACCCGTAGGTTCCTCGCCATTTCTCAACCCTGCTACCGGCCGTGCGTAAGGGTTTCCGCTATCCGTATTCAGGCAACACCATTCGCGGATGGCACCCAGGCCTGTCTCTGACCACAATTGACTGCTTCCTTCAGTGTCTTCCTCCTCCTCCTTTCGGCTTGCACATTCAGGTTCGAGTTTTGTTTTTCTAGTGTCCGCCTCACTGCTTCCCACGGACCCCTCCGTTGTTTCCGAGTATTTGGTGTTCGCATGGCGTCCCATGGCCTCTGACGCAGTCTGGCTGTTACACATACATCCTCACTTCTGCTTCTGTTTCCAGTGCTCTTCACACACATTAGAGCCCTGTGGCTTTCCCCTTTCTCCACAGAATATGGTATTCTGATTTATGGCCAAATGAGGCGCATTTGAACAAGTTTGGGGCAGTTCATACATCTCTTTTTGCCGATGGCGATTTTCTTAAAAGACACAAGAGATGTGTGGGAAACTACCAGGAGCTGTGGGAGTCTTCTGCGCCCAGTGAGGCAACCAACAACGGCCAAATTCTAAAAGTATATTCTTCTTTCACTGAACAAAACATTCTGATTGTGATATCTGAAATACCACCCATGTACAGAAGCAAGAAACAGCAAGCCACTGATGCATGGGCTATGTGTGTGTATATATTTAAAAAAAAGGTTTGCATCATTACTCATGAATGCACGGATGCATACTGTCAGTTCAGTTAACATTATTCAATGTCAGTAGCAACTGCTGTCGCCTGGAATAGCAAACAATATGCAGGAGAGGTTCCAGTAAGTCCTACCTACACGTACAATTCATAAGTCACCGAAAGTCAGGACATCTCACCCTGCTCTAATTAGTTTCTTTGTTTTGCTAATATTTACCTATTTATTTTGATGAACTGTTAATTTCGGAGTTTTGTAGCATGTTATTTCATCTATCTTGTTCTTCCTCTGCTGAATCCGCTTCATGCACATCCGTGCTACACATACCCAGGGTATCGTCTGTAGTCTGGGTCAGTGCGGTCGGAGATGAGAGGAGGCGTGCTCACCCCAGTGAACTTCAAGAAAGAACTACACAAACTACCCACTTTTAACACCAGCACTTCCTACCTTGCAGGAAATGTTTGAACACAAGGATTCAAACTGTTCATCAAGTACATGCTAATGGAGATTCCATGTAATACACATGTACACACACACACACACACTGCAAAAGATGGTTTATTTTAGTTGAAAAACCACTTTCATTTCAACCTCATTGCAAAACATGGAGAAGAGATATGTGCCTTCCGTGCTCTACACGTGGCACTTCTATGTCTTAGGGGGTTTATCACAGGGTGACCCGATTAAAAGGTTTGTATGGGGTCAGTTGCTCCTTACACCACACGTATGTTGCATCCCCATCCATCTCCGCCACTATGCAGGCCCCTTTCCTAAGGCCCCCGTCTAGCAGCGCACTTCTCCCTGCAGCTACTCAGCAAATATCTCAATGATTTTCATACTGATTTGGTAACTCTCGCGAACTGACCATGAACATAATCTTGATTTCTACTGCCCTGGTAAGCAATTTATGGATTGCTCTAGTCAACCCACCTTACTTAGACACTATATCTGCTCAATTACTGCCTGCTCCTTTTCCTACATGCCTAATCTGTAACCTCTAACTCTCCGCACCTATAGTTCCATGCATCATGACGTGCATCATACTGACTGCTATGGCCCTCTTAATGCCCTGCTTCAGTGCTACCAATTTGTTAATTATCTGTATACAATAATAATTTAGCATTTATATAGCGCTACGGATCCTCAGGTATCGGAGCGCTGCTTATTATTACCCACGTTGTGGTGCTCATTTATCGACCTCGGAAGGATGAAAGGGCGGGTTTGGCCCAGCCAGGATTTGAACCTGCATTAGCAAGCTCTACACGAATGTCAAAGCGAGCACTCTACTCGCTGTGCCACTTGACCGGCTATACCTGTGCATTTCCAGCATGCTCACAGATTTCTGTCTACTTGGCCGGCTGGTGAGATTCTACGGTTGCTAGTGCTTGACCCTCTCCCATCCTATCGTCCGGCTCACACACCCACTCCCTCTCTTGTCTCTGCCCCCATGGTGCTCTCCATCTCCCCAATCTTTTCTAACTGCTTCTCCATCTCCTATCCACCCTCTCTCACACAAAGTCTGGTCGGAAGAAACTAAAAAAGGTACTCCCGAGTTCTAACCCTGGTCTGCCAATCGCAGACACCTACATTAATGTCTCCTCTAGAGAGACTATCACTGACACGTTCTTTGCCGTTCCTTCTTCTAACCTATGGACCCTCCATATGGTTTCTGTCACACTCCCTTTCCCCTCCTCACCCATTACTAGTGCTCTTTGCTCACTTTGCATCTTCCAGATGCACCATTAATGTCTATCATAGTGGCACTAGCATAGCCCAGGGCTCTCAGCACAACCTCCGTCTTCGTGACAGGTGTCTTCCTTCTCTTTATAACTTCCCTCCCTCTCCTTTCTACCCATTCCTTCATCCTCCTCCCCCCAATGGTAGCACCAAGCAAATCTTTAAAAGGGGGCAACCAGCTTCACTTAGCTACCCCAATTCTCGCTCTGCTATCAAACACTCCTTTGACATATATCACCTCCTTGAAGACCTTGATGTCCTTGCACCCACTGCGACGTGTTTCAAGGCCAGCGCCGTCACTGCTTTCATTCTCCCCGAGGGCTACAAGATCCTGGCCAATCCCAGGCACTCCTGGACTGGTGGTGGAGTGGCTCTGATCTTCCCTGAGTGGGTTCCTGTCTCCATCATCGCCACTCAAACCTACTCATCATTTGAAAGCCTAGTCTGCAGGCTGACTGCCTCACATGCCTTCTTTCTTACTCTTGCTACCATCTACAGACACCCACCCCCCCAGACCGTCCAACCTGTTCTCTCAGACTGGCGAGACCTGTTGTCCTCTCTTCTATCCTCCGCCGTCAAACTTAACTTGCTTGGGTACTTCAACATCCATCTCGACTCTCCCGATAGGGCTGCTGTTCGCTTCCGCGACCTCTGACACTCTTTCTCTCTCTATCCTTCCAACCCACTCTGCCAGGCACACCTTGCATGCTCTCATCTCAGACATCCCTCTCTAATCCCCCTACTACCTCTCTCTCTCCTGGTCTGAACACTCTCCTCTCTTCCCACCTTGACCTCCCCTGTCCAGACGCCTCCGCCTGCACTGCCAGTCTCCTTCTCTGTCATTCAACCGATGAAGCGTGCATCAGTCACTGCCTTTGCCTCTTCATTCATCCCTCCTCCTCTCCCTTCATTAGACTCTCCTTCTGACTCTATTGTAGCTAACCTCCATCTCTCTATCTCCAACACTCCGGACGTTCTTGCCCCACTCATGAGGATCTGCATGAAGCCTGCCTCCAAATGCAACTCTTGGTAGGATTCCGAATTAGCAGCTTTGAAGCGAAAGAGCACAGCTGCAGAGCGGAAGTGGCAGGAATCTAGCTCATCCTCTGACAAACTGGCCTGCCGCCTACTCCAAAAGGTAATACTGTCTCTCCATTTTCTCCAAGAAGGGGGCTCATGTCCAAGCCTGCATCTCTGGAACCACCAACAATAAGGCTGAACTCTTTAAAATCTACAAGGGACTTGCAAATCCTACCGCAGTCTCCTCCTCTCTTCCCCTCCTCCCTTCTTCTAGGCCCTCCACTCTGAACTGGCCACCCACTTTTCCTCCAAAACTCTGGACATCCTGTCCTCTCAGTCATCTGTGCCCCCCTTCTCTCACCTCGCTTGCCCACCCATCCACCCTCCATACTATCCTCTTTCTCTCCTATTGAGATCTCTAGAGTTGTCCGCTTTATGAAAGTCTCCTCAGATGCTCCCCTTCTCCTCCAGAACCATCAAGGACAACATCACCTCTCTCGCTCCAGCCTTGGCTGACCTCTGCAACCACTCATTTACCACCAGCTCCTTCCCTCAATCACTCTCTTGTGCACCCTCTCCTAAGAAAGCCATCTGCTGTCCCTTCTTGCCCGGCTAACTATCGCCCTATCTCCATCACACCGTTTTTGGGTAAACTCATGGACAAGCTGGTCACCCCCCCTCCCGCAACTGACCCTCGACACTGAAATTGCCAGCTGCCTCCACGACCACCAGTCTGGTTTTAGGTCTGCCAGAGGCACTGAAACTGTTCTCCTGGACACCCGTGAAAACCTACTCTCCCAACCTGGATTCAATACTTCCCCTGTTCGGATCCTCCTCAAGCTCTCTTCTGCTTTTGACACAGTCAACCACTCCATCCTCAAACTGTCGCCATGATACCCTAGGTATTACAAGACCCTTTGCATCATCCGCAAGGCTGTCTTGGGCCTGGAACCTCTTTACATCCGGTTTCAATGGCATATCAAGTTGGATTCATGGTCCTGAAGAAGATGGCCCAACTTGATATGCCATTGAAACCGGTTGACCTTTTCTGAAGTTACGAGGGCTCTCATGACTCTTTTTGATATCCCCAAGAAACCGTCACTTTCAAGAACCCTGCAAATTAGAAAGTGTAAGGCCAGATAACCAGGCTACAGAATCCTGCATTGTGTGTCAGAGATACCAGAGGCTCTTCCGCGTAGCTGACCAAGTCGGGGAGGTGCAACAGACGCCGTGGTACCGTCCTTGGCTCCAAGAACAAAGTAGCGCCAGAGCAATCAACACAGCCGCTGAGTTGGGGAGACCGATGCAAGACCCGTCTGTGTTGAAGTCAAAGATATGATACCAGTGAGAGAGTGCGTGGGTGCTCAATCAAAGGTTTCTGTAAAAGGTATCCAGCCAAGAAGTGGCAGAAACGAAAGTAAGAACATTGTGTGAAGTGAATCGAAGTGGTCCGGTAACGGGTAAGCAAATCCCATAGCACATTTCGAAAGTCTTCATTTTTTCATATCACGATGAACAAGGGCGACTAAATGTGAATATTGTACTAAAGGAATCCGAGCCCGAT
The DNA here is from genome assembly GCF_040938575.1 of Ambystoma mexicanum. Taxonomy (NCBI): domain Eukaryota; kingdom Metazoa; phylum Chordata; class Amphibia; order Caudata; family Ambystomatidae; genus Ambystoma; species Ambystoma mexicanum. The sequence goes on from NC_090936.1 coordinate 1,226,396,123, forward strand.
CGAGGGAGATCCATGGTCCGAGCCCGAAAGCAGGCGGCCAGTTGTGAACATTGTGGTAAAAAGGTGTCCAAGCCTGAAGGAGAGACCCATGACGAATATTGGAAACCCTGATAAGAAAGGAACCTTGGTGCTTGTCAGGACAGGCACTCTGCAGTAAGAGATTGTTATTGGAAAATAGGCTTTAGCAAAAGGCCCCGATACCTATGCTTTGAACCGTATCCTCATGGCAGAGAAGCCAGAGTGTTTGTGAAGCTCAAACATGCCGCCTTGTCCCGTGCTGAAATCGTAGGGAAGGGAAGCCAACTGCTCAACTATCCTGACATATCATTTCTTGAACACTTTTCCCCACACCATTTTTATTTAGAAGTAAGGTTCGGCAATAGGTTTATTGGTATACGCACTTTTATTTTGGAGGTAACTCAAATACGACAGCGTTATTATTATTAGATGTCTGTACCTTGCTCTCATCCTTAGATTTAGATAGGCGTTCCACCAACCCATTTAAGTTCAATAAACACCCTTTAATTGTGATCACTTGTGCCTGTCTTCACTGTTTGATACCATGCCTTCCTTACAAGAGGTCAAAGATCAGACAAAGATACTAAACAATCCCGACAGAGCAAATGGAAACTTAATTATATGGGAGAAACTTTTATCTTCTGAGTAACAAAGAATGACATACATTTTGAGACAAAGTACCTGTTACCCTAGTGTTTTTTTAAAAAGAATAACTATTTATTTTGGTTGGTTCATAAAATTGACCCTTTCAAAAGAAAAACATTCTGATGTCTCTAAGAAGTCACCCTAACATTCATACTTAATTACTTCATTTACATTTCAAACAGTATTTATAACTTAACTTATTATAATGCAAAACAGTACCCAACTAAGACAGAAAGCCATATCTAAAAGGCATAAAATGGTTTTCAGTTCTTGTAACGCTCACCTGATTCCCGTAGAGGCGCCGGTCTTGACTGGGCGTATACCGTATCTTCAAAGGTGATGTGTAACACACGGCTGGCTCTTTGGGCTGGACCTCTGTGCACTGTATGTCTGACTCGAAGGGTAAGATGTCTGCAGATAGAAAATATGGGATTAAGGAACTGGGTTATTGAATGTCTCTCTCTTCTTCCCTTTCTCTTCTCCTGTAGAACCCCAAAGGTTAACGCTCTCACCTTAGGTAAGTGAACGCCGTGCTCTCCATCTGCCTCGGGGCAGGGTGCTGTAACCAGTTTCTTCACTGGATAAGGGGAGCAGGCCTCTTGACTTCAGAGGTCTGCTGTCCGTCGTTTACTGCACGAACGGTAAGTTTCGAGTAATTCTAATGTCTTTAAAGTCTTTAGTAATGATGTTTCTTGTTTTGCAGGGTTCCGGCGATGGCGGATGACGGGCTGAAGTGAGTTGAAGATGGAGCCCGTGTGATGAATAGAAGCTCCTGGAAGCACGTAAGTAAGCGCTTGTTGCCTGCTTCACGATGCGCTCTAACTGTCTTTTTATTTTGCAGGTACAAGTTCGGAGCGGCTGCAGGGTTCCGGAATACCCACTGGGTTAGATTTGGAAAGGAGTAATGGCACGTGAGTACTAAAGTTCCCCAATGTCTTTAAACGCACCTTGTTTTGTCTTTCAGATGCGGGATGCAGTGCCGAAGGCCTCCGGAGCGTGCGAAGAGTTGGTAAGCTTTTGTCTTTCAGATGCCGGAATGCAGTGTGAAGACCTCCGGAGCGCACGAAGAGTAGGTAAGCCTTTGTCTTTCAGATGCCGGAATGCAGCGCGAGGCGTTGGTGACAGCCGATGGAGCAGGTAAGTGAAGAGCTGTCACTGAAGACCGTAATGCTAACCTGTTCTTTCTTGTCTTTATAGGTGTTGCTGAAGACTGGATTCAGGATGGTAAGCCTTTTTCCTTAGGCCCAGGATCAGATGCAGAAGACACGATGAGCGTTCTGCTGCAGAGGATGCAGAATAACGCAAAGCAAGATTCATCCATCGGGTGTGGTTTAAATAGCCTCCTGAATTGCTTAAGTGTCTCCTTCCACAGCCACGCCTAGGTAAGAAAAGAGTTCCTGCTTTCCAGAAGAGTTCCAGTGTTCTGAATCTAGGGAGTGGCTCCTGCCCCACCCAACAGGAAAAGTAGTTCCAAACAGAAGAGGATCAGAGGCTCAACTGGCAGGCAAGTAAGCAGCATGGTCTGCTGCAGGTAAGTCCACCCAAGCATTATGAGCCCGGCGCTTCCAGCGCTGGGACTGGGCATATTTATGAGCCTGGTGCCACTGGCACCAGGACTGGGTCCAAAAGGTCCCAATTGGGACTGGTTGGCACTCGGAACCTGGGTTATGGATCTGCTTCCAAGGGAGTTGGGAAAACCGTGACCTTTTGGAAGCAGAGATCATGACAGTTCTATAGTACATGAGATGGAAATCTAGAAAACCTTTAACCACTCTTACCGGTTTCACTTTTATCCTTCTCACATATCATCCCACTTGTTTTCCACTTTGAATATTGCGTCAAGATACTGAATTATTGCAATTCATACTGATATATTGTTATTAGTGAATAGCCATTGCCATGCTTGTGCCTGGTTCATTGGAATTAAGGAGGCAGTGACTCTCCCAAAATAGTGTTTACGCTTGGCCACTAGACTTTTGCATTCTATTAAGCAATGCTGCAGAGTTTCTTTTTGCGACTTATCGTTACACCATCGACAATAGTTTTGTTCTTCTGGAATTTGTCGCTTTCTGGCTAGTATATCAAGTGTATGCCATAAATTAAGCCTGAAGCGTAGATATTGGGCCTCCTTCTGACCCTGGCGCTAAGGGGTTAACGGCACTGGTAAGGATGCCGGTGCCATTAACCCCTTACCGCCGCATTCCGAGGTCCCTTAGCGGGTCCCACTACAGCCGGCTGGTTTTACCAGCCGCCCTTAGCGGGAGACACTGAGGGACCAGGGAGCTAATAACGGGCCCGCAACCCATTCCCACTGAGCCCTATGGGGGCTCGAATGGGAATGGGTAATAGTTTTCAGAATAGGGACTTACCGGGTCCTCAAAGGTTGAAAAGACCCGGTAAATCCCCATTCTGAGGACCCGGACCCGGACACGACTTTGGAGGCCGCCATGGTGCTAATAGCACCGTGGCTGCCTCCAAAGTCGTAATGAGGCCCATTGTTTATGTATGTAAGGCGAAGGACATTTATGCAGATAATCCGCTAATATTCCCACTTTTTTGTGTCCAAAAAGATTGATGTCAAAATCTTTCAAGGACATACAATTGTCTAATGTAGTGATCCCACACTAGTGTTGAAATAATTTGGTTTTGGCTCGCATGGGATTGTGTATTAATATTTCAGGGGATTTGTCAGCATCAGCAAGGGTATTCAGAGTATTTTGGTACCATATAGTTGGAAGGGTGTCTTTTGCTGATAACAAGTAGCGTGCTAAGATTCCCAAGACATATGTTGACAATAGGCCTACTAAACATTTTCTCAACAATGCACACATTTTCCATTGTACTTGTGAATACAGCGATGCCAAACCTACTTCAAACCGAATTGCAGCTCGAGGAGTGGTATTTGGAAGTTGTAGTACCTGTTTCCAAAACTTGGATTCGAGCATGTCCCAAAACTTGCGATTATTTGGCAGGCAAGCGTCAGAGCCATATGTTAGTACTGGGATGGCTTTTTGTTTATAGAACATGACGGTATGTTTAAAAGAATATTATGCAAACCTATAAATTAATATTTTGGCTTGAGATATCAAGGCTTGCAGTTTACATTGGATATTCAATTCATGATCTTTCAAAGTGTTTGTTACCGTAATTCCCAAGTACTTGTACGCTAGAACTCTCTCGAGAATCACACTTCCCAGACGGCACTGGAACCGATTAACTCTGGTGTTTGCGTTGTTCTTGCAGACCAGGATTTGAGTCTTAGCTGTGTTTATCATAAGATTGTTCTTGAGAACATATTTATTTAAAGTATTTAACATGTTCTGTAATCCAAGTGGGGTCTGGGACAGGAGAATAAGATCGTCTGCGTACAAAAGATAACTTATGTGGTGGCTGCCTAGTTTAGGGGCATCGCTCATTGTTTGTAGGAATGCATGTCTTACATCAAGAATTAACATGTTAAATAGTGTAGAAGCCAAAATGCACCCTTGCTTAAGGCCTCTTTGTGTCGGAATGCAGGCAGAGAGGGTTCCATCAAGTGCTAGCCTGACCGTGCATAGAGTTCGTATGAAAAAGCATGATCAGAGCTGGTAAGGTTAGAGGGCAGTTATAATCACTTAGTTTCTGATAAAGTAAAACCCTATCGATCGAATCAAACGCGACTCTAAAGTCAACGAATGCGATATACAAGGATTGATTTTGAGCCGCATACTTAGATTTAATCATATTGAGAACCATGATATTCGGAATCGTGCCCATTCCTGACACAAAGCCTGCCTGAAAGGGGTCCTATAGTTGCATGTTCATTGCCCATCGATTGAATTCTTTTAAAAGAATTCGGGAAAATATTTTACCGGGTGCATCTAATAGCACAATTGGCCTATAACTATTTGGCATTTGCCGATCTCCCTTATTATATATAGGAACAGTTGGAGAGCGTCTCCACGTCGGTGGAATGGTTTGATAATGATTTACTAGAGTGAAAATATTAAAGAGGATCTTAGCCCATATGGCAGGGTGTTGTTTGAACAAGTGGTTCGAAAGGCCATCTGGAACACCGGCTCTAGAAAGACTGAGAATCAAGACTCACACAATTGACTGGATGCAGGTCAGTGAAATGTTTTACCCATTTGCCTCCAGTGACGCAGTAAGCTTGAATTGTCCCTTGGTTACCTTGGGACATTAGATTCAGAATCCAGGTTTTTGCTACGTTTATGGACTGCAGTGTGTTTAACATGTTTGCGCCATCTTTTTGATGAAGTGTGGCGTGTTTTGTTCGTAACCAATTTTTGTATCGAGTCTTAATTCGAGCGAGCAAAGAGTTTCTGATTTCACTAGGCTGTTTTAAAGCCTCTCGTTTGTCTGCTCTAAATTTGGATTTCCTGACTTTTAATTCATTATCATAACAATGTAGTGGTCGTTTTCCGTTTGATGATATGGCTGGGTTGTGCTGTAATATTTGAAGCATCTTGCTATAAAAGCTATTGTCAGGTTGAGAGCCTTGAGCCACTTGGGTTATGTTGTTAACTAGAAAATTATTATATTGCCATAAAGTTTGCTCCGAACATCAGACTCTATTTTCACTCGGATTATGAAACCAGTTAAACGGGCACACTTGTGGTCACCCCTGTTCGTGTTGGATATAGTCCATTTACTGATTAACTGATCATGGTCACTTTCATTCACTCTCATTACTCGAAAATCCTCAACTGCAGAAAAAGGGAGTCACTCACAAAGATGTAATCAATTGTTGCACAGCAACTACCTTGACGCCACGTTGGCTGGGCGGGTATATCGGACCCAAAAGATCCATTGAGCATTACCAAGTTGAACGTTTTGGCAAATTGTTTCCATAGTATTACTCCATTGGTGGCCCTTATAGTCTTTTTTTGTGCAATTCAAATTGAGGTCACCCGCTATTACTATATGGCTGACGCATGTGTCTTGCGAAATCAGCAACATTAATTTGTTTAGGTCCTCAATGAATCGCGTGTCCGATATGCCCGCCGGATTCCAATACACATTTATCACTGCGGACACACAAGTTTGAATCATAATTTTTACCATTTGCATAAATCCGTTTGGTGTAGCCCAGACTTCTGCACAAGTATCGAGTTTTATGTTTCTAGCAATAAGTAAGCCTGAAGTCGGGCGCCCATTGTGAGCTCTGTTGTGGGCGCATTTAAGGAAATGTCATACCCGTCCCATAATGGAGGATTCATGAGCCATGTTTCTTGGAACATTACTATGTTGTGTTCTGCGAGGGGGTTGGAATTGTCTAGCAAATGTTTGAAACCTCGTGTGTTCCAACTAATTAATGACTTCCCCTGCAAGAACATGCATTTTGATTCAAAGATTTATTATTTATATGAGGTGTGCGCAAGTTGACTATAATGAATAGTTGGAAGACCTCTGCCTTAATGCCAGTAAGACTGAGATTCTACTCATCGGCACACCCACTCCCTCCTTCCCTGCAGCTCTCTGGCCGGCCTCTCTTGGCCCTCGTCCCGCTCCCAGCTGCATGGCTAAAAACCTTGGGGTCATCTTCGACTCCACACTCTCCTTCTCTCCTCACATTTCTGATGTCTCTAAGAAGTCACCCTACCAGCTGCACCTCCTCAGAGGTATTCTTCCTTTCCTCTCCTTCCCCCAGAAGCTCACTGTCTCCAGAGCCCTGGTTCTCTCTAAGCTGGACTATTGTAACAGCCTCTATCTAAATCTGCCTGCCTTTACTCTCCGCCCTTTGCAACTTATCCAGAACAGGACTGCAAGATTTGTCCTTAGCCTCAAGCCCAGGGATCGTATCTCTCCAGGACTGAAATCTCTGCACTGGCTCCCAGTGGCTGTGAGGATTAAGTTCAAAACCCTCTGCATTGTCCACAAGGCCTTCTGGGGCCGAAATACCTTCAACTCTCTCTTCCTAAATATCTTCCTTCTCAACCTCTCCGCTCTTCCGGCTCCAACTCCCTCAGGGTCAGTCGCTTCGCCAAGCAACGAGTTGGGGGGTAGATCTCCCTCTTCGGCAGGGGCCTCCCTCTGCGACAGCCTTCCTGCCTCCCTAAATCTTGAGGAGAACCATCTCCGGTTCCGGAAGCACCTCAAAACCTTCCTCTTTGCTTCTGCCTTCACTCCCCCTTTCCCCTGTTGATTTTCCTGACAGATACTGCACTGGATACCTGGCCTCCCTTCTGATCTTGGGCCCAGGCCCGCCAGCTGCCCACCTGCACTGCCTCCCTGACAACCCCTGCACCTGGGGGCTGTTTTCTGTATCCTTACAGTCCCCCTACCAGCACTTATGTTCTGCACTTACTGTACACTTGCCACCTGTTGCCGTTTTTATTTATCTTTTTTATTGTACTATCCCTTGTGTTGCACTTCCCCCCCGTCTGCCTTCCCCCCGCACTTTTCCCTTTCCCCTTCCCATGCACTTGCGCGATCTGAAGGACACCTGGCCTAGTAGGATCGCTGTCTGTCTTCCCTTTGTTCCCACTCCCTTGCCTCGTCGCGCCTTGAAACACTTGTGTATAGGCGCGTTATAACTGCCATATCATAGCATATTTACCATACTGCCTTTTGGTGTCTGAGCTTCCTCTGCTAGAATAACAAACCCCATATTAAATAGGCATTCTTTTGCTAGCCGTATTGTGTTCTGTATGACTCTGGAATTCAACCACAGTCTTACAGGTGATAAATCATTGTCCTTTGTAAATTCAACAAGGGCTTTGTCTGTCGACATGATGTCTTCAAGACGAGGAATATCGGAAAAGATTGCTAAAACCGATTTTCGATTCAGATCATATTGGATCATATTGGATGATTGGATAGGAGCGACACAACAAGCCAACGTTAGAGAGTAAGGAGCAGGGTGCTTGGTTGGTAACTTGGGAGCCTTTCCACTAGACCCGCCACCACATTCCTTGCTATTCGCGGCTTCTCCCCTTGCATCACTTGTGCCAATAAGACTGGCTAAGGCCGTTAGCCGTAGCAACTGTAGGGCTTTGGCGGGCATGATTGGTGGATTTGGATTGGCCTTGGGTTCTCGTGGGGCAGCATTTTGTTTGATCTCCAGACCAGGCCTGAGTTGTCAGACATTTAATGGGTAACGGAGGGACTTTTTGAGACTCAGTCTTTTGAGGACCCGAGTGGTTTAGGATAACAATGGCTCCGCCATCTTGGTCCCACAGGGGCTCTTTATTCACACTGGTGTGGGGTTGCACAAGATATGCTGCCACACTGTCCACGGGGATTGTGCTGGCCGGGATGATCGTTGACATACAGTCTGCCATATAAGCATCCACGGCCTTGTGAATCTCCTTATGCTGTTCAATGTCTGCCTCCCTACATTGGGCAGCTTCTACCTCAGAAGGTTTATCATTATTTTATAGCAGGGTCGCAGCTTTAACTAAATAGTCTAAAGGTGCATACGGAAGGGCCGATACTTCATTGGGTTCTGATCCGCTGCATGCGTCATTTGCTTTGGCATTGTAAGAGTTTTGAAAAATTGTTTTGTTTTAGATGTAGTGATTTTGAGCGGTTGTTTTTGGTTCTTAGATAATTTGGTTTGTGCAGAAGTTTCATTGGGGACTATTTTGGGATTAGCAAAGATTGTGTAGGCAGTTTTTTTTTATTTTGGGGGGATTTCAATTGGGAATGCTGTGTGTCCTCTACCAGTGTTATTACCGCATTAGGTAAGTTTGGCATGACACTCGTATCTCGAACGAGCCCACTAACCATTGGAATTACAATTTGATGTTGAATTTCAGGTATTTCATCGTTTGTGAACCCTAACAGATACTTTTTTTGCGGGGATCCTCTTGCCAGAGGGTCCCAACCACTTTGTTTTGGAAGAGCAAAGTCATTTCTGGCTGCCATTGAAGGATTTTTTTCTATTTGGGCATGTTGTGTGTTCATTTTACCCTCTAATGTTTCAAAAAGCTTGGTCATAGTCTGTAACGCTAGGTTCATAGTTGTGAATATGACCTCTAAAACTTTAGACAACGGGTCTGTTTGAACCACCCTATGGGGCGTCATCGGGTCATCCCTCACTTTCCTTGGGGTGGGGGCGATGTATGAGGCGATAGAACTTACACTTGAAAGACTCGCATCAATAAACAATACAGGTGATCTCAACAGGTTTTCGTGCATGGATTCATCAGCAAAACTTGAATTAGGCGAGTCAATTTCAATTACTACCTCTTCCTCAGACAAAAGGCAGAGAGATTGGATGTGGGGCTGCGTTTTCAATCGTGTTCGCAGCATTGCTCAATAGCATGCTGTCTGAAGGCGAGGTGTGTATGGGAGACGCCTCTACTGTTGGTTTATCAGCCACCTTGCACCTCGGTTCTACTGATCTCACCGCAGGGGTGGAGGTGGGCATCTCCGGATGCGAAGTCTCCAAGCCTGTGCATGTAGACATCGCGGCTTGATTGGTGAATACAACATTCCCAGGTCGGTAATCTTTACAGTATTTACGGATCTCAGCATGTACATCCTCTTTAAATGCTAGTTTTTTTTACTTGGAATATGTCCTGCCCGTTGGGGTAGAGCACGTTATGTTTAATGCTCGTTTCCGTTTAAACCCACTAAACGACTGCGAGCGAGGTCTAGCACTATTACAGGGCGGCATTAATTCGAAAGGCATACCGGTTTTTAAAGTGGGGATGTTGCACTGCATCGTGCTTCCTACGTGCCACCAAGGCTACACACAAGGTGATTACTAAGCACAATACAAAACAACCAGTCCGGACATCACCGGGCACCTACGAGATTGCTGAGAACCTGCTGGAGCTTCGCCTCACCTCGCCGAACTCGTCGAAGAGGCACTCAGCAGGTACTCCGCTTCGTGCGTGCGCGTGCCTGTATTTAGGTCCACACGCCAAAGGGGGGGAGGGGGCGTGGCTTAACCAGTAACACAAAGATTTTCCATGCTCTTAAATTCGTGCAGAGCTGCTTCAGTAGACAAAGTTCAAACACGTTGAAGAAACACACAAGCAATCCGTCAGGCAAAGAGGCACTCGGCAGGTACTCCGCTTGGTTGCTAGTGTTTGTTATACCACCTTGCCTCCACCCGTTAAAGATATACAAAAAGCCTATTACTTTACAGACTCTGTTGATCAGGTCTTAAACCTTGCGGCCAAGTCTGCTTACAGGAATTGAGTTCACACATGAAAGCAAACAGTTCAACAGAATAGAAAAGATGTTAATGCCTTTGCAACAAATCCTCCTGCTTGGTTCTGGAAATCACTGAGGCATGGACTCGAGACTGGATGCCACCCTGAGCAAGTGAATGCTGGACTGGGGGGGGGGGGGGTGAAGGATGTGCAGGGGGGGGCAGATGTATGGCAAGGATCCCTGGTCACTTTCCGCCTTGTTTACAGTACATGGCTGGTGACGGTCAAATTGTATTAGCCTAGACACATTTCCCCCCCCCACCCTATTAATCTATCAGGGTAGACCACTCCTAATTGGTTAATACTAATCAAAACTCTTTGAATAACCAGCAAAGTAATTGAAAGGCACTTCCACCCAAATTGAGAGCCCATGCAGCTCTTGTAAAACAACCCCCAGCTCGATCCAGTGTAGAAGAAGCTGCTGTTCCCTTTTAATTCACAAGACCCTTGAAGCACTTACAAAACTAGGCTAACTTCAGAGAAGCCATTCTTAAATGTAAAAGGGACATTCCATGAGTCATGGAGTCCAGCAGATTTGCGAACAGGCTTTGCATCAGAGATAAAAGTTACCCAAGCACCGTCTCTCGGTTGAAAGAATTTCTGCCAAGAACATAATGCTGCAATTTCCTAAGGAACAGAGGCTGCCCAGTAAATCTAAGACTATAAGCCGCTTACTCAGTGCCTCTCAGGTATTGAATTAACATGCTGTGGAAGCAGAAGCTCTGCACATAGCACAAGCAGCAGAGGGAAGCAATACGGAGGGGTTTACTGGCTTCCAAGACGATGGACAGGCTGATTGTAGACTTGGCCCCACTCCCTAAGTGCAAGACTACCCCGCTGCATGTGGGGACAAGACCTAATCCCAAGCCTCAACCAATTACAACCCAGAAGGGTAGACCCTCACTGAAAAACCCACTTAGTGGGAGGAAGGAGCATGCGATAAAAGCACCCAGCTCCATTCAAGCAGCGTGGGTTGGGGAGGCTTGCTTTAAGCAAAGCATGTCGAGCGGAAAGAATCACCTGATGCTGGACACAGAAAACCCAGGAGCTGGGTGAGGTCCAGTGAGTGACCTTTGGGGAGCGTAGAGGTGTGCTGCGAGATTATACATGGCTTACCTACCAAGAGACTTGGTGCGTTGAAGAGCCTGGAGGTGATAACATTGTGAACGGAGTGAAAAAACCAAAGCATCAGAAAGACATTGTAGTACAGAGCCCAGACGCTACATTCTAAGAAATGTACTGAAAGTAGAAAAGTGCTAGAAGACATTAGACAAAAGGCCCTGGTGCCATTCTGGAAGACGTACTGAAAGTACTGATGAGCCCAAACCCCTTTTTCAGGGAAAGAAGCCCGATCTTCTATGCTGATATATGAAGTCACTGTCACAAGGAATCACCATACTGCCAATGTAAACAGAACTGAAACATTCTTGCCATCTTCTATCACTTGTTCCTCACCTCAGTGTTTGACGCACTGAATTTCAGACCACGGTTTCCCACAGATGACCTCACATATATTCTGATACCACAGACAAACTCTGCTGTTGATCGCTTACCAGTAGATCAATCTGTATCGTCGAAGCAGGAACGACAGTGCAGTCATCAATTGTTTTTTTAGAAGATTCATCACTGGACATTGTAAGGGATCAAGAGTAAGAGTCGGACACAGTGGCATTATGTTTTTGGTCATAGACTTTATTAAGTTGAACTAAAGAAAGAGTTGGGAGAGAATCCTACCTCACCCTCACTCTACAAAGGGTTCCTTGCCTCAACAAAACTATGGACCGTCTGTGTCAGGATGTTAAACCAAAAAGCGCCTTAAATCCTGTGTCCAAAATCCTAAACTGACCCTTACACACTAAACTCAAAATAATGTGCAAATCTGGGATTTCTGTAAGCTATGTACTTGTGGCTTTCTTTCAAAGTTCCAAACAAAGTTCTAAGGTGCAGAAAAAAAAAAGGAATACGGTTCCACCAGGAACAGGGGCCCTCCCTTCCCCTATGTTTCTTCAGGTCTTCCACTGTCTATCCGGTACTTCAGGAAAGAGGCAATAATGGTCCACTGCTTCACAGGGGGACGCCTCTTCCCGTGCGTTTCTCCTTTCATGCAATGTTTTACTTCACAGTTCTTTTGAATGTTTCAATCTCTCACTCTCTGGATCTCAGTTATCCTTAAAGGAGTATGGTTCTTGCCCTTTCCATTCATTGTCCGGTTTCCACATTTTCAAGGAGGGGTTTTGATCCCTAAGCTTTCTCAATCCTTTTCCTACCCCTGGTGTACTCTCCTGCCCGAGTACTCGCAGCTTTATTACTTCTCTCGTTCTCTGGTCTCAATTATGCTTTCAAAGAGGTATGATTCATCCCTTTTTGTATTAATGGTCACTGTTTCATAATATCAGGGATCACAATCCCTTTTCTACCCCTGGTGTACTCTTCTGCCCGAGTACTCGGTGCTTTATTACTTTTCATTAAAAGGGGTATGATTCTTCCCTTTTTATATTGGTTATCGCTATTCCACATTTTCAGGACAGGGGTTTTACCCCTGACTTGTCACTTCTCTTCTTACCCCTACTTTACTCTCCTGCCAGGGTATCGCACTTGTGTGCGGGTCCCAGACTCGCACAATGCCTGGTTCACTATCCTACCAGGGCTTTTCTGTTCTCTATTCAGTCACTCTTGCATCCAGGAAATAATGCTTTTCATGTACTGGGTCACTGACTTCCAGTTCCTTTAATCTTGCGCTGTCAATGGTCCACAACACTCGCCCTGAAGCGCCCCGGTGTCCCATTCACTCTCAATGGGTTTACCGGTCTTCACTGGCGGCTTCGGCATTCCTTGCGTCTCACTGTCCTCTTTGCTCTTGGCCCGCTGACTGGGAGTGCATGCAGTTAGCCGCTTGGTTCCCGCTTTGCCGTCCTCTGCTTTTGGCGGCTCCAGCTGCCCGTGGCAATAATGCAGCTAACTTGTCTCGGCTCCTCTGCAGGCCATTCAAGTCAGCCTCCGTGCTACATCCTGCTCGTCTCTGGTGTCCCAACCAGCGTCATAACAAGTCGGATTCAGCTGCAGTCTCTCTGTCTCTCTCTCAAGTTCTGTTCAGCTGTGTCAGTTTTAAATGTCCTGGCACTGGTTAGCATTTTCCAAAGACTAGAATGCAGCGTTGGTGAACTGCTTCAGGTCATCCTCATTACTCCATCCCTCTTCCTCGTCTCAGTACTATACAAGGGTGACAGAGGGGTAAATAATGTTCTTGGCCATGAGAACCCAGGAATTCTCCATCTACAATGCAATAAGCCATACAGGAATGTTGGGTGTCGTTAAGAATTACAGATTATTCAAATTCATTATTTTCTGCCTCCCAGGAGTTTGACCTCCCCTACATGGTCCTTCTGCAGATAGCCACCCAGAGTCAGTGGCAGGTAGATTCTGCCTTTCCCTGGCCACGTACGAAAAGCTTTCCTCCAGGGAATTAGTGACTATCTTGCTAAACAACATCAATACATTCTGAAATGTATAGCTGACAATGATCGCACGTCACGATTCAGCTGAACAGAGATTGAAACAAAATGTTCAGGTTTCACCCTCTGCCCTTGGTCTGTAGACCTGATGGAACCCATCTCAACAACATAGGTTAGCTTGGACATGATCCACAGTATTAAATCCTGCCAAGGCCCAGCACATCGACAGAGAAAGGGGTCTCTCCTTGGCCTGGGCCATATAGTCATCCTGCATTGCCAACAAAGTAGTCTCTTTTAAATGACTGGGGTGAAACCTGACTGAAATATCTCAGTATGTCTTCTGTTTCTATAAATACCAGGAGCTTTGACAGCTACTTTTTTCAAGCTTTTTGATGGCCAAAGCAGGGACACCATGGGATGATCTCTATTGGCCACACAGGGATCAAGATATTGCTTATTCAGTGAGGCGTGGGGAGAATCGGGGCTTTGCCCTTCTCCAGAGATAAATTAATGAATCTGATGTGTGGGTCAATGATTTCTAAATATTCCTTAGACAGTGTTGGTGGGGTGCACATTCTGCTTTACGAGAAGGGTGAAACCATTGGGATATGTGATGAATCAAGAGTATTCACCTCTTTTCCCGGGGAGAAGCTGCCCTCTTTGAGGCTAGGGAGGTGAGCCCGCTCTGCCAGACCCTCCATAGGAGTGACTCCCCTCTAGGGGACGAGGACTCTCATCCCCCAAGGAACTCCACATGCAAGCAACACTATCTACCTACATGGGATTGCTTTCACTCACAAGTAATATGCCTTCCTTTTGTTTGGCTTCGGGTAATGCTGGATCCAATACGACACAAACGCCCCTTGAACATGAACTTGTATGTAAGAGGGACAAACAAGTCCTTGTTCGTCTGATAATCCTGTGGCTTCATGGCCCCAATGTTTCACCATCACCAGATGATCGCTCTGTTCTTTTAACAACAACTCCTACCCCCCCTCTTGATGTTCTCCTATTCTAGAAGTCTCTCCAGTGACCTCTTTCTGTTCTGCCTCTTCCTCCCACCTCTCACCATACTGTTGTAGCTTTCTCAGCACTCTCTTTGACCAGGGTATTGTTACTCAACTGTTACCAGTTTCTATCTATGTCTTCCCACGCAGTAGCTTTCACTTTTCTCTTTAAGGTGGTACCCATAGCCCCCGTTCCCAAACAATCCGTTCTTCCTTTTCTAGCAAAATTCACTTCCGTTATACTTTTACTTTACAGAAAAGCCCCTTGTATCACTCTCCAAGCTGATACACGTCTTACTTTCCTTTCAAATAACTATTTCCCTTCTTTGTAAAAAAAATTCAAAATTCCTTTCTAGTTCACTTCCTTGTTTTCTCCCCAGATGGCACCGGCGGCCTTGCTTTTCACGATGGCACCTTCTTTACCAATAATTATCTCTAACAATACACGCTGTTGTATACTTCTCCATGCATCTCCCAACTCACTCATTCACCAGGATGTACGCCTTGTTGCACATCACCATTGTGCTTCCTTTTTCTTTGGGATCCTTCGTGATACAGGTCTCCAAGTGTCTGCTGCTCCCCTCTGGCCAGCTCTCCCCAGGGTTGTATTGCTTCTGCCAAGTATCCTTATTTGGGCCCTCCGAGGAACAGCCTTCTCCCCTTCAGTCTCTCCCCCGGACTTGCCCAGAGCAATGTCAGTGGTTCAGATTGATTCAAAACCTTCCACCCATCAATTTTTGGTTTCAGTTGGTCTCCCTATGTGAGAGAGGGTTTTCCCAGACATGGGTCCCTTGCTCGCTGCGCCATAGGAAACCAAGCTGCACCTCACTGAGGAGGCCCAACAAGGTCAAAACAGGTCTTGGATTGCTTGCGTTTCCGTGCTTAGGGGACCTGGCCTAGCAGTTCGGGGAGGGCTGCTCCCATTGGTGGCAGTGCCTGACCGATTTGCATATAGCTGGACCCCTTTTGCAATGGTGCAGATCAGCTAAAAAAATAGTGGTGTGGAAGGTAGCCCAGAGCAATGCCAGTGGTTCAGATAGATTCAAAACCTTCCACCCATCAATTTTTGGTTTCAGGTTGTCTTCCCCGGACTGACATCCTCTTGCAGGGCTGGCTGATTTACAAAGGGTTGCTGTTTCTCCCACTGCGTGGGTTTCAAGGCAATGGTCGTCACGTGATGGCTATGGACTGCACCTTTACCTGATGGGCCATGTGTTCTTGGTCTGGTGGTCTCTGAGAAACCTGAGGGTATTCTCCCGAGCGAACCTCGAGGAGCCCTTATTCAGGTGGCCATAGGAAGCTTGACGTGCTCAGATCCCAGCCCTGGGGGCAAAAGAGCAACAGGGAATAACCTGGGAGCCCGGGGTTGTGCTTGGGGAAATTCCCAGGTGAAACGTGGTATAGTGCCAGAGAAGGAGAGGAGGGCGAGATATCGGAGGCTTTCATGGGCTGTATTGCATCTGCCTCTCATCCTCCCATTATTTCTCACCTGCCCAGATCCATCACCCCCTCCGTACATAATCATTCCTCTAAGGTCCCAAACCCGGTTGCACCCAAAAAGAATATCTCCCAGAATCCTCATTTCACCAGTCTCCATTCGAATACTCCCCATCCTTCTTCCCGTCCCTCTGATTATTATTTTACGCACTCCCAACCATATCAGACAAAACACCAAGATTCCCACAATGCCCTTTGTTCATTTCTCGATCCTAATTTCTCGATCATTTAACCCGCAAACCCTACCAATCCCGTTCCTCTTATCATTTTCCGAATTCTCACTAACCCTCCTGCTTATTTGACAAAATCTTCCCTCCCGAGGTCACCACAAACCCTAATCCTAGGGTTACAATTCCATGCATCACCTCTTTCCCTTCCAACCCTGTAAGATACCGGATAACTGTACCACCCACTTTATCCGACACTCCAACCTCTTCCTTTTCCGACAAGAACCGAAACCGAAAGCCAAGCGGTTCATCACAGCCGGTGAGTCGAGGGGAGAGCCGTAAGAACCAGGCTGTGGCAAGTGTGAACCAAGTTCCATGAACTATGGAAAGTGTTAAGGGGAGACCAGCTGCAGAGGGAAATCGGCACCATGAGACACTCTGGTCAATCCCCATCTTAGCGAAACTACCCGTACCAGAAGGTCGTAAGAGAACCGCAAAAAGAGGTCAAAGTGGTCATATAGGATGTCTAGTAAAATGCCTGTACAATGGAAAGACTTTGATCTACAAACTGTGTGAAAGCGAGGGACGTGAATCCCGCAAGACTGGACAATAAAGTGAACGTAAAGTTGGCAAGAGTGAACCCGACGAGAGATGCCGGGGTGGGCGGAAGTACGGGGGGGAGGCGCAAAGTCTAAAGTCCCGAGAAACAGGGTGTTGACGGGCGGGAACCTAGCCGAAGGATGACCACTATGAACTGTTTAAAAAAACCTTGAGAAAACAAGGGGAAGTGAATCCCACTAAAGAGAAGAGGGGGTCCGAGCCAGACCGAGGGGGATCCAGGGGTGAAGCTATCACCCAAAGTTGATTAATAAAGGAACTGTTATATCATTTGTAGAATACAAAGTGAAGGATCACCGCCCAGAAGAGGGGGACCCAGAGATGAACCCATCACCCTATATGGACTGTGGCTAACAACTGAGACGGGTCAGCGCCCAGAAGAGGGGGAGCCAAGGGTGAGAATTCTCACCCTAAAGTGAAAACAAGAATCAAAATCATTTGTTTGAACTTTATTTTGGGGACCTAACAGGTCCTCGAAAGCGAGAGAAACATAGCTATCCGGGATCCAGATACCAGTGAAGAACTTTCTAGGGGTTTGCGCCCAGAAAACGGGAATCCCGGGGTGAAAGCTGTCACCCAAAGCCTGTGGAAAAGACACTGTTTGTTTATTTTTGTTATTTGAACATGTCAGGTACTCAAAGGCAAGAGACTCAAGGAAACGAGACTTGGCCATCGACGAACTTGAGAGCTGCCATTAGAACTGTCATTGTGTGCTGGAGGAGCCTGAGACTGTACTGTGCTCCAAGATCCCACCTTACCCTGTGCTCAAAACTTGTGGAAGGGAGACCCAGGCTACTGCATCCTGACATTATTTGAGAACACTTCTTTCTTTTGTTGAGAACTATCTGTCACCCCTTTTTTGTAGTAGTTGTAAGGTTTGGCAATAGGTTTCTTAGTATAGGCCCTTTTATTTGAAAACGCCACAAGGACGCCTTATATTTTCGTTTGATGGTCGACGCTTGCTCCCATCTTAGATTTAGGTTTAGATTAGGTGTTTTTCCAACCTGCATACAACATTCATTGTTTAAACACCCTTGAACTGTGATCACTTGTTTCTGTCTTACTTGTTGCCACCATGAGTTCCTTACATCTCTTAGGAGGCAGACCTAAAGTAAACTGGGCTGGATGATGTGCTGATTCTCATCCTCCTCCCTTGAGACTGTCTGCTTTTAATGGTGTCCATCAGTGAGTCCAGTGTGTGTTTTACTACAGAGAAATCCTCTGGTAGGCTTGGGGAATGTAGTCTTGCTTTAGTTTGTTTTGTTGAGTAATTAGGATGCAAAAGTTGCAATAATATGTTCTCCTGCTCCGGAATCCATCATGTAGGAGGGCGGGGAGATAAAGCGTGATACAATTTTCATTCATGCAGGAGTCATACGCTTAATTTCTTTCATTCGCTACAATGGGAAGGTGGTACATTGCAGCTCTGTGAATCCGTTTTACAGTACTTTTCCTCAGCACCATTGCCAGAATAAAGAGCATCAAACTCACTCTCCAGGCTGCCACTGTGCTTTTCTTTTGTTCGTGTGATGCCAATATGTCAGAATTACTCTCCAGAATACTGGGTCTGGCTGGAGGGAGATTCCTTCTCTTTCTAACCTATGGGCCAGTATTTTATAGAGATTTTTGTACACTTGGGTCTTTAGGATTTCCCCGCTGGGAGTTTCTAGAGGCCCAATGTGGCAGGTACACAACCCTAGTAGGACAACTTTGTCACAGGAGCACAGGTAATACCTTGAGTACCCATATTGCCATTTGAAAGCGAACCTGGAATGACCCGCAGGCATCCGTTTCATCATCGATGCTCAAGCACCAAACACAGCGGCGGTGCACATCCAACAAATACAACTGCCGCTTGAGATCGTGAACTCTAAAATGTTTGGGGAGGCATGATTTGAATAAAACGGGAAGGGACAGGCAGCAGATCATCTGTGGATATAAGGTATGCGACATCTGGTGCCGGTGGTGCACACGATTTTGGGAAGGAAGCGACTATGGCGCGACACTCTAGCCCCCTTTTGGCTGTGTAAGTATAGATTTCCCATCTGTGCCCAACGCAGCTTCAAGGGATGTGGAACCTGAAGGAGAAAGGCATCCATGAGACAGAGTTTACACCCAGCATCTGACGCATGTTACCAAAGTCAGACAGCTTTCTGCAGCTGGACTACATTTTAATAGGTTTTGCAGTTGAGCATCCACAACATCGACACTTCATTTGAATAGAACATGTCCTAGCTGTGAATAACAACTTGCACTTTTCATTCAGACAGCTTTTCCCCTCCATGTGTGAGCAGATAATGAAACCAGATTGGTTGTTGGACTGATTAGTTTGGGGGTGGGAGGGGAGTGTGGTAAACTGACTTCTGCCCTGCAGGAGTAGAAGGATGAGTAGAGCCTAAAATGCCCTCTTATTTCTACAAAGCAAGAGCCAACTGTTAGGGAGAATTCTCTGTATAGGCTAATGTCCCAAACCTAGTGAGTCCCCCAGCAGCTTTGCTGGATTTTTGGGGTTTATTTCTTTTCTCCTGCTAAGAGTGAGTTTTTTTTCACCCACTCTTAGGCATGATTCGAGATATCCTTTGACTTTGTAATGTGTTTTATGGGCTATGGGGTCTTTTACTTCATAGGGTTTCATGTGTTTTTGGTAAGTGTGTCACACAGCACCCTCAGTGCAGTAACACAAGGGTGTCATAGTGACCCCCAAACATAGACTCCATACCCTGGGACTGACTACTGTCTCACAGGGCATGTAAATTCACCATTGACTTTACTAGTCTTAAATTGTGAACAGAACCAGTACAAACCATCATATTGTGGAAGTACTGGTAGGGGTAATTAGATTGCCCCTGGGTCTGTTTTTGAGGGGGCACTGTGCAGTCCCCCCTCGTCGAGTTTCTGGTTGGTGGCAGTGGTTACCACGCGAAATATTCCACCAGAATATTTCCTATGGGGTTTTCCCATTCATTTTAAACGCACCACTTTTTTTGGTGCAATGTTAAAGATACCGCCGGGTTATTTATTTAATATTTATTCCCCAGTCGGGTCTTTTTGCCAGGACTCGGTTTTTAAAATGGCGTTTGTGTTCGCCTCTGTAACTCCAACCCAAGTCGAGCCCTTTGTTCCACTTTTGGCGGGCTTCTGCACAGAAGCCACCAAAAGTGGTGCCACTTTGTCTGGGTCTACAGGATGTGTGGGAGTGGGGTTTAGGCACCCTGGACTTAGTTGCCTCAGCAACTCAAGTCGCACTCTTGTGTGATTGGCCCAGTGGTGAGCCACTTAGCATGTTTGAGTGACAGTGGGGGTTTTCTGCATAAAAGCAGGGTTTTGGGGACTGTAACTTCAGAAGTCGCCACAGGACCAAAGAATCCGAAGAGGGAGAAGCTGAGCCGACCTGCAACAACGACACCACCGGTGGAACCCTGCTGAACCACCTCACCACTTCCCGACGACAGAGAAGATCTTCATCCCGGAGAGTCTTCTTCCTCTGAACTGGTGGGGATAACCAGTTCGCCCTCTTTTTGCCTTCCTGGATCGTCTCGTGGTCGAATCGTCTGTGCCAAGCACCCCGGCGGCCGGATAGCCACGCTTCACCACTACCGCGAATAAAAGGGTGGTACCTTTTAACCGGGAAACTCTGCGGCTGGTTTCTTCCCTGGCAGTGCAACAACCTCAAGCTATCCTCCACGTCGAGATCTTCTCTTCCCCTGGACGAAGCACCGACTTGCACCCGCTTCCAGGAACAACTGCCCCCGCTGGAGCTTTCTCACCATTTCAGGTACTGTGTCCCACATGGTCTCCCTTGCAACAGACTGTTCAAGGTGTCGCGTAAATCCTTGACTCTCTATCCTGGGGTGACATGGGACCTGTTAACTAACTTTCTCTGAACTGATCCACCTCTTTTTGAACTGTCTGCATAGACTTTGAAAGTATAATTCAACTGTGTGATCTTGGGCACATTCCGCCTTGCTCTCTCCAGGAGTGGGCCTGGCCTATGGACTTCCTTGCTCTACAGTAGACTTTACCTTTCCTGACTTGCTGTGGTTCTTTTAAAAGTGTTGGTATTGTGTGCTTTCCCAATTCTGCCTTTTCCCTCCCTTTTTAACTAACTTATTGGAGTACCACCTTAGGTTAAGCGCTCACCTCTGTCTGCAAATAAGTGGTGTTTTAACTAAGACTTGTTCAATAATTAATCAGGGATGTATATATCTTGATAGTGACTGTGTTTGAACTCGCTTGCCATATTAGTGTTAGTGTATTTTACAAGTGTGTTTTTAAATAAATAATTATATACTTTTATACCAAAGCTCTGGTCAGTGTTTGCTTGTGCTACTGTATTTTTGTACCTAATGTGTATACTCTATATACTGCCTAACTCTTCTTGAGGGAAGTCTGGCTGCTCAGCCACAGCTACCAGGTAAATCTGGGTGGCACAGACTGCTACCAATTGGGTTTACTGCCAACACCTGTAGTCCTAAACCTTTTGCAGTGGTCCCCAAGGGAACTGCACAGGTTTCTGCCTAACACCAACACAATGATAAGAGATAAAAGTGGCACAGTAAAGAGGTAAAGCTCCTTCGCCTTTTGTGGTAACGTGGCCCAGGGAAAGGCTATACTCTGTGAATGTGATCCAGTAGCGACCCAAACAGCAAAGTATTACAGTCCAAAATAAAGGAATGTCCAATGAAGGTTCTATAAAATATATACACTTTCATTATTGTTATTTTTTATGATCATCTTTATTTAATTTTAAATCAACATAACAATAAACAACGGTGATGGCCATAAAACGAACAATTTGAAGCAACATCTCAAATATACAAAAATGAATAATCCAATTAGAAACCATCCTCTTCCAAAAACCCCACCCCCTGTCCCAATTTCAATACAAAACTCCACAAACCACAACCACAACCACTACAACATCTACCCCTCACCCCAACCCACAACAATCCAATCCAAATCATCTACACCTTATCCAAATAAATCATTAAAAGAATCCCAATTCTCACAATATTCAGTCTCCCGATCCAACAGACTAGCACAAGATTTTTCATATCTTGACAACAAGCGCAGATCAACCAACCAACCCTCGTGGCTTTTTCCGTGACTTCCATACTTTCATAATATGTTTAACTGCCATCATCAATGGCCTATTAACCCAATCAGTACCACCACAATTCAAGAGAAAAACCGCAGACAGAAAAGTCTGAGGCAATGAAATACCCGACACCAAATCTACCCGATCAAGAACTTCTTTCCTAAAAGTAAGCACCCTTTCACATTCCCACAACATGTGTAAATAAGTTCCCTTTGAACGAGTACAACCCCAACACATCTGAATTCATCAAACCCTTCTCCTGCATTCTAACTGGGGTCCAATAAATGCATCCCAAGATTCTTTGATGAGTATATCTCAAATTCCAATCCATTTTATCTCTCACCGTTACCCTCCAGGCTCTATCCCATTCCTTTCCCGACAAATCCTGACCCAACTGCATTACCCACTTCATAGGTAAAGTCTCCCAAGCAACCCGCATACATTTGTGAATAGGCATCAATTTAGTAAACGTAGAGACTACATTCGTTGCAGCACCATACAACACACATACTTGCGGACAATCACTGAACGGTTCATAGAGCAGTAGATACCTTTCTGATAATAATTGCCTCAGGGACAGATACCTATTAAACTCATTATTACCCAATCCATACAGGCACACTAAGGGCCTCATTACACGGTAGGGGTTTACCGGTACCGGTACCGGTAAGGGCACCGGTAAACCCCTACCGCCTTACTACGAGTTCCCTTTGCGGGACCCGACTTTAACGCCTGGTTTTTCCAGGCGTTAAGGACGGGACCCGCAAAGGGACCTCGGAGCCAATTATGGTACCGCAATTTGCGGTACCGTAATTAGCACCTTCCCCATTCCCATTATGCCCTATGGGGGCAAAAATGGGAATGGGGAAGGGCCTTGGTGAATGGGGAATTACCGCCCCCGCTCACCTTGGGGTAGGGCGGTAATTCCGCCATCCACCAAGGCGGACTCAGTACGGTACCGGTGGCAACCATGGCGCTACCGCCTACCATGTAATGAGGCCCTAAGTCTTCAAAAGCCACCATCCTATCACCTCTCCACACATCCACAATTTTCAGGATTCCTTTATTAGCCCAACTCCTCCAATATAACATTTTCTATTCAATCTGCAAACCCGGATCTGACCAAATGGAAGCATTATTGTAAAAAAATAATGCTTTACCACAACCCTGAATAAACAAAACTAAAGCAGTTTTTGTAGTCTCCAATGTCTCCATTCTCATCCTAGTTTTCGGAAGCTTCCCATATGAATATAAACAATCAATAGGAAGTGGGTGCAACTTCTCTTTTTCCATCCGAGGCCATTATGGATCAGGACACTCATCATCTCTAAAATAATGAGAAGCTTTCTTTATAAGAAAGCCCTAGTAGCAATTCTCCAATAATGGGTAACCGAAACCTCCATCACTAACACTACACACCAAGATATACCGTGAGATCTTTGGTTATTTTCCACACCCCATAAAAAAATCCATAAAAATCCTATCAATACGTCTCAACACCTTTTTAGTAAACTTTAGAGGAAGAAATTGTATGTAATACAATACGTTAGAAGTAACACCATTTTGACTGCATTTATTTTAGCCCACAGACCCAAAGTCAATCTATTCCACCTACTTAAATCTTTCAATAGATTCTTTTAATTTATCTACATTAAAGTCCACCATCCTTTGTATATCCCCAACCAGATATTTTACTGACACTTCCGCCCACTGACATTGCCAATCCAATAATCCTCTACTAATCAGGCCCATCTTCAAAGGAAAAACCGCAGTCTTTCCCCAATTAACTTTATAACCTGACAACCGTCCCACCTCTTGTAACATACACCGAAGCAGTGACCCTCCTTCAATCGGATTCGATAACACCACCATTCGATCATCAGCGTATGCTAGCACCTTTATCTCACCGTCCTTTAATTTCCATCCACAAATACCCCTCACTTACCTAATATACGACAACAGTGGCTCTAGTGCCAAATTAAACAAAAAGGGAGAAAGTGGACAACCTTGTCTAGTTCCCCTTAACAATTTAAAACACTTGGACATCACCTCGTTTACCCAGATTCTAGCCGAGATATTATATTGTAATGTTCAGAAAATGTGGGCCAAACCCCATTTAAATGTGTAATTTAAAAAAGACCAATTAACACAGTCAAATGCTTTTTCAGCATAATAAAAACAATGAAAATCTCATTCACTTCTGTATTTGATAAGCCAAATATATTCAATAAGGTTCTAATATTATCATATCCATACCTTTTCTCCATAAAACCGACCTGTGAATAATCTATCAATTCTCTTATATATTTCTTATATACACTTTAATTAAACACACCATGCACAATAATAACTAACTAGAAAAACAGTTCTCAAAACGCAATCCTGAGGAAAGGACACAGAATAAGCAAAGGCAGTAGATACAGCACTCTGGGTAAGGAATCAGGGGTGAAAGGCAAGCAAAAGCGCATGCAGCAGGGGGGGGACGCGAGGCGTGCGCAGCCGGGGGGAGCGAGGCGTGCGCAGCCGGGGGGAGCGAGGCGTGCGCAGCCGGGGGGAGCGAGGCGTGCGCAGCCGGGGGGAGCGAGGCGTGCGCAGCAGGGGGCCAGCAACGCGTTAGCGACTCGTGTAATCGAGAGGGACGCATGTGCGCAGGAGGGAGTGGGGGAAAGAGTGGAGTGTGGGGATAGGGGCAGTGTGGGGAGAGGGGGAGAGGGTGGGTGGGGAGGGGCCAGTGTGTGGGGTTGTGAGAGGTGATAAGCTTGTACTAGTTATTTAAGCCCAAAATGGTGTCTCTTTGCACATGACCAGCACTATTTTCGAGCAGGTTAAAACAAATGCAATTTTTGAAATATTTAGCTATTTTAAATAATTTTATAAACGAAGGAAGAAGGCAGTGCGCTGGAGTGGTACTGAAAACGCTCCGATACAGTCCATTTTAGATTGACTGGTCTGGAAAAACAAAGCACAGCTAACAGAAAAATGTTGCAAAACACTGCTCACATTCCTTCATCGAAACATAACAAGTGAAGAAATTGTGACACTGTGTGCATATCTCAGCAGACGTGTGGTTCTAGAACTGGGGTTCATGACCCAAGGATCGACAGGCAAGGTCAGAACCATCGTCTGGAGGGAGGAAAAAATACAGTAGCAGGATTCCACAAGGCCTGCAACAGGCACACAGGAGTAATCCGACTGAGAGGGCAGACACTTAGCAGGATGTTGGGTAGACTGGAAAACATGGAGAATGGTGTGCCAGTTTCCCCATCTATTGCAAATATTGATACAACGATCCAGTAGCCAGATTAATTTCCGTTTGTACATTTAATGAGAGCAAAAGGGTACACAGACATACATTAGATGGCGACAGCAGGGCAGGAGAAGCAGTCCTTACAACACTGCATTTAATACCGGCACAAGTGGGGAACACGTCAACAGTGCTGACAGAGGAGTATACAAGATTGAATAAGGGGTGGGCTAGAGAAGGTTGTCGCCAGAAGTGCTACTGGGCTGGATATGTGGATGTGGACTGGTGAAATTCAAGGTGTGTGAAGGTGCTTCTTGAGGACGAAGGTCTTCATTTCTTTTCTGAATTGCACGAGGGCAGGGGTGGGCCTGAGGTTGATGGGTGTCAGGTTCCAGAGTTTTTGGGCATAGATGGAGAATGCAGATTTCCTGGTGCTTTCTTGTTTGCATTTGTGCGGTCTAGTTTGACCGGATCTCGACTTCAGATGATGCACTGATCACGGAGATGGTGATATCTGCTAGGTAGGAGGGAGCGTGAAAGGTAACAGCTTTCCATAGGATTAAGCTGGTTTTGATGGTGGCGTCTGGCTTGGAGTAGTCAGTGAAGTTTGATGAGAGGGCGTTATGTGATCATAATAGCGTAGACTTTAATAAGGATAGCAGCAGCATGGGAGACACTGCTCATGGGTGCTGGGGTGGTGGCAGTGCGTAGGGCGGTGACCAGGCCATTTCCTTCCTCCAAGTGATATAGGACCAGGGTCTGTAGAGGGCATCTAACCCTGTGGTTTGGTAGAAATGGCATGATTTGCCTCAGGAGGGACAGTTGGTATCACGCTTACGAATTAGTGCATGTTAAGGGACAGGTGGCAGTTCACGGGTTTGGGGGGGATCCCAGAGACTTGGTGCAGGGCATCAGCTGCAGGGGTGAAGCCCTTAAAGTTCATGCTGGACAGGCAACTCTGAATGAGCAGGTGTTCAGTGTTGTTGGTGAGGAGATGAAGTTCAGCTTTGGGGGCGATTCCGTTTGAGGTAGTCACTGGACGTTCAGGCCTGGGTCAGGACGAGGTGGGCCACAGGTTAGAGTGAGGAAGCCCTCTATTAGAGTACGCATTTGGTTGCTTATATGTTCACTTGCAGGTTTGTATTGTCTGCATACTGGTGGATGTGTATGCAAGGTTGTAAGGAGGTGCCTAGATGCAAACTCCAAAAAGCTGGTGGAGTGAACTTCCCCGTCCTGGCCTCAAAACTATGAGACACCTTGCCCACACCTATCAGAATTGAACCATCATTCCACTCCTTCAAGAACAATGCTAAAACATGGCTGCTCTCCCAAGACTCATGAGACCTTGACACAGTCCAGACTCCATGTGGGGTACAGGACTGAATATACATTTTCTCTCTGCTCTGTCCCTGTATTATACGCCGTTAATGGTACCCTTCGGTGTATATGTGCTGTATATTTTTGTAACTCACTGTAACTACTGCTTTTTGTAACATGTTTAAGAGTATGCGCCCGGTTGCCCCTGGGCCTGGTTTTTTGCACTTTATAAATAAAATAAAATAAAATAAAATCAAGAGGAAAGACTGGACGAAGAAACGTGAGCGGTCTAGTTGTTGGGCTGATTACCATGGAGCCGGGAATTTTCATACAAGCTCAGCTGAGAGTTTTCAATATCTGAATTGAATAGAAGGAAAAAGTGAATGGAAAACAAGCATTGCCAAGAGTCAAGCAACCCGGCATTAATAAGAGTCAAGTAAGCTAACATTGTTAAGAGTTCAATGATCAAGCAATGCCAAGAGGCAAGAATAATTACGCATGAGACCTAAAATAGTAGCAAAACTGGCATTCAAGAGCATACGTTTCCTAGCAAGAGAGTGTACAGGGGCCTCTGTTGGTTTTTGCAAATTAAAGCTACCGGAGAAGTGAATGTTAATGAAATATGTGAGAATAAAGCTTCAAAGGCAGTTATGATACGATAGGAGTTGAAAGGATACAGAGTCAATCCTCATTGCGAAGGGGAAACCAATGCCAAGAAACCTATGAAACAGAACCAAGTAAGGCGTGTCGGTTGCGTGACCTGTAATGGGTGAACCGCGTGGTCCGACAACTGCTCCTAGACCGAATACACCCACCTAAGGAAGAGACACAATGTGATTAAATAAAGAAAGTCTACGTGAACTGAGACTGATGAGCTGAACTTTATACAATGGTGACAAGTAACCAACTTCAAAGACCTGGGGAAACATCACAAGGAACTGTGTTATGTTGGAACATTAGCTATCCCAAACAATCGTGTTGTTGTGAAACACTGGAAAGCTTGAAAGCCAGTGAAAGGGAACCCCTTTGTTGTAAAGTGAACTATTTGAATCATGGGGAAGGGAAACCCTTTTCCACTTAAGAGCTTGAAGAAGCTCTGATCTATTATTTGAAACACATCATTTGATGCGGACATCCCTACACATTGTATTCAGTTAGATGTGAGGGCAAGTATAGGTTTTGGACACAGACCGATTTGCTTTTGACTTCCTGACACAGACTATCATTAGTTTCATTTAGGTAGGGAAATCCTATCTTAGCATACGGCAAGTTAGGCATTTTTCCAACCCTTCTTTTAGTTACTGAGTTTATATATTTTAACTTCTATCTCGTTGTCTATGTCTCCTTCATGATGCCTTGACACATGACAGCCGTCTCAGTGCTGCATGCATGACCGAATGCCGACTGAAAGGTTTAATGGAGGCCGTTGGCATCACGTGCACTTGTAAGTTGGTAGGTACATCTTTTTCAAAGATCTTGCCTGGAAAAGGAAGGCATGTGATGAGGAGGAGGATGAGGTTGCTGTGGTTATAAATGTTCAGCATTGGTTGCTTTGAACAGGCCGATGATTTGTCCGGTTTAAGTGTGATGGGGAAGGTGTCTTGAGCGTGGGATGCGTGGAAGATTTTGGTGGTACGAGAGGATAGAGAAGTGGCCTAATGCACTGTTCGACTCTCTGGAAGATCACTTGTGTTTTCATTGTGACTTCAGCTGTGGTATTCTGTAGGCCGGAGGCTTTCACTGCAGTGATTATTTTTCTGGGGTGATTGTGTAAATCGTACAAGGTCAGATGTAGTTCTGGGCTTCCACAGACTTCTTATTCGACTGCTCAGATATTGCACAAACGAGGCGATTGATGGCTTGGGTCTGGTGGTTTGTCGTATATCTGGGGCATGTATGTGGTTTGAATTCAGGCTGTTAATTGCTTCTATTACAATCCCCGCACCTGCTTGCACATGCCACTTTAGCCTTACCTATGAATCTTGCATTTAGGTGAACCCCTCTGGTCAACTGTATTGAGTACATTTAGTGCATTTAGCTGCACGTGCCACTTTAGCCTTACCTGTGAATTCTGCATTTAGGTGAACCCCTTTGGTCAACTGTACCTGCTTGCACAGGTCACTCGAAAACCCTCATGCATCTCCACAACCTAAATGAACTGAAATGTACCAACTGCCACTCTCCAGTCACAAGTGTATCAAGTCTCTGCGTTAAAATTGAATCTAGATGTCAGCTTGCTTGAATACCCCTATTGCATCTACACGAGGCAAACATACTAAATACTAGTCCACTGAACCCCCAGACACAAATGATTCAGGCATATCACTGAAGTATCTACGGCCAAACTTAATATCTAGACGCCAGCTCTCAGTACGTCTCTGGCATAGTTAAGAAATGTTCCTCACGAAAGTCACCCTGACCCCAATACTATTCACCGCTATATCCAGCATAATGACCGTCACTCCCAAAACCAGCCCTCCCAAGGATAGAAACTTGAGACTCAGGGCCAGACTACCTAGTATCTATGAACCTGTAGGAAGCCACCAGAATAACGCCAACAGACGTACTACCACCCAACCCAAAAGCCTGCACTGCTCATCCAAACAACCTAATTACACCAATGACCAAACTCCTACCATAACTGGGACAACTTTGGATACCCGATCACTTAAAACCTGTCAAACCAGCAAAACACTACTAGGATCTCTCATTAATGCGAGATCAATGGTGGCCCATGCCACAGAAATTGCGGACATCCTAAACAAGGACAACCTGGACCTACTGGCCATAACTGAGACTTGGCTCCACGAGGCGGCAGGCCCAACACTGATGCTAGCAGTCCCCGATCACTACCAAATTCTCAGAGCAGACAGGCCCAATGCTAGAGGCGGCGGACTAGCCATCATCTGCAAATCCACCCTTCCCATCAGACCAGTTACATCAGTCTCCTACTCATCCTGCGAGGCACTAACAGCCAAAATGCCTCTCTCTAACAACCGCACACTCTCAATCCATTTAATATACAGACCCCTAGGGCCCCTAGGCACCTTTGAAGATGACTTAACTGACCTCATAGCCAACAACATTAAAGACCATTCCCAAACCTTACTACTGGGAGACTATAACCTTGGCTTTAAGGAAACTGACAAACACGCAGAGTCAGTTGCAGCCTTGCTCAAGGACCACAGCCTTGATCAAAAAGTCCTTTCCCCTACCCACATTAAAGGCAGGACCCTCGATTGGGTATCGGAACTGAACTGTAACATCAGTATCACCGATATTGTTCCACAACATGGACAGATCATTATCTAATAACATTCTCGGCCACTCTGGATCTCCTTAGCCCCAAAATCAACAACATGGTTCCCCCTCTCTTGACCAGATGTAAGAAGGACATGACTGTTGAAAACATTATCCCTCTCCTCCTTCCAGCCATATCTGGCCTGGAAAGTAACAATCTGGACACCTTGGTAAATACTTTCAATGATGCCATGACCAAAGCATTAGACACAGCTGCTCCAGCCAAACTACGTAAAGCTAAACAGGAAGCCCACTTAAATGCCTGGTTCATGCCCCACCTCAAATCGTTAAGACTACAAAAAAGAAAGCTCCAATCCATCTGGTGCCACTCTCCCACAGAACACAACAAAAACAACCTAATCGAATTTGCAAATTTTACAAAAAAGAAATTATCAAAACCAAGAAGAATACCTTTAATGACAGGATCGCAAAAGCTAACTCTAATACTAAAGAGCTCTTTACCATCCTCCGTGAGCTGGAATCCCCCATTCAACCAATAGATAATGCCCCCCAAAACAAAGCTTGGTGCACAAATACACAAAACGCCCTTGCTAACAAAATCTCCCTGCTTCAATGTAAAATTGCTAAAAAAAATGGCCACACTTCCACCTATGCCCCAACAAATACCCCCATCTCAGGAGAATAAGACCATTGCTCCATTTAGATTCAAATCTATCCCCATAATCGACACAGAAAAAATAATACTCTCCCTCAAACCCTCAAACTGTAAGGGAGACCTCTGCCCTGCACAATTAATAAAGGACGCAGCTAGGGATCTAGCTCCCTTCATTTCCAAACTTATAAACTCTTCCTTTAAATCCAACACGGTACCCACCAACCTCAAAGAATCATGGGTCCTCCCACTATTGAAAAAACAAACCCTAGACCCCACCATTCCCACCAACTACAGACCCATCACCACAGTGCCTTTTCTACTAAAAATCTTAGAGCCGCCTACATACAAATCCAGGACTACCTGGAGGCTAACCGCCTGCTTGGCTCACGGCAATCTGGCTTCCGCCCTCTCCACGGCACGGAAACAGCCCTGTTAGACCTCAAGACACAAATTGAGGAACTTAAGGATAACAGGAAAATAGCCCTGCTCCTCCTACTGGACTTGTCGGGTGCGTTTGACCTGGTGGACCATGCAGTCTTATGCAACCACCTTGAATCTGCCGCCAACTTCACCGGAGATGCCATAGCCTGGGTCCAATCCTTCTTAGCAAATTGCACCATGCGAGTCTTCTCCACCACCAACTCAGCTGACCCTATCAAAATAACCTGCGGTGTCCCACAAGGATCCTGTGTCTCCCCCACCATGTACAATATCTTCACCAAGCCTTTGTTTGACAAGTTGGACGGTTTGGGTGTCATCTACACGAACTACGCAGATGACACCCAGATCCTCATACCCCTTTCGGACGACTACGAGACAGACTCAGTCTTGGTGAACAAGATATACACTATCATTCAGGCATGGATGGCCGCACACGGCCTCTGCCTGAATGACGATAAAACAGAACTACTAATCCTAGGCTCTGAAGTCAACATCCAAAAACTATGCCCAAACTACACATCCTTCAGCATTGATAATAACCCTATCAAGGTGATGTCTGTGGTTAAAACCCTTGGATTCTACCTGGACTCCTCCCTTACCCTCAAGAAACAGGTCAACTCCCTCGCCTCCTCCACCACCTACTCCTGCAAACTCATCCGTGCAGCTAGACCTTACCTCTCTAATGCCAGCTGCATTACCTTAGCTAACGCCCTTATCATGCCTAGGTTAGATTACTGTAATGCCCTGTATTCTGGAACCAACAAATATATCACCAATAAACTCCAAAGACTACAGAACAATGCCCTAAGGGCAGCACTAAATATCCCCTACAGAGAGCACATCACTAATTGTAGGAAAGAGGCCAACTGGCTAAAAATAACAGACAGAATCCTACTTAAAACAGCATCCCTCACATCAAAATGTCTAAACAATCTAGCCCCCCTGTATCTTATGGAAAAAATCAACAAGAAAATGTCCACGCGGCCCACGAGATCTGCTAACACCTCCAAACTTGAGATTCCAAGGTTTAAACGCTCCACCGCGGGATGATCCAGCTTTCCTGTCAAAGCTGCTCACTGCTGGAACAAACTACCACTTGACCTCAGAAGGGAACAAACATACCCGAAATTCAGGCACAAGATAATCAACTGGCTGCATGCCAATGACGCAATCTTTCACCTAGCCTCCTACTGAGCCATCCTACCCACTGCCTGAACACCCCTAGACATGCCCCGCCTCCGGGTACATGCTTGTATATATTCGTGTATATATCTGCTTTATGCAGCTGTGTTTTATATGCTTATGATTGTATATAGTTTCACATATATTTGCTCTCTTTGTGTTGTATATACTCTTGCCAAACATTGTAACAAGCTTAAGTATTCATGTAAACTGTTGCGCCCGGCTACCCATGGGTTTGGCGCGCATTAACAAATAAACAAACAAATAATCCCTGTGGCATCCTGACAGGGTGGTGGCAAGGCTAATCCGGGATTCTGCGAGTGGTTCTCAGTCACTGAAGGACTGAGATGTCAGTTTGAATGCTGTTGGTCAGGTGACGTGGTGGATTATGAAGGGAACGGGGAGGTGATCTGACCAGTCCATAGGGAGAGGTGTTTTATTACAGGATTGGTAATGCAGGGATTACGAAGTCCAGTATGTTACCTCAACTGTGTGTATTTTAATGAAATCATACTTACCGACTCTGGAATGATTTCCCAGCAACATTGTCTCTATACGAATCAAACATAACATGATACTGGTCCCGGCTCCATTCTAGGACGACCTGCGGGTTAGAAAGCAACAATCAATCAACTCAATGGCACAGCTTTCAGAGCTGTAGTCAGAGAACGTTTACATGGGAGGGTCATCAGAACACCAGTGGCCAAGAATGGCTTTTGCATAGGGCAACAGCGGGGCACAATTACAGAGATGACAGGGTATGGAGGCAGAGAAGATGAATGCCCTCTGGATTAAGCAGAGTAAGTTCATTCCAATCATTTCCACATTTCAAGCTGAAAACAAGGATAATTCAAATTTTTACAAATATTCACTCAGTGGCCCATTTACTGCATGACTTATCCACACACTTCCATCCCTTTTCTCACAACAAGAGGAAGAACAGCAATGGGGATTTTACCCTGAACAAGCAAATTCACCATTACAAATTACCGCAATTGCTTGGAAAGGAAAGTTAAACAATTATAGTTACAGAATTCTTGACTCAATTACCCGCTATGTTGCCTTCCATGAATTTCAAGGGTGGTGTTATAAATCACGGGATTTAGTCACTTCTCAGGGGGGAGCCTTTCCTCGCCAGGCTCGGGAGGCACGTCCGCTATGCAATACCCTCCTTAGTGGTAGAGGCAAGCAGGACCTCACCAGGAGAGACTCCTCCCCCCTCCCTTGGGGACTAGGACTCCAATCAGATGAGGAACTCCCTAATCAACACACATAACTCACTCCTAAGAAAACCTATTGGAAGGCCATATGAAGAATAAGCTAGTATTTGTTATTGTCATATAGAATCTATGGGAAGTCCTGAAAGGAAACATCTACCTGGTACAGATATAAAGAAATCACTGGAGTAATACAGAGCACCTGTAACACAAAGAAGGACTTTGACATTGGGCCGGGGAAGCCCCAGCAATGTGTCATAAATCGGAGATGCAGAGACAGAGAAGCCCGGGAGCTTCAAACCCACTGGGTGAGCGGAGCTGAAGGAAGCAGGTGCAAGCAGCTGCCAACAGTAGAAGGGAGCTGGCGTGAGAAAGTGGAGAGCAGAAGCCGGTGGCCCCCCAGGAGATCTGAGGTCTGAGAAGTCAAAGGACTAGAGTACGGTCCAAGAAGGAACTGAGAACGAAGTGGTGGCGTGACCAAGAGTATGTGGCAGGCTTAGACGGTTCCATGTGTTAATATCCCCGGAAAAATATCTCCATATTTCTGCGGCAAGATTAACGCATGGAATCTGCGAGGGACACCCCTGCATTATTTTTTAAATATTATAAAAATATCACCTATGGCCGTTCCAGACCACCATTTATACAGCAATATTTTTGGTGGGATTAATATGTAGTGATACTGCTGAGACCACATGACGAAAGAAAAAGCAGAGAACAGAGAAGACAATCTGATGATATGGACGGCGAACACTATCCTAACTGAAGGACCAGTGAAAAGATCCCCAAGACATAAAGGTAATGGGGAGAACAGGAGACCGATGGAATAGAGGGGACTGGCAATAACGACCTGAATACTCATACTCATCCCAGTAAAGAACAAGGGCCTCATAAGAAGTTGGGTGGTGCGGTAAAATCCAAGAGTTGGAGGAGAGCGAGATTAATTGCTCATAATATTCCCAATAAAGACCAAGTGTTGGCAATACACAGGAAGAGTGAGAACTGTACTTGGAAGAGTGTGGTTTGTGCTAGTCAAGTGGAAGTTTGGGCATTTCAACTATGATTAAGCTGAGGAAAGCACCAGTGCTCCAGGAGAAAGGAGAGTACAAAACAAATAAGTACATAAGAGAAGAGAATAAGAAAGATAGAGGAAAGTTGAAGAGTCAAATATCTGAACTGTACAAGCTAATAAAAGTAGTCACAAAGAACCATCGACAAATATTCTAAAAAAGGAACTTGCTGAGAAACCAGCCCATAGGAGAAGGGAGCCATTCTCCTGTGTTTCGTTGTTTTGTGGTTGGGGCAGGGTCCCGTTAGGTTAGTTTGGACAGATCTTTATGGACTTTTTGACAACTGACGAGCACCCTAGTTAGTTTCTATTGGGTAAGGAAAACCCTTCGATCAAGATTTTTCCAGGTAGTGCACACTAAGAGCCAGGCGCCAATTCAAATTCCCGATTCATTCCCACAAAGCATCAAATGTAAATAAGCGCAAATATCGGTCGCACCTGATCATCATACCACATTTAGTTTTAGTATTGCATATCGAACTTCAAGCTGGTTCCATCAGTCAGACAGGTGTTTTACCCTCAGCACCAAAAGAGTGGCGCGTAGAGGTGCTTAACTCTGGAATTCCCTCCCTCGTACCAACAGGGTATTACCAGCCTGAATCCTCACCAAAGGCTATTATTGACTTTTGCTTTCACAGGCCGCCTTGAAGCCTTTATCTCTATCCTGCACTAGCAAGTATCGAAAATAAACAAACTTGTTTACTCTTTCTAATGACAATTCCTGTCCGATGTGGTTGTACAGAACCATTTACGTTGTACTTTGTCATTGGTGGCGAGACAGAAAAAGGCATCAGGCAGACCACAAAAGGTGACCACCAACAGCAGAGCAGTAGCTAAGCCATGTAGGATAGCACTGCGGACGTGAAAGAACACACGCAATCCTTCCCTACCAAGACGAAGAAGCAGAATCACTGAACAAGGTACACCAGTGAATTGGGAGGCCCGAGTTCACTTGCATGTCTTCTGCCCACACGCCTGCATCTCCCTTCTCCTCTAAATGCCAGACACTCGCATACTATCCAACCATCACATGGCTGTGTAGATGAACCAATGAGTGTTAGCAAGGACTCCAGAACACGACTACACATATTGGTGTTCTAACACAGGTATCTGTTCCTTACTCGTAGGAAACGTAGATCCAATAACAAATCTTTCATACAAGTGATATAATATGATATGTCATTTA
Organism: Ambystoma mexicanum; assembly: GCF_040938575.1. Lineage (NCBI taxonomy): Eukaryota > Metazoa > Chordata > Amphibia > Caudata > Ambystomatidae > Ambystoma > Ambystoma mexicanum. The sequence continues at coordinate 1,226,431,364 of NC_090936.1, forward strand.
TAACGCGCCTGTACACAAGTGTTTCTATGCGCGACAAGGGAGGACAAGACAAACTATCTTTCAAGGCCTTGTGTCATTCAGATCGTGCAAGTGCGACAATATAAAGAGCAGGGGGAAGGGAGAGGGGGAAGTGCCAGGGACAGGGAAGGTTGGAGGGGGGAGTGCAATCAGAGCAATATTGCTCTAAGTGCAGCCAGGGCAGCCCGGGTCTGGGTAAGTGCAAGGAGGCAGGGGACTGTAGAGGTTACAGTTACAACCCCTAAGTGTGCGGTAGGCTCAGAGGCAGTGCAGGGGAGACTGAACATGGTGGAGCCTGGTACCCAGTGAGACTCCGAGGATAGCCAAGCAACCAGTTGGAGGCAGACAGGAAGGTCAGCAGGGGAGGGAGAGAGATAAAGCAGAGGAGAAAATGAAGGTCTTGAGCTGCTTCAGGAAATTCAAGTGGTCTGCGTCAAGTTTGAGAGGGGTAGGGAGGCACCTGCAGAGGAGAGAAATCTACACCCCACTCTGTCTGGAGAAGCGTCTGACCCTTAAGAAAGTTGGAGGTAGCTGAGAGAAGGCCGCGAGAAGGAATGTATTTTGGAAGAGAGGGTTGGATGTAGTTCGGGCCTCCGGCACCAAAAAGCCTTGTAGATGATGCAGAGGGTCTTGAACTTGATCCTTGCAGCCACCGGGAGCCAGTGGAGAGATTTCAGGGCTGAAGAGATACGGTCCCTAGGCTTGAGGCCAAGGATAAGTCTTGCAGTCCTGTTCTGGATTATTGGCAGAGGGCGGAGAGTAGGAGGGCAAATTGAGAAAGAGGCTGTTGCAGTAGTCCAGCCTAGAGAGAACCAGGGCTCTGGAGACAGTGAGCTGCTGGGGGAAAGTGAGAAAAAGATTAATACCTCTGAGGAGGTACAACTGGTAGTGTCCCTTCTTGGCAAGGTCTGTGATGTGAGGAGAGAAGGAGAGAGTGGAGTAGAAGATGACACCAAGGTTTTCTGCCTCACAGGAAGGCGAAGGAAGAGGACACAGGGAGGGCAGCAAGAGTGAGAGAGGGAAAGCGGGAGTAGGGGTCCCAATGAGAAAGATTTCTGTTTTACTGGCATTAAGGCAGAGATTGCTGGAGACACACCACTCCTGAATCTCGGATAAACAGTCAGGAATGAGCGAGAGAGGACAGGAGGCTGAGGGAATCCTTAAAGAGAGCAGAGCGTCGTCCACATAACACTGAAAGTTAGAGGAGAAGGTAGAGATCAGGTGGGCCAAAGTAGACATTGAAGAGCCAGGGGGAGAGGGTAGAGCCCTGGAGAACACCACATGTGGAGACAGAGGTGGTGGAGAGAAAGGACCTAAGTGCGACCTAGGAGGGTTGGTCCAGAAGGAAGGAGGTCAACCACTCGAGGGCCTGAACCATGATGCCCCGGTTCTCACAGTCTATTGATCAGGATGGCGAGACTGACCGTGTCAAAAGCAGAGGAAACGTCAAGGAGAATGAGGACAGAAGGAAGGCTGGAGTCGAGATTAGAGAGCAGATCTTCACGGGTGTTCAATAAAGCAGTTTCCGTGCCTCAGGCTGCTCTGAAGCCAGACTGATGGTCATGGAGACAACCAACACATTCAGTGTGGAGAGTAAGCTGGGAGATGGTCAGCTTTTCCAGGAGTTTGTCCCAGAAAGGAGTGATAAAGATCGGGCGAAAGCTTGCCGGACAAGTAGGATCGGCAGGAGGCTCTTTAAGGAGGGGGTCAGAAGCGAGTGCTTGAGGAGGAAGGGAAAGATCCAGTGGTGAAAGAGTGATTGCAGAAATCGGCCAAGGCTGGAGCAAGGGTGTCAACCTGGTCCTTAATGGTTCTGGAGGAGCAGGGGAGCACCTGTTTGGACGACACTTTCATAGATCAGCCTGGTCTAAAAACATTGTCAGGTGTAGTCAGAGAGAAAGAGGAGAAAGTAGGAGTAGAGGGAGAGGTGGCCAGAGGGGGGCCGAGAGAGGTAGAGGGAGAGGAAGAGGAGAGCTTGGACAGGATGTTGTGAGTTTTGGAGGTGAAGTGAGAAGCCAGAGCAGTACAGAGTGCCTGGAAGGGAACAGAAGAGGTGGAGACTGCAGAGGGATTGGCCAGCTCCATCTTTAAGTTTGGCCATGTTGATAGAGGCTGCTGAGACACAGGCTTGGATGTGGACTCTCTTCGTGGACAGGACAGAGTCTATTGTCATTGGAGCAGGTGGCAGTTTGTCAGAGGATGCAACGAAAGCCCTCCACTTCCTCTCAGCCAACCTGCACTTGCGTTTCAGGGCAGCGAGGAGGGAGTCACACCAAGAGTTGCACTTGGAGGCCGGCATCAGACAGATTCTCATGTCCGGGGCAAGGATGTCCAGAGTGTTGGAGATGGAAAGATGCAGGTTAGAGAGGGCTGTGTCAGAGTGTGAGTCAGCCCCAGGAGTAGAAGGAGCAGAGAAAGTAGAGGCAAAGGCATCCACTGACACATGCTTCATGGGCTGAACGACTGAGAAGGTAGGTGGAAGTGCTGGGGTGAACTTTGCCTGAGGGAAAGAGTTTCATGTGAGAGGAAAGCAGAAAGTGGTCAGTCCAAGAGAGAGGAGTGGTGAGAGGATAACAGGGGGTGGAGGGTACCTGAAGAGATGAGAACACCCAAGGTGTATCAGGCAGAGGGTGTCACCCAGAGGGTAGAATGGAGAGAGACAGTGTCAGTGTCGCAGAGGTTGTGGAAGAGCCAGAGGAGGGATTAGAAGCATCCAGGTGGATGTTGGGGTCTGTGAGGAGGAGATGTTGAAAGGTAGAAGCAAGAAGAGAAGGAGAGGTCAGCCCAATCAGAAAGGAAGGGGCAACTTGGCCAGTTGGTCTGTAGATGGTGGCCACAGTAAGAGAGAGGCCAGGAGAGATAGAGAGCCTGCAGACCAGGCATTCAAACGGAAGAGTAGGCCTGCGTAGGAATGACAGATAGGACCCACTCCGGGAAGATCAGGGAGAGAGGGAGAGGAGGAGGAGGAAGAGGAGGAGGAAGTAAGAATTTCAAAGGAAGGCAACATGAAGATGAGAGGAGCAAAGGCGATGGGGGAGCATTTGTTCTGGTCCAAGGTACATTTATAGCTTTGGGAATTGTGGCTCTTAAAAGGAATCACTTACACATGATTCTATCATATCCCATGAGATCATGTGATGTATGCAGCCAGTGGGCACGAAGACCCTGCACTCTGCCAAGAGTCGACGAGAACTTCTTATGGCTTTAAAGCAGCCATTACAAAACTCCAATACTTGCTTGTACTAGAGCCGAGCCAATTGATATCGGCTTTGATTGGTTTTGGGATAGACTGAGGGACACAATCATGTGGTCAGTTACCATCTGATGAAGTTTGGGAAATACAGACACATGTTGGCCCTTTTGTCACAATAGTAGGCTGGAAACCTTCCTTAGCTTTAAGTCTTACTGAATAATCAGGATGCTATAGCATGGTGTGAAATTACTGAATTTTAAATTGCTGATTGATATATTTGATATGTCATAGTTTTATTATAGTACTGCACAAGGAATTGTCTAATTGCAGAAAAAGCCAATTAATGTTAAAACTTAAGACAATTGTCACAACAAAATCGGCTTTTTGTCACATAAGGACGAAGGTTATAGCAACAAGTTTAATTGAATATTTTGACGTCACAGCATGGTATGAATCTACTGCATTTTAATTGATTATTTTTGTATACATTTTTATTGTTCTAATATTGTATTATACTTGGAATTGTTATAAAAAGGCAATTCATTTTGGCTGAATTATACTAAAGTAAAACTCCAATGCCAAAACCACGTGGTACAGAGCTCCCTGTTGCAATTGGCCGGCAGAGAATCAAACATGACCAAAACAGTATGAATACAGAGCTGCAGGTGTAGCACAAGCAGAGAGGGAACCAGTGCAGCAAGTCACCCACACGTGGCCTGGCAGCTAACTGTAGGTGCAGCATTAGCAGAGAGAGGGCACAAGTACAGCAAGTCACCCACACGTGGCCTGGCAGCTTCAGATAATACAGTATTAAGACAGAACTGCAGGTACAGCATTAGCAGAGAGAGGCCACCAGTGCAGCCAGTCACTCACACGTGGCCTGACTGCTAAATGCAGGTGCAGTACAAGCAGAGAGCGGGCCCCAGTGCAGCAAGTTACCCACACGTGGCCTGGCAGCTTCAGATAAAACAGTATGAATACAGAACTGCAGTTACAGCATTAGCAGAGAGAGGCACCAGTGCAGCAAGTTACCCACACGTGGCCTGGCAGCTTCAGATAAAACAGTATGAATACAGAACTGCAGTTACAGCATTAGCAGAGAGAGGCACCAGTGCAGCAAGTTACCCACAGGTGGCATGGCAGCTTCAGATAAAACAGTATGAATACAGAACTGCAGGTACCGCACCAGCAGAGAGAGGGCCCCAGTGCAGCAAGTCACCCACACATGGCCTGGCAGCTTCAGATAAAACAGTATGAATACAGAACTGCAAGTCCTGCACTAGCAGAGGACACCAGTGCAGCAATTCACCCACACGTGGACTGGCAGCTTCAGTTAAAACAGTATGTGTACAGAACTGCAAGTGCAGCACTAGCAGAGAGAGGGCCCCAGTGCAGCAAGTCATCCACACGTGGCCTGGCAGCTTCAGATAAAACAGTATGAATACAGAACTACAGGTGCAGCACTAGCAGAGAGGGCACCAGTGCAGCAAGCCACCCACACGTGGCCTGGCAGCTTCAGATACCAGTACAGCAAGTGACCCACAGGTGGCCTGGCAGCTCCTGGTAATGCAGATATCAATCCTAGTGGTGGAGGTCCGAGGACATGCGAGAGCATCAGGTACATGTGAGAGCCCAGAGCTGATGGACCTGCTATCTGACGCGCCTTCCCGAGGAGAGTGGATTATTGAGAGACATCTCTCTCTGCAGGTAGAGGGGGGATGATCACGGCAAGGGCACCTTTTTTAAATGCATGCTACCATTGTGTTTTCCATTGCATTTGTCTCCAATCCTCACAGCATGGGGAGAGGGCTTTGGTAAAAGCTGCCTCACAGCTTTGGCTTCTCTGCAAGTTCAAGGAGCCAATGGCCTATTTGCGCGATTATCAGCACAAACCATCCGGGTGACTGCGGTTTCCTGCGGGGAGGCTTCTTGCAGCCAAGCCACAGGGTTGGGTCACAGGATGAGTATCTTGTTCAGAGTTTCGCTTTCACGCACTCATACATTTTGCATAGACTTTGTGGAAGCAGCAGATACAGAAGAAGCCCAGACAGGCTGAGCAGTGACCTGTGCTCCTGGAGAATAGAGCACAGTATGGACAGTGTCCCTGAGCTCCTGGAGAATAGAGCACAGTATGGACAGTGTCCCTGAGCTCCCAGAGAATAGAGCACAGTATGGACAGTGTCCCTGAGCTCCTGGAGAATAGAGCACAGTATGGACAGTGTCCCTGAGCTCCTGGAGAATAGAGCACAGTATGGACAGTGTCCCTGAACTCCTGGATAATAGAGCACAGTATGGACAATGTCCCTGAGCTCCTGTCTTGTGCCCAAAACTAGTGTCCGGCGCCTGTTTCTACTCCTGCGCAGGTATCCCTCCAGTTATATATGATATGATATGGCATTTATAACGCGCCTATATACAAGTGTTTCAAGGCACGACGAGGCAAGGGAGGGGGAAACCGAGGGAAGAAAGACAACGATCTTACTAGGCCCGGTGTCATTCAGATTGTGCAAGTGCATGGGAAGGGGAAGAGTCCGTGGGGGAAGGGGGAGGGGAAGTGCAGTACAAAGGATAATAGAATAAATGAGATAAATAAAAAAATACAGCCAGCTGGTGGCAAGTGCAAGGTAAGCGCAGACATAAGTGGTGGCAGGGGGACTATAGGGATACAGAAAATAGTCCCCAGGTGCAGGGCTTGACAGGGAGGCAGTGTAGGTGTGCAACTGGTGGGGCATGGGCCCGAGATAGGAAGGGTGGCCAAGTAACTAGTGCATTTCAGCCAGGAATTCAGCAGGGGAGAGGGGGAGAGAAAATAGAAGCAAAGAGGAAGGTTTTAAAGGTGTTTCCGGAACCAGAGATGGTTCTCCTCAAGTTTCAGGGAGGCAGGAAGGCTGTTCCAGAGAGAGGCCCCTGCTGCGGAGAGAGATCTACCACCAACTTGTTGCTTGGAGAAGCAAATGACCCTGAGGGAATTGGAGGCGGATGAGAGAAGAGCTCGAGAAGGAAGATATTTAGGAAGAGAGAGTTGAAGTTAGAGATACAATCCCTGGGCTTGAGGCCAAGGACAAGTCTTGCAGTCGTGTTCTGGATGAGTTGCAGAGGGCCGAGAGTATAAGCAGGCAGATTTAGAAAGAGGCTGTTGCAGTAGCCCAGCCTAGAGAGAACCAGAGCTATGGAGCCAGTGAGCTTCTGGGGGGGAAGGAGCGGAAAGAAAGCATACCTCTGAGAAGGTGAAGCTGGCAGTGTGACTTCTTAGAGACGTCAGAGATGTGAGGAGAGAAGGAACCCTGGGGTAAATGGGTGCTTTATCATTAGGAACAGCAATGTTTATAGAAGGTTGCACATACAGAATGCAGCAGAGGATGATACAGTACAATAGATGGTGTGAGGGACCGGGTTACAAAGTGGTACATGAAGATGGGCATAGTGGCATTATAGGGAACCAGGTTACAGGTTGGTCAGCTGCAGAAGGGCATATATTGGATACAAGGATACAATTGGCAAACTGGCATAACTAGAGTTATGCCTTTGATACAAGGATGCATTTGATACAAAAAAATAGGAAGCAGGATTTAGCTAAGTGCAGTTAACAGTCTATTGCTGAGTTGTGAGTAGTTCCTTTACCTTGGCTCAGAACGACGTGTCAGCTCTGATGGTCATTGGTAGTGCATTCCAGGATTTAGCTGCTAGCACAGGACAGCTAGCTCCCCGGGATGTTAACCTTGGGATGTTAATTTGGTGTAGATATGGGGATCTAGTTTGCCTGGTAGAGTTCTGTCTTGTAAATTTGTCAGATATGTAACGTGGTGCTGTCAGATAGAGACTTGTGTGTAATGACCAGTGCTCGTAATATAATTCTCTCACGGATATCGAGCCAGTGAAATTCCTTTCTGGCGGAGGAAATGTGGGCCTTGCAGGGGAGATTAAGGGAGCATCTAAGGGTGTTGTTTTGGAGTATCTGTAGTCTATTCAGGTTGTGGTTAGTGGAGCCGAGGAAGAGTGTGTTACAATAGTCCAGTTTGGACAATATCAGGGCCCCATCCAGTGTAAGGCAACTGTTGGTGGATAAGAAAGGTTTGTAGGCATTAATAGGGTTATTGGTGTAGGCCGTAGATGAGATGGTGGCGTTAATTTGTTTTTTGAGAGAGTGTCGAGTTAATATACACACCTAGTGATTTGACTTCTTTTGACACTTTTATAATGTTTCCATCAATGGTGTAGGATTGGTATATGGGGTCAAGTTTGTTGAGACGGGCCTGTGAACCAACGAACAGCAGTTCCATCTTGTCATCGTTTAAGCAGAGGCTATGGATCACCATCCATGCTTGGATTTCAAGGTAGATCTCATTTAGTTTTGCAACATCCTCCTCATAGTTCCCTGTGAGCGCGATGAGGACCTGGGTGTCATCAGCATAGTTTGTATATGTAACTCCCAGGTCATTAAGGCGGTCGAAGAGGAGCTTGGCAAAGACATTGTAAAGCGTGGGGGAGATGCAAGAACCTTGAGGGACTCCACATTGGATAAGGACGGGGTCTGCTGCAGCGCCGCCTGAAGGGGCGAAGACCTTGGTTGTTCTGTCCGATAAGAAGGACCGAATCCAATTGGTGGCATACTGGGAGAATGCAGCAGCCGAATAGAGGTGTTTGTTGAGTATTTGGTGGTCAACTAGGTCGAAGGCAGCGGACAGATCCAACAAGAGCAGGATGGCCAGATTGTCTTTGGCTTCATCCATCTGGATTTTTAGGTCCAGGAGGGCTGTTTCAGTCACATACCTGGGCCTAAAGCCAGATTGTCGCAGACCTAGAAGGTTGTTGTCTTCCAAATGTTGTTGTGTTTGGAGGTATGCTGTTATTTTTAGGAGAAAGGGGACAGCCGTGATGAGCCTGTAGTTCGTAGGTGTATTAGGGTCGAGGTTGGGTTTTTTGAGTAGAGGTAGGACCCAGGCCTCTTTGAGGTTGTTTGGGACTGAGACTGCTGAGTTTTCGAACGAGGAGTTGATCAAGATGGTGATAAAGGGGGTTAGATCTTTGGCCCCATCCTTGATGACTGAGGCAGGACATAGGTCACCTAGAAAATTAGAAGGTTTTAGGCTAGCAATTATGTTAATTACTTCATTCTCTTTTACTGGTGAGAAGTAGAAGAGGGGGCAGTCGGGATGGGTGGGGCTATGTGTAAAGCTGTCGTGGTCTTTGGTAGCAAGGTTGGCTTTTTTAGATTCCATCTTAGCTTGCAGGAGAGCTATTTTATTAGAGAGTGCTTGTTGGATGTTGTTGCACCAAGTTATGTCCTTGATGCAGCCATTGGTAGGGGGCACCAGTGATTCCAATTCTTTTAGGATGGAGAATAACTCTTTCGTGCCAGATTTGGCGTTGTGGATTCTAGTATTGAAAATCTCTTTTTGTGTGTTCGTAATAGCGGCTTTGTATGTAGCAGCTGTCGAGAAGTTTTCTATTGTGGTGATAGAGGGGCTTTCCTCCAGCTAGATTCAGCTGTCTTCTTGAGGTTACGAAGTGCTTTTAGTTCTGCCAAGAACCATTTGTTCACATGGGCAATTGGTTTGATCTTTCTTAATTGAAGTGGTGTTATTTGGTTCAGGGCTAGTTCCAGTGTGTTATTGTAGAGGTTGACCAAAGATGTAGGATTAGAGTTGGTGGTGGTATGAACAGCAGAGGTGATGGAGTGTAGTAGGGGTCGGATATTCTCAATGATGATAATGCGTTTGTTCCTAGCTAGGGTTTGCAATGGGACGGTAGGTGGTTTGCTTTTTTGTGTAACTTTATGTATAGTGAAGGTGATACGGTGGTGGTCTGACCAAGCACATAGTGTGCTTGCTTGCTCCTTGCAGGTGGGAGCAGGAAGAGGACCAAGAGAGGCGGGCCAGAGTGTGGCAGGAAAGGAGGGAGCGGGTGTGTCTATGAGGGGAATCTCAGTCTTACTGGCATTAAGGCAGAGATCAATCATTGGCAGCACACCACTCCTGAATAACAGACACAGTCAGCAATGAGTGAAGGAGAAGAGGTGGCTGAAGGTAGCCTGAAAATGAGCCGACTATCATCCGCATATCACTGGAAGTTGGGGCAGAGAGCGGCAATGCGGTGGGCAAGAAGTGACAGGTATTGATTGAACAGCCAGGGAGAGAGGTTAGACCGCTGGGGAACACCCCAGGTAGAGATGGAGATAGCGGAGAGGATGGACCCAGGTTGGACCTGGGAGGGTCAATCAGAGAGGAATGCGATCAGCCAAGCCAGGGCCTGATCTGTGATACCCAGGTTATCACGGAGACGTTTGAGCAGGATGGCATGGTTGACCGTGCCAAAGGCAGAAGGGAGATCAAGTAAGATGAGGACACAGGGGGTGTTGGAATCGAGGTTGGGGAGCAGATCTTCACGGATGTTCAGGAGAGCAGTTTCCATGCTTCTGATGGTCATGAAGACAACCAACAGATGCAGTGTGAAGATTAAGCTGGGAGATGGCCAACTTTTCCAGGAGGTGCCCAGGAAAGGAATGATGGAGATTGGGCGTTATTTAGCCGAGCAGGACGGGTCGGCAGAGGGTTTCTTAAGAAGAAGGTGCACAATAGAGTGCTTCAGGGGGCGTGGGGGGAGGAAATAGTCCAGTGGCGAAGAAGTTGTTGCAGAAGTCAGCCAGAGCAGGAGCCAGGTAGTCCATATGGTCCTTGATAGCTTTGGAGGAACAAGGATGAACCTGTTTTCACAAGACTTTCATAGATCAGACTTGTCTAGAAACCTCATCTGGGGAGAGCATGGGATAGGCAGAGAAGGAGGGAGGGGAGGCGGCAGAAGAAGGGTCAGAGGAAGAGAGGGGAGTAGAGGGAGGAGGGGGAGAGGAAGAGAGAGAGAGAGGCGCCCACTTCTATCCTGTGTTTGGGTAGAAGCAGACACCACAGCGATGGTAGTGGGCAGGAACTCTTACTCGCGCAGGCTTTCCACCTTTACAGGGATCTCTCTTGTGCCTGCATTGACACCACACAGCATGAACACAGGGGCTGTGGAAATGCAGACAAATCAATGGCTTTTGATTAGACCTAAAATAAAACGCTTCCTAGATCAGAATAGAAACGGATTAACAAACTATTCACTACTACTTTCACTCAAAAGAGACAATAAAAAAATCCTACAAATCACAAAAAGTGCTACAAATCAGAACAAAAGCTACAAAGGTGATGGAGGTGTGAAAGTCCTCCAACCGGTAGCTGGCGATCTCACTATTGCACATAAGTGTGCACACCGAGATGGTAAGAAGTCAGACTTCTTTGCTCAAAGAAGCACATTGAAGGGCGGGAGGGGGGTTGGCAGGGTAAGGGATGGGGATTGGCACCGTAATGGCATGATGCAGGCTCTCCGTTGTCCATCTTCCCTTCGAGCTGAGCCATTAGGCAGACCACTACTTCAAAGACTGCTGCCAAGCACACCAAGCTGTGTGGAGCAGTCTTAAAGGAGGATTCAGGGTTGGATGTGGTGGAAGTGCACAAGAGACCAGCGCAGGTTCAATCACAAAGTGAGTGAGTGTGTGGCGAGCGGCCAGAGGGCCTCCACTCAGCAATATGTAGGGTTCCCGAATAATGCTGTGGAGTCCGACTTGAAGGGTAATGGCTCTGGAACATCTGGACGTTTTGGATGATGCCTCAAAGCCAGCCCATCATATGCCACCTCTTGCCACAGCTCAAAAGGGAGGGGTGGTCTGAGACGACTTTCATATTCCATAAGGGATGTTGCGTGTAGAAGCTCACTGCCAAGAAGGGACCACTCCATTGTGAATAAACAAAGGTTTTCATTTTTCCCAGATGTCTGTGAGGCAAAGAACCACAGAAGAAGAGAATGTTAGACTATGCACAAGACTTTCATGGAAAGATGGAGCCTGTTCTCATCCCTGCAAGGCTGGAGCTGCTCAGGGTTAACAAGAAATCCCGACACAGCAAAAGGGAACAGGTGTTAAAACCCAGGCCAGGTGGGTTTATCCATAGCAAATGGCAGGTGAAGTTCCAGGTGCTGATCTAATAAACTGTTAGCAGAAGCCATGACACAGGCAGACTTGAAACCCGCCACTGCCAAAGGAAAGGACCACAAAACAAGTCTTCTCTGCATACACCCCAACACTATGGAACTTCCTTCCCTGTCGGCATCAGACGGGCCCCCGCGTTCCTACAATTCAGAAAACAAATCAAAACCCACCTCTTCAAGGAGTCTCCTCCTCAACACCTAGGCAAGCACGCCGCTGTAAGCGCCACCTAACTCACTAGACGCTGTCTGCCCCTTTCTTCCCCACCACTCTGTACAGTTGTACCCCTCTGTATTCTACCCCCGCTGCATATCTGTTTGGATACCTCTGAAAAGTGCTTTGTTATGCATCTGTATTGTTGTATACCTCTGTAATGCACTATGTTATGCATATGTACTTTTGTATACCTCTGTAAAGGGCTACGTTATGCATCTGCACCGTTGTATACCTCTAAAGCGCTACGTCATGCATCTGTATTGTTGTATACTTACGTTATGCATCTGTACTGTTGCATACCTCTGTAAAGCGCTACGGTATGCATCTGTACAGTTGTATACCTCTGTAAAACGCTACATTGCTACTCGTAGCCAGGCCCGCACTCCATAAATACATGAACAATAAAAATAATTGATTGGTCATCCTGGTGGATGGATGGTACTCATTGGTAGCGGTTCTTGCTCCTGTTCTGGGAGGTGCTTCTGGGGCTATGCCTTGCTAGCAGTGTGGCTTTAAGCAGAGCGCTCGGTTTTAAGGACGGTTCCATTTTGCAGAAGACTGGTTCTGAAGTGCCTTTTTGGTGGGGTCACTAGCCCTTTGGTTCTTCAATGGAAGACGAGACCCAAGAAGGTGGACTCCTTTGCTTTATGATTTTATATGTGGGGTATGCATACTCTATTTGGGGGTGGGGTGTGTGGCTTGGCGCCATGACGGATGGTCTGGCCCTGTAAGAGCTCCTGGCCGAGACCACGCGTCTAACCGAAAATGCCCCAGTGAAAGTACAATCAGTGTCTAACTCCTCAGTGTCCTGAGAAGTCGAAAGGCTGCTGCAGCTTTCAGCCAACTTCCAGCTGTCCTTGCCATGCGGAACACAGGGTTCGGGGCAGGCTACCCGCCGAAGCGGACTGGAGCATTATCGGAGCCCACAGGAGGGGGGAGAGCGCGGCAGCTGGAAGCAGCCAGCGAGGTTGACCGCCCGAGCAGTCCGCACGTTGGGATGAGGGGAAATCACTAAAGCTGCACCACCAGCGGCCCCACGCCGGTCCTCGACAGTCCTTGGCGCTGCCTCCTCTGAAGCGTCTGTCCTGCAGCAACAGACCGCATATTCATATACAGCCACCGGACCAGTTACAACAGACCAGGCCACTTCCAGCGGCCGTGATAGGCAAGTGGTCCACCAAACGCAGCAGCTCACCCGGGACCAAATGGTCCGGCCAACAACAGGATTCCGGGAGCCTCAACACCAGCTGACCCACCACAGAGGTGGCAGAGTCAACCTGTCGAGGCCCCTCAGCCTGCTCCCTCCCCCGCCTCTCGACTTCGACCCCGACCTGGACTATTGTGCAACGCCAGCCGAACTGGGAGCATCCACTGGGGCTTAGGAGCGTCGGGCTGGCTGGCCCAACCCTAGTGAACTGCACCACCAGGCTCTCCACCCACATCACCCGCGGCCCGCACAGCCGGAACTGTGACTCCCAGCATCAGCAAGACGAGAGGAGCGCCGGAGCTGTCCCAGTGAGGCCATCTCCACCTGTGGTCCAGCTCCTACAACTATTTTCATCGCCGCCGCAGTGCTGCTCCAGTCTGTTGTGCTGCCCACCCCCCTCTCCTGGGCGTCAGGCCCAGCGCGGGGACTGCAAGGTGAGGGGGCAGACTTCTGGACCCCCGGCACAGGCATTGCACCCCAACTAAGGTAGGGCGGCACCTGCCGCACCATCGAGTGCATCCCACTGGGCCCCGTGGCACGCAGCCTACCAGCAAGGGCCTCCACGTCCGACATCAGTCGGGGGGGCACCTCCTCACCACCCCCCCCCCCATCAGATGAAACAGAATGTCCAGCGGGTCCCGGGCCCGGGCAGGAGGAGCCCTATAACCAGCATCATCAAACCGGGTGGGAGACCCTCCCCACTGGCTCTCCTACAACTGAGCAGCCCCACACCACCCGGCCATGCAACCCACCTCCTATGTGTTGAGACCGACGGGGTGTGTTCAACAGGGCCACCTCCATCGGACAAATAAGAGAGCCTGGGGCCAACACCAGAGGGGCTCCCAACTGGGCCCATCGGGCCGTTGACCGAGCAGGTGAAACAACAGCAGGGGGCCCAATTGCCCAAAAACATGCTCCCCCTGTGGTCTCCCCATCTTCAATCTACCCACCTCGGAGAAGGCCCTGCAGTGGGTACCTAGCATTCCCTGAGACCACTGGGGGGTGGCCCGAGACCCACCAACTACTCAATCGGCCCTCCTGAACTGCCTCAAGACTCCAGGGAGACCCTGAAACCCAATACCCTCTACAAGAGCAACCGGGCAACGCAAACACCAATCCTAGGAAACCCCCAAGGCAAAGGGACAGAGTCGGGGAGAGGGATGACCCCCCAAACCAACCAAATCAAAAACTAGCCACGAAAAGGTCAAGCCCAGCCTTGGCCCTCACTAGTCCTGGCACACCTGCTGCAAACACATAGAACGTTCAGGAACCGCAACCTCACCGAACAGAAGGACATTGCCACCCTGCTCTCGACAACTATGGCAGAGAAACCAAAGAAAATGCCAACCCAGGTTCACACCCAGAACCTGGTCTGGAACAGCCGGCCCAAGCAGTCACAAAAGGTGATCTCCAGGATCTCCTCTCCGCCATCACCAAGGAATACCAAAAGGGTAATGAAGAACTAAAAAGCAAAATTTCAACCCTAGACAAACGAGTTGGGGAAATAGAAGCCAGAACTGAAGAAATTGAAAAATGTTACTCTATTTGGGAATTGGACTTTGACTCCCTAACAAAATATTTGACTCCCAACTTTTAAAAATGGGGAGTAAAATACTCCCACTTCCAAATCCTATCTGGAGCGATGCATGCATGCATGCATGCATGGGGGTTTATAAAGCGGCAAGCCAGCTAGGAAGCAACAGAGCGTTGTGCATGAGGGGTTGCGCCCAGGGGGACCAAGTGTAGCAGATGAGCTGCAGTGAATGGGGTGGAGCAGGGGAGGGTTCACCTTAAGCATAGCGACCACTGATCGGCAAGTCGTTGCTTGAAGGGTAGGGCCTTCAGTTCCTCTCTCAAGTGTATGCTGCAGGGGTCAGTCCGATCTGCGTCGGTGTCAAGTTCCATAGACGGTGTGCCGAGCAGAAAGTAACAGTTCACTGCCCCCATCAAACACCCATCTTTCAGTTCTTTGCTTCCACCCTGGTGATTGTCATGCCTGCCAATCCTCGATTACCTTGTTCCACTCGATTCTCCCCCAGGACAGTGGCGTTGCCTTCCCACACTGCCAATAGAATGGCCAGACCGGTGGAGGCTGTTCGGCTCCCTGCCTAGGAAGCAAGCTCGATTACAGTCACGTTTGTAATCTCATGTGATATACGAGCAGTCATGTGACCTGTACGCGTATAAAGCAGTGCATCTGGAAACGCTCGCTGCTTCGGATCGTCTCTTTTCCTGGCATTCCTGAGCTACCTACGATTTTTTCGCTTTCTGTAATTCCTTGCCATGTAGGCATCATCTCCTTCAGCACAGCAATGGAGCTTGGCGGCCCCTTTCCATAGCGGGCTCCACTATATTCCATTCCTCGGTCACGGGCGTGCCATTTCCCTTCAGCACTTCAACCTAAGTGGCTCCATGTCATAGCGGGTACCACTATATCTGATAGTTGGTTTATTCTGTTGGACTTCCAGGAGTTTTGATTCAAGCTGGGATTATTTCCCTTCCTGCTAATCTTTCCTTATGTCTGACCACCCTTTGACTATTGACAGGTCTTGTCATCATTACAAGGACATATACTTACTCTTCTTGCATCAAAGACTGAACAACAACAATTCTTACCATCATCAGAACACCCTTAGGTAATTTTCTTTACTTCCGGATACGTGCACTGGACTTTTTGGACGCTATCCTGAGGTGCACCACCCCGACTCTAGTGCGGCCCTCGTGCCGTTCGGGTTTAGTTTCCTCTACTAACTACCCTAACCCTGTCGTTGTTTCCTGTTGGATTACCTGGTGTTCTATGAAGACTTACCTGGGACTGCCTTGCAGGTTAGTGCGTTACTGAATTGTCCATACGCTGAAGTTAAACCTCCTTAGTACGTCACTAAATGTAGTCTTATTTGCCTTGCAGTTTAGCGATTGTTGTTCACCTACGCCCTTTCCACTGATTACTCACTCTGGTTTGTCAGGTTGTTACAACCAGAGTGTGACATCAATTGGAAGGTCTCTAATTGACAGGACGCCGTTCTACCTCAGCCCTCTCTTCAAATTCATGAACGGCTGTTCACCTTGTATCCTTTAAAACGTATTCAACCTGTATCCTTTGTTGGTGTACTATGACAGTACGTTCTGATTTATGACAGTGATGAGGTGGCGTGCTGTCCTCCATAGATGTTGAGTTTTGGTTGCGACTGTGGTATAGGTGATGCAGGCTGTCTTTAACATGCTGATTGCTTGGAAGAGTAGCCAGTGCAGTCCCTTGCTGAAGGCAAAATATGGAGGTTCCTCCCAATGTAGGGTATTGGCATTTATATTGCGATGACCAATTTCACTCGAGCAAGAGAGTGGTCTACTATAATATCCGATGAGGGTCCGTCTGGTGAACCGGAGACAGTCAAGCATCTAGGATTTTCACAAAGGCCTTCAACATGATAACCTGCAATACCTTCAACATGACAACCTGCGAAAAATGGCTGCCTAGCCTATGGGCTGTGCACAGTGAGTGGCGTGGCGCTGTGGAAAGGCTTGACACCTGCAGCGAGGAGGGACTGCGGCCCTACGTTCAATCCGAACAAGAAATCCCCAGCAGAAGGAAAGTAATACCACCGTGCCCCTCCGCAGCCCGTGGGGCAGGACTGGTGTGCCTCGTGGCAGGCGCCTCCGAAGGGTGAACGGGGCCCGGGAGGTGCCAGGCTGGGAGCGCTCCGGCCCTGTGGCGCCCACGCTGCTCCACGTCCCGCTGCAGCTCCCCGAGGGTGGGTGCCCAGGAAGCACAAGGATCAGAGGTGGACTTCCGGGGAAGGACAGCTGCAGCCATGCTGACTGCCCGGTGAGTGCCCCCTGGGGAACCCGCGTAACACCCCCTCCCAACAGCCCACATAATACTGTGAGGAGGTGCATGGGGGGCCTGTGGCGCGTATCACACGCGGAGCCGGCGTGCTCCCTTCCACCTTCCATCAACCATCCGGCCGTGCAGCCCATCAAGCAACGAGGGTGAATGCTGCCCGACACGAAGACGGGAACCTGCGTGGTAACACGGCAAAGACGCACATCATGTTTGGAAACGGAGCTCCTTCATCAACCAGGCGCTTGCCTCGGAGGCCCTGCGCAAACCCCCCTGCTCAACCTGAGCACACACCAGCCCAAGTGGACGAACGCGGGACTGGCAGTTCACAGCTTACTGTGCTTGCTGCTAGTGAATCCCCCTTACCCAAACAACTCCATCTGAGGGGAACAAAGTAAGCGCAGGACTGTCCGGGCGACAACAGTCCTTACACCACCCTGAATAACAGACGGCTGACCATGCGGATGACCAGGAGATCCACGAATCTGGAGTCAAGGGGTTAGCATAACCCGGAACCGTAATCTTACTATGCTCGACCCACAGCGCAGAGGGACACCGCCCAGGCCCCGACCACGACGGGGGACGGGCAAGGGCAAAACAGCAGATCCCAGGAAAGACCTGGTATACTTGTTAGGGAGAATTCTCTGTTAAGGCTAATTTCCCAAACCTCCCCCAGCAGCTTTGCTGGATTTTTGGGGTTTATTTTTTTCTCCTGCTAAGAGTGAGACTCATATTCTCCCACTCTTAGGCATGATTTGAGATATCCTTTGACTTTGTAATGTGTTTTATGGGCTAAGGGGTCTTTTACTCTATAGGGCTTCATGTGTTTTTGGTATATGTGTTTCACAGCACCCTCCGTGCCGTAACACAGGGGTGTCATAGTGACCCCCAAATATAGAGTCTGTACCCTGGGACTGAATATTGTCTCCATTGGCTTTACTAGTCCTAAATTGTGACCAGAACCAGTACATACCATCATATTGTGGGTGTACTGCTAGGGGAAATTCGATTGCCCCTGGATCTGTTGTTCGAGGGGGCACTGTCCAGTCCCCCCTGAGCAAGTTTTGGCTGGTGGCAGTGGATACTACTTTTTATATTCAACCGCGAATATATTCCTATGGGATTTTCCCATTGTTCGAGGCTAATACTTTTTAATATAGCCTCAAATATACCGCTGGGTTATTTATTTAATATTAATTCACTGGTTGGTTTTTTTTGCCAGAACTCTGTTCCAAAATGGCGTTTGTGTTCGCTTCTGTGACTCCAACCCAAGTCGAGCCCTTTGTTCCACTTTTTGGTGGGCTTCTCCACAGAAGCCGGAAGCAAATTTGAGTGGGCACCACAGGGGTATCGAATCCTTCTGGCGTTATCAAAAGTTTCTAGTGTGATAAGTCTTTGTTAGGAAGTTAGATCCTCTATGCAGGAGCTGGCTGAAAAAGGCCTGGAGACACCCAAACCCAAAAAATACAGCAAGAAACAAAGATTAGGTGAAAACCCAATCATACAGCCGCTCTCTGGAATCCCATACTGGGTTCTATATTAGTTGTAATTTCACTATGTATAGTTCCTTCGATCCAATTCTTGAAAAAATACAAAAGTCAAATATATAGTGATTTTTCAATGTTGAAAATTATTTTATAGAAAGAAGTGACTAGTAGCCACCAAAATTGTTCTTCGTGAGGAAGAGATTGCCATAAATCACTCTATCCGAAGACTTATTTTTGTGCCAATGCATTTCGGAATATAACAAATTCCTTCATCAGGGCAAGTCTAAAACAATAAACACATAACATTCACATGCAATTGTGCCAACCATCCCAAGAGTAATATCCAATATAGAATAATTCCCACATTAGAAACAACGTAAGTATATAAATATCAGTATGAACAGTCATCATCCAAATAGTAGAAAACATATGAAGGTAAACACATACCCGACAGTGTAATGAGCCGGATCAGAAGGCAGGTCAAAAGATATAAAATAAGAAACAAATCAGTACAAAGGCAAGTAAAGTTATCCTATAACAAAATGGAGGGAATCGGGTCCATTACCTGATGTAGGTGAGTAATGGCGAAATCTATGTTTCAGAGGTCCGGCTGCTCCACCGTGTACGGCGAGCAGGTGCTGTGAATGGTAAAGTGAATATATATAAAGGACCTATCCAAAGTGTAGCTAAACGCTAAATAGAAATAAACAGGCGTGGATTGTAACTCACCATATGTAAAGAACGAAGCGGAGAAGTTCTCTCAGCGTCTGCTCAAAGCAGACTGTGTTCGTTGCATCGGCGCGTTGCCGAGCAACCTGGTTTAATAAGACACGTGATTGAAGGCAGAATGTCCTCCTTGCATCGGTGCGCAGCCAAGCAACTCAGTTGTGTAAGACACGTGATCACGGCTCTATGAACACGAGCCGCGACCCGTGTCCGAGAACTGATCAATAAACTCAATATGATCAAAATGTCTAATTACTGGACCTCCTGGGGCAGTAATGATAAAAGTCATCGCCTAAGAATCAAAAAAGAAATAAGTAATCTGTCATCCATGGACATAGAAAAAATACTAAGATTGAATGAACCCATTTGGATAAAAGTAATGGCTGTTATATGAGCACCTCAGATGAGGCTATACTAATTATGAACGTGCCTAAGTAGGATGGATGGAGCCTAGGGAGCAACCCTAGGGCTGTACCTTATATTAATAGTATGTGCCTTAATGCCGCTAGTGGTGTCGTCTAGACAGACGGCACCTCGGGTCCTGGGGGAACTCCAGGATGCGCAACATGCAGGACATCTTTTAAACATGGGAAACCTACAGTCAGGGAACCTATGACACAGCGAACTGGGACATATCCTTGTTTACAGTGTGTCAACTGTAATTTTGTTATTAAAGGAAACTCCATTAACCATCCAAGGACGGAGCAGAAGATTATGCTTAAGACTTTTGCCACATGTGACAGTAGTAATATCATCTACGGCATTAAATGCCCGTGTGGGACATTTTATGTGGGACAGTCAACCCGAACAGCCAAATTGAGGTGGGGTGAACAACGATCTTGTATTCGTAATGCAAACATCAATTCAGCTGTGGCACGACATTGGATGGCCAATGGACATAACGTGTCCCAAATAAAATTTGTGATTTTGGAAGCTTTAACCGAGAACAGCCCTCATGAGGATTTATGCCAACGTTTGAGTCGCAGAGAGACATATTGGATTGACAAACTTGGCAGTCTGGCACCCAATGGGTTAAATGAGGAGATCAACTTTCACTGTTTTCTCCAATTGTTTTCTCTAATTGTTTTCTTACATTGCATTTAGCATCATTTGATTTAGATTGACACCAGTACGTATATGACCTGAATGTTGAGGGTCACTTGAATGTATATGAATAAGAGATGTTTCCCATGTTTAAAAGATGTCCTGCATGCTGCGCATCCTGGAGTTCCCCCAGGACCCGAGGTGCCGTCTGTCTAGACGACACCACTAGCGGCATTAAGGCACATACTATTAATATAAGGTACAGCCCTAGGGTTGCTCCCTAGGCTCCATCCATCCTACTTAGGCACGTTCATAATTAGTATAGCCTCATCTGAGGTGCTCATATAACAGCCATTACTTTTATCCAAATGGGTTCATTCAATCTTAGTATTTTTTCTATGTCCATGGATGACAGATTACTTATTTCTTTTTTGATTCTTAGGCGATGACTTTTATCATTACTGCCCCAGGAGGTCCAGTAATTAGATATTTTGATCATATTGAGTTTATTGATCAGTTCTCGGACACGGGTCGCGGCTCGTGTTCATAGAGCCGTGATCACGTGTCTTACACAACTGAGTTGCTTGGCTGCGCACCGATGCAAGGAGGACATTCTGCCTTCAATCACGTGTCTTATTAAACCAGGTTGCTCGGCAACGCGCTGATGCAACGAAGACAGTCTGCTTTGAGCAGACGCTGAGAGAACTTCTCCGCTTCGTTCTTTACATATGGTGAGTTACAATCCACGCCTGTTTATTTCTATTTAGCGTTTAGCTACACTTTGGATAGGTCCTTTATATATATTCACTTTACCATTCACAGCACCTGCTCGCCGTACACGGTGGAGCAGCCGGACCTCTGAAACATAGATTTCGCCATTACTCACCTACATCAGGTAATGGACCCGATTCCCTCCATTTTGTTATAGGATAACTTTACTTGCCTTTGTACTGATTTGTTTCTTATTTTATATCTTTTGACCTGCCTTCTGATCCGGCTCATTACACTGTCGGGTATGTGTTTACCTTCATATGTTTTCTACTATTTGGATGATGACTGTTCATACTGATATTTATATACTTACGTTGTTTCTAATGTGGGAATTATTCTATATTGGATATTACTCTTGGGATGGTTGGCACAATTGCATGTGAATGTTATGTGTTTATTGTTTTAGACTTGCCCTGATGAAGGAATTTGTTATATTCCGAAATGCATTGGCACAAAAATAAGTCTTCGGATAGAGTGATTTATGGCAATCTCTTCCTCACGAAGAACAATTTTGGTGGCTACTAGTCACTTCTTTCTATAAAATAATTTTCAACATTGAAAAATCACTATATATTTGACTTTTGTATTTTTTCAAGAATTGGATCGAAGGAACTATACATAGTGAAATTACAACTAATATAGAACCCAGTATGGGATTCCAGAGAGCGGCTGTATGATTGGGTTTTCACCTAATCTTTGTTTCTTGCTGTTTCTCCACAGAAGCCTCCAAAAGTGGTGCCACTCTGTCTGGGTACCACAGGAGGTGTGGAAGGGGATTTAGGCACCCTGGACTGAGTTGCCTCGGCAACTCAAGTCGCACTCTTGTGTGATTGGCCCAGTGGTGAGCCGCCCGGCTCACCACTTAGCATGTTTGAGTGACAGCTAGGACTGATGAATGGGGGTTCTCTGCATAAAAGCAGGGCTTTGGGGACTGGGACTTCAGAAGTCGCCACAGGACCAAAGAATCCGAAGAGGGACAAGCTGAGCCGACCTGCAACAACGACACCACCGGTGGAGCCCTGCTGAACCGCCTCACCACTTCTTCCAACGACAGAGGAGATCTTCATCCCGAAGAGTCTTCTTCCTTTGATTGGTGGGGATAACCGGTTTGCCCGCCTTTTTGCCTTCCCGGATCATCTCGTGGCCGCCTTGCCTGTGCCAAGCACACCGGCAACTGGGATACCACGTTTTACCACTACCGCGAATAAAAATGTAGTACCTTTTAACCGGAGAACTCTGCGGCTGGTTGCTTCCCTGGCAGTGCAACGACCTTCAGCTTTCCTCCACGTCGAGGCCATCTCTTCCTCTGGACGATGCCGCGACTTGCACCCGCTGCCAGGAACAACTGCCCCCGCTGGAGGATTCTCTCCACTTTCAAGGTACTGTGTCTGTCTGGCCTCCCTCACACGGTCTGTGTGGGGTGTCTCTTAAATCCTCAGTTTACCACTTGGGTTGGCCCTAGACTGGCTAACTGAACTTTTCTGAGCTGAACTAATTCTTTTCTGAACTCCCTGCAAGACTTTTCAAGCCTCTTAAACTGTGTGATCTTGGGCGCATTGGTGTTCTACTCTCTCCAAGAGGGAGCCTGGCCTCTGAATTTTTTGCTCACAAGTAAACTTTGACTTGCCTACCTTGCTGGGTGTTTCCAAAGTATTGTGTTGTGTGCTTTTTCTAATTTCTGCCTTTTCCCTCCCTTTTTCTTAATTTATTGGAGTGCCATCTTTAGTTAAGCGCTCACCTCTGTCTGAAAATAAATGGTGTTAACTAAGACTTGTCTAATAAGGAATGTACATATATTAATAGTGACTGTGTTTTTGAACTTGCTAACAATGATTCTACGTTATTTTGCCGCTCATCATTTTTTTTTGGGGGGGGGAGGGTTACCCCCCAAACCGCCTTTTTTTTAAATGAATCCCTTTCACCCACAAATATTTATTTAATTTTTAGCCCCCCCCCAAAAAAATTACGATGTTT
Source organism: Ambystoma mexicanum (assembly GCF_040938575.1). Classification (NCBI taxonomy): domain Eukaryota; kingdom Metazoa; phylum Chordata; class Amphibia; order Caudata; family Ambystomatidae; genus Ambystoma; species Ambystoma mexicanum. The sequence goes on from NC_090936.1 coordinate 1,226,453,858, forward strand.
TTTTCGATAAATAAACGGCGATGAAAAGTCCTGCGACAAAAAATCCCGCGGCAAAAGAACTGTGTACCCTTACAATAATAATGCTGGAGTGTTTCTAAGTGTGTCTTTAAATAAATAAATTATATACTTTGTTACCAAAGCTCTGGTCAGTGTTTGCTTGTGCTACTGTATTTTGGTGCCTATCTTGTATACTCTATTATACTGTCTAACTCTTCTTGAGAGAAGTCTGGCTGCTCAGCCACAGCTACCAGGTAAATCTGGGTGGTACAGACTGCTACCAATTGGGTTTACCGCCAACACCTGTAGTCTTAAGCCTTTTGCAGTGGTCCCTAAGGGAACTGCACAGGTTTCTGCCTAACAATACTGAATGCAACCCTGTATATAACCCCAACCCGCCAAGACACTACGGCAGCACTGCTAGCTACCGTGGGCAACAGGGCGAAACTGTGCAGCCCCACCTTCTGTGCCTAGTGAAGCAGATCACGGGGTACCCCGCTGAGTTACGTGACCACTGCACATCCCCCAACAGAGGAGGACTACTGCCGAAGGCTCAACGAGATGGCAGTGCATCAAACGCCAGGAGACCTGGGACCAAACCACATGGTCCTCCATCCAGCAAGATCAGTGAGCACCATACCAGAGTGCTCCTGCCCAACAGCGAGACCTGGTAGCAAACATGGGTAAAGACAGATTAAAAAAACCTACCATACAAAACAGAATAGATCAATACACTTTATTTCCGACACAATCGCAGGAGTCTCAACCAATGGAACACATGGAAACAGAGCCGTAACATATGCTCTCTCTGAAGGATGTCATGGCCGCAATAGCGGATTCCCGCACCTCGATGGAGCAGAAGATGGTTGGGATCAGTCTAGATGTCTCCCTCCTCAGGCATGACCTACAAAAATTGTCAGCACGTACTGGAGAAGCCGAACAACGCATCTCAAACACAGAGGATAGTCTAACAAATGCGCAACAGCAGCTTCAAGGAGTCACAGCCAAGCTCAAATCCCTGGAAGACAGAATTGAGGAAGGAAAAGGGAGATCCAGGCACAACAATGTGCGTATACTCTGCATATCCTTGCATGGAAATCTTTCTTGAACAATGGCTTACAGACATGTTAGAACCGGATGCCTTTTCTAAGTTTTTTTGCATTGAAAGAGCACACCGCATGCCCACGGGAAGGCCAGTACCAGGAGCTCCCCCACGTACCGTAATAGGGAGATTCTTAAACTACGGAGACTGAGATGCATTGCTGCAGCCGGCTCGTGCTAAGGGCACAATCACCTTCAACGGCTCAAAAATTACTCCCCCCCCCCCCCCCGACTACACATGCGAAGTACAAAAAGCTAGACAATCTTTCGACAGGCTCAAAAGACAATTTCAAACACTAGGAGTAAAATACAGCCTGCTTTTCCTGCACAGCTCAAGATCTACAATAGAGGAACAACAGTCCATTTCAACGACCCCAAAGAAACGTGGCAGCGGGCTCAGCAGCATATAGACGGGGGCTGGGCAACATCGCGAAGCAACAGGGGCAGAAACCCCGGGCCGCTGGCCGGTACCGGCCCCACTGCGGCCACCAGCACAGGACCCACAAGAAGACATAGGTGGCTGATCCCCACCCTGATCCCTAGCGAAGTCCACGATTAAGCTGCGAGTAAAAAGCAACACTATTTGGTCCTGCAGAAGAACCCTGACACCTCAAACAGAGCGTGACATGCTTACACGATGTGGTTACGCAGGGACCGCCTACCTTTCTTTCCACCCCTCCTTTCTTCCCCGCATGCCTGGCTCCGGCCATGCTTCATTCTTTTACAGCATGGAGGGTAGCACCCCCCAACCACGCGCTGAAGGGGTAGCTATCAGAGCTATTGCTCAGTTCAGTATATGTAAGCTGTCCGGTTGACAACTGAAAGTTTTGTTATTCGGGCGAACAATAGTTCTGGTTGGGTGGAGTATAGGGTGAGGGGATCAAAGTTGTAGCTTCAAGAATCACACCATCTTTAACACGTACGATGTGATGCTTTCTCCGCCAGTAATTCACGTCACACAAACGAATGAGCATGTCCAGCTAAATGTCCACCCCACACACGGACGCGACAAATCCCTAACAACGACGCCAAAAAATGCTGCATCCCCAGATGTCCAACACACATGAACACCATTCATGCACATCTCAGATGGCAGGAACCTCTCACGGGAATAGAAACAGAACCAGCCGAGTGATGACATGGAATGTAAATGGGCTTGGCAACAGCGTTAAAAGACGCTTAGTACTACAGCTGTTGAATCGTCACTCTCCAGATGTGGCGTTCCTTACAGAAACACACCTAGCTGGCACAAACTGCACACTATTTAAACGCACTAATTACCGGCTGGCGTTACACGCCGGATTCACCATGGGGTCACGAGTGGTACTAATTCTAGTGCACAAAAGACTCCCCTTCATACCCTCCACTGTCACACAAGATACTTGAGGTAGATTCATACACACAACAGGGACTCTTTGGGAACGCACCATAACCATGCTTGCCGTATACGCACCACCTAATTTACTAACCCCCCTGACCAATGACATCACGCCTCTACTCGCTAGCGATTCTACAGATCTCACATTAATTGGAGACTTCAACAAAGTGATGAACGTAGACCTTGACCGAACACATGTACGATCCAGAAAACCTAGCTGTACGCACCAAACTCGCCACATTCACCAATGCACTAGGGCTGCAAGATGTGTGGAGGACACTACACCCCGATATAAAGGAATACTCGGGGGCATGGCCAGCGCGCATGCCGTAAAGACGTGCATCTGCGAAGCTCCTGCCCGCGATCCTTTGGGCTACTGCAACAGGCAACTACGGCCAAGAAACTCCCTGCAAAAATACACGACTGGATAGAGAAACCTCTCCCCGCTGCAGCGATCCGACCTCCAAACAAAATCGGAGTCGACAACACCCTGAACGAGGCGAGCACAGAGACGCCCCTGAGGATCCAAGATGGCGGCGACCGTTGCGATCCCAGGTGCCCCCTCCTAGACAAGCTAACCCCCAGCTCCTGGGCTCGCTCTCGGCCCCCCGGAGGGGACACTGTGGAACTGTGCAACGCCGCGACCTGCAGACTGCGGACTGCCGACTGCTTGGAGTGAGCAGGGACCCTGCGCAGCGAGAGCCGGAGACGAGGGCCTCCTCTCGCTGCCCGACAACACAGGCGCTGGGCCCCAATAGTGATCGAACACGAGGAGGATGGAATTGACCCTCTCCAGAGGCACGGCTCTGGGGCCAGACCTAAACGGACTGAACCGCGGAGACAGGCCTGCGACACAGAACAACGACCCCCAACGCCGATAACAGTGAGTGGCTGCCTTGCGCCCCCCTACCCTCCCGTGCTGCTATGGAAATATAACGAGGGCACCAGCCCAACCGTCGGGGCCTGTGGGAAGGGGGACCAGGACCAGCTGCCCTGCCCAACATAAAACATCCCCGATTACGGCGACACTGAACTGCTTGAACCACACCACACGGGGGCAAGACTCAACGCTGCCAGGATCACCCCCACAACATCACCGGAGGCTGAATCTAACTAGACGCGACAACAACGCGCGAAGAGGGGGGGCCCCAGCTCCAGTTCCTCACCAAAACTTAATACCGGGATAGGCACCCAACGAACAGTGGAGGCTGGCACGGCGGCCCAGAGGGAAAGGATGTCTCCGCCTAGAACCAAACCGAAATCCATGACAATGGACACCTACACGACAGTCAGGCCTAAACAGCTACCACAGTCAGACCCTATACCCACCGATGAACCATCACACACGGCAGCGGCAACTGGTGATACGCAAGTCCTTCAAGCCATTGCAGTGCTCCGCGCCTCCATTGAAGGCAAGATTGACAAAATTATAGTGGATATGCAGCTCATGCGACAAGACGCACGCAATCTGACCGAAAGAGTCAACGCCAACGAAGCCACTCTACAGGTCAATGTTGAGAACACCACAGACCTGAAGAAGCGAGTCCTAGATTTAGAACAGCAAGTGGCAAGGCTGGAAGCGTGATCCGAAGACGCAGAAGGCCGAGCACGGCGCAATAACATCAGGATCCTAGGTGTTCCCGAAGATACGGAAGGCCCGGATCCCACAGAATTTATAGAGACAATGCTGCAACAAGAAATTGGTGCAGGAAATCTCTCGCAAGGGTTCTCAGTAGAACGCGCCCATAGATCCCTTCAAAAGCGCCCTCCACCGGGCTCACACCCACGCCCGATCATTGCAAAAATCTTAAACTTTCGAGACAGAGAGACAATATTGCGCTATTCCAGGGAAGGAGGTGAAATCAAAAGACAAGACTTGTCAATTGTCATATACCCAGATTACACCCCCGCAGTACAGCGTGCCAGGAACTCATTCATAACAGTAAAAGGAGACTCTGCAAACTTAATCTGAAATACATGCTGCTCTACCCTGCTCGCCTCAAAGTCCTTTACAAAGGGAAAGCACTCTTCTTGGAGACCCCAGCCGCAGCAAACATGTGGCTCGAGCACAATAACTTGGCGGATGACGGAGAGGAATCGCCAAGGACTAACAACGGATAAAGCAGGAAGCCACGAACGCCATCACCGGCCGTCAACTCCACACAGAGCCAATTTAGACCGTAACACAACGATAGCAATATCGGGCAGAAGCACGAGGCACCACACACGACCACGCCAATGGGCGCCCCCCAAAAGAGATGTGCGAGTCAAATGCTTGCACGCAGCCCGCACCGGAAGCCCTGGAGAGGCCCAGAAGGCTCGGGAGCCCCCGAGTGCTGCAAGTTCTACGCAACTGCTGGGGGCAGTTCACAGTTAAATGGTTTAGTTAGCTCATTCATTAGAATGACAGTTGAAAAAGTTGACAAGTCTCCATACTACATTATGCCAACTGCAGGGAGGGAATCGGGAGGAGGGAACATGCTCCAGGAACCCGGGCGCATAGACAAAACTTCTTACCAGAAACACCCTGACCACGGGAGCCCGCCTGGAAAACTGCGACCACCACAATACCCCCCATTACATGGCGATGAGAATAAAAATTATGACATGGAACGTAAGGGGCCTCGGCACCTACCTTCGAAGGAACAGAATTAAGTCCTATCTACACAGAAAGGGGATAATGATAGCGCTCTTACAGGAAACACACTGCACTGAAGAATCCACCACCAAACTCCAGGAACACTGTGGTGGGCAGGGGTATGGAACTGCTTACTCCAAGTATGCTAGAGGGGTCTATACCTGGATCCATCCCCAACTCCCATTTCAATTAAAGAAAGCAGTAAAAGACCCAGAGGGCAGGTTCGTGATACTGCTCGGAAGCATAGAACAGCAAGAAGTTTGCATAGTGAACTCTTACCTCCCCAATAGTAATGCCCCAGCCCACCTCGATTCAATGTACGCTAGAGTCACACCACACAGAGATGGCCTTTTTATTTGGGGAGGGGACTTCAACTGCACCCACAATCCAGACCTAGACAGATCCCTACCCTTGCCTAGGACCCCATCAGCGGCTACGACCTCACTAAACGCAGTAACGGATAGACTAGATCTGGCAGACATATGGAGGGAGCTACATCCACAGACACGCACCTATTCTTACTACTCGTCCCCCCATGGCCTCCACACGAGACGAGATTACGTCTTCGTAGGAAGGGAACACCTACCCCAGATGGAGGAGGCACGGTACCTGGGTAGGACGATCTCTGACCACTCTCCATTGGTGATCGAGTGGAACCATGCTGGCCCACGACCACCCATTCCCATGTGGCGAATGCCGGTGGAAGCCCTGAGGGACCAAGCTTTTAAAGAAGAACTCCAGGACTCAATAGACAACTACGTAGAGCTAAATACAGGGAGTGTAGAACACGCGAGCACCATATGGGAAGCCCTAAAAGTAGTAATACGGGGTGAAATTATAACAAAGGCCGGAGGCGTGAGAAAGAAGTTGAAAGATGAACTAACACAAAGAGAAAGGGAGATAGAGAGGCTCGATAACCGTCCCTTAAGCCCACAACAACGGGAAGACAAGCTCAAAGCCCTTAGAGTCAAATGCACGAAGGCCTGGGGTAGACTGGCCAAGTTTGATTATACCACCAGAACAAACCGAGCACACACGGAAGCTGACAAGGCCTGGTAGGCTGTTGGCTTGGCTCTGCAGGAAAGAACACCCCAGGCACACAATTACCTCTTTACAGGACAAGGACGGCAATGTACATCAAGCCCAACATACCATAAATGACACCTTTAAAAATTATCATGCGCACCTGTACTCACACGAAGCTGAAATCCCCCTAGACCAGATAATGGGAACCCTAGACGAAACAGGACTACCCAGGCTCTCCCCTACACAAGCCGAAGCCTTAGATGCTGAAATCACTGCGGAAGACATAGCTGAGGCAATTAAGTCACAGGCTACATGCAAGGCCCCGGGCACTGATGGGTTGCCCTCAGAATTTTATAAATCATATGACTCCTCCCTGGTCCCACTGTTACACAAAGTCTTCCTGGAAACATACGAGCGAGGTATCCTACCTGACAGCATGAGGGAAACCCTCGTGATCCCAGTCCTCAAGCCAAACAAACCGGCGGAACACTGCGAATCATATCGACCCCTAGCCATGCTTAATTATGACGTCAAATTACTGACCACAATTCTTGCCAAACGACTTTCCAGATTCATAGGCGATATTATCCACACAGACCAATGCGGATTTATACCGGGACGCAACACAACCATGAATTTACGCAGACTACAACACATAGTCGAACAAACAGACGCGAATCCCGAGCCCTATGCCTTGCTGTCACTAGACGCCATCAAGGCATTCGATTCTATATATTGGGAATGGTTACTAGCAGTCCTACAGGAATTCGGTTTTGGTCCGGGATTTGTCCGATGGGTCAAAATACTGTACACCAGACCAAGGGCTCGGGTGAAAACTGGGAGACATGTATCAGCAATATGGGACATATGTAGGGGCACAAGACAGGGATGCCCACTGTCTCCCATGCTTTATATCCTCGGGTTGGTACCCATTGCAATCTATTTCAGGAAACAGTTCTTTGATGCAGGGATAAGACTTGGCGGGACGGACCACATCATTTCGCTCTATGCGGACGATGTCCTATTGTACGTCAGGGATCCGCACCTTAACATTCCAACCATGTTGGAGGTCCTCGACAACTTCTCCAAGGTCTCGGGCATACGATTTAGCAGAGCCAAGTCCTGCCTGTTCCCACTGGCAGGACTGAGAAGCAGAGACAGGGAGGAGCTCCCCGCACTAGGTATACAATGGCAGACCACGACATTCCGCTACCTCGGAATCCAAATAATGCACACCCCGGAGCTTATGCATGAGCACAACACGGTGGCGGCGATACCCGCACTACGCAAATCAATGAGCTTCTGGGCAAAACTTCCCCCATCAGTGATGGGCAGGGCCTCAGTAGTTAAAATGATTGTCCTCCCCCCGGTTCCTATACAAATTCCAGAACGTACAATACTACATCAAACCTAAGTTCTTTCGTCTGCTTGATTCAATCATTCGTGGCTTCCTTTGGCGGCAGGCCAGACACAAAATAGCACACTCTACCCTAGTATTAACATACGCGCAAGGCGGTATTCAGCTCCCGAACCTTGAAAAATACTATTTAGCTGCTCAACTCAGCTTTGTGTCCAAATGGTTAGCCGACAACACCACGTCCGAGACACCCCTATTACAATCCATGATCTCCCCTATATACCCGAGAGAACTCATATGGGCCCCACAACACCTACTGAGCGACATACCCTCCATCGCTACTCTGGGGAGGCAAATATGGCAAAGGGCGAAGGAGATAACCCAGCTGAAACACCCATACTCTCCCGAAATCCCATTGATCCAAGACATGTGCAATTCAAGTACGGACCTACTCCACCTTAGACACTGGGAGAGGAAAGGTGTCTATACTTGGGGGGACCTGTATGACGAAGGCTCCTTCAGGGAGTTCGAGTCACTACAAAAAGAGGAGGACATACAAGCTGGCCAATTCCTATGGTACCGCAGGATACGGGAAACGGCTAAGGAAAAATGGGACGTTTGGCCAGAGGAACCAGAGTCAGCCCCTCTGATAACGTTGTTATATAACTTGGGGGAGGGACAGAGAGCGGTCTCTCAGATATACAGCCACCTCAGCGACATACCCAACCCAAAAAGTGAGACAATGAAAAAGAGATGGGAAATAGATCTGAGACGGGAACTCTCAGAAGGTGAATGGAACAGAGCACTAGCATACCCCAAAGCTGTGTCCAGAAACCACAGATTCCGATTCATACAACTGAGCATGCTACATCGGACATATCTGACCCCCTGCAGGCTAGCGAAAATTAACAAACAAAAAGGAAGCTCACTGCCCATGGTGCAACACAGACGGGGCAGATCTACTTCACATGTTTTGGGAGTGCAGCAAATCACAATCCCTATGGATGAAAATAAAACAGACCTTTGAAAAAGCGGGTTCCCGCAACTACAAGTGGTCCCCCGAGGAGTGCCTTCTGGGAACACACCCTAGGCAAGCCAAACTCAAGCACTGGGTGAAACTCAAGGACTTGACCTGTATACTGGCCAAAAGACAAATTGCCATGGCCTGGAAAAAACCCGCAGGCCCGAAACATAAGGCATGGCGTAATGAACTAGACAGGTGGATTAACGCGGAAACAAGAGCATGGGAGGACAGCGTCAACAGGTCAACTGACGAATCAAGCTCTACCTTGGAGGCATGGATATCCCCAGATGATAAACCCCCATGAATGGAAAAGGACCCGACAACACCGCGACGCAGGAACACAACACCCATGGCAGAGACAGACACAGATCACGCCCAACCCCTGAAACTTGGACCCCCCGTTTCCCCCTAACCCCGATATCCCACCATAATGTTTGCCAAGACTTTTGAACAAATAAGTTGAAACAAGGAGACAGTTAAATGTTGTTACGCTACTTTATAAAAAAAATGTTACTTTTTATTAAGCAAGTATCACTATACCTGCTATTGAATGCAGGCCGAGAAGTTTTACTGTAAGATAACAAATGCCAATAAACACATTTGAAAATAAAATAAAGGAATACTCGTATCACTCTGGAGCCCATGCCTCACTATCCAGACTAGATTATTTCTTCTTACCATCAGGTAATATACATGAAGCATGTGAAGCACAACTACTCCCTAGAGGCATATCGGACCATTCCCCACTCATAATAACAATCAAAACCAATGATCGGTCCCCCCGCCAATTGGCGTCTGAACAGCTACTATCTAGGATTTCCAGACTTGGTAGCACCTATTCAAAAGATCACGGAATCATACTTTGAGATAAATACCGGTTCTGTAGATAGCCCGGGAACGCTATGGGAGGCACTAAAAACAGTGCTCAGAGTTGAAATTATATCCTGGACTACTCCACATAAAAAGAAACACGTAAAAGCGATACGCAAAGCCAAAGCAAAAGTACAAAACGCTGAGGCTGCCCACCTGACTCTTGACCAACCACAAACACACCGTGCTTTACAATTAGCACAGAAGCAACTGCAACACATAGCTTTAGATAATGCAAAACAAGCACACACAGCGATGCGGGCAAAGGTATACAAAACAGGCGACAAGGCGGGGAAAATACTGGCATGGCTAGAACGCAGAGATGTGGGCCTCACCTAAGTCAGGCAACAGGGGAATCGCAACCACTAGTGACAGACCAAGACATAGCAGAAGGCTTCGCAAAGTATTATGCTGAGTTGCACAAAGCACCATCCTCACTGCCTGTAACCGACATCCAGGAGGAAATTGCCCTCCCCACTCTAAATGAACAAGAAATCACAGAGGAAGAAATAACCCTGGCCATGTCCGAACTACAATCTGGGAAAACCCCAGGCCCGAACAGCTTCCCCATCGAAGTATGGAAGAAGATAGGTGCAAATGTAAATTCCCGACACTTATTACGCTTGTTACAGTACTCACACTCAAAAGGTTGTCTCCCCCCAGACCTCAGAAGAGCCACGATAATAGTCCTGCCGAAGGCAGACAAACCTCCTGACAAGTGCAGCTCCTACAGACCCATCTCTCTTATAAACAGTGAGGCCAAACTACTAGCGAAGGTGCTGGCCAACCGGCTGCAACAAGTTATACACTCACTGGTGCATCCGGACCAATGTGGATTCATGCCACAAAGATCCACTAGACAGAATATATACAGATTACATACTGCATTAGAAAAACTACCCGAGCTCCAGGGTCCCCTAGCCCTAAACGCCATAGACTTTGAAAAAGCTTTCGACTCGGTCTATTGGAAAGCAATCTGGATGATTATGAAACGCATGGGCATAGGACCGTACTTTATGAGCTGGGTTAAATTACTATATAACTCTCCTGAAGCAGTAACAAAGGTAAATGGGCCTGTTTCGAACCCGTTCCAATTAGGTAAAGGTACAAGACAAGGCTGCCCCCCCCTCCCAATCGGCTTTAATCTTTGCATTGGCAATTGAACCTCTGGCAATCCTATTAAGAACCACACAAACATGGAGTGGCTTCAAGTGGTGGGACGGCTGGGAAGACAAAGTGTCCTTATGTGCAGACAACCTATTAATATACTTATCCTGCCCTATCGTGACGCGATTATTAAATAGATATAGCATCTTTAGTGGTCTCTGTGTCAACTAATCTAAGTCCATATTGTTCCCATTGAACCAAATAGAAAACACAGTGCTGGACGAATGCCCTTACTGTGTTCAAAAGGAGCATTTCAGGTACCTAGGCATACAAGTCACGCATAATCTAATGGCCTATGTGCCCATAAACTTACACCCAATAATGGTAAGGTTCAAGGAAGACATCTGACACTGGATGTCCCTACCATTAACACTACTAGGATGTGCAGCACTTTTCAAGATGATGGCTCTCCCCCCGCTTTCTTTATATATTACAAAACGCTCCGTTACCCATAGCGCCCAGTGAATTCCATAAAATAGACCAAACACTCAGGAAACTCCTATGGAACGGGGGTCACCCACACCTAGCACTTACCACCTTACAAAGATCCGTATGGGAGGGTGGGATTGGACTCCCCCGGTTACAAACCTACTACTGGGCCAGTCAAATGGCAATAGTGAACGACAAACTTCATGGAGATACCACACAACAGAACACAAGACCTGAATCCACAAATAAGACCCATCATGAAATACCTTTATTGCAAAATGGATCGGTCAGCTGCCCCGTCCATGCTGTCACACATAACTCGAATATGGACGGACATACACAAATACTTAGGCTGGGATAAAAAACTAACCCCAGTACAACCACTGTGGGACAATAGGCACTTCCAGAAGTGAACAAACTACCTAAATGGCCCTCCTGGTCACAACTAGGCATAACAAACATTGGAGAAAACAAGAGAATACCATTTGCAGATCTAGTCATCACCTTTGTACTCCCCCTGAACGAGCAACATCACTACACACAACTTAAGCACGCGCTGCAGGCCCACCTCCCTGACATGACTGATATGCCAGACTACACCCCGCTGGAACGCAACCTATTCCCAGACATTATCAGGCACAAAGTCATGTCAACTATGTACAGTGCCATAACCTCTTTTGCCACCAATGAACTAATGGGGCTGAAAACCAAATGGGAGAGTGACATGGGTGTCATACCTCCGGAAGAATGGGTAACTGCATTGATGTTTCCCAGAGAATCGACTACCTCTTCCAGGCTCAGGCTAATCCAGCTGAAGATAGTGCATAGAATTCATTATCCAAGGGTAGCATTATTCAGATGTGGGAAAACTACCAATCCGGCCTGTTTGAGATGCAAAAGTGAGGAAGTCTCCCATCACATCCTGTGGGAGTGTACTTTCATTCAGCAATGCTGGCAGCAGAGTGCTGCGATGAACTGTCGAGGGTAATGGGCAAAGTGATTCATAGAAGCCCGAAACAGTAGTTGTTGGGGATAGAGGAGAATATTGAACTGTCACGATACGAAAAACTGTTTTCATCTACCACCACTGCATTGATCAAGAGGAACATAGCGCAACTTTGGGGTTTGAAAACGACACCGAGCTATGCACAATTGACTTCAGATGTGGATATTTGTATTGCAATGGAAAAAAAGATTTTACACAGCTAGGCGGTGTCCCGAGAAAGCCCAGATAATATGGCAGAAGTGTGAAGATGCACACTGAGGGGAGGTTTGTTCCAATAGACTGAACTACCACCTGTGGACATGTGAAGGGAACTAGAAACATGAGACACTGGTGTAGTGAATATAACTAGACGTGTTAAGAGACTATCAAATTGGTGCTATGGTGTGATTCCAATGTTTGACGGGTAAGGGAAGTAGTTGTTACCTCGCTGCGCTAGGCTGTATGTTTTATGTTATAGAAAAACAATAAAATGTTTAATTAAAAAAAAAAACATAACCTGCAATTCCTTCAACATGACAACCTGCAAAACCTTCAACAGGATAACCTGCAATTCCTTCAACAGGATAACCTGCAATTCCTTCAACAGGACAACCTGCAATACCTTCAACATGACAACCTGCAATACCTTCAACAGGATAACCTGCAATTCCTTCAACAGGATAACCTGCAATTCCTTCAACAGGATAACCTGCAATACCTTCAACATGACAACCTGCAATACCTTCAACATGACAACCTGCAATACCTTCAACAGGATAACCTACAATACCTTGTTAAAATGGATTTCTGAACTCTGACTTGGAGGGGCAGAGGTCCAGAAGACCAGTCTACTTTCTTGGAACAAGGTAACCTCTGGACAAGCCAGACCAATCAGGGAAGCGATGGCGGCGGTGAAGACTAAGTCTCAACAGGGATGAGGGTGACTGAAAGACCTCAATGAGCACACAAAGCAAGGACACTTACAAATTACTCCAGACAGGTGTTATATTAAAACTATAGACACATTACAAGGCCTTTGTAACATCGGCCATAGCAAAGAATCACAATAATACTAAAGTAAACCAACACATCACAATCAATACAATATATATACAAGACCGAGGGGTCTAAGGAGTTAGGAGCACGTAATATGTAAACCACCTAGATGGGGAGGAAAACAGGCAGTGCAAGTAATCATTAGACTCAGTTCGACATCTGAAATACATATACACCTAACTAGGAGGAAGTCCGAGCCCTACGAAGAGAGGAGCCTTATGCTCAAAAGTACCTGTACGCGCTGGTGCCAATGGACAAAAGAGGGCTTCAAGGATATCAGGCAGTTCAGTAAGGTGAATGAAGCGATGCAGAACAAGACCCCACTACTCAAGCAAGGCCTCCACTTGTGGGCAGAGGCAGGGTGAAGGTGCAGGATAGAGTCGCTATTTTGCAACAGCGGTAGAAAAAAAACGGGCTCCTGCGCGAGTGGCCACCGGTTGGGGTATGGACTACTCACCGGTGCTAGACGTAGGCAGCCCCAGACTTCTCCAGTTCAGTTCACGTTGCTGGCAGGTTCAGCAGCGATGATCAGGACGTCTCGACACGTGTAGATTCTGCGTAGCAGGATGCAGGGTCGAGGGTGCCCCAAATGCAGAGGACATGCACAGGTTGTTACCACAGCAGGGCAACACGGCAACCGCGTTTACTCTGGTCCGGGCGCACTCGTCTCACTTCAGACCTGGGAATGCCAAGTGTACGAAATTCGGTGTGAGGGTGCCGTGGACGCAGAGCAAGCAGTAAACCAAGTTTCGAGGGCTTCCCCGAAATGGTGGCGGTGACAGAGCAAAGCGTCCTGCGTAAGCTGGTCAGCCCACTGGTTGGCCCAGGGACACTTCCGAAGAGGCTTAATTGCAGGGTTTGATGAAGGTGCCAGGAATAGATGTTCCCACTATTCCAATGGGTCGAAGCACCTTCGCAGACCTTCTAGGACGATCAGATGCAGAGGGGTCTCGCAGGACGACAGCAGTTCAGGGTGCCAAACCTTCAGCAGGTCACCAGCGGTTCCTCGACTCAGCTTCTTGTTGCAGGATACTTGGCTCCTTATCCTTTGTTCGGTGTGAACTCAGGAGATCGACATGGTAGTGGTGTTTTCAGCCTCCTATTATCCAAAGTTCCCTTCGCGCCAAAACGGAGAGGACCCAATGGGAGATCTGCTCACAAACACTCACACCATACGTGAACCTATCACGGACCACGGTGGTCCCAGGCATTCAGGACACTCCAGACTCTCTGGCACCCAGGATGTGTACTGGGACCAGACATCCCAGCCCACGTCCTGGAGGTACACACAAGGCATGCAGAAGCCCGCGAAAGCTTTGGGGTTTCGCGGGAAAGTGCATGACCAAATAATGACTGCCCCGGGTCGGCTCGACCTGGGGGAAGGTGAAGGGGCAAGACGGTCAGCAGACAGGACAAAGAACCTCGTGGCATGGCCATTTTGGAGCCAGGCCACTCATTTGTGCCAAACGCGGTAAGCGCTGATAACATGGCGAAAAAGTTTTCAAAACACACGAGAAACGATAGCTGCTACCAGTCCCGTCTGTGACACACTTGCACAGTTCATAATAAGTCCAGCGAGAGTTTCTAGGGCATTTGGAATTACAAGAGACCCAAGAGCGTGTGTTAATGTAAGTTACGGTGCACTCTTGTTTCATGTTGCACAAAAGCTGCAACATGAGGAAAGGACTAAGGGAAACGAAGTCTCCCAGTACTGACTGTTTTAAGGGCATGTCAGTTTCCCCATAAGAATTGAGCGAAAGCCCAGAGGAGTGCGGCGGAAGGCTGAGCTTCTCTGGCAAAGTCTAGATCAGCAAAAAGTTTGGGGGTTGCCACATGGAGGGAAAATTACATACAATTATGAAATCTTTCCTAACATACCTTCAACAGGATAACTTGCAATTCCTTCAACATGACAACCTGCAATACCTTCAACAGGACAACCTGCAATACCTTCAACAGGACAACCTGCAATACCTTCAACATAACCTGCAATACCTTCAACATGACAACCTGCAATACCTTCAACAGGATAACCTGCAATACCTTCAACAGGATAACCTGCAATACCTTCAACAGGATAACCTGCAATACCTTCAACATAACCTGCAATACCTTCAACATGACAACCTGCAATACCTTCAACATAACCTGCAATACCTTCAACATGACAACCTGCAATACCTTCAACAGGATAACCTGCAATACCTTCAACAGGATAACCTGCAATACCTTCAACAGGATAACCTGCAATACCTTCAACATTTTAAAATGCAGCGGATCAGCAACCATGACATATTCGAAGGCAAATGTTTCGCTATCCACCAACTAACCATTATGCAACACCTTCTTATCCAACAAAAGACTGTTCTAGAAGCATAGCGGACACTGGAAGGAAACATGCAAGAATAGCAAAGGTTCTGGTGTCATTTGGAAGAGAAACGTCGAGTGATGTGTTGCTTGGTATTTCATGGAGTACGGGCATGCTGCTAGTCAACTAGGTTTCTAAAAGGTCTAGAAATTACGATTCCACACCCCACCAGGATTAAGTGCCCTGTTTGACCAAGTTGGTGTATAGTGGAGGGGAGGTCACAAAAGGGGCACTTTGTCATAGCACAAAGAACAGTGATGAAGGAAACACCCAACACAGGTTGTGATGGGTTATGGATATTGTAGCAAAGATGAGAGGCAAAAGGACAGAAGAACTGAAAAGAAAAAACAAATGTAAATAGGAAAGAAATGTGAAGCAACATGGCCAACGACGGCGATAAATCAACAGAAACAATCTACAAGTCAGCAGAAGACCGTGCGATGTAGCACTAGAAGAGCCGTGCATGTGCGCTTTTGGGGGCACGGTCCAACCATCCTTCTGGCTTTCTGCAGAGGCTATTCCAACATATGCATCTCTCGCTGCACAAAAGCAGCATTTAGTCCAATCCAGTAAACGGTCACAATCCTGAGAACTCATTCACATAACTTTACTTGCATAGCGCCTGGGTCACGAAAAAAGGTTCAACACCCAAGAGCTACTTCCAGCTCCTGCTTCATGAATTTCAGTTTCGACCCCTGCAAGAGGGTGACCCACAAGGCAGTCCAAGGCCCAACAAGCCAGGAAGACAACCCACAGTACCCAATCCAAAGCGGTTCAAAGCAAGGTCAAAAACACTGATGCAAAAACCAGGGTGAAAAAAAAAAACAGAACGGATGTAGTCATTCTATTAAACTGAATTCTGATAAGACCGAGGTCGTTTTCCATGCCTCCACTGACCTTTGGTGGTCTGATTTTTGGCCTTCCCCTCTTTGTCTTTGTCTCGTTCCCGTCCTTTGCTTTAAGCTATATGACCCGCTTTTCTTCCCAGCTTGCTCAAGTATCCGGTTCCTGCTGGGACTACCATTGTCTCCTGCGCCAAATGTTTTTTTCTTTCATATACTGCTCAAGTCACTGCTTCCTCTGCACTCTTTGTTCTCTTCGTCTTGGTTCTCTGTCATACTGCCGTTTGCTACAAGCTGCATGACATTGGCGCCACTCCCAGAACGACGCTGATCTGTTGACACTCATTGGCTTGCATGCCGCTTCACTCTTCTGCCAAACTTACTTAACCTTTTCAGCGAGTTAGCTCGTGCTTTAGCTTTTCAGGGGAGCTCTCCCCAGGCAGTTGCATCTCAGTTTTGAGCCCCGACACCCCTTAATTCATAGCCCACCACGTTTCCTTCTTTGGTGGGACACTACCACCTACCATGCACCCCCCTCATTCCACCAATCCTGGCCCCAAAGCATGTTCCTCTTTGTCCCCACCTTACCTGTGTCTGGTGTAAGCTACTTTCCTCACCCGCCTCCCCTTTGCCTCTGCCCTCTGTAAGGGCGCAGAAGGAGGAGACGGACACAAAGGTGGCATGGCTTTGGTTACAGACATTTATTATTATTATTAGGTAGAAACCCTGACTGTTCCCATTTCTACGAGGGGGCTCCCTGCCTCAAACTAAAACTAAAGGAATGGTCAGAACATCCGTCAAAGGTTCTACCGTCCTGTGCCAAATACTATTCTAACCCTAACACGAAAGAATAAACTAACAAAACTTTCATCCTTCAAGAGAACGGTTCCCTTCTCCGGGGTCTTCAACAGTATCCAAAGATTGTTATTTCTCAATACAAAATACCAGGAGAATGACTCCATTCCTGGCTCGCAGGTTTCACTCAGTCTTTTATTCAGCGCCCAGGAGAATGACTGCCTTCTTCTGGGTTGCAATTTCGCAGTTTCCAATAGGATCAGGGGGAATGACTACCTTTTCCTGACTTCTCTTTGGGTGCCAGACCCTTCTTCTCTGGCGGTCAGTGGTCTCCCCCACTGAGACTAGGCAGAGTTCCTCGGATGCTCTCTTGGCTATATTTAGGATCTCAGACCCTAGTCCGTGGTCTCCCGACTGAGATGAGGAGGTAGGTTGTTCTTCTTCCACTGTAGTAAGGAAGGTTTCCTCTTAAATCCGCTTCACTGAACTTCACAGGGTCCCAGATCCTTATATGCTCTATAATGGTTTCACTGTGCCGAAGAAGCCCACCTCGGATGCACTCTGTAGTTTTGATGGGGTCCCAGACCTTCCTTAGCCACTCTCTCGGCCGTGCGACCCTCACGGTGTGCTTTGGCGACCCTCTGCGGCTCCCCTCGTCCCTACACGCCTGCTCATAGCTCCCATTACCACCTGGAACTCCTGCATATGGCAGTGGTTTTTCCTGGGTCTGGAGTCGGTCGTCTGTGCACCCTCGCCATCAGCTGGTTTCTAGTTTGGCTCCTTGCAGTATCGGTACGATTCGGGGACCAAGCAGTCCACCTCCCCTTGGAGGTTATACCACTGCCTCCCCTCAGGTTTGTAGAACCGACCGATCAGGTCCTGGCGAGCTGCCTTGTGCTTCCCGCCGGTTTTGCTCTCCGGTCTTTGCCACTTCTCAGCTCTCGCGACTGACAGCGTCTTTCTCTGCTGCTGCTCTGGGGCTGGCTGGACACCCAATCGGGTTGTGATATGATATAGGTTATTTATAATGCACCTGTACACAATATATACCTAAAATGTACACAGAGGTCATCCCGCATTATACCAGCCCTAGGGGGACTATTGTGTAGCAGCCTCATCTCCCTAGCCCCTGGGGAGAAGTGACGACACCTTGTGATTCGTCACATCTCATGCTTTGTGGTCTGGGCGGCTGCAACAAATACTCCTTTGTGGCCCACAAGTGTACACCCTCTATGCAGCCTCACCTCAACAGCCTCTTTTATGGGAGGCACAGAGTACACAGTTATAAAGACTCCCACTCAAAGGTCTCAAATTATTCCTATATTGGAACTGTTCCGCTGGCTCCCATCGGATGCACTTCAGTTTTGCATGGCATGTCCGATAAGCTTCAAATAAACCTGACTTTTAATTTGGTGGAAAAATGTATCTCAGGAGACGTGGAAGCAAAGGTCTTTTTCACCTTCAGACTGCAAGATTTTTAAAAGCTGTGATGACTACGAGAGTCATATCTTAGAAAGGGTACCACTATCTGAAATAGTCATTAAGTAGAATTGTGTACGTTAGAGAACTAGTTGATGTTCACTCAAAAGCCAAAACATTTAAAAACCTGCTTTAGTTTGCGTGAGATATGAATACCCTTGCTGTGGTTTTGCTGAATTCTGTGCGAGGAAGAGATGGCAGAATGGTCTTGTTTGGGGATTTCCTGTTGCTGCGCCGCTTCACTCAGTCATGCTGTTAGTGTTAAGATGACGTTTCCCTGTTTAACAGCTTAGGTTTTAATCTTGGTTATTTGTTTTCAGTCTCGTTTTCATCTCAGGTCATGTAATATACCCTGGACACAAACGTCTAGTCCGATACTCTTTGTAGGTCGTCTGCAGGAGGCAGAATTGTTAGACAATCGTCTGTTTTGGAGGAAAGGCCTAGCCTCCTTTATTAGGACCATAGGCATGTCAGATGGGAATAGAGTATAAAGCGTTGGTGCCAACGGAAAGACTTATTTTAGATCTTCACTCTTTCAGTAATGTTTTTAGGTTTCCATTCTCCACGACCCTGTACAGTCCTGTATGTGCGTATTGGCGAGGAATGCTACATTCATGTTAGGCCAGGTTGATGGCATGACGTTGTGTTATCATTTTCACATTCGATTACTAAGATTAAAGCCATCATATACACTAGTCAATAGAACCCACGTTTCAAGGCAATTGTATCTCCAGAACATATGTATGGACTACGTTGCACAAGGTCAGGCAATTATTCACTGTATCTTGAACACACAACTAGAGCCATGGTGGGCGCAATCCCAGTTACCTTTGCCCAACTACTTGTTAAAGTAGTAATTTAAGAAAGCTCTTCCTCCAAATAACCATTAGGGTAATGAATCTTTTGTTCACTGGGCAACATTGATTGCCCTTTTCATATACTTCAGTGAACGCGCTCCCTGGGCCTCCCATTCGTTTATTTCCTGGTTCCTGTCCAATGCTGGGCTAAGAAGCATGGCCCACTCTGCCAGGGTGGCTTAAACTACAGCAGCAGGCCGGCTATTTGGGCTGGAACACCTCAGTGAGGCCACCTACTCCAAAACGCTTTATTTCCATAAGGAAACCTTCAAAACGCCTTCTCTGCCCCATTTCCTATTTATGTATGTATTGTTGCTTTGATAGGCTTCAATCCTCTATTGGGTAAAGACCATGGCAACGCAAGCTATACATCTATCAACCGATACACAGTGTTATGAAGTATGCAACCTGATCCTGTCCCAAGAGCTGAGGAGAACAGTGAGAACCAGGAAAGCCACCAAAGTAACAGTACCACTGCCGAGCGCTACCTGGAGGTGGGCAGCTTTTGCACTGCGAGCCCTCCTCTCAAGTTACAATGCCACCCAAGAGACGAGACCCTCTAGCTCACAATGGGACTCATTGATCCATGTGGCAAAGTCCAAACCAGGAATGGGGCACCGTATTGGAAACACCCTCTTGGACAGATCTCTCAAGAAAGCGAGTGTAAGCCTCTAGCTAAGGACACTAGACGAGATCCAGGCAGAGAACATGGAGTAGGCTGTAGGTCACGTGACCAGGCCCTGCCACTCAGGTGCTTCACCCACCACCTAATCAGACCTAATCTGTTTTTGCCTGTTAACTGATAGGGTTAAGGGCCAGACCCGCTATCCTGCATTACACCTACAAAGTATTTGCTGCATCTGCTACTCATCGAAAGACATCACCATGACTCCTACCTCCACAGCCCATCCCCACTCTCACTAGAGTTTGAACAGCCAAGCACCCTGGCCAGTCCACACAAGCTACCCTAGTGAACCTCATCAATATTGCCCTTGCCCCCATCCAACACCCTCAGACCACACGCACACCTCTCATGTTGATCAATGCTCACCCAGCAGTCACTCACACTGCAGAGACCGCTGAGGTTCTCTCATGGAACAACCTAGATGCCCTGTTCATCACAAACATGGTTTACCCCATCCTCCCCACATTCTTTTATCCATGTCCTCTCTGACAATTTGGAAGTATTTGTGCTTTCTCCCCAAGGGAAAGCCACCCCCTTTTAGACTAGGGAGGTGAGCACACACTGCAAGACCCTCTCTAGGGTTCGGAGCAAGTGGGACCTCACTGGGAGGGACTCTCCCTTAAGGGACAATGGCTCCCATTCTCAAAGGGAAATCCCTATGCTGTACATAGGGATTCCCTATGTAAGGCCATACATGGGCCTGCCTTGCATCCAAAACACTGTCCTCCTTCGGTTTGGCTGTAGGTAAATGTGGAAACCAACACTTTATCTGAAAATAAAGGAGTTATCACTTTAAGAAGAAATGGCTGTGAAAACAGGAACAGGAGGCCTAAACCAAGGAAGGAGAGCAGTAAGCAGTTGAGGCCCCCTGATGTCAGAACACCTCCGAGAAGCAGTAAAGGCAATTCAGAGATACCGGAGGACCGGCATAGCAGACAGCGGGGGAACTGCTGTCGGGACAAAATCAGAGAAACCATCCAAACCGTCCGAAGAGGTGGCTTGACCACTGAGGTGCCATGGTGGGCCTGAAGGCCTCCTAACTATACCGAAACCTGGATGATAAGCGAGGAAAGATGTTTCTCTGTAGCTCGTCGTGTTCCCTGAACAGCAGCAGGTGGCAGAGACCAGAGCAACTGAAGCGAACGGGAGGAGAGGAAATTGACCGACCCGAGCGTGAGCAGACTCCTGTGAAGTCACTTGAGGCTGATGCGGGTTCTGGAGTGTGCTGGAAGAGCGGCCGGCCACCGGGAGGACGAATAGTTAAGCAAAGAGACTATGATGGTGATGCATGTATTAATGAAATTCCGAGTGAGCAGAAACAGATATCTGAGGAGATATTCAATAGCCTAAAGCAGGAAAAAAGTTGTGATTTGTGAAGAAACTGGAAACAACTATCGTGAGGGAAAACCCCAAGAAGCGATTTCAAGAGACACAATTGTTGAAGAGTGGGGCGATCCCTGTAAGAAAAGTTGTGAAACATATTGTGAGTTAGGAGCACAAAGTGATGCACTCCACAAAAGAAGGAACTTGGGAAAGCCATCTCAAAAGGTGGGGAACTTTCAAAACTAATAAGTCAGAGGAACAACCCAGTGTGAAAGGAAAGTGTTGAAGAGACTATATTCAAGAGAACAATATTAAGGGTCGTTCGCTCAGGAAAATATGACCCACCAACAGTTGGTAAGAAGTGCAAGAGCTCCTGAAAGAAATATTTCAGTACCAGAGGTGATCAGACATTTGGATATTTCAGACTTGTATGAAACCAGAAGACCCTGGGAAAAGCTGCAAGACAAAAAGGCAAAGGGGAGGCCACCAGAAGAGAGATTCTTTTGGGCCCAGTGTAGTTGGTATTATTAGTGTTAGGGTGGGATAAGGTTAGGTTTGAACTAAGGACATTTTTGGATTTCAGACTCTCTGACGAAAGAACCTTAGTTTAATTTAGTTAGGTAGCAATCCCCCCTCTAGGGATAGTTCATGGTCATGCTATGCCTTTTCTATTATTTAAAATAAAGCACTTGGAAATGTCTGTGTTGTGTCTGACTCTTTTTTCTGACCTGCCATACCTCCTACCTCAAGGCTATTGCATCCAACATGCCAACTGGCCAGGAAGGGCAGGCGGCAGAGTGGCAAGCATCCACAAGAGTGATTGGCCATGCTCCATCATCCCCTCTCCCAGAACAAGCTCGTTTGTATCCCTTTGTTTGCCGGGTGCCTCTATTGCAGACGGAATCCATCACCTTCCACCTTGTCTACAAACCACCTTGCAGGAGTGACTGTCACCCGCACACAACAAAAGCAACACCCTAGACTTAGTCTTCACATCATCCCCCCTGTATCACATGTGCAGACCCTATCCCACTTGACTGGTCTGACGATGCCGCCATCCCATTATTAGTCATCCACTCGACTATGGCTCACAATGGTCAGGATAAATGCCGCCTCACTCAACGCCGCTCATTCAAAACCTTCCCGGGCAATGAACTAGAAGCAAACTTTGCAGAATTCCCCACCACAGGGAATGCCTTGGGCCTCCTGGAATTATTCAACAACCCTGCTCTGAAACTGGTAGACACTCGTGCCTCCCTAAAACCAGTCGAGCTAAGGCCGAACCATCCATCCCTTGGTGGACCACCGAGATATTGTCCAAATGCACACTAAGACCTATAGAAACGGTGGCACAAAAATCTGGGGGACCTCACCAAGCTCAAATCTCTCTGACCAAACTGTAGGATTCTGATCACGGAGGCTAAAGCTGCTTACTACTTGTGAGAAACCTGAAGGTGTCTCCGTAGCTAGTCCCCGGGGATCGGTCATCCAGGTGGCCAGGACACAGCCATCTCTAGTGGAACAAGTTCCTGGGGGTGGACCAGTGAGGGAGGATCACCTGGATGGGGGGTCCTTGGGGAGATTGAGTGGGAAACCAATGGGTGAGACGCGGTATCCCCCTTCTTTCAATACCTTTTCCCCTTTCTACCACGTAGTATATTCCAAAACGCTGCCCCCCAAACCCTTTTCCGACACAGACACTTTCGCACACCACAGACAACGGACTAACACCTGAGCCGTTTACCCAACATGTCCCAATACAAGGGTCAGGCATGGCCATGCAATTGGCCAGAATCATACACACCGAACAGCCCTTTCCCTTCCTCACAGGGATAAAATGTGGGGCAAGAGAGCACAGTATGAGCAAGGCAGACCGCACAATGTGAGCTAAATCAGCATGGCAGTACAAGAGGAGGAGAAAGATGGCATATACCAAGGGGGTAACAAGAAGAGAAGCGACCTTGCCCTTTTCGACCAAGGCCTGTAAACCTTCCGCACAAGGAATCGTAAAACCGCAATAAATAGCCAGCGTGTGTTGCAGCAGATGTCAATGGTACACGGAGCACGCCTACGTTGATAAGCAGGACCAAGGGAGGCAGACGTCTGCTACCGTGGTACCGACCTTGACTCCAGATATTCCGAAAAAAGTCAAACAGTTCATCATAGCCTGTGAGTCGAGTGATGAACTGATAAGAACCGAACTGTGTTGAACGAAAGCCACAAAGTACAAAGAACTGTAAGAATACAGGGGAGACCAGCTGCAGAGGGATCGGGCACCAAGTGGGTGCTTACTCGAGAGAGACTGGTCAATCCCGTATTTGTTGAAACTACTAATACCAGAAGGCCTTGGGAAGGCCGCAAAGAAACCATCAAAGTGGTGATACAGGGGTCTTGCAAAATCCTCTATACAATCGAAAGACTTTGACCGACAGGTGATAGAGAAAGGCATGATTGATCAAGTTGGCAACAGTGAACCCAGGTGAGGGATGCTGACAAAAGGGGCAAAGCCTGAAGTCCCGATGAACAGTGTTGACCAACGTGAGCCCGATCGAGGGATATTCACAGCGAACTGCTGAATCAGGAAGCTAAGGGAAATGAGTCCCATATCATAAGAGTTGAATGAGAAGGATGTGATTGACAAGATTGGCAAGCGTGAACCCGATGGAGGGATGCTGATAAAAGGGGCCGACGTCTAAAGGTCCAAAATACAGTGTGTTAACAGGAGTGAACACAACAGAGGGATGTCGACAAAAAGGGGTGAAGCCTAAATAATTTTTTAAAAAGACATGAAGACTCGTGAAGGCAAGACAGGCCATTGTGAACCTGAATGAGGGGGGCTAACTTCTGAAAGGGGTCCGAGTTAGAAAAAGGAAGACCCAGGGGTGGAAAGTCATCACCCAAAGTCTACTGAAAAAAGGAACTGTTTGTTTTGACGAACATGATTCGAGAAGGGTCTGCGCCCGGAAGAGGGGGACCCAGGGGTAGAGCCATCACCCAACGTATATGTATATGTAGAGCCGAACTGTTTGTTTGTTGAATACACCAGGCCCACGAAAGCCAGACACTTTTGTTTAAAGAGACTTAACCATCAAACCAAACCTGACAGTTGATACAGAACTGTCGGCTCATGCTGGGAAAGCTCGAGTGTGTGCTGTGCTCAGGAGATCCACCTTGTCCTGTGCTCAAAACAAGGGGAAGGAAGACCCCAGGCAATCACATCCTGACCTATCATTTGTGAACACTTATTTCTTTATTGTAAACCCTATCCCACTTTTTGTAGTTAGGGTAAGGATTGGCAATAGGTTTTTTCTTAGTATGGCCCTTTCCTTTGACACGACACCACTAGGACTGCCTTATTTTCATTTGCTGGTCGTAGCTTGCTCCCATCTTAGTTTGAGGTTTGGATTAGGCGTTTTTCCAATCTGCAAACTCAGTTGAATAAACACCCTTGAACTGTAATCACTTGTGTCTGTCTGTCTTTACTGTTGCCACCATGAGTTTCTTACATACTCCACCACCATTGCGGCAGCTTCTACAATGAGCAAAGCTCTGTTTGAAGTAGTAAAGCATTGTACCAAATCCCTCAGCCGACCGCGAGGTGTAAGCAAATCTGGAAAAATGCAAAAGAATAAACTCATTTTTTCATCGAAAAAAATAAAACAAAATCCGAGACCATACAATGAACCGTTCACAGTATCAAACGCTGGCATGCAGACTGGCCCTTTGGACCGAAGGTTCTCCTCTCTCCCCCCTCGTTCTGCTCAAAATGATTGCCTCCCCACAACTACTTCTTACGCGGATGATATAATACTGGCTTCCATCATTAAACAGTTGATGGTCCCAGTGCTCAATGCGCTTCTCTGTATCATCAATGCCTCCCTCAGCGAGGGGACATTCCCACACACCCTCAAGACTGGTCTCATACGACGCCTTTTGAAGGAAAAAAAAAAAACTAGATCCTGAAGAACTGTCCAACTACCAGCCCATTACATTCCTCCCATTTATTGGCAAAATCTTGGAAAAAAGTAGTTGCTAAAAAGCCACTCGCCAGAGTCAAACTCCTCCACCTCCTAAATTACTGTCAGTCAGGGTTCTGTCCCAAGTGTAGCATCGAGACAGCCACCATCCAGGTGGTGGATGATGCCCTCCAAATCATGGATACGGGCAACTCATGCCTCCTCATCCTCGACCTCTCAGCTGCATTTGACACAGTCGGCCACTGCATCCCTCTCTCACTCCTTGCTGACAGGGTGGGATTCTCTGGCATTCTCTGGCATTATCCTGAATTGGTTTACCTCCTACCTCTCAGGCAGGCAACAGGCCGTCCAGATGAACACGTTGTGTTCTAACCAACTCCAGGTCTCCTGTGTAGTCCCCCCCCCCCCCCCAAGGCTCCATCCTCTCACCAATCCTTTTTAACCTTTACATGGATCCTGTGGGAACTCTCCTCAAAGATTCATATATAGCACAGGCCTTAAACTACACCACTTACAGCAACCAGCCTGTCCTTCGAGAAACACAGACTAGAAAGCACAAATAGCCTGGCTGCGATTCTCTACCCTTTGAAAAATATCAAACCCTTCATCCCGCTATTTAACTTCCAGACCGTTGTACAGGCTCTTGTGGTCTCACATGGGGAAAATCTTCTCTTCACAATGCTCCCCACTCCTCATTTGGCTTTCCTAAAAGCAGTCCACCCTGCTGCAGCACGTCTTATTACGGGAGCATGGAAATTATGCTTAATCACCCCCATCCTGTGCGAAATACATTGGCTTCTGGCTCCAGGCCAGGATACTGTTCAAGACTGCATGCATCATCTACAAAGCAGTCACGAGCATCACACGAGCGTACCTGGCGGCTAAGCTCCACATATCTGCAGGCACTTTCCTTGCACAGTAAAAATGGCCAACAGTCTCACAACTCGTCTGCAAAGAGGACCCGCAAACAATCCTTCTCTTGTTATGTACGTGCCCTCTGGAACTTGATCCTGGTTTTGGCTCAGAATGCCCACACAACACTTCAATTTCGCAAATCTCTCAAAACTTGGCTCTTTCAACACCTGACCAAGGACTAATCCAATGGAAACATATACCTCAACTCATAGTGCTGTGCTACTGGATGCCAGCCCAAATGCTGGCTACCGACACTGTGTACAGCGCTCTGCTGCGCTCGAACTAGGTCTGCGCTTTAAACAATAAAATAAAGGCTTGGAAGCACAGTGAGGCATACATGCAGAGAAGCATGATTGTACTAAGAAGGAGTAAATGCTCCCAGTTGAAAGCTAATAGCCAGGCATAAAAAGTCACTTGCCACCTCAATTCACACAGCACACCATTTCATACTAGTCAAGAGTTAATTATCTCTCGCCAAGAGTTAATTATCTATCGCCAACGGCCAGTGCCCATTTCCAAGCCTAGTATTAAGTGCCAACAGGCTGTAGATACTTGACAAGAAGCAAGCTGCTTATCCGAGCATTACTTGGGGGAAGACATCCAAATGCATGGGTTAGACTCTTGTGGAGGCTGGTAAAGGGAGCAGCAAGTAATAGCACAGGCAAGCTAGTGAGACAGGCTGGAAGAGAACTGTGTTTATCAAGAAATTACAAGAACCGTGCTTGAAGCCATGTCCTGGAGACTGTTTGGGTACCAAGAAGCAAGCTAGGTTTGATCAGCATCCCTGTCAGACAAACCCCAATACACTATCTTTGGTGTAAAGCGCTTTATAAATCAATAAATACAAATATAAGTTCAGACGGGAACATTTCAAGTTACAAGGTGATAGACGGGCACTAAGCCACTTAGTTCTCCAAATGCACAAAGTACACCTTTTCTAACTCGTCAAGAATCAATGATCACTTGAAGCAGATATTGGCAAAAGCACATCGAGGCCTTTTACATCATGTCCCTTGATTACGCCTCCTGCTTATATTGTTCCGAGAGGTCATTCATTTACTTAACAGAGAATCCCCTACGAGTTAAATACTTTCATCCCTTCAACCACCCTGACGAGAATAAACCTTTTCTTAAAACTTATTTGTTGCATTTTCTGTCGGTCCATCATAAAGGCCAACCGTCTTGGATTCCTTCTTGCACTATCAGTGACCAAAAAGCTTCTTTGTTTTACTTTACCTTATTGATTTCAAACTGATAAAAAGGCTTTTGTTTTCTCATCCATGTTATTGTATTTCAATTTTTACTTTTCAGCATGTGGCGCTGCGTCTCAGTCAAGAAAATTTGCGGCCCTCTCGTATCTCCATATGATGCCGTCGACGCATACTAAACAGATCAACCTATGCAGATAATAAGTGTTGCAACGCAACATGAAAGTTAAACCCGAATATTCACCAGTGCTTTATCCTCCTGGTTAACTCTAGATTTGTATCGGAAACGTTCCAAAGGTTTGGCCAACAGAAATATCCACAACCAGACCATATCAAAATAAAATACAAAGCAGTTGACTTGGAATTCTCCTCCAGGAGGTTCTCAAAATTCCAACCTCTCCTCCATCACTTGACACAGAGTTGTTATAATCTGATCTCTCCCTTTGCACTATTTTTTAAAAAGTGTATTTGTTATGCAAATGTCTTCACAATCTCTTTTGTTTCAATTACCCCTCTTTCCTCCCTCTCGGAGTCCAGGTACTCACTCCTTCTCCGGCCTCAGCTCTTGGACCGGTGCCTCTTGGCTCTCCACCACATAGTCTGTTTCAAGTGTGCGTCTTCCCCCTCATTTGGGGCCATTATAGGCATTGAAACAAGGATTGGATTAGTAGGAGCGAAAAGCATCTCTTGGGTGTCAGGCATCACCTAGTAAGAAGAAGCTGGGGAACCAGACGCTATTATATAGCGTGAGACGAATTGAACTCCTATATGAGATGCAAACTATAACTTTGCGTCCTTCATATACGACTCATTATGCTTTACATGACTTCCAGATGTGCCCTTATAAGTGTTTATAAACATTCCCAAACAGGACTATTATCACATAAGTAGGTTTGTATGGTGCCAAGTGGCATGGGTAGCCAAATGCAGCTCCTGGTAGCTGTTGTGTCAAGCCATACAGTCTCTCCTAGGCTACGACGAGGAGCAAAATAGCTCCCAGAAATGTTGACCACTGTTCCACCTCCCTCCGTACGTCAAAGTCTCCTGGTAATGCAGCTGCTTTCTCCATTGGTTGCATTCTGAGATTACGAAAGTGTCTGGGAAGAAAGGGTTACCACAGAACATGTGCAGACTGGATGTTGGAAACGCAGATAGATGCCCTTCCAACGTTCCCTCCCGCATACCTGTGGGGATGTAAGAGGTGGGGGCCAGGGTACGGGTGAGGAGAAGATGGGGTCTCTTTCATAGGGGTGTACAGCCCTTGCTAGGGAGACATGGAAAAGGGGGAGACATTTAATTCTCCTCTCTCTGGACTCGCAGAGAAGAGTTCTATGAATGCTGTCTTGCATCTTCAACCCCAGAACCTTTGCACCCAGGGGTCAATCATGAGGGGAGATGAGAGCTATTTAGCTCCTGGGTGTAGCCTAGAAGAGCCTGGTTACCTTGACACCAACAGCTACCAGGAGTCACATTTGGCTCCCCAGGACAATTGATGCTGGACAAATACACCTATGAGAATTTAACTCGGTGCCTTTGTAACAACCGATAAATAAACATAAGGGCACATCTATATGACATTTACAGCATACGTGGCACTAAATAAATGGGCAAAAGGATAGGTTTGCATCTTCAGTGGAAGTTAGATTTGTGAAATGCTAGGATACCCAGGAGCTGCTTTTAGCTCCTTCTTATCCAATCTGAATTTCGATCCTTGAGAGTGTGTGTTTGGTGCCCAGGAAAATGCTGGTAGATTCATTAAAAGTGGCTGATATCTCATTGAGGAATATATATTTCTGCTTTGTCCCCATGGTGACTGGCTGGTAATAGCCCAAAGAGAAAAACATCCAAGCTGAATCTCTCACTAGAGGCGCCCCGGTTTTGCCGGTGTCCCCCAGGCTGTTGCCCCGCAGGCCCTCCTGTAGCCGAGCAGTCTGTGGCAATCTCAGCTACAGTGGACAGTTCATCTGGATGTCTGGAAATGAGAATGAGAGACTGGTTACCTTGTGCAGGCAGGTTCCCTGCTTGGCCTATGCAGATTTTCTTGGTCTTCCTTGTAGGGTCTGAGAGAGCCCAGGACATTGTTTTTAGTTTTGGCGTTTTGTGGCATAAACCACAAATATGCCAAAATATTGTTACTGTAAACAAAGGGGAGTTTGGAACAGTGTATGGGGTTGTCATGGCAATGTTGACGCTCAGCGATAAAATGGGGCGAAGCACCAGCTAGGCCTTCACCCTGTCGCTCACATCTGTCAGCCTTCTGCTGTTGCCGGGGTGCTGTGTGGTGCTCCACAGTTGGAGCAAAATGCACAAAACTATATGGCCTTTATATTTGGTTTTGTATGCACCAATTCTTTGTGTTAGCTGAATTTATGTTGTTTATGTCCGCTGGAGAGTGATCCCTTTTCAAGTCGAACTGAAGCTGCAGCCATAGCCATTTGCTGCCGCATCCCCAGCGCGACCATCACCACCATATGTGTAATGCGGCCCTTTGTTACAAAGCACAGTCACTTGCCCGACACAAAGCACAATTGGCAAGCTATGTACGAAAGGAAGCTTGGCCCGCTGTTGCCTATTCACTTAATGCCCACATGGAGGGAGCCCTACTTTAGTAACTATCATTGGGATACCAGTGCTGAGTTTCTATTGGTATGCGGCACGAAACTCATTCAATTCATGTTGTTCCTGAGAAAATCCCGACTCCGGACACCTTATTTTTGACTTCTCTTTTGTGCGATTATAGTTGTGCTTATGTACAGGAAAGGGAGAACGCTTGGCTCCTCCTGCCCTCAATCACTGTCAGTCACACATCCCCTGGCTGAAGCTCCGGCAAGTCCCCATTAGAGGACGTGACTTACAAGTTAACAAATTATACATCTCCACTCCAGCGTGCGTGTGCCTTAAATGCTCGATTATCCAAGATGGCTCATCAAAACAAGCATGGGCAGCGGCGCTTCCATTGCTAGTTAATGGCTTCCTCCCTTGCTCTATTTCCCGTCTTATTCTATTGCACACCTGCACCCCTCATCTCATCCTCCTTTTGAAATGTTGCACTCTCCTCCTTGCACCCTGGTGCCTATAAATGCAAAATGCAAAGAATAGCAGTAAACGCCAAAACTATTGGCATTGCCAATGCTTGATTTGTTTATTTGCCGTTTTTGTTACTGTATACTCACACTTTATTCACAGGCTTGATAAGCATATACAGTCCTTGTTAATAGCACCGAATGATCCGGGTATAGAAGGACCTGCGTGATGGTCTGGTTTATTCTCAGACTCTCTTTTGTTACTCCTAGATCCTGCCCAAATGTTCTTTAGGTGCCCTCCTATCAAAGCAAAAGTGTCTCTGCAAGGGAAGAAGCAATGGAACTTTGCCACTTACATTTAAAGCTTCGCTCTGCAGCTGGTTATGGGCCACCATCAAGACTCGGTCCTTCGATGCTGCCCTCCAGCGGGTCTGGTCTGGTGTATGCATCACAGCGCAGCAGAGGCAGGTGACCAAAGTATTGGGCATAAACCTAACTTAGAGAGCCTGTAACTAGGAAAATTAGGTCGTAATTAAAACCAACATGGTGACAGTGTCTGTGCTGATGTTGTGAAAGTCACTCTGCTTTCCCGCCTCACGTGTGCCAGGATTATGCATCGAGTGGAAGACCCTCTTGCGTTTTGATCCGCAAAGAGTGGCTCAGGATCTCTGGGTAAGCAGAAGCTAGAGATCTAACACGAGTAGCTCCGCTGTGCAGTGTGCTTCTCTAGCCAAGGGACCTGCGTTTCTTTTCTGCGCCTCTGCTTGTTATAGTGTGTTATCACGCACATTCATAGGAAGTTAGTCACTCCAAGACATTGGCACCCATGCTTTCCATGTTAAAAACACAGTAAAGTGTCTTCTAGCAATATACTTTTTTATTGTTGCATAAATCCCAAAAGAGCACAAGAAGGTACAGCGTATAGCAACATGCTAATCTGCTGTGGCCCCACTGGCGCCGGGCCCTTGCGGATATTTCCAGGTCTGGGCAGAGTTCCTTAGTGCCACATGCCCCTTTTGTGCCATTAAAGTACGTACTGCTGCTATCCGGGCCTGCTGGCACACTGCTGCTGACAGCCTCAATTACCTGAATTCATTGCAGCACTCCTCCTACCCTGTCTGAGAGCCAGGGGGCTGGCACAGGCTGCTGCTACCACTCTCAGACAGGTGGGAGGAATGTTCCCGTTAGCACTGCTCATGTGAGAGGCGTGTGTGACTTTAATTCAGAAGGCAGCCTGAATCCAGGTGTGTGATTATTGTCCATCAGCCAGCGGATCCAACCTCAAACCTAACCACAATGTTGCAAGACTCAAAAATAAGGCAAGGTAAATATTTAAAGTTAATTTTTTCTATGACTCTAGTTAAGGCAGCCCATTGAAAATTAGCAAGATAGTCAAACTGATGACTGTGAGGAATTGGAGGACGTCCTCACTGGGTATATCCTTCTCTCAGCAGATCTGGGAAGGACCAAAACTACCGGATCCTGACCCCAGGGTGGTTACATGAGGGAGAACTACACAGTGGGGTGATTTGGGGGGGGCAAGCTAGGGGAAGGGACTAAGGTGCCCAAGGACAAGACGCAGTATCCCCCTTTCCCTGGTGAGAATCAACTTCACCCACCACCCCCCCTGCCCTCATAGGTGGTCGCTGTTTGCTCTCATTTCCACTTGCTTAGACCATTATCGTACTGAGACGAGGAAGAGGCAACTAGAAGCAGTACACACTAACATGTCATTTCACCACTAGCAGTGGTGGGAAGAGGGCTGTTAAACATCAGTATACACACCAGGCATGTCCCACTAGTAGGCCCAAATGCGACCAGGCAATTGATATGAGGAACACACACCTGCAACCGGTTAATAGGTTACAGGTGTATAAAAAGGAAAGACGTTGAATCAAGAAACGAGAGAGGAATGGCATTGTGAGGCAGTTCAGAAGCAGAGGGGAGGCGCAAGAAGAAGCTGGAGAGTAGGCTGTGGCAGAACATTGAGGATTGCAGTGCGCACCCAGGCTAAGGACCCTGCGAGTCTGGGGTCCTGCCTTGTGGATGACGAAGGAGCTCCTGCTCCACTCTGCCAAGGTTGCACCGAGGGACCAAGGTCGCACCGAGGGAAGCGGTATCGGCTGGACAGTTTCCTTGAGCCTGAGAGAAGGCGCTAGTTAACTTCAGAGGTAACTAGAGTATTAGGAGGGGCATAATGAGGACCCCTGATAGCAGTAATGGTGAAAGAACTACAGCGAGGCTTGGAGCAGAGGCGAACGCAAAGACAGGCGAGTTTCTGCATGACGCAAGATGCCTGGTCGCTCAGCACCAAATGCTGTTACCAAATGATACAGTATCAAACAAGGGTAAAGCATTGTTGCGCAATCCTTTATCGATGAGTCTTGTATGCAAGCCAATACGAAGTAGCAAACCACCACTGTTGAAACGATTGACAAGTTGCAAAGGGAGAACATCACTCGCTAACACACTTTTCTCAATTGAATACACTGAATCTCCATTATCAAGACAACCCAGAGGCTTGGAAGTTAAAGAGGTGAGGAACCAACCCTCAGAGAAACCAATATAGCTTAATACCTTATACAAGGACATTTTGGAGACAGCATCAGGTGTACCATTGGGAAGCAAATTGTGAAAAGCCAGCTTGTGTATGGTTATGAACATTGACCTAAGAGTGGTAACAAGGCTGAAACTGAAAGGTTTTGAATACCGAACTGAAGTAAAGTTACAGGAAACACAGGAAATTAATTGTGTGAATGAAAGCAAAGTGACATACAATTCTGACAATAATAAAAGTCGAATCAAGAAGTCAATGAACAGTGTGAGAATAGAGCCGCCAATAACCAGGGCTTTTTGAAACCAAGTCTCGCGCTCTGAAACACTTGTGTACAAGCGGGATAGAAATAAAATATCAATCAATCAAGTGAGAAGTCCAAGGAATACAATACTTTTGGAAAAAGTGAAAGTGTGTTGAGGAGGCAAAGAAAGTTTCCCCAAAGTCAACAATATTAAAGTCACATGGAGGAAGAGCTTAGAAGACTGCCAAAAAGGAAAGTGTTGCAAATAGCTAAATGGGGCAGGTATAAGGAGGAAGCCTGGGCCTGCAAGGAACTAAAGAGAACCAGTGATTATAATGAATTGCCAAGGGTTTGCAGTGGCGCGACTTTAGATGGTCCGCCAACTGTGCCTGGACCGGAAAGCCCTGTTTGAACTGCAAAGTTGGTGTGGAAAACTTACTGGCACCCAAGAGAGCTGAATATCATTTTGGAACTGTGTTAAACTTAGGGACGGAAACCCCAAGATCCTTGTTCAGACTGTGTTACCCTTGGCGAAAGAATCTCTGAGGTTTTGGTTTATGAAGGTGCTTTGAACTTAAAGAAAGGCTATACTACATGTTGAGGAGCTGAAGGAAGCTCAGAGCTTTACTTTGAACACTATTTTGTGGTTGCTGACATCCCTACCCTATATGCATCCTTAGATGTGAGTACAAGCATAGGTTTTGGACACAAAGACTTTTGTTGAACTCAAGGATACAATCCTTAGTTTCTTTAGGTAGGGAAATCCCTCCCTAGGATAGGGCAAGTCAGGTCTTCACTCATCCTGACATTTAAGTTAATAAATATTATGTTTGAGCTTTGAATCTGTTGTCTGGGTCTTGCTTTGCGATGCCTTCACATGACATAGAAACGATTTTTTGAGAGTCAAAATCCATTTCTTCTTCTTCTTCTTCTTCTTCTTCTTCTTCTTCTTCTTCGCACCCGCACCCCCGTCCCCCAGGCACCAATTAAGACTCCTGTCTAAAAAGAAGGTTTTATGTTTCTTTTTCCTAAACTGTAAAAGCCGTTGGTCTTCGTGAAGATCCACTGATCGCAAGTTTCATTTAAACGTGGCTTGATAAGAAATTACATCTCTCTCCACCGGACGCCGGCGAGACGGGACGCACTTAAAAACACGCTCCGCCCGGGCCGCCAAAATGAACTTTAAAAAGCAGCAATAAGGAGGACCGCTCCCCCTGCACCCCTCGGGTCCCCAGAGGGACATTCGGGACAAAAGAATACGCCGATCACAGCGAGCAGACACGGGGAGCAGAGACCGCCCATCCTCCATCGGAAGGTGACCGCGGGACTGCCGGCCGCGTGACAGAGCGGAGCAGGACAGCGATGCCCCTGCGGGGGTGGAAAAACCCAAGAAACGAGTCGGCAGAACCCAGACTGACTCCCCCATCCTTTCCCTCCTCGGTGCACAAACCACGGGGAAGCACGCCGGGAGCAGCGGTGGCAACAGGGGAGATAACCTGCCCCACCTCCTCGGAACACAGCCGGAGCCGCCAAACAGGAGGGAGACGAGCCGCAGTCCACAGGGGACCCCCTTCACCCCCAGACGAGGAGACAGAGGAGGCCTCACAATAAAAGTGGGAAGAGCGCCGCCGGTCGTGGACTGGCAGCCCCTTCTGGGGGGCCCCACCAACGCGCCAGGCATCCCGAGGCGACTCGCAGCGGAGAGACGGGCACCCCGAACGGGTCATCCCCAAAAGGTGAGCGGAGCAGAGCAGGGTAACGGAATACCGCTCACCAGCATACCCCAGCAGCCCCCACACCCTCCACATAACACGGCAGCCACGTGGCCGACGCGGCTGAACAGAACTAGTGAAAAGGGTGAAGGGAAGAGGAAGACTCGCGACAGGCAGGGGGCACAGAGGAAGGAGACCCTCGGCGGACACACAGACACCCAATGCAGCATGTGCTGCGCATAGTATAAAGCCCTAAGTGAAAGGAGGGGGACACAGACGGCAAGAAAAGGCCCAGGAGGGGCGCCCCAACTAGGGAGAAAGGGGGGCCTGGAAAGGGTCTGCCGGGAACGGCCCAAGCAAGGACACAAGAGGAGGGAAACCCAGAACAGACCGAGAAACTTAACCAACTAGAAGTCACAGAAGAAGGAAACCCAGCCTCAGTACTAACAAAGGAGTGGCGCACCTCGCCCGCTCCCGCCTGCAGACCGAAAGAAAACCTCTAGGGTGGCGGCAGGGGCCCATTACGCAGCCCATAGAAGAGCACAGAGTGGCCCACGAAGAGCCCAGGAATTAATATAGAACATGTCAAGGGCCAAAGGGAAAAGCAACGTTACCCAGCAGACCCCACAGTCACTAAAGCAAGACGCAAACATTCTACAGATGTGGTTAACGGACTCCATCTCGCAAGCCAAAGGGAAACCCCAGGAGGACTAGCAGGGAGAGGGAATGGCACCGACACACCACCAACAACCACCCTCTAGAGACAACATGCAAACATGGTTCCAGGAACTACAGGAGAAATGTATGTCAACAGTACAGGAACAGTTTGCGACGATGAAAAACAATATGAAACAGGTGGTGCAAGATTTGAAAACTGATGTGGCCAAAATAGAGGAGAGAACACATATATATTGGAGAGAGCGGTACAGGGCATCGAAAAAGAAATGCAGCAAGTCAGTGAAACACATGAATACTTGGTGAGACTCTCCCATAACCTGGAAATACAATGTGAAGACCTGGAGAATCGCTCCAAACGATCCAACATACGCATCAAGAACATGGCAGAAACAATCCTAGACAAAGACCTTAAGACCGCAGTGAAGGAAGTGTTCAGCGACATTCTAGATGCATCTGAGACTGACATGATCGGGGTGGACCGGGTCCCCAGGGTCGGACCGAAAAGATCAGGAGCACCGGGAGAAAGACCACAGGATGTCCTGGTTGCTCTCTCCTCATATCCACAAAAAGAGCAGATCCTGAGAAGGGCTAGACAAATGGAACATATTAGAATGAACGGACAAGAAATACAACTATATCAAGATCTGGCCCTGGTTACATTGCAAAAAAGAAGAGTGATGGCCCCACTGGTCAAAGCATTGGTGGCGAAGCAAATCCGGTACAAATGGACCTTCCCGTTTGAGCTGACCTTCACGTGGGAGGGGAAAGAGAGAAGAGCGAACACATGGGAAGAAGGCCTCAATATTATGGGACTCTAGGAGGACGAAGTGGAAACAGACCAGTCAAATCCAAGGGGAGAACATACGAGGAAACCAAGGGGCTGGGAAACGATTAAGCAAAAAAGGTCAACCACAGGGAGGGAAAGCCGCAGGAAGCTGCCATGAAAAATAAAAAAGAGGATCGTCGCAAACAAAGGAGAGCGACAGCAAGACAAGCTCCCTCCAGGGGGAGATCGAAGGAGAATTAATTGCTACAAAAACGGCAGAGCAGGCGGCCCGGGCGGGCCACACCGGCTTGGAATCCAGTAAGGACAGATGTTAATGTGGGGTTTAGGATCCCCTACGAAATTATCTCCCGAGAGTAAGGAGGGCAGGGAGCTTGGGCGCAACGCCCTAGCATCAGTAGGAACCCTCGCCCTACTCGGGGGCAAGTTGTTTGGTTCATAGGGTTTGGTTGGGGGGGGAAGGTTAAAGGGAAAGGGGAAAGGGGGAGGGGAGCAGGCAAATAGCTGCAGCGGTGTAGAGAGGGGTTACAAAGTCTGGAAGCACGCACTTTACAAGATGGGGAGATTACGCATTGTAACCTTTACCATCAGGGGTTTGAACCACCCCACAAAGAGGATAAAATTGGAGAAACAGCTCAAAACGGAAAGAGCGGATCTCCTACTCCTTAAAGAAAGCCATATTAGATTAAGGGACATACAGAAAACATGCATAAGGGATACAAAATATGGGCTCAAGCAAACGCAACAGAAAAAAGATTGGGGGTACTGATAGCGATAAGAGAAGGATGGGATGCCAAACTGGAGGAAGTAACCACAGATAAAGAAGGAAGGTATGCGTTTGCAAATGTGGCGATAGAAGGCCAACGCATCACTCTAGCATCTGTATATGCACCCAATATGGGACAAGATGGCTTCCTCAGAGATGCCCTGGGAAAACTGGAAGCCTTCGCAAAGGGGGAGGTGCTCCTGGGGGGGTGATCTTAATATGGGATGGAACCCACAATTGGATAGAAGCACAGGGTGTGTACATGGCCAAGGGGCACCCTCAAAACGCCTCAGATGGACCAACTGACCCTAAATGATGGGAACAGAAGGGGGAACAAAGAGGGTACACATACTTCTCACACGTCCATAACTCCATGTCAAGAATAGACTACTTCTGGGCATCGATAGGGCTTATGGGCAAGATACAAGGGCTGGAACTGGGAACTATCGCCTTGTCCGACCATGCACCCCTGTGGCTTGAGCTAAATCTCCCGGGGAAAACAAATGGGCTCTGGAGGTGGAGGTTACCAGGGGACATAATCCAGGACCCGGTCACGAGGGAATCCATAAGGGAAATGATAAAAGAATACTTCACACACAATGATACTGGGGAAGTCTCCATGAGCACAGTCTGGGAAGCGTTTAAAGCTGTAATTCGGGGGAAGATAATGGCGCTGAAGATTACGAAGCAAAAACAGAGGTATATGTGGGAAAAGGTACTGGAAAGCCCAATAACAGACCTACAGGAGAAAATTATGACCCACCCCACTAGAGCATTAAAGAAAATGCTAAAACACACTCAGGGCCAACTAGAGATGCTTCGCACAAAAGGAGCAGAAAGAAGCTTGCTACATCTAAGACAAAGATACTACATAAAAGCAAACAAAGCAGATAGGTTATTAGCAAGACAACTCCGTTCCAAACAGAAAGAAACAACAATTAAGAATATCAGAGATACGACAGGGTAACATCTAACGAGCACACAAGACATGGGGGAGGCATTTAGAAAATATTACCAAAAACTTTACTCCACAGATCACCCGGATGTAGAGGCACAGGACAATTATCTTAAAACCCTCTACATCCCACAAATATCAGAAGAAGACAGACAGGCCCTGGAGAAACCAATAAGGGAAGAGGAAGTTAGAAAAGCAATAAAAGACCTCCCGTCAAATAAAACACCCGGTTCCGATGGCTTCACGGCCCTGAGGACATACTGACCCCGACTCCAACCAAGCTCCTGAACTCATTTAAAGATAGTGGCAACGTCACACCCACAATGAACGAAGTGAAGGTCCTAGTTTTTCACAAACCAGGGAAATACCCGGCACTCCCAGCATCATATAGAGCAATCTCCCTAATAAATATAGACGCAAAAATATACACCAAGATCTTGGCAGCAAGACTATCCGCGCTTCTTCCAAAGCTAATCAACCTAGATCAATCGGGCTTCATCCCGGGAAGGCAAACCCATAACAACATAAGAAGGCTCATCCGCTTAGTGGAGAGAATAGGCATAACGCATACCCTGGCGATTCTTCTAGCAGTAGACGCTGAAAAGGCTTTCGACCGACTAGAATGGTCCATGCTATTTAAAACCTTGAAATACATGGGATTTGGAGAACAGTTTATAGCAAAAATAAAAGCGAACTATAATTCTCCGAACAGTAGAGTGGCTATTAATGGGGAGGTAATAGAAAAGGTAACAATAACAAGAGGGACAAAGCAGGGCTGTCCACTCTCCCCACTATTGTACGCAATTTTCTTAGAACCCCCACTAATGAAAATAAGAGAATCCACACACATTAAAGGGATAGACATGGCAGGCTTGCAACACAAGGTAATAGCATACGCAGATGACATGTTGATTGCATTGGAAGACCCGGTCCGAACTCTGGCGGCAGTCGTAGGTGTGCTGGAAGACTTCGGGCCATCTCCGGCCTTAAAATTAACAGGAATAAATCAGAAATGTTAATACTGGCGGGAGACCGGGAGAAAATAGAGAGAGAAGTAAAGGTATTGAACATTAAGATTGCACAGGAAGGCATCAAATACCTGGGAATAACACTAACTTGTAAGGTGGGGCAACTCTAAGGGAGGGACTATCCGCAGCTCCTGCAAGCTTACGCAGAGACCTGGAAAGATGGAACCCTCTGATGATTTCCTGGTGGGGCAGAATTCAATCGGTCAGGATGACCATCCTCCCGAAGCTCCTGTACTACTTCCAAGCTCTCCCGGTGGGGGTTCCCCAGAACATTTTTCAAATCATTATCGAAAGTGATCTCATCCTTTGTATGGAAAGGGAAAACCCTGAGACTAGCCAGGGAGATCCTAACCGCACCAACCAAGGAGGGGGGACTGGCACTTCCCCACTTCCAGAGATACTTTCATGCAGCGCAGTTAAAGGTTCTCCAGGAATGGATGGGCGAAAACCCGCAACAGATCTGGGCTAAGCAAGACAGGGCAGTAGCAAGAACCCCGCTGGTGGAGCTACTCTGGAAGCAGAAACAGCACAGACACCCCAATATAGGGATTAGTGAAATAATGAGGACAACAATGGAGGTGTGGGACAGCCAAACACGGAAAGATATGATGACCACCACCCTAGGCCCTTTCACTCCCCTATGGCGGAATCTGCAGTTCCCACCGGGTATGGAGCAGGGGGCATACGAAAGATGGGAAGAGGCAGGAATAACAGAAATTAGGGAAATGTTCATTGATAGTGAAATCAGACCACACAAATCTTGCTACCCCCACTCGGTGCTCTCCAAACAGGATAAATACAGATATGAGCAACTTAAACACTGGCTAAAATCCCCGGAAATAACTAAGGCAGCAACAAGGACCCTTACTCCCTTTGAGAAATACGTGGTAACCAACTCAGGGGCAAAGAAATGGTTATCGATTTTATACTCCTTCATAAACACACAGGAGGAAGAGGTCAAGTGGATATACATGGTCAAATGGACCAGAACATTGGGGGAGGAACCAACAAGAAAACAGTGGGTGGACTTATGGACATTGATCCCCAAGATGACTAGATCAGCACAGACAAAAGAAATGTGGATCAAAATAGTTACACAATGGCACTATACCCCTGAAAGACTACAGACAATGTTCCCCAAAACGTCAAATGCTGGAGGGAATGCGGAGAGGTGGGAACGTGGAAACACATCTGGTCAGACTGTAAAGAGATTCTACCGTTCTGGGAAGAAGTGAAGGGAGAGATGGGAAAATGTTTCCGGATGTGGGACAAATGGGAAAGGGAGTCTGGATGTGTGGAATAAGGGACGAAAGTGCGAGGAAATACTAAAAAGTTTAATGGAGAAGCTTTATGAGACTACTCATAGCGGCGTGGTCAACAATAGCCCAAAGCTGGAAAAAGAAAGACACCCCACTGCCTTTCACGTGGCTACAAAAAGTATGGGCACA
The DNA here is from genome assembly GCF_040938575.1 of Ambystoma mexicanum. NCBI lineage: Eukaryota > Metazoa > Chordata > Amphibia > Caudata > Ambystomatidae > Ambystoma > Ambystoma mexicanum. The sequence continues at coordinate 1,226,494,527 of NC_090936.1, forward strand.
ATTGGCGATGGAAAAAGTCACCCACACAGTCCAAGGAACGAGGGACAGGTTCGCAAAGGAATGGAGAGGCGTCCTAGAGTATCTCCAGTCAGATTTTATGGAACAATGGTGCTCACACAGCACTAAAGTATCGGACATCTTAAGTGCATAATGTTAACCCCGAAAGACGACTACGCATGCCCCCAAGGGAGGGTGGGGGAGTTGGGGGGAGAGGGTACCTTATTGTTTGTTGTAAATGGATATGTGAAAATCAATAAAGACAAGTTTTTAATTTTTTTTTTTTTTTTAAAAAGGATAAAAAATGCAAGGAAAAAAATAAATAAATAAGGTAGCAGTCCTTTCTCATGCATTATCTGTGCTTTGGTTTAATGTCCAGATCAAAAATGAGTGGAGGAAATAAGGATCCCTGGGGACTTGCTAGTTAAAGTTAGCAGATTAGAAGAATAAGTCCCTATGTATGCAACTTTCGTTTTGCTTTAAATAACATTTTATCCAATGAAGCGTCATGTCCTCAATACCTGGTGAACTCCTACTAGGGAGTAGGTCGCCATGGCCAATGCCGTTAGGGCCATTGACAGTGGCTCTTTATCCAAGAGCCAGGAGCGGAATCAAAGGGCCGATGGAGCGGCAACAAAAGCGAGGTGACATATACTGGCGTGGTGTCTGGCAGGAAAACATCACGGGGGTGTTGCCAAGAACACACCATGAGAGCAAGCAGTGCCGACTGAGGAGTGCGATGAGCACTGTGAAGGAAAACAGCAGAGGCGCCCATGCCGTGGGTGTGGCGAGAAAGAACAGAAAGAGCACGCTGCATGAGACGAAGCCTCCACCCGGGCCAATATTACCTACTGCAGCAGCGCGCCCGATTGCACCGGTTGGCTGTGTGCATTTTCACACGCGTCCTGACATATGCATCTTTCATTTAGCTGCACAGAGCATTAAAGGAGCGGCGCTCCCTGCAAGAGAACCAGTGCAGCATTTCCAGCCCAAGTATATATGCACCAGTTAATTAGTTAATGCTTGCGGGTTAACATGTCCTTTCATTTGTCTTTGGAGACTTGATTCGGTGGCGGCGAGTACGTTAGCAATAATGATTGGCTCGCCCCATACGTAGAGGACAGAAAGCTAACAAAGCAAATTCAGCACCTGCACCAGGAATGTACCATTGCTGCAGGGTCCACATATTGCTTACTCGCGTAAGGAAGGCATAGTATCAAAGTAAGACAGACACAAGTGATCACAGTTCAAGGGTGTTTATTAAACTAAAAATGGGTGAGACAAACGCCTAATCTAAACCTAAATCTAAGATGGGAGCAAGCTACGACCATCAAATAATAATAATACAGTCCTAGTGTAGTCTAACAACAAGGGCCTATACAATAAAACCTATTGCCAATCCTTACCGCTATGCTATAAAGTGGAGTGGTATAATATTCAATAGAAAAGAAAGTGTTCACAAAAAAAAAAAAGAAATCTGGATGTTATGGCCACGGTCTCCCTTCCCCACGTTTTTTAGCGCGGGACAAAGCGGGTCTCTTGAGCACAGCACACTCCTGGGCTTCTCCGGCACGAGCTTACAGTTCCTTTCCAATATCAGGACCTTCTCTGCACAAGTCTCATTCATGAAAATGTTTCTTGCTTCAGAAGACCTGATGTATAGTAAAGAACAAACAAAAGTTCCTTTGGTTAATCTTCAAGTTGGGCGATTATTCTGCGCTGTTGGATCCCCCTCGGCCAGGCTCCGATTCTTCTCTCAACAATAGCCTCCCTCAGTCGGGCTCAGACCAACCATTCACTGTGGACATCCCTCAGTCGAGTTCATGCTTGCATAAATATCACAGTTCACTTTTTTTTTGCCACAATGCGGGATTCACTTCCCTTAGCTTTCTCCTGGCTTCCCCTGTCGGGTTCACATTGCCATCTTAGTCAACATATACTCGAGTTGCAATATAAAGAGGTCTCAATGTCTTCTTAAACAACTGCTCATCCTACTCTCTTTATTTTATAGCTTCCCAAAGTACTTGCCAATTCAAACCGACTTCCTAAGGGCGATCACTTCTTGCTGGGTCACTCTCTTTCCTATGACAAGTGTGTGCTTCACAATATCACACAGTGTTCCTCTAAGCCGGACCAAACGCCAGTTTCACAATTCTTTTAGCTGCATTCACACTTTCACAACGTGTCAAAGACTTTCGACTGTACAAAGGGTTTGGTTTGAATCTCGTATGACCACTTTGACACTTCACGCCGGCTGACACTAGGCCTCTTGGTACTTGTAGTTTCTACCATGTTAGTTCTATGCATTTTCTTGGTTCAGAAGAGGGGTACCAGCCAGAGACCTTCGAATGAGTGCCCACGTGGCACTGGACCACTATCTCTGGTACCAAGTTTGTTCACAAAAGACCTTTGTGTCTTAATATTCTTCTCTTCACACAATGTTGCAACTGCAACCCTGAGCTTAACACAGTCCGGTCTGCTATCAGCATCCTCTGACTCACTGGCTGTGCTGAACTCGTTGGCTTCCCTTTTGCTGCTGGAGTAGAGGATGGTACCACAGCGGCAAGCGCTTCTCCCTGCCCTGGCTATCAGTGAGGCTATCTGCCCTGTGTACCGTGACATCTGTCAGACCATCCGCCGGCAGCGACTCCCAGGCTTACGTTTCCTTTCTCTGAGGCTTTGCAGGTCTGTGTTGAAAAGGCCTATTCCCTCCTGGTTGTCATTTCAGATCTCCCCGCCTTTCTCCTACGTTCAAACTGCTGCCTCAGAATAACTGCTACCTCGTGCATTTGGCCTTGCTCAAAATGTGCTCTCGTGCTCCACCTTTTATCCCTGCGGAGAAGAGAAAGGACAGTGGGGTGTGTGTAGTTATTGGCAATTGCCTGACTCTGCCTGACCCTTGTGTTCGGACATGTTAGGTAAACAGATCTGGTGTTAGTCCTTTGTCTATCACAATATGAAAATGTTTTTGCGTCGGAAAATATCCTACAGGGTAGGAGGGTGGAAAAGGTGTCATAAGGAAGGGGATACCGCATCTCACCCTTCCTTGTCCTACTCCCACTCCCCAAAGTCCCCTCATCCAGGTGATCCTCCCTCACTGGTCCACCTCCAGGAACTGGATCCAATAGTGATGGCCGTGTCCTGGCACCTGGATGACAGATCCCCGGGGACCAGCAAGTGAGACACAATCAGGTTTCTCATACATGAAGATGGACGCAGATTTCTTTTTTTTAAAGTATTTTAATAAGGTCCAACTAAAGGCCGTCTTTCTCCCCCTTCTTCCCAGAGTCTCACTCCACCTCAGCCCAGACTTCCCTTAATGCCAAGGTGGTCACTAGAGATTGCACTGAAGCTGGATGCTGAAACATCTTGAGCCTCACAGAGCCTTTCCTATCAGCACAAGGCTCTGCTTTCTACAGGGTACTTCAGCTTTCATTTTGCACCAGGTAGGCTTTGCTAGAGCTCTATGCTCGCGGGCGCTTTTGTCCGTTTTGAATGCAGCGCTCACTGCCATATTGCATCCTGATCTTTCCCCATCTTGCGATCAGTGTGTGTGCGCATGGCGCGCTTCGGGGCATTGATTCCACCATGATTAACCATTCTTTCGAGTGCCTCATTATCTCTACAACATGGTTGCCCGATGATTGGCCTCTGCAGCCCTACCTGAAGCTGCCTGATGCTGCAGTGTGACGATTGGCCTGAGTCTACATCTTACTAGCCAATCCTGAAGCTGGCAGGCGAATGCCAGCCCCCTCTCTAAGGCCCCACTCCTAGGCTCCTGTCTGTGGCTGGCTGGACTGGATACACCCATACACCCCCCGCCCATTTTTCACCTTCCACCTCAACACATCCTGTTGAAGTCACCTGGACTTGGGGGCTGACTGTGACCCCTCGCTCCTGGCCCACCAGAACTCAAGGCACACATGCAGACTTGCTTGCGAGTAGGCAGCTCACCTAATTTCGTTACCCCGTAACTTCACATCTGAAGCCACTTTTGGTTTTCCTGTGTTTAGTATGCCTTGCTTCAAAATCGAATTTAGGCGTTCTTACATCTAATGCCACCTTTGCTAATTGTGTTCTAGTGTGCCTTAAATTTAGGTGTTTTACACCTGCTGCTACTTTTCGTTTCAATGTGCTTAGTGTGCCTCCCTGTTCCACCTCTACCCACCTTCCTCTCCTATGTATTTCTTGCACTTAATTTGCTCTTTGTTCATTTTACCCTACTTCCCCCCCCTCTCTTCTTTTTTCATGTATAGCTCTTGCTTTATTGTAACGACCACCAGGTACATGCAATATTTTTGGGCAAATGTTTTAACAGTTTTTATTCCTCCCGTCCTATGTTGTACCACTAAACGCATAGTACTTGAACATACCAATGCCTATTAAGAATGGTAGTCTTTGCTCTCACCCTTCCTGTGTTGAAGTGCTTTGAAACGCTTGTTAAGTTTATAGGCGCTATATAAATGACCAATAAAATAAAAATAACCCTTACGGTCTAAAATCTGGCTGGATTTTTACGGTCTAAAATCTGGCTGGCTAGTGGTGAGGTCCTAAAGGCAACTGCCTTATCTGTTTTACCCCCCCTGGGATTTTCTAAGTGGAACCTAACTTGGGGTCTCACTAAAACTTTTCTTTTCACGTTCTTGTATTCTTTTCCCTCGTTTCTTTCCCCCACTTTCCTTTTCCTCTCCCTCGGATTGTGTTCCTTTTATCACTACTCTCCCTCCCACTGTACAACTCTCCCCTCCCTCTACTCTCCACTCTGCTACTCAGCACTACTTGCTCTTCCCACTAGTCTCCACTCCACTGCCTCTCCTCACCTCTCTGCTTCTACTACTCTCCTCCCACTCCACTCCACCCTCTCTCCCAGTCACTCCACTTTCACCATCGGTCACCTTTCTCAGCCTCACTCATGACCCTTCTCGCTCACTTAGTCTCACTCGATCACCTTACATGCGCTGTCACACCCAAGTCCTATTTTCTCTCACCAGCCAATGCCTCCCCTTGCACACCCTCTCAGTAATCCTCTTCCTCCTCTTTGTCTAACAGTCAGATTTCGATGTCCTTGATGTCACCCGAACAGCTAACACGGACCCTTTCCTCCAGCCCTCCTGCGTGCATTGGCTTGCAGCTTTGGCTGGTTCCCTGGGCCACTCTGTCTCTCCTCCCCCTATCCTCCCGAGGGCCACTTTACAAACATCCTAACTTCTAATTAAGCCCATTCCCGCCAGGACGCACAGTGGCGGCCCACTACAATCAGTCTGCTTCAAAATGTGAGATGGGGGTCTGATCTGCCGCTGGCTTGGTGCTTGCTGCGGCATCTCTGCGGAGAGTTGCACTCTCCGTCCACGGCTGCATGGAATTCTGGCCTCACTGTCACTGAAAGGCCTGAGAGGAACACTGGCCAGCATGGTGTCTGGCAGGAGGTGGCACAGGCTCATTAGGAGAGGCCAGAGGCTGATGCCCGGCTCCCACGCCCCGCCTCTGGGGCAGGAGTGGCTCTGGCAAACACCCTGGTAGGCACCCTTCCTCTGGTTGAGAGATGTCCCCATACCCGCTTGACAAGTCACAACATACTATATTTTGTCAAGGAAGTCGCAAGAGCAGCTGAAGTAAGTAGCACGTAGTAGCTTTAGTCAAGGCGGCTACGCAAAGGACTCCCGGGCAACGGCTGCCGATAGGGGCAAGCACAATAGCAGACCCAACCCCCAGCTGCAGCCAGCAGCCCCACTCCCTGACACACTCTGCATCCTCGGTTCAGTCTGTGGGTTCCATCAGTGCATCACTACCATGATGCAACACCAATCTAATGTGCAGGGCTCTTCTTATAGAAATAGTAATGTGAATCCACAAACAGAGTAAGATAAAGGGATCCACAAAAGCAGTGGGAAACCTTGCAATGAGCACTCATGAAGTATGCATGTGCATCACAAGCACTAGTGCAGTACAATGCAAAATCATGCAAGAACGCATGTGCATCACAAGCACTAGTGCAGTACAATGCAAAATCATGCATGTGCGTCACAAGCACTAGTGCAGTACAATGCAAAATCATGCATGTGCATCACAAGCACTAGTGCAGTACAATGCAAAATCATGCATGTGCATCACAAGCACTAGTGCAGTACAATGCAAAATCATGCATGTGCATCACAAGCACTAGTGCAGTACAATGCAAAATCATGCATGTGCATCACAAGCACTAGTGCAGTACAATGCAAAATCATGCATGTGCATCACAAGCACTAGTGCAGTACAATGCAAAATCATGCATGTGCATCACAAGCACTAGTGCAGTACAATGCAAAATCAGGCATGTGCGTCACAAGCACTAGTGCAGTACAATGCAAAATCAGGCATGAAGTATGCATGTGCATCACAAACACTAGTGCAGTGCAATGCAAAATCATGCACGCAGTATGCATATGCATCACAAGCACATAGCAGTACAATGCAAAATCATGCAAGAACGCATGTGCATCACAAGCACTAGTGCAGTACAATGCAAAATCATGCATGAAGAGCGCATGTGCATCACAAGCACTAGTGCAGTACAATGCAAAATCATGCACGCAGTATGCATATGCATCACAAGCACATAGCAGTACAATGCAAAATCATGCATGAAGAGCGCATGTGCATCACAAGCACTAGTGCAGTACAATGCAAAATCATGCACGCAGTATGCATATGCATCACAAGCACTAGTGCAGTACAATGCAAAATCATGCACGCAGTATGCATATGCATCACAGGCACTAATGCAGTACAATGCATAATCATATATGAGGTATGCATGTGCATCACAAGGACTAGTGCAGTATAATGCACAATCATGCATGAAGTATGCATGTGCATCACAAGGACTAGTGCAGTACAATGCAAAATCATGCACAAAGTATGCATATGCATCACAAGTACTAGTGCAGTACAATGCAAAATCATGCACGCAGTATGCATATACATCACAGGCACCAATGCAGTACAATGCATAAACATGCATGTGCATCACAAGGACTAGTGCAGTACAATGCAAAATCATGCATGAAGAACGCATGTGCATCACAAAGACTAGTGCAGTACAATGCAAAATCATGCACGCAGTATGCATATGCATCACAAGCACTAGTGCAGTACAATGCAAAATCAAGCATGAAGAGCGCATGTGCATCACAAGCACTAGTACAGTACAATGCAAAATCATGCACGCAGTATGCATATGCATCACAGGCACCAATGCAGTACAATGCATAAACATGCATGTGCATCACAAGGACTAGTGCAGTGCAATGCAAAATCATGCATGTGCATCACAAGCAGTAGTGCAGTACAATGCAAAATCATGCATGTGTGTCACAAGCAGTAGTGCAGTACAATGCAAAATCATGCATGTGCATCACAAGCACTAGTGCAGTACAATGCAAAATCAGGCATGAAGTATGCATGTGCATCACAAGCACTAGTGCAGTACAATGCAAAATCATGCACGCAGTATGCACATGCATCACAAGCACATAGCAGTACAATGCAAAATCATGCAAGAACGCATGTGCATCACAAGCACTAGTGCAGTACAATGCAAAATCATGCATGAAGAGCGCATGTGCATCACAAGCACTAGTGCAGTACAATGCAAAATCATGCACGCAGTATGCATATGCATCACAAGCACATAGCAGTACAATGCAAAATCATGCATGAAGAGCGCATGTGCATCACAAGCACTAGTGCAGTACAATGCAAAATCATGCACGCAGTATGCATATGCATCACAAGCACTAGTGCAGTACAATGCAAAATCATGCACGCAGTATGCATATGCATCACAGGCACTAATGCGAGTACAATGCATAATCATATATGAGGTATGCATGTGCATCACAAGGACTAGTGCAGTACAATGCACAATCATGCATGAAGTATGCATGTGCATCACAAGGACTAGTGCAGTACAATGCAAAATCATGCATGAAGAACGCATGTGCATCACAAGGACATAGCAGTACAATGCAAAATCATGCATGAAGAACGCATGTGCATCACAAGCACTAGTGCAGTACAATGCAAAATCATGCATGAAGAGCGCATGTGCATCACAAGCACTAGTACAGTACAATGCAAAATCATGCACGCAGTATGCATATACATCACAGGCACCAATGCAGTACAATGCATAAACATGCATGTGCATCACAAGGACTAGTGCAGTACAATGCAAAATCATGCATGAAGAACGCATGTGCATCACAAGGACTAGTGCAGTACAATGCAAAATCATGCACGCAGTATGCATATGCATCACAAGCACTAGTGCAGTACAATGCAAAATCAAGCATGAAGAGCGCATGTGCATCACAAGGACTAGTGCAGTACAATGCAAAATCATGCATGAAGAACGCCTGTGCATCACAAGCACTAGTGCAGTACAATGCAAAATCATGCATAAAGAACGCATGTGCATCACAAGCACTAGTGCAGTACAATGAAAAATCATTTAGTCTGAAGGAGGGCCCCCTCCGATCTCAGATACTATCGTGATCCTCTGTTCCTAACTTCTAGCCTGAAGGGCTATCCACCTTGCGGTCTTCACATCATGCTCCCTCCCCCAGACAAACCTTTCCTTGCCCTGCTCTTAAATGGTTTCATCATCCAAAAGGAAGAGGTGGAGAAATAGCTCTGGCTGTACCCTCTCTGCCTGAGAGGAGAACGTGGGCGACAGTGGAGGCTCATGCAAGTCCATCTCCTCTTAGGACGCTACCGGGCCCACTTCCATACTCTTCACCCTCCTGGGTCTAACGCACACCGACCTTGGTAACCCTGAAGGGCTTGCAAATACGAATATCACATCCCTGAACCACAAACTGGCATCATAATGAGCCTTGCCGTGCCTGTGGTCTTTCTTTCGTTTGTGACCCCTGAATCCCGTACTTCCCTTCCTATCGGACATCTAGGAAGAGGGTTACTCACTAGTATCGGCTTCATTCATTCTCTCAAATGGCGACACCCCAGTCGCTATGTAGAGGCCTCTCCCTGTAAGCGACAGTGGGGTCACGTAACACCACCTTCAACTGGCTGGACAGAGCCATTTACATGTTCCCGTTGACCATCTACCAGGCCATTAGCCCTGGAATTGCACAAGGCCAAACTGCAGTTCCTGGTGTCCTTATCCAGAAGATGCCCATGCATTTCCCAATATGAGATACAATATACCTGGGGTGCCCTCCCTCAGGAAGGACAATACAAAGAAGTGGATCCCCTTGGATATGCTTAGTCTACAAGGACCAGTCAAAACCTGCTGCTCCTGAAGTGCCAATAAATTCAACGGTTACCTTCTCCCACACTTCCTGAGGACCTATGGGGAGGACCATACGCACACACCTGGACATGTTCTTCTACCATGTTGGCCATCAAAACATGGTCTTAGGTTGTCTCTTAAATCAGACTCCTTTCGAGCTACCTGCGACGACCCAAACCCACTTGCTTCTTTGGAATCCACTGGGAGAAACTAATCTGTCTCTGTGCCAACCTTTATTCACACAGACTCGGCTCGTCCCTCACCTTGATAAATGCTGAATTTGTTTTACAGTTTTTTTCGGCCAGACCCATTCGACAAAATTCATTATCCCAGCAAATTCATCATCCTTCAACAGCTCCACTTCTCCGGCTTGCCAAGAATAGCACCCACTGTCTCTGCAATCCTGGCAGCCCACTCCCAGTTTTCTTCGTGCATGGCCACTGTTTCCTGACCTGGTGATTCAGACCAGCAGTCCGTTTCAGGGGTTTTCTTGGCCTGCACCCGTCGACTAACGTGCCAACCTCTGGGTGGCTAAGCCGGATCCCGGCATAGTCGATAAATGCTGTAATGGTTCATGCATGTTCCTCGTCATAGGAATGTCCTGAAGCACATGGATGCCCAGCAACATGCCAGAGCCGTCTTTTCAATGAAATAGTAGTTTTCTTGCTGACCCTGAACATTGAATGCAAACGCAAGGGGCGGCTCTACGCCGCTCATTTTCCAACGGAATAAAGACTGCAACTATCCCATGCTTGCATTAATCTGCCATACGAAAGATTTCGTTGCAGGCATCGAATCTGTGCAAGGCGTGTGCATTTACCATTTCAGATCTAAGTGATTTGACCAAAGCCTTCATTTTTGCACTCAAGACAGGCCTTGTCCCTTGCTTAAGTGCCTCCTTCAGGACAGCTGTTTTACCAAAACTGTTCTCCATCAACTCCGAGTAATAATCAGCCCCAGGAACAACCTCAGCTGGTCCTTATTGGTTGGTACCTCTACTTTCAACATAGCGCTGACCAGCTTTGGTGGTGTCAAAACACAACTCATCCAACTGCTCTTCACTTACAGCACATACTAAAAGATCGTCCTGGTAACAGACGCCTGCCACCCCATGAATGTTTTCCATTACCCGTTGGAAGACCAGAGGGTGTCGCTGTCAAATCAAAATGCATGCAGAGATAGCCGTTCGCCTCCAGTGGAGTAACGACTGATGCCAGGGGAGCACGTCCACATGGAGAGTGACATGTTGGGGGGCTGATGAGCGGTTGAGGGTGGTAAACCACTTTACATTTCCTAGTGAGGGGTGTAGTTACTTGGACGCTGGAATGAGATGCCCAACCACCCAAATCTCCTTATTCAATTCCCCACAAATTGGCTCACACGCGTGTCCATTGGGACGTTGAGTGGCTATGGTGTTAAGCGCGCGCTACATGGAATAGGTGCATTTAACCCTCCCTTGCATAATGGGTCATGCTCATCCCTGCACTTTTCATGTACACCAAAGGCACGTTCGTTACCTTGTGCACCAGTGACACAAACTCAGTTTCAATTTAATCTTGCAGCAAAACCCCTTTAGGTTGCCCATGCTATTTATAAACACCAGGGTTCGAAATTGCGAGGAGCTGGGAGCTATTTAGCTCCTGGTTATAGGCAAAGGCAGCCTGGTTAATTTGAAATCAACAGCTACCAGGAGCTACTTTTGACTCCTTGGGCAGGTGGTGCCATACACACCTAGCTATGGGATATTAACTGTATATGTTTGGGGGATGTATATAAAAGGACGATAAAGAACACACTTAAGGGACTTTTGGAGCATATTGGATCAAATGAAATGGACGAAATGTTGCATCTTGCACAAAGTTAGATTTGCTGTGCACTATGTACTAGCTCCTGGTCCTCCAGAGGTAGCTCCTGCCTAACTGGTTATGCCGGACAGTCAGGAGCCGCTTTTTGCTCCTGATCATCCATGAAGAAGACCAGCATCACTTCAGATCTGCGAAAGCTTCACTCGCATTTCCACCCACGTGTCTTATTGCATCACTTTGTCGGGTGTCATTCCATTCCCAATCTCCCCGGTTGACTCCTGCCTAGCAGGCACTTTCACTTCTTAGTCGTATATATCATCTAAAAAATGTGCCCGTCTTTTTAACAGAGACTTCCATCTTTGTACCCCATTAATCTCCCTGTATGCTTTGGGACAGTGTCACTGTCTTGTAGTATATGCTCCTCTTTGGCCCACAAGAAATTGGATTTCTGCTCTGATAAATGTATATGGTGACCCAAGATTGGTACGTTCCCCCTTTCCCCTCCCACCAACTATTGTCAGCCCACTCCTAACATAATGCTACTTCATCATTATACTGTGCAAGGCTTTATGAATGGCACAAAGGAGGTTCTGGGGCACTCTGACCACTACACACACATTTCACTCACTCCCTATCACGACATCCGCCGCCAAGGTCTCCACCCTTGTTTTGAACTATAATGTATCCCTCCCAGCACCTTGCAATACATATCATATGATTGTAGCTCAAAGATGTGCAATGTCCGTTCTCTTTGAATATTGAGGACTGGTTACTTTTAGGGTTGGTGGTCGAAGGTCACCTGGTGCCACGAAATTCAAGGGTCCTGGAGCTCAGTCAGTTATACAGGCTATAACTTGTAGTCGCCTGGGAATGGGCCAATCATTCTTTGGCCAGTGTGAGACTATGATCGCGGCCTGCCAGGGCACATTCTTTTCGGGTAGAAAGAACATCTTTGCAACACTGTTAGAACAATGAATGAGCTTTATGGCGATTGGGGGTGTGGGTTGTCCTCATGGGAGCTCGGGCCTGGCTGGAGGTTTCCCTCGTATCGCAATTAGGGCTTAGTTCATGAAATGCCATATTGGCCGCGCAGGCCTCGTCTCCCAACTATGGTTACTAACATCTACACAAAATGGCAGTCTTGCTTGCGCCCTGTGCTACCCTACATGGGTGGATTATATTGGGGTGGGGTCCTACAACCGTCCCCCCTCGCCATCAAAGTGCTTCAAATGCAGCTCGCCTTACTCTAAAGCACTTGCGGGGGTGGAACTGTCACATCAATTTGTGCTTAACTGGGCAAAGCAGTTGGGCAAACCCTGGGCATAAGAAGTGATCTCTGGTATATTTGTGCAAAGTCAAACAAGACCTCACCAAGGCATAAACTGAGTGGATCATAATGGTCGATGCAATTTCTCAGGTTTGCCAATTTATTTCGCATTGTTTTGGCGTGGTTGGTTACTTCAAAGGCAGCTTTATAGCCTTCTCCATTCACATGTCCTCTCCCTATACCCTTCATTCAGTCCAGCGCACTCAAAGGGGGCTGGTGAAGCACAAGTCAGTAATGGCCCACCCATTCCTTCAGTCCAGCGCGCTGAAAGGAGGCTGGTGAAGCGCAAGTCAGTAATGTCCCACCGCTTCCTTCAGTCACAGCGCACTCAAAGGGGGCTGGTGAAGCACAAGTCAGTAATGGCCCACCCATTCCTTCAGTCACAGCGCGCTGAAAGGGGTCTGGTGGAGCGCAAGTCAGTAATGGCCCACGCCTTCCTTCAGTCACAGCGCGCTGAACGGGGGCAGGTGAAGCGCAAGTCAGTAATGGACCACCCCTTCCTTCAGTCAGAGCACTCAAAAGGGGGATGGTGAAGCACAATTCAGTAATGACCCACCCCTTCCTTCAGTCACAGCGCACTCAAAGGGGGCTGGTGAAGCACAAGTCAGTAATGGCCCGGCCCTTCCTTCAGTCACAGCGCACTCAAAGGGGGCTGGTGAGCGCAAGTCAGTAATGGCCCACGCCTTCCTTCAGTCACAGCGCGCTGAACGGGGGCAGGTGAAGCGCAAGCCAGTAATGGCCCACGCCTTCCTTCAGTCACAGCGCGCTGAACGGGGGCAGGTGAAGCGCAAGTCAGTAATGGACCACCCCTTCCTTCAGTCACAGAGCACTCAAAAGGGGGATGGTGAAGCACAATTCAGTAATGGCCCACCCCTCCCTTCCTTCAGTCGCAGCACGCTCAAAGGGGGCTGGTGAAGCATAATTCAGTAATCACCCACCCCTTCCTTCAGTCCCAGCACGCTCAAAGGAGGCTGGTGAAGCACAAGTTGATAATGGCCCAACCCTACCGTTCCGGTCCTTCTGTTTAAGAGTATCCTTCAAATGAAAATAAAGAAAGTGAAACCAAAGTACTGCGTTCATCTTCATGCCTGGCCCTGTAAAAATGGATGCCATATACTTACGTTTTAAACTAGTCACCTCTTCTAGTAATGGAATAGTCATCTGAGTTCAATTACTGTTTGCATGCAATGTAATGCTCTTTTATTTCCAGGTTTGCACTGACTACGGTCTTCCAAAGGGCCTTCCACATAATATTATAATTCTACCCCCACAGCGCTTCGAAGCCATACCAAGGGCAGTAAGCGCTGTACAAATACCAACTAAAATAAAATGTTACTGCCATACATTAGTGGTAAATTGGCATACAATGTGGTACATTGGGCATATAATGTGGTTCATCAGCCATTTGAAGGCATTCCTGGCATATGTTGGCTAAACATACAGGGATGTACATAGGTCAATGAAGATGCCCCTGGCATAAGAGACCAACAAATGAAAAAAACCAAGCTGAGTTTGTGGGTATTATGAAGGAGCCTTGCTTGGGTGCCCATTTGGAACCAAAAAAATACGTTGTTCTCTGCCCAAAATGATGAGCTGGCTTTGCTATTGCAAAATCATGTAAACCAGGCTCCCCTCTTGTCTCCGTGTATACCAGGCCCAGTACATGCTTACCTGTAGCAATGCTCGGCACACATTTTTTGTGTGCCCTGTGCCTCATACTATTGTCGTACACTCCTGCATCTCTGATCCTGTGGCTACAGACTCAGCGCTATACCCATGTAACCTATGCCCGACATTGTATTTTATGAACGTTCTGTTCACCTGGTGCCAGGCACTCTGCCCTCTACTCCTTGCCCTGTATTCAGGAAACATTCCTCCATGCCCTACCATGTAGCATATACACTGTCCTGTTCCCCCATGCCAGGGCTGCACCCAAGAACTCCCCCGTTCCCCTGCACTCAGACAGGTTTCATTCCATGTGCCTCCACACACTGCCCATGACACCTATACCCTGTACCTCCACTCCCCCCCCTTATGCTGTATCTATGTCATGACGCCTCTGCCCCCATGCCAGGTCCTGTACCTCCACACTCTCCCCCTTATGCTGTATCTATATCACGAAGCATATGCCCCCATGCCAGGTCCTGTACCTCCCCCTTATGCTGTATCTATGTCATGACACCTCTGCCCCCATGCCAGGTCCCGTACCTCCACACTCTCCCCCTTATGCTGTATCTATGTCATGACGCCTCTGCCCCCATGCCAGGTCCTGTACCTCCACACTCTCCCCCTTATGCTGTCTCTATATCACGAAGCATATGCCCCCATGCCAGGTCCTGTACCTCCCCCTTATGCTGTATCTATGTCATGAAGCCTATGCCCCCATGCCAGGTCCTGTACCTCCACACTCTCCCCCTTATGCTGTATCTATATCACGAAGCATATGCCCCCATGCCAGGTCCTGTACCTCCCCCTTATGCTGTATCTATGTCATGACACCTCTGCCCCCATGCCAGGTCCCGTACCTCCACACTCTCCCCCTTATGCTGTATCTATGTCATGACACCTCTGCCCCCATGCCAGGTCCCGTACCTCCACACTCTCCCCCTTATGCTGTATCTATGTCATGACGCCTCTGCCCCCATGCCAGGTCCTGTACCTCCACACTCTCCCCCTTATGCTGTCTCTATATCACGAAGCATATGCCCCCATGCCAGGTCCTGTACCTCCCCCTTATGCTGTATCTATGTCATGAAGCCTATGCCCCCATGCCAGGTCCTGTACCTCCACACTCTCCCCCTTATGCTGTATCTATGTCATGAAGCCTATGCCCTCATGCCAGGTCCTGTACCTCCACACTCTCCCCCTTATGCTGTATCTATATCACGAAGCATATGCCCCCATGCCAGGTCCTGTACCTCCCCCTTATGCTGTATCTATGTCATGAAGCCTATGCCCCCATGCCAGGTCCTGTACCTCCACACCCTCCCCCTTATGCTGTATCTATATCACGAAGCATATGCCCCCATGCCAGGTCCTGTACCTCCCCCTTATGCTGTATCTATGTCATGAAGCCTATGCCCCCATGCCAGGTCCTGTACCTCCACACTCTCCCCTTATGCTGTATCTATGTCATGAAGCCTATGCCCCCATGCCAGGTTCTGTACCTCCCCCTTATGCTGTATCTATGTCATGAAGCCTATGCCCCCTTGCCAGGTCCTATACCTCCACAATCTCCCCCTTATGCTGTATCTATGTCATGAAGCCTATGCCCCCATGCCAGGTCCTGTACCTCCACACTCTCCCCTTATGCTGTATCTATGTCATGAAGCCTATACCCGCATGCCAGGTCCTGTACCTCTGCACTCTCCCCCTTATGCTGTATCTATGTCATGAAGCCTATACCCCCATGCGAGGTCCTGTACATCCGCACTCTCCCCCTTATGCTGTATCTATATCACAAAGCATATGCCCCCATGCCAGGTCCTGTACCTCCCCCTTATGCTGTAATATGTCATGAAGCCTATGCCCTCATGCCAGGTCCTCTACCTCCACACTATCCCCCTTATGCTGTATCTATGTCATGAAGCCTATGCCCCCATGCCAGGTCCTGTACCTCCACACTCTCCCCCTTATGCTGTATCTATGTCATGAAGCCTATACCCGCATGCCAGGTCCTGTACCTCTGCACTCTCCCCCTTATGCTGTATCTGTCATGAAGCCTATGCCCCCATGCCAGGTCCTGTACCTCCGCACTCTCCCCCTTATGCTGTATCTATATCACGAAGCATATGCCCCCATGCCAGGTCCTGTACCTCCCCCTTATGCTGTAATATGTCATGAAGCCTATGCCCCCATGCCAGGTCATGTACCTCCACACTCTCCCTCTTATGCTGTATCTATGTCATGAAGCCTATGCCCCCATGCCAGGTCCTGTACCTCCACTCTCTCCCCCTTATGCTTTATCTATGTCATGAAGCCTATGCCCCCATGCCAGGTTCTGTACCTCCCCCTTATGCTGTATCTATGTCATGAAGCCTATGCCCCCATGCCAGGTCCTGTACCTCCACACTCTCCCCCTTATGCTGTATCTGTCATGAAGCCTATGCCCCCATGCCAGGTCCTGTACCTCCGCACTCTCCCCCTTATGCTGTATCTATATCACGAAGCATATGCCCCCATGCCAGGTCCTGTACCTCCCCCTTATGCTGTATCTATGTCATGAAGCCTATGCCCCCATGCCAGGTCCTGTACCTCCACACTCTCCCCCTTATGCTGTATCTGTCATGAAGCCTATGCCCCCATGCCAGGTCCTGTACCTCCGCACTCTCCCCCTTATGCTGTATCTATATCACGAAGCATATGCCCCCATGCCAGGTCCTGTACCTCCCCCTTATGCTGTATCTATGTCATGAAGCCTATGCCCCCATGCCAGGTTCTGTACCTCCCCCTTATGCTGTATCTATGTCATGAAGCCTATGCCCCCATGCCAGGTCCTGTACCTCCACACTCTCCCCCTTATGCTGTATCTATGTCATGAAGCCTATACCCGCATGCCAGGTCCTGTACCTCTGCACTCTCCCCCTTATGCTGTATCTATGTCACGAAGCATATGCCCCCATGCCAGGTCCTGTACCTCCCCCTTATGCTGTAATATGTCATGAAGCCTATGCCCCCATGCCAGGTCCTGTACCTCCACACTCTCCCCCTTATGCTGTATCTATGTCATGAAGCCTATGCCCCCATGCCAGGTCCTGTACCTCCACACTATCCCCCTTATGCTGTATCTATGTCATGAAGCCTATACCCGCATGCCAGATCCTGTACCTCTGCACTCTCCCCCTTATGCTGTATCTGTCATGAAGCCTATGTCCCCATGCCAGGTCCTGTACCTCCACACTCTCCCCCTTATGCTGTATCAATGTCATGAAGCCTATACCCGCATGCCAGGTCCTGTACCTCTGCACTCTCCCCCTTATGCTGTATCTATGTCATGAAGCCTATGCCCCCATGCCAGGTCCTGTACCTCCACACTCTCCCCCTTATGCTGTATCTATGTCATGAAGCCTATGCCCCCATGCCA
Organism: Ambystoma mexicanum; assembly: GCF_040938575.1. NCBI lineage: Eukaryota > Metazoa > Chordata > Amphibia > Caudata > Ambystomatidae > Ambystoma > Ambystoma mexicanum. Next base: position 1,226,512,034 of record NC_090936.1, read on the forward strand.
GGTCCTGTACCTCCACACTCTCCCCCTTATGCTGTATCTATGTCATGAAGCCTATGCCCCCATGCCAGGTCCTGTACCTCCACACTCTCCCCCTTATGCTGCATCTATGTCATGAAGCCTATACCCGCATACCAGGTCCTGTACCTCTGCACTCTCCCCCTTATGCTGTATCTATGTAATGAAGCCTATGCCCCCATGCCAGCACCTGTACCTCCACACTCTCCCCCTTATGCTGTATCTATGTCATGAAGCCTATACCCGCATGCCAGGTCCTGTACCTCTGCACTCTTCCCCCTTATGCTGTATCTATGTCATGAAGCCTATGCCCCCATGCCAGGTCCTGTACCTCCACACTCTCCCCATTATGCCGTATCTATGTCATGAAGCCTATACCCGCATGCCAGGTCCTGTACCTCTGCACTCTCCCCCTTATGCTGTATCTATGTCATGAAGCCTATACCCGCATGCCAGGTCCTGTACCTCCACACTCTTTCCCCTTATGCTATATCTATGTCATGACACCTATGCCCCCATGCCAAGCCCTGTACCTCCACACTCGGTCATGTATGCTGTAGCTATGTCATGAAGCCTGTACCCCCATGCCAGGTTCTGTACCTCCACACTCTTCCCCCCTTATGCTGTATCTATGTCATGACACCTATGCCAAGTCGTGTTCCTCTACCCCCTTTCATGTATGTACCCACCTATGCCAAGAAGCCTATGCACTGCCCTGTTCTCCATGCCAGGTCCTGTTCCTCTACACCCTGCCATGTATCTACCGACCTATGCCAAAAAGCCTATGCACTGCCCTGTTCTCCATGCCAGGTCCTGTGCCTCTACACCCTGTCAAGTATGTACCCACCCATGCCAAGAAACCTATGCACTGCCCTGTTCTCCATGCCAGGTCCTGTGCTTCTACACCATCATGTATGTACACACCTATGCCAAGCAGCCTATGCACTGCCCTGTTCTCCATGCCAGGTCCTGTTCCTCTACGCCCTGTCATGTATGTACCCACCTATGCCAAGAAGCCTATGCACTGCCCTGTTCTCCATGCCAGGTCCTGTGCCTCTACACCCTGTCAAGTATGTACCCACCTATGCCAAGAAGCCTATGCACTGTCCTGTTCTCCATGCCAGGTGCTGTGCTTATACACCATCATGTATGTACACACCTATGCCAAGATGCCTACGCACTGCCCTGTTCTCCATGCCAGGTCCTGTGCCTCTATAGCCTGTCATGTATGTACCTACCTATGCCAAGAAGCCCATGCACTGCCCTGTTCTCCATGCCAGATCCCTTGCCTCTACGCCCTGTCATGTGTGTACACAACTATGCCAAGAAGCCTATG